>NC_090924.1:658951564-659576564 GCF_040938575.1 Ambystoma mexicanum
ATAAGAAAATGGGAATGATGGAAAGAAAGGAAAAGGCAAAGTGCAGTGAATCGTCAACATTACTCGATTCAGGCGATTATTTTCTAATTTCCAGAGTGTGGTACGGATCCTAAACCAGATTGTGGCACATAAGAGTGAGAGACCTCACTGGTATCTTCCCAGGAAAGGAACAGGAGAAATGTCCTCTTCTTTCACCTCCAGAAAGAGCAGACCCAGGCGCATCACCAACACCCCTGCTCCCCCAACCCCACTCCCTCACTAGACTCTCCAGTGTCTCCTCCATCTGTTACCTTGTCTTCTGCTACAGTAGCTTCCCAAGTTCTGTCCAATCCATAGAACCCTACTCACTTGCATTCAAGAGGCCAGCAACACTATTTCCCATATGAAAGAGTGAGGAGAGGAAATGCTCAAGCAGGACCCAGCAGAGACCATCGCTATCATCCACCAATGTTGCATCGGTCTGATGAACCATTCTGAACCACAGACAACGAGACATGACAAATAAGCGAGACATTTTACATCTATATTAATTCAACTCAGATGTGCAAGTCAATCCTCTGCCCAAAATTAGAGTTACATGTAAATAATTTACTTTAAGGGAAATTATGCATTTATCCACACAATCACAGGTTTACCCTGAGTGTAAAGATCTCACAGTGCAAACAACTGAATGCCAACTTCCTGTTGTTCAGTCTACAGCTTCCATCAACGGGAAGACTTCAGAACTCATGGACTGTGCTTTGAAAAGCTATGTTGTAGATTTAGATAATGTTGATGCTCATTTTCTGTACCTAAAGTTTAATGTTTAAACACACACTGCACTTTACCCCAGTGCACATATTTCACCTAGCATGCCCTGTGAGGCTGTGTGAAAATTAATCCAGATTACCTCACTCAAATGGAAAGGTCAACCTTTGAGATATACAGCGAAAGAGACCAACATATGCCACTGCTACAGCTCAGTAGCCCAAGTGACCTAGACTCTAGGTCACACATACATCCTACCAGCACTCCACTAGAAACTCTGCTCTAGTAAATCCAGCGACTAGGACTAAAACACCTGGCAGATGTCGCAAGGTGGTGCAAAAGGGAAATACAACGTCTGAAAAGCCACCCCATTAGAAGGCCCCTTTAAACCTCTCATCAAACTTCCCAATGATGGCCTCCATATGGTTCAGCTGTTTTGGAATTTCCGGAACTGCCTATTTTATTCATTGTGCAGTCTTTTGTGACAGCCAGCCTGGCTGGATGATACCGGTGCCAAATGGCAGGAGGTTACTTCTGGCTGCCCCCCTTCTCAGGATACAGTATCTACACCTGGGTAAAGATCCTTTGGCTGAGTGACTTTCCTGCAGTGCTCAACGTTCTCGGCTATGGCACCTGATTTCTTTCTGGGAAAAGAAAACAGTTTTATATTATTTAGTATAATGCAGTCGACAGTTTAATTTATATTATCATTTTAGTATATAATATTGTTTAGTGTTTACAGTTAGGTTAGTGTGTTGAGAGGTTAAAGCATTTATGGCTTGATTAATGGAACGTTTAGGGTGGTGAAAAATGAGTTTGCGCTGATGCAAAGTGACTTTGCACTGCAAAAATACACCTTGCACTGTTCTGTGAATCAGGGTGTTTGTTGGCAGTGCGGAGTCACTTTGCAACATCACAAAGTCACTTTGCACCACGCACAAAAGTTCCATGAATTAGGCCCTTAGAGTTTAGAGTTTACTTCTTAAAAGTTAGTTAAAGGTTAAAGGAGTCAATGCAGAGTTCACAGATAAATCACTCTCATTTACCATGGCCTGCTCCTTCAGGCTTGGGTTTCACAGCCTCCTGTCCCTACACGCCCAAGACCATAATAAAGTGTGGCTCCGCTCAATACATGGGGCCTCATTCCGAGTATGGTGGTGGGGGGTTAACGGCACCGTTAAGGATGCCAGTGCCGTTAACCCCCTACCGCCACATTCCAAGGTCCCTTAGCAGGTCCCAACAAGAACGGCTGGTCTAACCAGCCGTTCTTAGCGGGACCCGTGAAGGGACCAGGGAGAGAATGTTCTCCTCCCCCATTCCCATTGAACCCTATGGGGCTCGAATGGGAATGGGGAGTGGTTTTCTGAATGGGGACTTACCGGGTCCTCCAAGGTTGGAATGACCCGGTAAGTCCCCATTCAGAGAACCCGGACCCAGACTAATAGCACCATGGCTGCCTCCAAACTCGGAATGACCCCCATTGTCCCATCGATGGAAGGCCTGTTTGGGGGTGCAGTGGATGCCAGTTCTAACTTCTGTCTTGGAGACGATGTTCCTCCCCAATTGATTATTGGGAGTTTGCACATTCTGCCACTGCATTCCTGCATACGTGGCATACAATCAACCACGTCGTTTATTACAAAGATCATCTTCATCTCACTGAATTTCGTGCTCCTAGCAGGGGCTGTCTACCAAAGCACAACCACCAAACTCCCACTAAAGGAAAATAATAGCCATGAGATATTAAAGTAGTGGGCATTGTGTGCATACCCTGGCTTACTCTTTCACCTACAGCCTATGCTTTCTGCACAGTGTACTTTAGCCAGTAATATAGTTTGCAAATGGGGTTATACTTCACAATTCTTTGGCACGTATATTTTTTCTGAACTATACAAATATATTTGTGAGATGCTTTTTAGCTGTGAAGAGAATTGGCAGGGCATTTCATCCAAGTAATTGGTTGGTGCAGGGAAATAGATTACACCATGGCAAAGGCATAAAACAGGCAAACCTTTCAAATTTGCGTAGCTGAAATGTCGGGAACTTCATATCATGCCTCCCGAAAATAAAGGTTGCACAGCCCTAGTAAAAACCCTTTGTAAATATAATGTAAACCTTGAACAGTACTGGTTTCAGAAGTTGAAAGTTTAGTGAATAGGGACATCAGCCACCCTAAAGCATTTCTTGTGTAATTTATACCCAAAGCATATGTCACACTAATGTACAGGTTATTCATGCTTATTACTATCTTAGAGTTGTGTCTGAGCCAATCAGAAGACTAATTCTGCAGTCACTATCTACTGGTGTATGCCCATGTACTCGGCCGTCTCAGCAAATTCCCCCACACCTCCTGCAAACGTTTTGCTCTCACCTTCTCCGCAGCTCGCAGCCCATTTTCATTCAGCCCCCTCCTAGCATTCAGCATTTGTGGTCACTGTCTGCCTCTCTTCTGGCTCCTTGGTCTCCAAGTGAAACAGACCCAGAAGTGGACCTATGGTTCTTGCCTCGCTGCATCTGCCTGTCATGTGAGCTCTGGCCATTTTAGGCTGACCCTTTTCTGCTGCTAGTTCTGTTTTCCATGCTATGAAAGCGCAGTGCCCGGTGTGTTTGCTCCCTAATATTTATAAATATGTCTCCTTCATGTAGTACCCAAGCTCATTTTTTTAACAATAAGATGAGTGTCAATTGCAAAGGTGGCTGACGCCTGTTATTACCTGGAGATGACAAACATTATCATATGAATATGACTAAAAGGTAATTTTCATGTCTTTTGGTGTCAGAGTTATGCCATGTAACATCTTTGTGAATTGTATCTTTTATTTTAATTTCAAATGAATGTGCATTTAAATGGAGGTGGGAGGTCACCCAAAAACTACACATAAACCCAGACTTTCGTTAAAGACAATATAGAAATCCCCACACAACCTTCACATTTCACTATCGCTCAGTAATTCTGAGTGTTAATCGCAGAAATAACACCAGTAAACAATAATATGTAAATGGTATTCTAATCTCAAGAGCACCATTTATACAGCTGTGGCAAACACAAAATGACTGTAGCTTTACATGAAATGCAATATCTGGGAACCTGGACAAAACAATCTCAAATTAGCTTATATTAGAAACTGTCAGACACCACAACGTAGACACATTTGGGTTGAAGAAAATACCTCATTACTAAGCAATCAAGTGTATCCAAATAATATTTATATCTGAAAAATGACAAGTTAAAGGATATTTCAGTAGAGTTTATATTTTGGAGTTAGAATAAGCAAAGAAAGGAATCAATTTAACAAACTGATTCCTGGGATTCTCTTATCTTAACAACCCCCACCCCATATTCTGAACACAAGCCAAATTGAGTTTAATGTGGGTCATTCATTGACTAAGGCTTTTACAGGACATGCCAATCAGTTTAACTCTTTTGAAAAATATGTGAATTCTAATGCAGATGCCATTCCAGGAGACGCCTGATTCTGAAAAGAATACAGGGACAATAAATATTTCTTTTAGCTTCAGAGGGAAATATCTCTCTCTTCAATGTTCACTTTAGAAGGGATTACTAGATATCAGTATATACAAGGGGCATTGGCTCACTTATATTACTCAATTTCTGGGTAGAAACGTTTAGCAAAGTGTCAGCCTCAAGGATGAATCTTTCTGGAGCCACTGGCTGCTGCATTCCCCTCCTATCCTAGATGATAAAGATAATATTGTGTTATTTATATAGTGCTTTCACCAAAGTGCTTTAAAGAGAAAATATTTAAATGGAGCAGAGCATAACTGGACTGCTGGCCATCTGACCCCCACTTCTCAGCTCTTTGACCCAGGTAACAAGGTATCCCAGCTCTCTGGCCCTTCTGGGTCTTGACAATGAATCCTCATGTGCTGAGATGTTCCTCAGCTCTCTGCCTTTGGCATGATTTTCCCCTGGAATATTCGGCTTGCAAGAAACACATGATCTCTCTCCTGCCCATATGGTTATGATTTGTTGCACTTAATGCACCCCTCCCACATCAGAATAGTCTGACACAGTAATATCCAACTGGATAAATACTAGGATTGACCGGATCCCACTCATTACATCAGCAGAGTCTAACTGTGAAATCTCTTGGCCAAAAGGCTTGGAGTATCAAGAGGGGGCGTGCCTAATTTCAATTTCACCAAGTCCCATCCGAGTGACTTTTTATTTCTGTACAAAGATATGTTCTATATGTTAATTTCATGTGCATGTTAGATAGTACTACACAGAATTATATTATTTGTAAGCATGTTCCAATTTTAACACAGCACCCAGGAAGCCCATTAGCTGCAGAGAACTGATTTTATTAATATGTGTTATTTATATAGAGAAAAACACTTTTTCTGAACATGAAATTACAATGGTCTAATCATGTGTTTACAGAGAATCAGAAAATATGAACTATACTCCAGTTTCCTACTCGCAGTGACCAAAACCCTAAACTCACTCTTTACTATGCATAATTAATTTAAAACTAATGCTGGTGATATATTTTGTACTGCGATTATTTGTAAGGCATAGGTGTAAGTGGATCTAGGTCACCTGGCCTAAGACCCACCCACCTGGTGTCTTCCTGGTTGCCGCTCTTTTTCACTACTTAGCAAGCCCCGCCCACCTAGTGCCTTCCTGCTTGCCGTTCTTTTCCCTACTTAAGGAGCCCTCCAGCCTCTTTTCCTTTGCAGCTGGGGAGCAGGTGTAAGTGGATCTAGGTCACCTGGCCTAAGCCCCGCCCACCTGGTGCCTTCCTGGTTGCCGCTCTTTTTCACCACTTAGCAAGCCCCGCCCACCTGGTGCCTTCCTGCTTGCCGCTCTTTTCCCTACTTAAGGAGCCCTCCGGCCTCTTTGCCTTTGCAGCTGGGAAGCAGGTGTAAATGGATCTAAGTCACCTGGCCTAAGCACCACCCACCTTCTTAGCCCTGCCTCTTCCTTCCTGCTCTTAACTCTTAGATCAAGGGCGTCTCTCACCCGGGCATCCAAAGCGAAAGCCAGTCAAACAAAAGGGCAATTCCTGTTTGGACCTGTTCGGACTAGGAGGACTCAGAGCCAGACACCCTGCTCAGACAGCAGGTAAGCATTCACCAACATGTGTTTTCACCCTCTGTCCCCACAGGCCCCCCACCTCTCTGCTCCCCCTGTGTTGTTCCCTTGTGCACCCCCCCTTCCCGCACATAGGAGTCTGTCCTGCTACATTCTGGTTTCACCATCACCGTCTTGTGGTCAATGCTGGATTTTACTTTTATGGACTTCATTGATTCACGGTGCGTTACCCTTTCTCAACTCTCATGCTGGACTTCCTTTGCATCTTTTACTCATGGTGGCCCTGAATCATGCTGTTGCCATCTTCATCTTGTATCCTGGCTTGCAATTTTATGTGTTACTACTGACTTCTGCAGTTGTATTTGCTCTCCCCTCTTGCTTCTCCACTCTCTTTGACTGCTTACTCTCTGTTCTCTCCTCTCCCTTTTCCTATCTCCTTCCCTCCTCTCCTTACTTTCTTCTACGCACTTACTGTATCAGAATTGTCCCTGCACCTAGTATGATAGCAACCTCGTCTATCGCTCCCCCACCCTCTTACTGTTCCTGCCCCCTCCAGCATTATCTGAAACGTTGTCAGGCCTAGTACGAAAGTCGCTTGTTTTGTTCCTCCCCTCCCTTTCTGCACCCCTCTCTGTTACCTTTTCTTTTTCACTGGCTCTACCAGAAATGTTGTCAGGCCTAGTATGGTAGTCGCCTGTCTGTTTCCATTTCCTTCCCACTCTCCCACTGCCTTCTTTATATATGTCTTGCTCTTGCACTATCTGAAATGTCGTCAGGCTGAGTACGATAGTTAATTTCACATTCTTACTTTTCATGGTCTGTAAGAATGTCATTGTATTTTCCCTTTTTACCTCCCTTGCCTTGAAGCGCTTTGAAACACATTGTGTATAGGCGCTATATAAATAAACTATCATATCATATCATATAATTTTCAGGACGTGTGTGGACAGACCTAGTTCCAATTGCAGATCTATGCATTGGGGTATTTGATTAGAGTTAAATCTTTTATATTGACTATAATCAGTCTTATGACACTGATTTTACTTTTGTTTGTATTTTTCTGCGAATTTATTATGTTTTAATTTATATTTTTAGTCATTTAATAGCTGGCCACACTATTGTCTATACTCCTAGTTGTAGAACTAAGCCACTGTTAAAGGTAATGCAAATTCAGGCAGGAACTTCATGCACCTAGGAAGAACATTAACTGCATTATTTGTTGTTGGATGATATGGTTTGCCACAAAGAAATGGATTGCAAACATCTAATTTCTATTAACCATGTCCACCCAGAATCGTGGGCATTGTAGTTTATGAAGACTCCTGGATTTCTGTGTGGTAATAGTCTTTACCATAGAGAGATTTGGCAGTCCCTCGTTTCCTAGAGCTGCTTTACACTTACTGACCCTCTTAGACTCTTGTGATATGTTCTGTAGGTTTCAAGGTCGGGAAGTAGTCTATTGTCATAAAGACTCTCGTTTACAGCTTAAAACTCTTTTCCAAAGTGAACCTTCTCAGAAAGTTAGAAACTAGCATTGAGATAACATTTCCTGTTTAGAAGGGAAGGTTAGGCGCAAGTTCTCCACCATAATGCAAGCCTGTGCAGGACAGTTACATGATGTGATTAGAGGTTTTTGTGGATTGGTGTGTGCAAACTGATTTGTACTATTGATGTGGGAGATAGGGTAATAAGTTGTATTAGAGAGGCAATATGTCCCGAGGTGGCTAGGCGACCCTGTAGGTAACGGCCTGCTACCAAAGTTAAGGGCCCAAGTGCAACAGGGGTACATTAACGAGGGTGGCGGGCCGTTACCTACAGGGTCGGCTCGCCACCGAGGGGCATATTGCATTAGCACCAGTGTAGATCCCTACATGGGTGCTAATTATTTTATTTTTTTAAGAGAAAGAAAACGTATCTTTATCCCACGGCTTGAAGCTGCACAGCTGTCAGCCAGGAAGTCTGTTTACAATGTTGATGACATCCTCACCATTGAAGAGGGAATGCCTGGCTGACAGCACTGTAGGGTGTCGGGCAGCGGGTTGAAGGACATTTTCATTTTTGCATTCAGTAAAAAAAATAGAAGAAGACTCCATTAGCACCCATGTAGTCAGCTACATGGGTGCTAAGGTGCAGGGGGAGATGGGAAGGGAAGGGATGCGCCTGACACCAATGAAACTGCTTGGAACACGGGCTTTCCCTTGTGAATACAGCGCATGTTCTGAGCATTTTCATTGGTGGATGGCGCCTCCCAGGGTGTTAATGAGCTTTAGGATTGAACTAATACTAATATATATTGTCTTTTTTGTTTTGATTGTGATAATGTCAAACACAGGTTATAATTACCTCTTTCTGAGCAGCCCTACCAAGGATATGACATGTGCACCACTTAATCTATTAACCATGCCCAAATTAAAAAGAAATCAGCATTGCAGAAATGGAACAATCTTCCCCTGGACGTAAGCAATGCACTTTTGTTCTAAGAATTCAGAGGGAAACTTGTGAGGGGTCAGAAATGAGAGGCGGTAGCATTTCCAACATCAGGAATTTTTATTAAAGAAAGTAGGTTGGATAAAAGCCTTTCTGTCTCTATCCTAACAAGAGTTTCCTTGCATAGGGAACTAAAACTAATCAGTCTGAGTCTTGTCATCAACATTATAACAACTGTCATTGGGCCTCATTACACGGTAGGCAGTAAGGGTTTACCGGTACCGGTATTTTACCGGTACCGGTAAACCCTTACCGCCTTACTACGAGGTCCCTTTCCGGGTTGGAGAATTTAACGCCTGCTTTTTGCAGGCGTTAAAAACCAACCCGCAAAGGGACCAGGGAGCTAATTACGGAACCGCAATTTGTGGTGCCGTAATTAGCACCTTCCCCATTCCTATTATGCCCTATGGGGCAAAAATGGGAATGGGGAAGGGCAATGGGGGAAGGGGGAATTACCGTCCCACCAACCTTGGAATAGGGCGGTAATTCTCCTTTCCACCAAGGCGGTGCCGGTATTTTACCGGCATGGACCAAGGTGCTAATAGCACCTTGGTCCACCGCCGTCCGTGTAATGAGGCCCAATTGTGTCCATATCTAACCATCAGACTAAGATAAACAACTAAAAAGTGTGAGGAATATTTTCTTGAATTATATTTACTCAAAATGTTCAAAAGTGAAAACATATAAGTAAATATAACAACAATGGTTTCTCCCGAAAGAGAAGTAATTGGAACCAGAGGGTTGTTCCCTAGCCCTGGATTACTTCAGGAAGAATGGCACAATTAATGTTCCTTGAAAGAGGGTTAGAATGTCTCTTCCAAGTAACAGTTTCTCAAAGTTAACAAAAAAAGTCTTTGTTGCAGAATTGTTGTTTCAAGGATAGCAAAGTGTCTCTTCCAAAAAACGGTCTCACAGATGGCAGTGTCACTTTTGTATAACTGCTTCAAAGATAGAAAAAGTGTCTCTTTTACACAACTGTTTCCAAAATGATAAAGAGTTTCTTTCACCAAACTGGTTACAAGATGGTAAAGAGCCTCTTTTATCCAAGTGCTTCCAGGATAGCCAAGATCTCTTTTACGCAACAACAGTAAAGATAACAAAGTCTTTCTTTTCATACAACTGCTTACCTGCTTAAAGATGACTTCAGGGTATGTTCCCTTGCCTGGAGGCCCTTAATGGTTCCCTCATATTCCTGGGTATACTCTCCTGCCAGGTGCTCTTGGCAACTCTCTCTTCCTCTTATGCTCTGTAAGTGGATTCCCTGGTATACTCTACTGCCAGGTATTCCTGCTCTGGGTTTCATAGATTTCCTGGTGTACTCTCCTGACAGTTATCCTTTCTCCCATCAAAGGTTCATTGACTGAAGTGTCTTTTGTATCAGGCCTTATTTCAATATTCTCTTTATGTTCTTGCTTATGGATTTGGTAATAGTTTATTTCACTTGCCTCAAGCTTCCTCAAATGGACCTCTCACATATGAAGCCTTGTTCAAGTTCCACTTCTGACTTTCACTTATCCCAAGCTCCGCGATATGGACCTCTCACATATGAAGACTTGTTCAAGTTCCACTTCTCAACTTCTTTAGGAACATGTATTTGCTTGGGACAATGCTTTCTTCAACTTTCCCCATATGAATTCTTCATGCATGGAGACTTGTATGTGGGATATTTTTATGCATGCCGATGTGCCCCACTGCACCCCTTTACCAATGGGGATAGAAAAAGCCAAAAATGGATGTGCTTACCCCTGTGCGTGCAAACATCTTCAAAACTGCGTGTGGGTCTCAATCACAAAAGGCTGCACCCCCCTGCCCCACAGTCAAAATGGGGGTGACAACAGAATTCTCACTGCAGGAGAATTTCTTTGAGTGCTGTTACATTTAACATGAAGCAAGGCCACAGAATTGGGATAAAAACCGAAAATGCCTTTTAAAATGCAACTTTGCAACTTTCAAAGTGCTGTTTTGACGCTAGATCTATTCATTTTTCAGTGAATCATTGAAAGTAAAAGGGGTACAGATCAGTGTGGTCAGAGAAACCGGGCCTCATTGACTGACAGCTGCTAAGAAATGTATCTCTTGAAAAAGGCAGCCCAGCAACATTTCTTTCAGTTCCATGGGAAAAATGAAGCAAAAAATGGCAAAACGTGTAACAATTTAAACTCTGCAGAGAAAACTCCAAGCAAAGGCTGGATACTTACTTCCAGACTGCAAACAAACCTCAGCACTTAAATGAAGAACTGGTGCTGAATGCAATGTGTGTGCTGCAGAGGAAACTCTGATGTAAAGGGTTCCGTTTAAATGCATTTTTTCTATGAAGAAGTGCAAAATTGTCTGTTTAAAAGCATATTTTTGTGAAAGGCCTAATTCTTTCAATGTCAAAATCCCCTATAAACTGTGTTCATTTTTATATGTTTTAAATGAAAGATTTAGGTGAATCTTAAAGTCAAAACCCAGCCTGGAGTTAATTAAATAATTAATTCTGACTTGACAGCACCCAGCCTGGGAAAGATGACAATTCAGGTTGACAACCAACTGCTAGCAGGAAGGCTTAATTGCTGAAGGAGGTTCTTGCATGTTTAGAACAATGAACACATTAGACATTCGTCTGGGGACCAGCCAAGGACAATGGCAGGCTGAACACTGATCCCTTCAGGGGAGGGGCAGGAAACTTCCCTCTGGACGCCCACCCTGATCAAAGGAATTTGACAGCTGTTGCCAGTGAAAGAAAAAAAAAACAACTGATAAAAGACATTTTTGGTTTAAATGCTTATTTGTGATTAAGTTTTGAAAACCTTTAACTTAGCAAAATTGAAGGAGGACACATCTAAACATTGGTAGTGTAAATCTAATGTTATGCTCTTTCTGTGAAGACGTGAGTGAACCCTGTACTACATAAGGAACCAAAGTTACACAAAAATAATAATTGTGGAAAAACTATTGGTGCTGCAAATATAATATTGTACACCCATATGCTAGGGGTAATTGCCAAGATATGTACTGAATTAGGAATTGTTAGGCCAAACTGTTATGATTAAAATTGACAAAATTCTATAGAATGACAAAGACAGCTCTCACTAACATGAGAGTTAGATGTCAGGATAACTCACAAAATATGCAATGTATGTGTCTGATTTTATTATAAGGCATCATTATAGAAAGGTGTATTTATGGGAAAGTTAAATTGTGGTTCAAATCATTATGGGAGTTTCCAAATCACATCATAAAATATGACAGCTCTTTCTGACTTCCAATCAGAAAAAGGCAAGTGCCTTTGACCTATCACAGATGTGGGGGTGTGGTTTTAAATTCTGCCCCTACCATAAACTGAGTGATGTCAACTGGCATGATAAATATTGGATCTTCACCACACACAGACAAACACTGATTCCTGACTACATCCTGATTTCCGCGTGACGCCCTGCTCCTGACTTCTTTATCCTGTTCCAGAACTTTGAATCATGTCCTGTTCCAGATTTCTTTACCAAGGCAAGGCCCAGCATTTGCTGAACTCTTTTCAGCTAGGCCTAAATCCTGAAACCATCCCAAAACAAAATTCAGGGGAATAATTCTGATCCAGTCTGGCTTGCTGCCATTCCTGCTTGCCTGCTGAACTCCCCATACCACTAATCTACAGTGTCCAGTGACAGGGGTTCTACGTGATTTCGCCGACCTATTTTTGGTCGTGGTACTTTTCATCGCTGACCCTTTCATCGCCAAAATTTTTTTTATTTTTTTATTTATTGGGGGGCTGCGCCCCCCAAACCCCTCCACTTACTTAAATAATCATACCCCAACCCGCACAAACACCCCCCCTAAAAAAAAAAAATGTAAATAAAAATGTTGGCGATGAAAGGGTCGGCGATGAAAAGAACCACGACCAAAAATAGGTCGGCGAAATGCATGTATACCGTGACAGGAAGGCCCAATCCAATCTAATCCAGCCTGAGGTGCAGTCCAATTGACCAGAACCACCCAACTGATCCAATTCCGTCAGAGGTGCCCTGCTGCTTGTAGACCAATCCGTGATGACCAGAACCTGACGGTCCAATCTTAATTTACAGTGGACTGTAAGTATCAATAGGAATCCTAGTGACCCATAGTATATTTGCCTTGTCCTATCCCAATCTATAACCTATCCCCTCTTTAATTTAAGAACCTCCAAAAGTGTCAGAATCATGTTTGCAACCCTGTTTGTAATCCCCAGTGTTAGCACTGAATTTCTCTCATTTGTTTCATGAGACCATAAGCCATTAGTGATTTGGATTAATTAAGTAATTCCCATAAAGAAAACATAGTATAACCAACGTGAAGAGTTACAAGCGGCAGTGCATAACTGTGGAGATTCACGGGTGGCATTCTCTTTTTCTTAATCATTAATATAGTTTAAATAAATGTGTCATTTTTAAAACCAAATTTCTGTTTTTCTCTGTTCTATTTTTTCAAAAACACCCCTCATTAAAACTTAAATAACTTCTTCAATTTCATAGCTAGAAACTTAATTTCAACTCTCAGTTAAACCTAAGACGGGTAGCTACATCCACAACCAAAAATCGTATAGTGATATTTAGGCATGAATTCACATTTTTGCAAAGGTTTTACACGTGTCTTTTCCCATTCAAAGTGTTTCTTAACTTCCATT
Organism: Ambystoma mexicanum; assembly: GCF_040938575.1. NCBI lineage: Eukaryota > Metazoa > Chordata > Amphibia > Caudata > Ambystomatidae > Ambystoma > Ambystoma mexicanum. Next base: position 658,964,497 of record NC_090924.1, read on the forward strand.
CCAATTTAAAGTGTGTTCTGTTGCTCATATTGTAGCTCATGTTTGTTAGAAGCTGTTCAGTTTTGCTCCCATAGGAATTTATATCAATTTAAGGATTTTTGCATTCTTTTCCTTGTTTCACAAAGCCATTTTCAACTGTCATTTTTAAAAGTGTAAATTTCCCAAAAACGCTTTTCTCTCTTGTTTGGGGAGGAAACATTGCATTCAAACCCTATACACTATTCTACATTCCTGAATAACTGCTGCTTACTTACATCTGTGTAGAATTGCTCATTTGTGCATTAAGAACTTTGCAGGGGGAAACTTTAACCTAAGCGCTATCTTTTCACAAGCCAAAACTGTTCTTTTTCTTTTTTTTCTATTCTGTATTGCTATAAGTGAATTCAATTGCTTTACCTATTTTCCGAATTGGTGATGCTGCCACATATATATATTAACATTTGCATTGATTTGAATTTTAAATAGATAAATAAATATTTACCTTTACCAACTAGCCTGATTCCTGGTCCACTTTGACCTGGGGGGGGGTATTTTGAGAAGGGTATGATATGAGTGGTATATCACTCAGAATATTGAACCTATAGACACAATAAATAAGTATTTGGTCTGTGCATTCCATGCTAGGTGAGAACTGGGTGTGTGCCTGACTGAAATCTTTAACATGTACACATTTTGCCTTTCAGCGTCTTTGTTAACATTCATTTGCTTATACACATGTTTGCTCCAGCTTTTCCCATATTGACATTTCAGGCATGAGAAATTGGGCAAAAGCAGTCTTTTAAATATACTTGGCTGGTTTTCAAATGGCACTTTTAACTTTCCATGGGCCTGTCGGGGGGAAATTCTGCCGGGGTCGGCCGGGCCGTCCGCAGACCTCCGGGCAGGGAGGCCCCAACTCCTCCCGTATATCCCAAAAGAGATAGAGTATGAGACACACACAAGAAGCAAGGTGACTCTGCTGTTTATTAAACACAAACGGCAGGGATGGGTCAAGGATCATACGCGTCTGACCTGACACACACACAATCGTGGGGCTCGCAGGCCCTTTTTACTGTAGTATGACGCGCTACTTGCGTCACTTCGAAAGTTAACAAAAAAACCTATCGCCACTCTTAATTGGTTGCTCGAGTGGTAGAGTTAGTATAGCATACGTATAGAGAATAATATGAGTGGACAAGGGTTAGTCAGGTGATATATCTGGGATGTCCCTACAATTAGATATATGAGAATTGTTACATGAAGACTCCTAATGATTGGTTAATATTAATGGCGTCAGTGATAAGAGCCCCATGTTCTGATTGGTGCGCCCGTGAGCTTCCCAGCCTGGGACCATCGCTGTTCCCAGCTCTCGGTGTACCTGCAATTTGCAACAATGTTTCACTATGGGTACATGCAGACAATGTGAAGACTTATTCATGAGCTGGACGGCCGACTACTCCCACTGTCGCAGATGTCCATTGATCCTTTCAAGTGTATCTGCCAGTGTCTTGTAACGAGGGATCCAGACGCCTCCTTCCTCCTGGGCTTGGCATCTTGTCAGGTTCGGCTTGGTCACGTGAGGTGGGACCGTGTTTGAGGCAGAATTCTGCACAATTAATATTGTTTTTCCACTGTGTGCCTGGTTTAATTTGCAGGTGCGACTTTAATGTTGGTGCACGGCGTGCGAGGTTGCAACATCGTGCCCTTGATGGTCTGCTTTTGGAATGTGGGTTTGCAACATTACAACCTTGGCTGTCTGCTTTCGCCAAGCTCGTTCGGCAGGATCAGCAACCTGACTCTTGTTCTGTTAATGTCCACGGGAGCTCTTGCTTGCGGCCTACTTAGGCCTGGTGTATAGGTGGAACCGTTTGGTGCACAGGCGCTTTAGGTTATAGTCTCATATTGTCTTATGACCAGTATCGTGTCTTCGTTATAATTCTCATTATGGCACCTAGGTTTAGACAAAGCGTAAGCAAGCTCTTTAGATGAGTTCATGGTGCGTCTTGCGTTTCTGCATTTTGAGAGCCTATGTGGAAAATAATAAACATGCACGTCCGTGAGTATGTCTGTCGCCTACGTCATAGCACTGAGTATATGCTTTGTGTAAATTGGTGCGGGAGTGTCCAGTGTGTATATTGGCACAGGTGTGCTATCCGTTAGCTAGGTCGTCATGGCATCTCTAACGACTTATAGGTTTTAGTCTAGTTGATCCATGCCGCAGGCATCGGCATGGGCAGGGCGGGCTGCTGGGCAGGCAGATGGACACATCCGTATGTTCCTGTACCAGGGTATTTGGTCGTCTGGTAGATGGGCAAACTCTTCTCGTGGCGGGTGCTTGGGCCGTGAACCTTTAGGCCAGGCGCGAGAGGGGGAAGATGGGAGCCTGTTTTTCCATTTTCCCACTTCAGTCCCCCCTCTGGTCGACTTGTCGACCACAAACATATCCTTTTCGTTATCTCCTCTTACTCTCCATATTTTAGTTATTCCTCCTAAATGTCCATAATGGTTAACATGATCTTCAAATGACCAATACATATATTCACAGGTTCCTTCAGGAGTACAGTATACCCATTTCCCTATGTAACTCCTGGGGTTTCTTGGGTTCTCGACCTTCACCGATGGTGGGTCCAGGTGGTTGGTAATGATCTGATTGCGCAATTTCTCTCTCTCTTGTTTGATTATGCCTGTGTGTTGCCCGTCATCTGCTGGCATCAGTGGGTGCATACCGACCATTTCAAGCAACTCGTCAGTGGTACGTGCCTTCCGGGCTTTCCAAAATCTTATTATGATCAGTGTAGCTCCAGCAAAAATAATACAACCAACTATAATTTTCAGTCCATCTGACAGCCAAGATGGCATCCATGACCATAATACCGAAAACCAGCTCTCATCCTTTTTCAAACCTTTACTTTCATCCACCATTTTGGAGTGCAACTGGGCCAATTGTGAAACTGCTTCTGTCAGTGTACCGTTGTCAGCATCGTTGGCAGTAATGAATGTGCAGCATGATTGTCCTATCTTTGCGCAAACTCCTCCTTCCATGGCAGTGAGGAGGTCCAATACATATCTGTTCTGCAGTGCTACCATCCTTATTGCTCGCAGCTCCTCTTTTATCGCGTTGAATCCATTTACTGTAGAATTGATGGTCATCATAAGTTCCCATCTAGTTATCTGGAGCCATTTTGCGTTTGCGTAAGCCTGTAGTCCCGGATGGATTATTGAGGAGAAGAACATTGCTGCTCTGCTGAATAATCTGTGTTCTGGCGGGATTGAAGTGAGTGCTGTTTCCGATCTTCCCCATAGGTAATTTCCTGTCAGAGGTTCTCCTTGTCTTTTCCGTCTATTTAGGACAGTATCATTGCCGCTGGTCCTGTTTCCTGGCTCCTCCTGAGGTGGTACAGATCTCTTATCTCTCTTGTCCCCTTCATCCATTTTGGGAAAGTTCGCCACATTCACATGCTTCTGGGGTACCACTAGTGATGGTACATTGACGTGCACCATCGTGCATACACCATTCCACAGAGGGGGCAGTGTGTGATATGCCTTTTCTCCACAGGCCCAGTAATGGTCCATTATCACTGCTGTTCCTGCTCCCCCCTCAGGTAACTCCATCACGCTTCCACAATTGGTGTTGTATCCTACGTCCACCTCTCCTTTATGTTGGTAGCATACTTTAGGCGCAGTCAGCGGCAGTATTGTTATCGGGTCTTCATCCGTTTCTATCCATGTGAGCATAGGCACGTATTTGATCCAAGTCGTCCAACATCTGTGGTTGTGTGCATCGATAGTTGAAATAGTTTCTTTTGTTACCATGTTGCTGCCAACCACTCCTATCTCCCATTTGTTGTCCAAGTACACTTTCCCCGTTATCATCACCAGTGGCCTCTCCCAGCATCCTAGTTTCCCAGGAACTTCAGTGGCGTACCAATCACATGATAAATACTGCAGTGTTACTTTCTTTGTTTCTCCTTTTGCAGGACCACTTGTAATGTGTCTGAATGCTTCAGCATGTAAACTGCTCTTGTGGTAACTCAAATAAGTCTTGAGGAAGTTGTTTTCGTATGGGTATGAGTCTCGTGTTTTCCACGTCATATGCACCACTGTCCCTTGAAATCTTCCTTTCGTTTGGAACAGTGCCAAGTATATTATGCATCGTGCTGTTTTTTCGTCTATTTCTGTGGCAACAAATGTCCGAGAAGCGCTCATGGCGTATGGTATTAATGAGCAAACGTAGCAGCTGTCTTCTGTTGTCTGCTTACCAATGCGGGTCATGTGTTGATACCATATGTTGTTTGAGACGTGTGCTTAATCTTGTATGTAATTGTCAATACCTTTATTATCTGAGTATGTGCTGCGTTGAACTCTATTTTGCTTGTGCGCAATTTTACTAATATCACCTGACGTAATACCTGTTGCAGCTGGGGATGGGGGTGTGTTAGGTTTGGGTACAGCAATAATATTGATAGCACAGCTGTACTGCCATACAGAGGCAGCTACAAACCCGGTGATTACCAAAATCCCTATTACTTTTATTACATATGCTAATTTCACCGGCATTTTGCTCTTACCTTGCTGCAGTCCGGCAGCGTATTCTTGCGACGTTAGAGTTGCCCGCCTGAAAATTCTCAATATGCTGGTTATTAAATGTTAGTTGTTGTTTTTTAAGCTCTCCCTATCAAATAATCATTCAGTGCCCAGGCGAAGAGCTGTTCCCACGCTAATCTAAGCGATCTATCTCTTAGGGCAGGCAAGTATGGGTGGAGGTGGGGCATCGAGTATTCTATGGCCAAAAGGAACGCTGTGTAGTAGACACGTACCCTTTTCCTTTTCAGGTACGTTGGCCTTTTTATTTCATATACAAATTGGTGTGACAATTCTTCTGGGTAATTATCGTCTGAGGGTACCATCTACTCCTGGGCAGTGAATTTGTTAGTTATCTACTTTCTTAGCAGTACAATAATACGCGGTTCCTGCATGTGCGAGAGAAAAGAAAAGAGAGCATTCACGTGTTTACATGTGTATTTGTGTAAGGCAATGTCCTTCAGTTCAGTTACTACTGTAATGGGGACAGGGGTCAGTGGATGATGGGCAGGGGGTTTTTGGGCTCAACTGGTGGGCGTGGCTTTACTCTTTGAGCGTGTGATCATGGGGTGGGCTGTATGGGGATCACCCCTTTCTTTTTAAGTTATTGTCTCTGGGGAGTCTAGGGAGTGACAAGGTATGGGAATACTTGGGCCGCTGGCTGTGGTAGAACTTTCTTCTTCCGTTGTCGATGTTGTCGCTGTTCTCTCAATGGACCTGTCGGTGGCGCTGGGGCGGGTCTGTTGTTTGTAGATCTTTACGTCGTGTAGGTGGTTCCAGGCACGCTTGTCCTGTAGCTTTACTGCTCTTGTTGATAGCTCCTCTACCAGATGGGGACCAGTAAAGCGTGGGCTATTCCATTTCCTATTGAAGTTGCGAAGTAGTACGTGGTCACCTTTAGCAATTTTACACAGTCCTTCCTTTTCCAGTTCTTTATCCGCGTCTTCTTGTTGGCTTCTATTAGACCCGCCCCGTGTGCGCTCGAGCTGTTGAGACACAAACACTACACTAGTAATCAAAGAAGACACATATTGGTACATTTCATCACCCAGAACACTAGCTGTGCTTTCGTGGTCGGTAAATGCTCTTGACGTTGGCGTTAGGGGAAGGCGCATTTCACGTCCGGTAACCACCTCATTGGGAGTGAGGTGGTGGTCGGACCCTGGCCTATTCCTTAGCTCAAATAAAGCTAATGGAAGACAATATAACCAACTCCTCTTTGTTGTTTGTTGTATCTTTGCAATTGCCTCCTTTAATAGGCCATTCAGGCGTTCACATATACCGTTGGCCTGTGGGTGGTATGCACATGCAAATTTATGTTGAATGTTCAGCAGTGATGTAATGTGCTGAAACATCTCGTTTGCGAAATGTGGGCCATTGTCTGATCTTAACACCTTGCACACTCCCCACCTGGGGAAGACCCCCCTCACTAGGAATTTGGCTGCTCTAAATGCATCTGGGTGTGAACAGGGCCCTGCCTCAATTCACCTAGAAAATGGGCATACTACCACAATCATATACCTATTTCCTTGACATATATTGATCATATCAACATAGTCAATATGGAGATGCCGGAAAGGTCCTTCTGGCCGGGGTATAGTACCTCTTATCACCTTTAGAGTGTGGCCGGCCGTAAACTGTTGACATGTGAGACAATTACTGATAAAATTTGACACATGCGAATTTAACTCGGGGCAGAACCAGTCTTCCCTAATTCGTGCTGCAATTACTACCTTGCCTGTGTGGGCTGGATGATGTAGTTGGTTCAGGGCGGTGTTCAAAAGTGCCAATGGCATTACAACCTTTCCAGTGCCACCTTGGCGCCATAGTGCGTCGGTTGGTGACATTGTACACCCTCTTTTTACCCATATTTCTTTTTCGGCCATTGGTGCAGCCGCTTGTAACTCCATAATCTGTGTGGCTGGGAGATGGGTGTACCCTTCTCTTATCAACATCTCCTTAGCCATTCCCCTCCCTCTCCCTCTCTGTGACTCTGGGGGGTTCCATATCTCACCAAAGTATGCAGCATACTTCGCATGTGCATCCGCTGCTGCGTTTCCCTTCGAGACGTGGTCTTCACCATTGGTGTGTGCGGTGCATTTCACTAAAGCTAATTCTTGGGGGTCATTAATTACTTCAATTAGTTCAGCCAATAAGAGGGCATGTTGCACTGGGGTGCCATCAGCTCTCCTAAACCCTCTTCTTCTCCATTTCGACAGCCCTGAGTGGACAGTGGATGTAACATATGCGCTGTCAGAATATATGGTCACCCGTTTGTCAAAGCTTTCCTTCAACGCCGAGATCAGTGCGACCAGTTCAGCTGCTTGAGCGGAGTAATGCTGTGGTAATTGTACACATTTCATTGCCACACACACTGGTACCTCCATCATTTTTACCACTGCAGCCCCAGTTCTCCTCACACCATCCCTCTGATCGATAGTTGATGACCCATCAATAAATAAGAGCTCACCCCCCTCTAGTGCGTTTTCCTCAACTTTTCTAGTACATGAGTACATTTCAGTTATTTGTGTACAGTCATGGGCATAATCTCCCTCCTCAATTACTTCTGCTAGGAACCTTGCAGGGTTGACCGTGCTGCATCTAACAATTGATAGTTCGGCTCTGGATAGAATGATCTCATAACCTGATGCTCTTTGCGTGGTTAGGGTGGATTTAGGTTTATTTAATATCGCAAAAAGTGCATGTTCCACAAATAGTGTAGTCGGGCACCGCATGGTGATTGCTGATGCTTTTTCTACCGCAAAAGCAGCTGCGGCGAGACCTTGTTGGCAGGGGAAGTTGCCTAACATTACAGGATCCAAGTGGCCACTATAAAATGCTACTGGTTTGTAGCCCATGCTTGTTTTTTGAGCCAACACTGCTTTCATTACTGCTGAGTCGCAATGTGAAAATATAAAAAATTGCCGCTCATAGTCTGGGGATGCCAGTACCGGAGCAGTTGATATCGCATCTTTTAATTCATCAAAAGCTTCTTTCATTTCCATCGTCCACCCCAGTTTTTTCTCCCCTTTATTAGCTTCCCGTAACGCCTCAAGCAGAGGTCCTATGTACGAACTGTAATCAAATACCCAAGCTCTACAGTAGTTGCAGAGCCCCAGGAACTGCTGCAGTTCCCTTACAGTTTGTGGCATTGGAGTGGTGGATATAGCTTGTGCTCTTTGTGGTGCGATCTTTCTTCCATGTTGGGATATAAGCTGACCAATGTAAAGTACCTGTTCTTGACAGTACTGTATTTTCTCCATGTCTACCTTGTAACCTTTGTCAGCCAATATTGTCAACATCTTTAATGAGTCCTCTCTGCATGTTTTTTCGTTTTTACTGCAAATTATTATATCATCCACATACTGCAACACCGTGCTTTCTACTTCAATGTTACCCAAATCCATCTGTATTACTCTATTGAAAATTGAAGGTGATTCACAATACCCTTGTGGCAATCTGGTGTGTTTCCACTTAGTGTTTCTGTAAGTGAAGCTCGTCAGATCTTGTGAGTCTGGGTGTAATGGTATTGAGAAAAAAGCATTTTTTAAGGTCGATCACTGTAAATCGTGATGCTTCTGCTGGAATGCCACACAAGATTGTGGCCGGGTTTGCAGCTACGGGATATTCCGCTTCTACTATGTTGTTCAAGGGCCTGAGATCCTGTATAAAGCGCCAAGATCCCCCTTTAGCCTTGCGCACTGGGTACACAGCTGTATTACATGGTGATTCTGAGGGGACCAATATACCATTATTTATAAGGGCCGTTATGGTTTCATATATGCCCTCATCTGCCTCTTTTGATAGTGGGTACTGTTTTACTCTGGGGAGTATTGCACCTTTTTTCAATTTTATTTTTACTCCCCCTATACTTTTTATGCAGCCCACGTCATAGGGGCCAGTAGTCCACAATGATTTGGGTACTTTTGACATATCGTCCTTAAAGAAAGGGACCGGGGTGCATGCGGGTGCCTCAAGTGCCATTGCAATTTTCTGTGCTACTTGTTTGTAGGCCACTCTTAGCCATATTTCCACACTCATCATAAACACCATTTCACCTTCCTCCTTTTCATCTGAAAACAGCTCCTCATCTGACACTTGGGTGAGCCTACATCCTTCTGCTAATGCTATCACTGCCCTCCATGCTCTTCCTTCTCTGTCTTGGGCATGTACAGCAATATAATCAGCTGTTGCAATAATGCTCTCAATATCCATTGAAACCTCCTTCCCTTCTAGTTCATTAACAGGTGTTTCTGGTCTGAACAGATAGGCTGCTGGCCTTCTCCATATTTTCCCTTCTATCCCTGGCATCCATGCAATTGCCATGTCCGTTCCATACTGGAAGAGTTCACCATCTACTGGCTCCGCCCTAAAAGCTGTCTGTCCACAGTATGCCTGCATAATCTGTCGTGCTGTGAGCATGTTAATCCCCGGAGTAGAGCAAATTATGCCGTCCTCAGTAAAGGAGATCATCATATTCAACCTGTTCATTATATCTCTCCCCAGTATATTTACTGGTGAGGCACTATAATATAAAAGTGGAACTGACAGATCGTAATCTCCAATAGATAAGGGAATGTTATCAGTAAAGGGAACCAACCCTCTAGCCCCAGAGAATCCTTGGGTGTTCATGGTCTCGCCTGACATCTTAAATTTACCTTCCCTTATGCAAGACCGGGTCGCCCCGGTGTCAACAAGGAATGATCATTTTTTGTCACCTATCGTTACCTCTATGCGTGGTTCCTCCGCACTATTAGGTGTTACTGACAGGATGGGACACACCAAGGCCGTCTGTCGGCTGTCCTATTGGGGGTACAACGACTGGCCATTTCCGGTATAAGGGTTGTGTCCCAAAACCGTCACCCTACCCAGTTGTGTTTGTGGTATTTGTGGTTGTTGTGTCATCGCTACCTGTTGTTGTGGCAGTGTTTGGGGCTGTTGTTGTGTTAATTGTTGTTGTTGTTCATTTCCTTGTTGCAACATTTGCTGTTGTGGTATGCCCTGCTGTACCTGTGCGGGCCTTGGTTGTCCCTGATCACTCCATGATGGTGTTCCTGGTCTAACTCTACACGTGCGTGACATGTGCCCCAATAGTCCACAGCTCCAACACACTGGTGGTTCCCTATTCTGCCATGGAAAGCTCCCTGTGTTGTCCTGGTATACTGGTTGCCCTAAGGGGTAGGAATTTCTAAATCCTCCCACCTGCGGTTGGGTGCCATATCCATACCCTCTCCCTCTCATAATTCCTCCTCTCCCCCTGTTATAATTATAATACCCAGCTCCTTGCATTGGGTATCCTCCTCCCATGTTGGGCGTGTATGGTTGGAGTGGCGGCACCTGTTGTGTTGTAGTCTGTGAAGGTGGTATTTGGGAGGAATCTTGTGCAGCCACTACTTGTGTGGGGCTTAGGGTCGTTGTTGTAGGTATAGTTATTAATGCCCCTTCCATTGTGTATTTAGTAAGCTTTTTCTGTACTAATTTAGCCTCTTCCGTTTTCCTGTCCTCTTCCTTTTGTTTCATTTTTCCTTGCCATGTCCTACAATGATGCACTATAGTCAGTTGTATTTCGGGCCATGGTTTTGCTTCCATTCCCACTACTTTCTTTAGTTGTTTCTGAACTCCTTCTGGGAGCCCTTGTACCAGTATATGGTAAAATATTGCTGGTGTTTTATCCCATTGTTCTCTAGTTTCCATGCACCACTTCTCCTGGATTTCCTGGATATAATCAACAGGATCTTCGTTCTCATGCATCTTGCGGGATGTAATTGCTCCTATATCTGATGTGTCTGGGTACTGTACCCTTAGTGCCTGCCATAGTGCATGTCTGCAGTTTGCGAACGGGGCCCCATCGTGCGATGTATTTGTTATTGTTACCCCATGAAATCCCGCTCTCTTCCAGATGTCATCCTCTCTATCCCCTAATATTGATATTAAAAGGCCCTTTACATCTCCTACTGCCAGCTTCTGTCCTGCGGTGTGTTTTTCCATTTCATATATCCATTTACCCGCACCTCCACTTAATGATGGGAGCCTACATTTGATATTTTCTTTATCGGTATGCTTCCAAGGAACATACTGTGGTCTAACCCCACCTCTCTCCAACAGTGGCATTAAATTATGTTTTGTTTCACCCTTTGTGTTCCATAATATTGAGTCCTCACACCCTTCCTCCTCTTCTCTTTCTTCCACATTTTCACTTTCGTTTGTATTTCCCCTGCTCATACCTCTTTCTTCTCCATCTTTTCCCCTTCTTCCATCTTTCTCTGTATTTAATGTGGGCATGTGTATACCTCTTTCCTTCCTACGACTAGGGAGGTCTCTAAGCCGCCATGTATAGGGTGTCAGTTCATCGGGGAAGGGCGCTAGTTTTATTTTGCGTAACGAACGTGAGGTGGTTGATCATGTAGGGTGCGATAGGGGAGGGCGTGATGGGGATGATGGGGATGGGGACGTTGCGTCCTCATGTGCCTGTCTTTCCACTATTCCTTTCTTTCCCTCCTCACTTCTCTCCATCTCATCCTTTCTCCTACTGATCCATGGTGAGTCTAGGTTGGTCCGGGTGATGTATAGTTTATCTGAGCTTTCCCTTTCCCTGTTTCTTCCTTCATTTTCCGCTCCCTCTTCCTCACTACAAAAGCTAGTCATAAACGGCGCCCCCCACTCGGTCTTTTTCCTTTTGATCGTTACTGTATGTAAATCTATTAGGTCCAGTTCTCCTCTTTCTCCTTTATCAACCGCTTCCCTTTGTGCTGATGTTGTTGCTACTTCTGTGTCATCATATACATCACTCCATACTCCACTCTCCTTTCCCCTATCTCCTCTTTCTCCTTCATACCTTTCCTCCATCTCCTTACTATTTTCCTCCCTTTTCCTTTTCAATTCCTCCATCACTTCACTTCTCATCTGTTCTAATATTCTTTCATCCTCTTTCTTCCTTTCCCATTTCGCCCTTTCTTGTTCTACTATACTCTCCATTACCCTCCCTTCTTCGTATTTCTTAGTTGATTCTGATAGTAACCTCCTCCTCCATATTGCCATTTCTTTTTCTTTTTCTTCTTCTTCCCTCTTCTTTTCCCGCAGTACTACTCTTGATACCCTTTCTGCTGCTGCTTTTACCCTGTCAGCTTCTCTCCTTTGCTCCTCAGTTCGTTCCCTTATTTTTTCCAATTCGTTCTTACCTTCTCTCCTTTTCCTCACTCTCTCTCTCTCCTCCCTCTCAAGCTGCTTGATCAATTCATTCTGTTCATCCCTTAATTTTGCTAATCGTTCCTCCAAAATCTCTTGTTTTTGTCTTAACAGCTCTTCCCCCCTCAATTCACTCTCCCTGGCATTATCCTCGTCTGTTTTCTTTACTACCTCCTTCTCTTCTCCTGTTAATGAACCTCGTAATTTTAATAATATCTGTGCAGCTACCCATTCATCATTTCCTATTTCCACAGTCTGGTCAACTCCAATCCTCCCCTCCCCTGCTGGCATTTTCCTATGAGCCACATGTGGTGGAGGGCTGTATGCCGGGTTCGAGTATCCCTCAGCCGCCCTTAACTGTCCTCTTTCTATTTCTCCCAATTCTCTTAAAGGGTACAACCCCCCTCCCTCTGTTTTTACTCCCGTTGCTATAGGTATATCATTGCTCAGTTCCTTTTTTATTTCATCTGCTTTATTATTCTTTTCTTCTCCCTTACCTCTATTTTCCGTGTTCTTTGGGTCCTCATTCCCCTGTGTCCCATCCTCTCCTTCCTCCTTAATCTCTGTTTCTTCTGGTATTTCTCCCATGGTGAATATTCCATTTGGTCCTGGTCGGGACCCATGGAACATCCTCCATAAGTTAAACACCTCCACGTGGTTTGCCAACTTCTTCCCTTTATATGTATTGTGCAGATGGTTTAATAGTGAATGCTGGGCATATGGATCAAAGCTACCGTTAGGCGGCCACGGTGTTAGCATTTTGTTATCCGTCCCCTGGGTCCATTCTATGCTATACTTAATCAGTTTCTCCCTATGGGGTGGCAGTGTTGTGCATATGTATTGTAGTGGCGTGGTGAGAGTGTTCCCAAACCCTCCCGATCCTGTTCCGTATGACATAGTAGCGCTCCACTTGCTACCCTCCCCTAATCTGGTATCAGTTTATCCCACTAGTAGTTTACAATATACAGCCTTATATTGTTACCTGGCCCCGTAAGTTTGGGGGCTTGCGATAGTCCGCTTAAGAAAAATTATAAAAATATAGTATGTTACATCTGTAGATTTTCCTCTACCTTTCTTCCTTTATACAACACCCTTACGGCCCCCTGCGGCCAAGGCGTACGTAGCCCCCTGCGGCTGCGTACCCTTTATTGCGTTCCTATACCGTCGTCCTGTTTTCACGTGCTCCTCCCCCTTCTACACCTGCCGTGGCCGGCGTTCTCCGTGCGCAGCCACGTTCCCCGTTTCGCCTTTCCTTGATCAACTCGTTTACCGTTTATCTCCGTTTCCACTCCCTTACCACAGTTCTCTTCCCACCACTCTCAAAACGAAGATGCCTCATGCTTGTGATATCCTATGAAAACCCTACTAGTGACGTCACCGATCTCGTAGAGCTACTGGTAAGTTCTTTATATATTCTTTAAATCCAAAATACACCTGCAATCTACCCCCGTTAACCCCACAGCTGTCTTCCTGTCACTCCTGGAACAAGGTAATCAAATCAACAATATAATCGGACTGCGCACACTGCGTCGCCTCGCGTGTGATACGCCCCTCGACAGGAGGGCTTAACCAGCCAATTATCTTCCGTATTGGGCAACTAACTAGTTAACGCCTACAGGGAAACGTCATCTACCTATCAAGTGTCTTGCTCGAACAATAGGGATCCTCATCTACTCATTGACCACTAAATGCCAAATCGTAGGAAATCACACACACACACACCCTTACACGTAGTCGCGACCTAGGCCAATCAGTGTCTACGAGCGGCCGCACGTGATGTTTTCGTGCTCCGCCCCCTTCTCTCGCGTTACGTAGCCAACTGCTCTCGCGCTTGTTCAACTACCATTCATTCTATTTCTAACACTGAATTCTCAAACCTTCGCCGTTCACCTGTGCAACACCTCCCACCTCCCGTATTTAATTCCTCCCCACCCCCTCATAATTTGACATTGTTTGTTGTGCGTGGCATGCTCACCAAGTTCTCTTGATGCGGGGCCGCTCGACTGCGCGCACCCCTCCGAGCGGCTCGTCACCACCCCTCGTCTGGACCACGTCTGGACACTCGCCAACCGCGGGCGGGATACTTCTCAACCGGCTCCCGAGGGCCAATATCCGGATTGCGCTGTCCGGTCTTCTCGCAGTTCCGCGACGGTCCTGTAGTCCTCAGAAGGGGGCGACGGCAGAGGGGGCCGCGCCGCCGGGCCTCCTCGCAACTGGAGTGCTTGGAAAAAGTAAAAAAAATAAAAATGCCGATCTTAAACAGATCTCAGCAGTGCAGGCCGCATTACTGGTCCGGCGGTAACTCTGCCTGTGCTACCAGCGGGTTGCCACCGGACCCATAATATTTTACCGACGCTTGACTTCCTGGTGCCACCAGGAGATTAAAACTCTGTTGGCCCAGGAAGTCAGGCGCCGGTAAAATGTAAATCCCCATTCCTGTAGCGTCCCATTGGACTCTATGAGAGTGGGGACACGGAAGCACTGGCACCGTTGCTAATGGTACCAGTGCTTCTGGGACCATCTTCCTACCGTTGCCACTGCGCCCAGCAGGGTCAGACCTGTCAGAAACAGCAGCTGTGGCAGGCAGAGTCAAAGTTTGCTGATCCAAAAACAAGGGTGCCGTTGAGCTTAGTGGCACCCTTGTTTCTGGACCGGCATACTTCTAATGAGGCCCCATGTGTTTGTCGGTATGCCCCGTTTTTCCCACTTTCTTAGGCCCAACTCAACTGTTTTCACTATGTCCCGACCCCCTACACACTGCTGCCACATAGTCCCAGCACAAAAATGGCGCTCCTAATGCAGTAGACCTGGATCAGCTCCCTTCTCAGTCTTGTGTTCAACCGCGAGTATCATGGCTGCTTCCCATCTTGGTAGAGCCTGGTACAGCATCCCTACTGGTGCCAGTTTGCTTGTGGTCCTCCCCGGGAGCCTGACATGCTCTTTGGTGTTTCTCTCCATGCTGGTGTCAGAGGTGAACGAACAGTAGCCTGGGAGCACCTGTCTGCTGCAGCATGGTCCGCTCCAGCATATCTGCCTTTTCCTGCTGCTCTCCCCTTCACTTTTCCCACACTGCACCTTCTGATTCCAACGCCATACACAAGACCTGTTTGCCGGTAACAGTCATTGTTTTTATTTTTGCATAGCAGATTCCTCCCACACCAACTAGCATTCACGTTGTGCTTAGTGCTTTTCTCAAGCCACATTAACTCCTTGACCCTCTTCTTTGTCTCAGTACCCAGGGGCGTTGCTAGGGGGGGCTAAGGGGGCTATAGCCCCTGGTCTTTTGGTTGTAGCCCCGGATAGATTCTCAGGAGCTACAGCCAAAAGACTAGCTAGCCCCCAGTCCCAACAGTTCCAACATCAGCTTAGCCCCGGGTCTTTTCTAGACCTAGCAACTCCCCTGTCAGTACCTAAGGTACTATGGGAGTTGGAGTCCACAGGATGAACAGATGTTTTCAGAACATTTGGTTTGGGATTCCTCCCTAAAACAATATTATCATGAATGGCAGATGTGATATGTGTTTTAGGTACTTGTGAAGTATGAATGACATCCTGTCTAGGGTATTTAATAAGAAATGGTTCTTGGACTAGACAATTAGAGGGTGGTGTACAATGACAATATACCACCAGGAACTCTGAAATTATTGGGTCATCCTCACATGAAGGAGAAGAATACTGTGCCTCTCCTGAGGAAATGATAGCATTTCCCTGGCAGCCATCTCCAACCATGTGATCTTTTCTCATTACACCACCTCCAGGGTCAGTATCAGGTAGCAGCTGCCATCCCTTTTATATGATATATATGATATATGATATGGCATTTATAACACGCCTATACACAAGTGTTTCAAGGTGCAACGAGGCGGGGGGGACAAAGGGAGACAGACAACGATCCTACTAGGCCAGGTGTCATTCAGATCGTGCAAGTGTAGGGTGGAGGGGAAGGGAAAAGTGAAAGGGGGAAAGGGAGAGGTGAAGTGCAGTACAGGTTAATTAGACACAAGATAAATAATAAGGGCCAGCTGGTGGCAAGTGCAAGATAAGTGCAGACAAGTGCTAGGAGGGGGGGCTGTAGGGATACAGAGACAGTCCCACAAGTGCAGGGGTTGCCAGGGAGGCAGTGCAGGGGAGAGTGGCAGGGCCACGGACCAGGATAGGTAAGTGGCCCCTTTTCAGATTCATTGCAGTTACAGTAATATTAACGAGGTAGAGGGGGAGAGAAAGCGGAGGCAAAGAGGAAGGTTTTGAGGTGCTTCCGGAACCGGAGATGGTTCTCCTCAAGTTTCACAGAGGCAGGAAGGCTGTTCCAGAGGGAGGCCCCTGCTGCGGAGAGAGATCTACCCCCAACTCGTTGCTTGGAGAAGCGGCTGACCCTGAGGGAGTTGGAGGTGGATGAGCAAAGAGCTCGAGAAGGAAGATATTTAGGAAGAGAGAGTTGAAGGTATTTTGGCCCGAGGACACTGTGGAAGAAGTGCCTGCCTTTTTATCCTTCGAATGGTCCTCAAGGCACCAAACCATTAAGTAAGATGGTTTTCTGTTGTGGAGATATATGCAACAATTGCTCACCTAACATGGAAGCACTTACTAAACAAAGATAAATAGAAAGAACTCCTGTTAGGTCAACACCTGAGGCTCAAATGCAATCCATCCCTAAATATTATAACATACACTTACAGAGTTGTTGTTTATTTCACACAACTTCAACCTCAAAAGGGAAGCACTTACAAATATATAAAACGCAGGTGCCAACCTGGAAGCTGTATTTCTGTGAGGTTCCAAGACATCTAAAATTCAAAACTGCAATGTTCAGCCAGTGGGTCTGAATCACTGTTCTCCTCAGAGGCTGTTCCTGGTATGGGCACTGTGGAAGAAGTGCTCACCTTTTTATCCCTTCAAGGCACCAAACCATTAAGTAGCTCCTGACACATTTTTCCCACTCTTTTCTGAGCTTGCTTGGTGAAGACGTTCAAAGTATAGAGAGATGGTTTTCTGTAGAGGTGATATTGCAACAATTGCTCACCTAACATGGAAGCACTTACTAACCAAAGAAAAATAGAAAGAACTCCTGTCAGGTGAGCACCTGAGGCTCAAATGCAATCCTTCCCTAAATATTATAACATATCCAGAGTTGTTTATTTCACAGAACTTCAACCTCAAAAGGTAAGCACTTACAACCTTGAAGTTTTATTTCAATGAGGTTCCAAGACATCTGAAATTCAAAACTGCAATGTTAAGCGAGTGGGCCTGCATCACTATTCTCATCTGAAGCTGTTCCTATTATGGACACTGTGTAAGAAGTGCCTGCCTTTTTATCCTTAGAATTTTCCTCAAGGCACCAAACCATTAAGTAGCTCCTCCCACATTTTTCCCGCTCTTTTCTGAGCTTGCTTAGTGAATATTTTGAAAGATGGTTTTCTGTTGTGGAGATATATCCAACAATTGCTCACCTAACATTTCAACACTTACTAAACAAAGATAAATAGAAAGAACTCCTGTTAGGTGCACACCTGATGCTTAAATGCAATCCATCCCTAAATATTATAACATACACTTACAGAGTTCTTGTTTATTTCACAGAACTTCAACCTCAAAAGGGAAGCACTTACAAATATATAAAACGCAGGTGCCAACCTACAAGCTGTATTTCTGTGAGGTTCATATCATAGCCTGTGCTACTGCTTACTGGAATGTTGTCTCCTCATCTTGATTTTGTTAATTGTTATCACTCCCTTTCTCTTTACTTATACCTTTTACTGTATATTTGTTTGGTGTTCTCTTTTCTCTTTACAGGAATGTGCACTTTTGCACTGTGATTTGATGTAAATGAGCTTTGTGCTCCTGTGGTACCAACTTCCTCTTACAGAATAAACACACATATACTTTTTGATTTATTACAAGTATCCATCTATTAAATATAAAGATACTGTAAATTGCTGATCTTGCTTTGAAATTTTAATGGATGTATTGTTGAAAGCATTTTTGGACTACAGTAAACTTGGTAAGGGGGGATTTAGAATGACTCCCTTTGATTGCCAGAACAATGGACTCTCCCGGGCTGGTGTGTTTCAGACTGTTAGAGCTTAAAAACCTTGAAGAGAGGAAGAGAGAAGGACTGTCTCCACAACTAGCCTCCTAAAGGTAACCTGTGGGTCTGCATTGGATCCATTAACTCTTCCAACTATGGTCACTGGGGCTGCATTGTGATCGACTTCCACTAAATGGGGAAAATGCAATCCCAGCCATAGAGTGGCTCTTCCCCATCCACCCCATGCCATCTCAGCTGTGGTGGGAGAGTGTCTGCAGAGAGCCCGAGGCCTCTGGCCACAGCACTTTCATGTGAACAAGGGACTGTCTTATGAGGAAGGAGAGGCAGTGCTGTGAAGTTTCTTGGTCGTACTCCCCAGCCAGTGTCCCCGGGTGCAGGGAAATTGACTGGCGAGCAGCCGTGACATGGCTTTGGGAGAAGAGTGGTACATTTCAGTGGCCAGAGGTCAGGAGCTTTGAAATGGTTCCATATTGGCAGGTGGAAACTTCAGATAGTGAGGTGGAAGAAAGACTCCCTGAGCATATCAAGGTCCCATCCGGAACATTGTGCGATGGCACAAAACACTTTGGAGTAGGGAGCCAGGCTTCACGGGCACAGGCTCGTTTGCAGCACCTCCCCTTTGTATGGCACACACCATAGCAGGCTGTGTATTTCCATCTAGAGTGGGCTGCATATCCTCCACTAATTTGCAGAGAGGGGGCTGATTTACTGTAGAGTTCACTGCTGTGCCAGCCAGCAGAGGCGGACTAAACAATTGATGTTGCTGTTGCTAATAACGTTTCTATTGACATGCAAGTTAGGAAATGCTCAGTCATCACTGGCTTATGTCCTCTGTAAGAAAATAGTAAGGTGAAATACCTATTGGTTTAATGTAACTATTAATATGCATTTTGTTTTCATTTGGATCACCCCAGTCTTTCTGGCTAGAGCCAGTGCGCTAGCATACTAGGGGTTGACGGGGAAACCTAGTAGCACAATGTTACTACTCAGCGGGTAACGATCAACATGGTGTAGGTGGCCTTGTCTCAGTGGTCCGATTCCAGTTGTGTTCTTGTGAAACAATATTGATGTGTGATGGGAACATGGCCTCCCCAGCCACATGTTTGATCCTCCCTCACTGGATAATGTGTGAGATGTGGTTTAGAGGGACAATGCTGCTTGCTGTAGTCAGTTATGTAGGCAGCCGTTGTATTGATATTGATATTTATATTTTATTTCTATCACGCTCGTAGACAAGTGTTTCAGAGCGCGACAAGGCAAGGGAGGGGAACAGGGGAGAACAAAACAACAATCTTACTAGGCCCAGTGACATTGAGAACGCGCAAGTGCATGGGAGAGTGGAAGGGGGAGAAGTGGAAAGTGGGAAACAAAGGAGAAACAGATAAATACCAATAAATAATTAAATAAATAAATAATGTATTTAATGTATGTGGAAAGAGTCTGATTATTACAACCTATGGCAAGAGGGCAACCAAAATAATTTCATGCTGCTGTGTGTATTTTCATGTACTAATCTTTCTTCGTAATGTATAGGGGAAGCTACAGGTAACAAATGTACTTTAAGGAGTTGTGGGATCTTGCTTCATTGCAAGGACTTCGCGTCATCACTCACCCTGTTCTTAATGGTATTGCAGGTTGCCCTAACCAGCATGCACCACTGCATCAGGCAGACAGAATGGAGGGGTGGAATGCTCCTCCACTGCTGAACACCTCACCTATTCCCTCTCTCAGCAGGCTGCTTGGGGTTTTGGCTAACCCTCACATTCAATAACTCTGAGGTGAGGATTGACTATCCATTGCTGCCTCACCACCTCTACCCTTGTGGCAAAAGCCAGTCAGCCAACCATAGATAAAAGATCTGGGCTACATCCTAGTTTACCCTCCTTCCTATCCTGCTCTTTGAAGCTTTTGAACAGCAATTTGGTGCGTTAAATACCTTCAAAGTAACTAAATAGAAAAAATAATTGCAGCTGATGAAGATGGGTTGAATAACCCAAACTGAGTGAGGTATTGCAGTCAATGTTTATGCTATCACTTTTATTTGAATGCAGAAGATTGAATGATGAGCCCCAAGTGAAATTAACTCAAAAGAATTGCTTAAATAAGATGAATCAACAGCAAAAGGACCAATCTGTTTTGGAAGTCCAGTTGACCAAATTGCGTGTGCAAAATAATGTCCATCCAGGAGTAGCCATGGGCATTTTTATTTAAGCAATTGTTCTGCGTTCTACTGGCTTCAAGAGGCCAATAACAGCCCGGGACCGAAGCTACAGGCACGAGTGAAGCTTGCATCTTAACACCAGGCCCCGGTGTCTTTACCAAGACGGTGAAGCCTGCAGAACACAGTATTATTGTTATTATTACTATTAAATCCCTGAGGCAAACCCTGGAGGTTCTAATAGTAATACAAAATAAAAATAAAAACATCTGCTCTGCCTCGTTCTCAGCAGTGGCCGGAGAGAGTCAGGATTACAATGGAAATGGAAGGTGGGGATCAGCTTGGCGCCCCTCTTCCATTTCCATGGCAATGACCAGGAAGTTAGGCGGATGGTAAGGAGTTGGTGGGGGGTGTTGAGGGGCTGGATTGGGGGAAAGATGCAGGTGAGGAGGGAAACAACAGCACTGGGTGCAGCAGCCACCCGGGTTGCTCCAGACCCGGCTTGCCTCGATAGATTCAGCACAGGTTTGGAGCAACCTTTTCACAACTTATTTTTTCTCTGTTGAAGGGATATTTTAGTTCATGATGCCTCTACTGTTTTCTGTCTAAAGCCATCAACCTTTTGCTAGGGGAGAGGCATGAAACCTGTGTCTCTCCACTAGATATGACATACAACACCTTTCAGCCCTAGTCACTCTAGCCGACGGTGAAAGCTCATGGTAGTCGTACACCAAAACATCTGGATCCCATAAGATTTACCTGTCCAGTAAATTCTAAGTAGAATCGGAGGATTCTGATTTCTTTTAATTTGGTTCAATTGCACATCCAACATTGAAAAACCAGGAATGAATGTGGCTTTGGAAACAGAAAACCAAGCTGACAATGATTAGATGGCTGGACCATGCTAGGATTTTGTAGCAAAGTGCGCCAACGTCGATAGCTTGAATTTTCCACTTGTAATTACTAATTACATCTCAAGGAGAGTCAAATGCTACGCGTCTCGAAGTGATTGCAAAGTTAGCAAAACAATACGGCACGGATGGAGAACAGGTTTATTGGGGGGCTGACTTTGCCCGCCAGCAAAAATCGTTAGTATAAGAGTTTACTCTGGGATTTTTGCATGTGCTAAATTTGCATTTATGAAGAGGGACTGGTGTGAACCATTGATCCATAGAGGGTACACTGTGTATCTAGATAGGAGCTTTTTTATTTGTGGACTGGTACAGCAGGAACAACGTAATAAGTAAATCAATGCATATGTATCCGATTTACATTAATTGCTCATGTTATTATTTTGCAGTGTAAGAAAAAAGGAGATCCAGTGGCTGCTTCAGGCTTTGCTGAGCGGGAAGGAAAATGCTAATTCCCCCAGAGAGCATTTAGTTTTCGACAGAGAGGGGGTGTACTTTGCATTCAAGTGTCTCAGGTGTATTGATGGCACCTGCTGTCAACTAATTACATGAAGATTGCTGTAGCAGAATGAGCATTAGCTTGGCAATTGAAAGTGCTATTGTTGTATTCTGTTTCCTTCCCTTCCTTAATGAAGAGGATGAAAGTGAAACCCAAACAGCATCATCTCCAGCCCATCAACAGGAGCAGGTGTCCCTCCTGGGTTATTTATAGAACAGAAGAAATGCACATCTAGAGATGTACCCAGAGTATGATGGCGCCTATAATGGAGCCTGAGGTAAAGAGCTGTTTCAGAAAGTAAGTCTACTTCCACAAGAAAAAGGCACATTGTGCATATTCAAAAACCATGCAATGAAACTTGGTTGGGGGATTTCATGAATTTTGAAGTAGTGAATGGAGAGGCATGTGCATAACAAATAACTGGCAACTTCTCAAATACTGATAAGAAGAGAAGAGACTGCTCTGACATGATTGAGGCCATGGAAGGTATAGTAAAGTGGGATACCTGCCATGGACTCTTGATACCCTAGGTGAGCACATGAACATTATTTGTTAATTGTTTCATTTTTTTCAACCATTGGCACCCTGGAAGAGGGGGTGCTGGCCAATCAGGAAGCTCGGAACACGGGCTGCATTCATTGGTGTATGATCGCATTCCGAGCAGTCTGAGTGCTGGGGGCCTGTTCCCCCGTCCTCTTCCCCAATTTTTTGAACACACACAGGTGCTAATGGTGTGTTCAAAAAATTGGAAAGAAATGTTACCTTGCGGCCTGATACCGCGCTTCTGTTGCAGAGTCAGCTTTCCGTGTTGACGATGCCATTGTGATGAACATGGAAAACGGACTTCAGAAGTACAGCTCAGTGCAGTAGACACAAGGTAAGATTTCTTTCTTTTTTTCAATTCAAAAACACCATTGGTATCAGCGTATTATCTACACTGGTGCTAATGGAGACATAACCCTCGGGGGCGGGCCTCAGGGTGGGCAACATAGCCACCGGCATTAACGGACCCTTCCTTCCTTGAAGCCCTTAACTTGGGCTGCGGGTCATTTCCACCAGGGATTGGCCCATCTCCTCAGGTTATATCACCTTAACAATGCTCTCCCACTTGGAACCGGTGGCAGTGCCTTCACAAGGGGCTGTGGAGAGACAACACTACACAGGCAAGGCTGCACAAACACAGAACAGCAGCTGTCATCCTGATGCAGAATAACCTGCTCTCTGTAAATACCGTAATGCCTATGGCTGTATGCAGGCATTATCCCCACAGCATGGTAACAATTTGCTTTTTCAGGTACATGTGACTGAAAAATAAAAATCATGAATTGTAACAATGGGCCTCATTCCGAGGTTGGAGGTAACCATGGAGTAAATAGCTCCATGGTAAGCAACCATGGAGCTATTTACTCCATGGAAATCCGGCATGGTGAATGGAGTAATTACCGGTCCATTCCAAGGTTGGAGGGACCGGTAAGTCCCCATTCACCATACCGGTTCCCCATCCCCATTCCTGCCCCCATAGGGCTCAATGGGAATGGGGAAGGAGTAAATTACGGCACCGTAAATTACGGTGCCGTAATTTACTCCAAGGTCACTTTGCGGGTCCCGTAATTTACTCCTGCTAAAAGCAGGAGGTAAAGTGGGACCCGCAAAGGGAACTCGGAATATGGTGGTAAGTGTTAACGGTCACCGTTGCCATTAACGGTGACCGTTAACCCTTACCTCCAACCTCGGAATGAGGCCCAATGTGTTTTAATTTTTTAATGTGTATATGTGTTTCAGGGATAGGTAGATTACTGCGTGAGAGAATTCATCAAATTCAATTTCATCCATGTTGTTCAACTAATTCTGTCGCAGATATTCGTGGGGAGTGGGATTAGGGGTAATACATGATGCGGGGGGCTTATGGGCAGACTGCGGATGGCCACACCTTGCACATATTTGCAGCAATATCTACCCATATAATACCATTAGAAGAAATCGAATTCAATTAAATGAATTCGAGCAGATCACATAGAGCCTTTTGGGGTGATAAATGTAGGTGGTGTGGGGACAAGAGAATGGAGTTGGGGAAAACAGGGGGCCTGGGTGAATCCTACATGTATGCACGGTGTTAAGGGAGTTGCCAAAGAAACAAAACAAGAAAAATGGAGCCTGCATTCCTGAAAATGCAGGTTTGGAAATTTACGGTTGAAACACCTGCCTACAACTGACTATGGTTAGATAGCTACTGAATATAGCTATTTGTGGAGAGCTGCAGTTTTTGATGAACCACAAATGGGCATGCGCAGCATGAATCTAACCATAGACACAGCACTTCCTGCTTTGGGAGCCCACACTCCACTGAGTGACTGCCTGCACTGTATCTGTTACCATAGTATTTTGCGGAACAGCACAACGTGACATACATACATAGTAATGCAATGTCTCACACAGCAACAGTTAGGAACATCCTCTGCCAGACTACTGCACTCTTTAAAAGCAACTGCTTTAAGCAAGTAACTGTTTCAAACAAACTAATACAGAAATGATATGTAGTGCTGTCATTACGGGTCACCAATACAAAAGATCAAAGGCGACTGACCTCATCAATAATCAATAGCATTTTAAGTTGAATGAGATTTGGGCAAACCGATATGATCCCTCCCAACATTCCCCAGAACAAAAATCCATCGCCCAGGCCCTTTTGGCAGTTATGAATCGCATTGTCCCTCTGGCCGCTTCCCAAAGTTATACATGCACTGACCCTCTTATCAAGCGAGATTAGTGAAATACTATTCAAATGTGTGCCGCTAATTCCACCTGCGCTGTTACTCCTATCAGTTCAGGCAATTTTTCCGAGAGCACTTGAAATATTTTCTTTTCAAATACAGCTCTTTGGGCTTTGTCTTAGCGAGTGGCGTCTGTCTGGTAGCTGCTTTCTTTGGTTCTTGGGTGTTCCTTGCATGCCAAAGCCCACAACACTCACAGTAATGTATAGTGTTACCCACGCAATCTCTGCTGCCTTTCTCAATGAAAGGAACACCTGGGCATGCCATGCCTGATGAGTGGGCATGTTGAAATCCTGCTTCGCCCTCTACCGAATGTCCTTGTCAAAATAACGCTGCAGCCTCGGCCTATGTGATGGCCTTCACTCTGCTTGCCAGGCACCTGACACTGATGCCTGGAAAACCCGAGAACTTGTATGCCCCCTAGTGCCCAGTGGGCTTATTTTGACAGCTCCCAAAGACAAACCGAGCCTCGGTGCACACTTGTCCGTGTGCTGGTGCAATACTGGCATCAACTGTCTGGAACTCGGGCTTCAAGCAATGGTGTCTCACTCCCAGGTGTGCTTGCCTGGCAGCATTCTGTTCACTCTCACTTTGTACTGCTTCTTGTTGCACCAGAAAGCACAGAGCATACAGGATGGCTTCCCCACAATCACTGCTACACAAACTGCAGGTCCTTCAGTGGCAGTACTCAACACTCACACTGCTGTACACTGTATACTGGGGAGACCCCCTATCCACCCCATTCATGTTACTTACAGAAGCATCCCCACACGTCGAAATATCCCGAAATCACACTCGAACCTGATGAGTAACAAGTATAAGGGTACAAGTAAAAAGTACAAATCAACACTGTTGGAAAGATTTGAAGGTAACAAACTTGTCCTTCACTAGAGATCCACCAACAACTATACTGCAAAAGAAATGTAAAAACGTACATAACAGCTAGATGATTTCTGCCCTGGACCACATCACTGAAAAAAACTTTTAAAAACTCAAAATATTTCACTCCGAAGTTAAACTGCATGAAAAATGAAAATAAGATAATAAGTAGGCAATAAGCCTACTTAGGGCAACTGACTACACAAAGATACAAAAGACAAAAAAGCAGGAGGATCTAGCTTCCCTGTTATTGCAGCCAACTATTGGAATGCTATGCCCAAAGAACTAAGAACAGACCTGTCACCATGGTCCTTTCACAAAAAACTAAAAACATGGCTCTTCAACTAGGATATTAACAATCAACCTCACTCCTCTAATGAGCACTAGGTTTCCCCCCGTCCATTGATTGTAGACAAGACCCAACAGAGCATAAAGAGAAAATGGTATACTGTAAAAAAAAAATAAATGACTAAGCCTCAAGTGTAACTGAACATTCATATATGACTATTGCACTTGTACAAGATTGAATCAATTGAATAACTCAGAATGTTATCAACCCCTTACAACGAATCCCACCAATAAACTAGTATCAGATTGGGAATTAATGAGCTCACACTGGCACGACAAAGGTTTACTATCAGATGAAGAACATGAATACATGAATGTCACTCATCCAGTACTCTCAACAATTTATTTCATGCCCAAAATCCATAAACCATTCACGGCTTTACCACAATGCAGACCTATTATTAACAGTATCGGATCAGTCACTGAAAGAATTTCTGAATACATTGATGATTATTTACAGCCCTTAGACTCCAGCCTGAGTTCCTTCATCAAAGATACCACTCATGCACTAAACCAACTAGAGAATGGCCCTCATTACAACCTTGGCGGAGGACCATAGTGCTATTAGCACCATGGTCCATGCCGCTAAGGTTAAGATTCCGCCATGGTGGATGGCGGAATTAGCGCCCCATTCCAAGGTGAGTGGGGCGGTAATTCCCCATTCACCATTTGCCCTTCCCCATTCCCATTTTTGCCCCCATAGGGCATAATGGGAATGGGGAAGGCGCTAATTACGGCACTGTAAATTACGGTCCCGTAATTAGCTCCAAAGTCCCTTTGCGGCGCTGTTAAACGCCTGAGTTGTAATGAGGGCCAATATATTCTGGGAAGATAACTACTGGTTCGTCACTTTCGATGTAACAGCGTTATATACCAGCATTATTCATGAAAAGTGAATCACAACAACAGAACATTTTTTGAAAACCAGATCTGTTTCTCTTTTAGATCAAAATAGGATGATTTTGGAAATGATTCATTTTACTTTAAACACTAACATCTTTTGCTTTGGAGACAAAATCTTTAGACAAATACAAGGCACGGCGATGGGGACAAAATTTGCCCCATCTCTGCCAACCTCTACATGGGACATTTCGAAACACAATTTGCTTGGCAACATCCGGACTTCACAATCAACAATAGAATTGCTTTTTGGGGAAGATACATCGACGATAACATCATCATTTGGAATGTATCAGAACAACAACTATTGGATTATCATGCCTTTTTGAACAACAACGATTACAACTTGAAGTTTACTATCAATTACAACCAACAGGCAATTAATTTTCTGGATCTTCATCTGTATATACAAAACCGGACAATCCATAGTACACTGTACACCAAAGAAACAGCCGTCAACAGTATCTTACATGCCTCTAGCAACCATCCTCGTCATATCATTCAGAACATTCCATTTGGAGAATTTCTTTGCATTAAACGTAACTGCACATCAGAATTAGAATGTAACAAACACCAATCAACAACTATCAAAAAATTAAAAAACCGTGGTTACAGCTCTAAACATTTGAAAACAATGCTTCAAAAAACCAAAGAGAGATCCTGAACAACTTTACTACAATCAAAAGAAAAAAACAAATAATCACCAGTTTCAGATACACCTAGATTCATTACGACTTACAGTACCAATAATCATTGCATCAAGAAAAGTCTAAAAAAAAATTGGAACATTTTGACAACAGGGATGGATCTTAATACGTTTTTGGATAAAAAAAACAAATGTTGTTTTTCGTAATTGCATCAACCTCAAGAAAATAATAAGTCCATCATATTTTGACAACATGAAATACGAAAAGTACAAAAGAAATTCTTCAATACAAAAGCAATCCTGGCTAACAGCTCCCACCCAAGGGAATTACAAATGTAACAACTGCCAAACCTCTCCACACATGCTCAACGCAAAAAAAAAATTTCGAACAACCAAATGGCAAAAAGAGAAAAATCAAAGAACTCATAAATTGCAATAGCAACTTTGTCATTTACACCATAATTGGTGCATGCAACAAACCTTACATTGGGAGTACAATAAGAAAATTCAAAATCAGAGTTGGTGAACATTTGAGAGCAATAAAAAACAAGTCATGACATCCCCTCTAGCATTTCACTTCCATCAATATCACCAGGAGTCAGACCTAGCAAAAATCCAATGCTATGGGATCGAAAAACGTTCACCCCCAAAAAGAGGAGGCGATTTGGAACTATGTCTTCAAAAAAGAGAAGCCTACTGGATCTGGTCCATGGACTAAATTTTCAGTGGGCTCAATGTAGACCATGAACTACACCATTTTTTGCAATGAGAACACTATGTTTTGCTTAATTAATACATTTTCTTTCAGAAATCAAGAATGAGTTAACAATATGCTTGTAAATCAGTCAATGTATTTCTTTTTGCATCGTTTGTGCTTTTTCCTGTTATATCTTTGAATTAACATATCTGGCAGTAATTTTACCAAATTAAGTTTTCATCACCCTCTTTGTGTGGAACACCAGGTCGAAGTGTGTTTGAGTATCATTAGTCACATACCTGGCAGGTCCATGTCTACCTCCTTTTGCATGAATTCAAACTTACACCATATAATTGAAATACAAATTGGGTGTCTGCTTAGGGCTTACTAGTCTCCATCTACCAAGAGATACACCCATCAAGTAGAGCTTTTTTCTCCACATGAGTTAAATCCGTAAGGTTTATCTCGTCATATTCGGTCTATGGAAACCCATTCAATCATGGTGCGCACATTAACATATTTTCTCAATTGCACACTTGCGGCCACGTTCATGTGACCGCAACGTCACGGCTTTCATTCTCCCTTTTTTTCGCTTCCGGGTCATTCCCGGCAATGTCCACAGTACGAACGCTCGGCAATCGAACCGGAGATCAATTTCGAACTGCTACCATTGGAAATTCCCATGCTTTATACCTAGGTAAAAAGCCTCACCCGATAGTTTTTGCTAAAGCAGTACCAACTGTATCGTGTACCTCATAATGCTCGCATTTCAGAGCTTAACTATGTCCGCTATACACGCGATTACCACTGACACCGCATTTGTACATTGTTTCCACTTAGGGTCGTTCTTACAAACAGCCACTCCGAATTCCAAAATGTGATAGCCAGATCTACCTACACCAGTCAATTGAAACGGGCTACTCAAGTAAGTGCTTTTTTGTATATATATCTAGAGACCAGTCCTTTTTTTAAAAACAATAACCCCTACGCAGCCACCCATTTGTTTAAATATTTTTGAATAAAAAGTGTCACAAACAGGATATGTATACAATTGGATATCCACTTTTTTCTTTTTAATTAAAGTAATGTCTCCCTTCTTTTTTCGTTGATCCTTACCAGGCACCATTGTAGAACAAAAACAAATACCATCAGTTCAACTGATTTTCTTTCTTTGAACCACTCTCAATTCTCATTTTTTTTTTAAAAACCCTGAAGATCCGCCATACACCAGACGCTGAAACACGTGTTGGGTATTTGAACTTACATTTTTGTAAGACCAACTGAATCCTGTGATGCAACAATGTTTAACTACTACATTGAACTGGGATGCAATTAATTGGATGGAACTAAAACCAAACCTGTGAAGCAACAGTACCTATATAGCAAACGAATGTGCCTTTTTTTGCATATTTAAATCCTGTGATGCAACAGTGTTTGCTTTGTTTGCAATTTATAATTTCAACCATTTCCTGTTTGGAATAAAATCAAGGCTAAGACTATAGAACTAACATCCGGCACATCTTTATTTCTGCAAAAGTTTTTGAAACTACCA
Source organism: Ambystoma mexicanum (assembly GCF_040938575.1). Lineage (NCBI taxonomy): Eukaryota > Metazoa > Chordata > Amphibia > Caudata > Ambystomatidae > Ambystoma > Ambystoma mexicanum. The sequence continues at coordinate 658,993,649 of NC_090924.1, forward strand.
TTTGAAGTATATACATTTTTTCCTGTTAAACTGGAAACATAGTCTTTTTTCTCTGCAGAGCGTGAAAATTCCTTTAAGGTCTAAACATTCAAATACGTTTATTCACTTGTACAAGATTGTATCAATACTATACCTGCATTTGTAACTGTACTGTACAACCAAGTTACTGAAATGTAAGCTCATTCTTAACTTCAAACGCCCAGATGCCTGAGGGTTAGGTGCACTATATAAATGTAATAAATACATAAATAAATAAATAAGTAAAAGAAATTGGAGAACATTTTGAGAAAAAAAAGCTCGCAATCAGACACATATGCCAACCTACAGTGCAGAAATCATCAAATCCAAGGAAGCTCACTACTGCCTACACATGGAACTAGCACAACATAGCCAAAAGGAAATGTTCAGATCTTACAAGTTTTAAAAATCCAGCTGCCTGCAACACAATCCCTACCAGCCAGATTGCTGATTGCTGTGTACTTCATCAAAAAAGAGCCTACAAATCCAAGAACAAATGTATAGTAAAAGACGTCACTTTTTTACCCGTCAAGGGCGCCTCACCTCCGACTCCACTTTCCCCTCTCTAACCACATTCCGCCTCTTCTCTACACAGTAACTGTTTGTCATATTTTCTCCTGCAACCCAGCTGTATCTCCCGATCTGTGCCCCCCGACTTCTACGAAAACCATCACTAAACATCATGACTATCTTTCCACAATGACTCAAACAATACTGCCAGTGTCCCATTCGATGCTCGAAGTATACGAAAAAAAGGAGTGGAACTATGTTCCCTGCTGGCTTGCCCCCGCTCCCGACAAGATGCATCACCATGCCCCCTCTCGAGTGCAATCAAAACCCTGAAACAAACACCAACACACCTGCTGTTTAACGGAATGTTCAGTGCAGTGCGCTCAAGCACATTTTTAAACTTCTTACTACATTTTTATTTTAAAAGTAAACCATTCCAGAAGAGTTTCTTTTTAAAATATGAGTATAGGAAAAGTAAAATCTAAAAAATAAAAATAAAAAAAAGAGGAGCACTGCCTCCAACCGCTCCCACCCACTTCCACCACTGGACCCACTCCTTTTGAAGTCTGCATACGTCAGACCACTGGTCAAACAGCCCAAAGCTGAACTAAATTACCCTGCTAGCTACCCACCCATCTCAAAGACTCCTTTCATCAGGAAAACATTGGAAAAATGAATATACGGTTTGGATGATTCTATGCGAAATTGGTTTGCAACATAGTTTGAATGCTCTGTAAATACCACTAAATCCGAGATCATTGTACTACAAAAGCTACAGGGTTTTAATGCTCAAAGCAGACACAAATTTCGGTGGTACTTGGGTAATAAAATGCTGGCAACTACATCAAAAATCAAATACTGGGAACTGTATTTAACTCAAACATAAATAACGCTCCTTGGGTTAACAATATCAAAATGAAATGTAAGAAATTGGCAATTCAAGCTGCCTGGCGTAACAAAAAATATGGTCAATGTTCAATTCTACCAATACTATCATTTTACAAACAAAAAGCTGCTCCTGCTCTCATGTATGGCACAGAATGTGTCTTGGCATGCCCCTTTGAGACATGGAACAGTCTGGAAAACATGTTTTGACCACGTGTCCTTTGCCTTCCGAAAGTCACCGCAACAGCTTGCATTAGATATGAGTTTCACTTGACTTCACTCAATGCAAGAGCTTGCTGGCTAACACTTAACCTCTATCGAAAAAAGTGCCCACAATTTGAGATACTGAACCAAGTAAACAAAATTAAGACCTCATCTGTTCTCTCAATGTGGGTTGAGCGCTCCAAAGAAATTCTATTGTAACTTGGCATGGATCTGATCACCTTGCAGACTAATCCCAACTATGTCAAGGAAAAACGTTAACTTTGGATGCAGGATTGGGTTCTAACAGTCGAACAAAGCCGCAAACATCGACTAATGAAAAATGTGCCAATGCAAAAAAGAAGTGATAACGAAATTCAAAATTACCTAATAAAATTCACAGACCAACATCAAAGGAAACTTTACCTGAAATTTTGTCTGAACCTTTTTCAGACCAGAGAATGTACAAACTTATGGGCGAATGCTGCCGCTTCAATGGATCTATGTAGATTGTGAAACGGTTTGGATGAAACACTTAAACAACTGATAATGTCGTGTCCTGCATTATACATTGAACGGTCAAATCACTTAGGGAACTTTATTAAGGCAAGACCATCCTTAACTCTGGAAGAATGGTGGCAAGTTCTCTTCGATGAAGCTGACCAAAAGCTAATGATAGCCCTAACTTTTTTGGGGAAACAATTATTGCACAGGGACTTTCAACCAAGTCTTTTAACTGTAGGAGTTTGATAAAGGGCCTCATTAGGACCCAGGCGGTAAGGGGTTTACGGCAGCGTAAACAGCGCCGACCCTTACCGCCTGATTCCGAGGTCCCTTAGCGCCATGGATTTTAACACCTGCTAAAAGCAGGTGTTAAATCCGCCATGGCGCTAAGGGACCATGTTGTTAATTACGCCACCGTAATTTACGGTGGCGTAATTAACGCCTTCCCCACTCCCATTATGCCCTATGGGGCAAAAATGGGAATGGGGAAGGGTAAATGGGGGTTGGGAACTTACCGCCCCGCCAACCTCGGAATGGGGCGGTAAGTCCGCCAACCACCATGGCATAAACATAGTTTACGCCATGGTGGTAAAGGTATGACCCAGGCGGTAACTTAGCGCCTGGGTCGTAATGAGGGCTAAAGTCTTTTGGACTTGCTATGGCTGTCTGTATCCTTTTCTTGTTCTCCTTTTTAAAGGTTTGTAACAAACCCCAAAAAAAAAAAAAGAATATACAGTTATCTCTGGGACATTTAGAGAACAACCTTCAGGGTGAGGCTCAGAAGGTGTTAGGCCATTGAGAGACCCAGGACCAGCTCTGTACTGATTCTCGGTCACACTAAAGAACAACACAGACGACAACTCAGAGAGCGCACTCACTTAATATCATGGCTGTTTTTGACACTATCAAACATGAGAATTCTCTAAGATAATTGAGAGTCATTGGAATAATAGGAGCAGCTTTACACTTGATAACCTCCTGCCTCACTGTTAAAAGGGAACCAACTGGCATGGCCTTCTACAAAATCCTTTGGCCTGTAGAGTACCCCAGGGACCCACACTGTTAATTATTCCTTTCATCATCTCTGTGACACCCCCACTGGATCTCATCAATCAGTCTGACATCATCTTCTACAATTATGCCTACAATACACAAAAGATCAAAAATTGCTTCGTCCAACTCGGCAGCATATGACACATCATACTTTATTTATCGCTTACTCACATGACAATGGTTGTGACATCACTAGTGCTAACAAGACTGAAAAAGTCCACTATCTTGATCTCCCAGAATACCCCTTGGTCAAACTACAAAGAGTCCAAAATGCCAGATTATTTCTGGGATGGAAACGTTTGAACACATCAACTCAGAATTTGCTTTGCTCAGCTGGCTCCCAATCGATAAATTAAGATTTTGTGCATTGCCTATCGTATTTATCATGGAAAAGGCCCAGCTTCCTTGACAAGAACATTCCACCACCACACACCATCCAGGATGAAAAGGTCCAGTAACACCATAAGCTTCTACTTCCTAACTGTAACAGGAGGATCCTGATTCTCGTTATTGGCTACCACACACTTGAAGGATGCACACAAACATCTCTGCATGGAACAGAACCACCTGACATTCAGGAAATAGTTCAAGACATGGCTAACCAAATTGGAGAAAAGTAACAAATCAAGAATGACATGAGAAGAATCTGAATGATCCCTGAGCTATGCCTCATACTTGGACAAGGATCCAAGCCAACCATATTGTATTGTATTTTATGTTATATTTTGGCTAGGTTCACATAGAGGTGACATGCCAATCTCACCCTTCCCCATTTATACAATGTCACCCCATAATTCAGGGCAAAGAGCAGACAGTAAGGGCTTCAAAAACTGACATGTATTTAAAAGAATAAGATCAATTTTGAGACAACTGGGTCTCCAGCTTTACCCTGCAGTTCACTACAGTATGAGATGTATAAAATTAGTTGACAAAATGTTACCTGCCTATATGAATGAATCTCACTATTATAAGTCCACAAGGCATCCTCTTGCAAACACAACAGTCTCCATATAAACATGTTATATACTAATGAATGCGAAACATACTAACATTCTATTTAGCATTGGTTTCTCTATGAACATTTCTAACATTTCAATTGAAAATGTAAGACAAATAGGCTTAAACCATTTGATTTTCTCTGATATCAAGCCAAGTTTGGTGCTGGAGGAATTGACATTACTTGCATTGGAATATATCTACACACCAACGTCCCTTTGTATATGGAAGGTAGTGAATGTATTAGAGGCCACTTGACATATAGGCATTTACCGGCTAAAACAGGGCTATGTGTTAAGCCATTTACATAGTAACGGCAACTTGTTTGCATTGGCTCATGTAAGTTTGCATTCACAAATACTGTCTTCAGGAATCTATATTCTCAGTTCTGAATCTACACTTCTCCATATACATGTATATATTAAACCAGGATTGGTTCTTTCACCTATCAGTGTGCGCGCGCGCGCGCGCGTGTGTGTGTGTGTGTGTGTGTGTGTGTGTATGTGTGTGTGTGTGTGTGTCAGTCTCTTTATATTTCTTGGTTAGAGATGTACTGTTCTCCAGTAACAGAAACCTAGTTGAAAATTCTCTTCCCTCCCCACTACAGTTGACTCTGCATAGTGTGAAGGTGCAGGAAGTAGACACAGACAACAGAGTAAAGTTTGGGATACAAACCTTTATTAAAATCTCAATGAGGTTGGGGTAAGGCCTATCTTGCTCTATGCTAAGGTGGGATTTCCTTACCTAACTGAAACTAAGGATAGTCAATGTCAGGAATTCCAAAATAAATGTCTGTGTCCAAAACCCTTACTTGCCCTCACGTCTGTGTGTTCAAACTGTGTAAGGATGTCAGCAGCAAAAGAAAAAGTGTTCTAACAAGAGTTCAGAGCCTCTTCCAAGTCTTGTTTGGAATGGGAATCTCCCTTCCGTAGGTTTCCAAATAGTTCACTTTCAATCACAAAGGGGTACCCTTCCCCAAGCGTTCAAGTCTCTCTCTGTTTTCACAACAACATAATTCCTCTGGATTCTTCCCAACTCTCAACCTTTGTGGCTCTTTCATAAATATCATAAAGTTCAACTCTTTCAGTTCATAATATGTAAGCTTCTCAAGATATGTAACCGTGAACTTTTAGATGAGTCAAGTGTCCACTCTGTAGTGGGGTGTGCTTGGTCTAGGAGCAGTTGTCGGACCACACGGTCCACTCATTACAGGTCAATCAACCAACACACCAGACTGGCTTCTTTAACACAATTCCACCACCACTGCTTCACCTCAAAAGTGGTATTGGCCTTTGATTCTCACAGTTCTTTCCAACACTTGTTGTACTACCATTCACTTGATAGATTATCAGGCTTTCTCATATTGTTGCCTCAGTTTCAACTTGCAACTTGTGCAGTTCCTCTTTTCCTTATGGCTCTTCCAGTGCTTGCTTTCTCTCAACTTGTACAATTCACAGTTCTTTAAATTAATTACCAAGACTTGCCTTCTTTAGAATCCATTATACACACTTCCTTTGTACCAGGGAACACTTTTCTCCACTTTCCACTTGTATACCATTATCTCATTATTGCTTTCCTTGGATTTGGTCGTCAAAAATGCATTTCATTCATATCCAAAACAATATAATTGCAAATCCCCAGTTCACTCTCATGCTGGGAATGTGTACCCTTCTCACGGGCTTCTAATTTATTTTCAAGTTTTCAACTGTACTGCTTATCTGGCCCTCTGTGCGGCCTTCCCAATTTTGTTACATTTGTTATTATCCTATCCGTTAAACATCAGTGTTTTACATTTTCTGTACCGCAATCACAGTGCCTCCACTGTCGCTCGCTCACTCAAGATGGGTTTGTTTCACAGACGGCTCTTCCTCTGCACCAAGACCAACCTGTTGCCATTGAAATAATGCTCTGCACCAGTATGGATAAAGCCTATGTTTATTTCTTTGGGTCAGATTCTATGTAGTGAACAGAGAACTGGGAGTCCACCAGTGCTAATTATTCTGGCAGTACTGGTGCAGGGAGGCCCCAGCATGATTTTAGGGGGTGCAGTGTGGCTGGTGGCAACTTACAAATGCTACAAAATGCTCCTTGCATTTTGCATCAAGCTGTATTAGAACTGTGTCCACACTTAGAACAGATAAATTGGTTTGAACAATGTTAGGCTGACTGTAATCTAAGGCCCCCTTTTCTCCTTTCAAAGACTACTGACAATCCTCTGTCTAAACAACCATTTTAGGAAGTGTTTGAGGTTGTGCAGTCAAGGGCGACACTATGGTATCATAGTTTGCCATAAATGATGCTATTACCTATGGAGGCGAATAAACATTTAGATGGACCTCGGTGGTGGGTGGAATCCAGTCAAAAAAGGCCCGGAGCTCGGTCTGGGGAGGATTCACTTTACCACCACCATGCGTATGTCCAAGGTACGTCACAGAGCTTTACCCCAACTCAAATTGCCTTGCTTGTAAGCTCAGCCTGCAACTTTTGCGCATACATCAAATTCTCCACCCCCCTGTTGTAGAAGACAACTAATTTGTTGTCATTGAGACCTGGCTCCATGATTCCTCCTGGCCTGCTATGACTCCCGGATTTAGAAAAATCTGCATTGCTCATACTTCTGGTGTGGCTGTGATCTTATGTACAGGTGTGATGGTTTGCCCTGGATTTTTGGATTGATTTTAATTTAATAATATGATGCATGTAACTCCATCTCTGAAATCATAATCTTGAAATCAGAATACCAAAAGCATAGTGTACACCTGTGTGCACCTGTAAACTGCCGCACCAGCATCCTGACTGCAGTGCCTGCCTTACTGTGGTACAGAGCAGGTTCAGATCACATGAGCCTTTGTAGCACCTGCAGTGAAAGCCAAAGTCACTGCAGCACTGGGGTGGCATTTAAACTATGTCCCCCTGTTTTAAAATATCATGATTATGTGTAGCCCATGCTAGTGGCAGGCTAATCTCTAAATATAAGAACTAAAATGGGTGTAGAGGTGCACACCTTAAAATCGTTTTTTAACTAAATTGTAGGAAAACATTGTTAGAAATTTGAGATTATTCAGGTGCTCCCGGTCGAACCTTGACTAAAAGGTCCAAGGTATGTGAACAAGATTTGTACAAAACATAAGAAGACAGCTTGGGACACACCTACCTGTCCTAACTCAACAACCTTCTTAACAGAGATACCTGTCTGTATTAGTTATTTCACTTTGAATTTGATCCCTCAATGTATTATTTCTGAACACGCTTAAGTACGTTCATGCTACATTGATGCACATGTTGTGCAAAGAGTGTTAATTTTCTTATTTATTAACGAAAGCTCTATTTGATTAGCACACTGATTTGTTTATGAAATACTCACTTTTGATTTAAAAAACTGCACTTTGTTAAACTTGTTTTGATTGCAATTGAATGAAATCAGGCAGCATTGTTGTAAAGTGTGGCCAGGTCTTATCCCTCAAAATTCAAGGGCCACCCTCCTCTTAATCTCTAAATGTAAGCCATGCCTGAGATAGGGCATGGTGAATGGCACTGCTCATAATCATTGCAGCTCCATCCAATTTGATATCACAATCATGTGCACTGCTGTGAGCCAGCTCTGCTGCTGAAGGTGATGTGTATTCTGGCCCGTCTGGCTGGTCCAGGCAAGTTACAGAACAGGAACCTGAATTGCCATCCATCTTCTTTGATCTCTTTCTGAGTGTAGGCAACACCAGAGACAACCTCTCAACAGGAGCACACCTATTTAACGGGTGTAACCTCACACCAGGGTCCTGTATACCAAAGAGTCGCTGGATTTTATTGAGAAGGGAAGGGCCATGAATGGCTTGAATGGCCATGCGTCTTCTTTGATCTCTTTATGATGCTCAAGTGACAGCAACTCATCATGACACTGTCCCTGGCCCAGAAATCAATGTAACACACCCATTCAAAAGCAGCACCTTCACAACAGGGAAATTAGGACATTTTGGAAATATAGTTAGTTTCCATGCATCAGGAATTATGCCAGATTTATAGATCTTCTTAAATAATATATTTAACACTTTTGCCTCGGCTTCTGGATTTTTTTTAATAACTTTAGTCAATAAATGATCCGGGCCAGCGGTGCCTGATGTACACAGAGCCTTGATGCTCATGATTATAGCCTCCATTTCAAAGGGGTATGCCTTATATCCTAAGTTCCCCACAACAGAACACAGGGCAGGGCTGGCTATGAGACAATACACACTTTCCAGATGGTTACGCCATTCATGCTCATTTTTATTGCTGCTCATTTATCGGGGTCAACAATCTCCCAGTATGATGTTTCTGATAGATATTGATTATCCTCCAAAATGTTGTTATCATTACTTCTCGGAGCTCTGTACATTAGTAGCCAGTGCACATTGAGTATGGAGCTTTTATGCTCACAAATCCAGTTCTTATATTTCATGTTCAAAGCAACGATATTGCTTAATTTAGCCTTATCACTCACGTGCAGCGCCTTCAATACAAGCCTAATGTTTTTTCCTGAGTTCTCTTTCCCGGATTGCAACATGGCAATAGCTTTCAGCTATTTTATTAGGACCAGCATTTGCCGTATCAGCTCTGCTTCTTTTTGTTATCTTCCTGGTGTTCTACTCTGTATGTAAGTGTAGGCAGGGGTGGAACTTCTAGGGATCCTCAGGGGCCTCCTACCTGTGGCACTTCACAGTGCTTCTGGGCACTCATGCCCCAGGGAGTTCCTCCAAACTCCTTAGATGGTCCTTCTATTGTGACTTCTTCACATGTGCTGTTCAGCCCCTAACCTAAAACAAGTGTGGCTATGCAACAAATCATGCTTTAATTAATATGCAGGAAAGTGAGGATTTACATACTTTTCTATCATTTAGTGTTCGACTGTGAGCAAACCAATGCCTTGCAGCAGTTTTTCCGTTTGCAGAGAGATAATTTTTTAAGCAATGCTTTTTTAGTAAATGTAAATATCAGGTGTTACAAAAAAGCCCTCGATAATATAACTTACAAACCATCTTGCCTTTCCTTTTTTAAAAAAAGGATATATTCTTTGACTTTTTTTGTTTCCCTTTATTTTTTAGGTTTTTGCTCAGAGATGTCGCTTTAGCAAAAATGAATGTTTACCAGGTAAATAAGGGAGAATTAGATCTAAAAATGGATACATCAAATGCAATACTTGGGCTTGACCCCACTCTACACATTTAGGCTGTGCAGGAGTTGGTGTCTCACATCTCACAGGACATATGAAGCAGTTGCCATTGCCCCTTCCATGCTGGTGTTCAGATTTCGTGAGTGCAATATGTTATGTTATGTTATTATGTTAAATGAACTTGGTAAAGCGCGAGCACGCCCGGGGGCATCTTGGCACTATCGAATGAGTATGGAGTTTTAATGTAGCAGACTCTAGGGCAAATCTAAAACAAGGAAGGTAAAATGATCCGCAGTGCGCCGTAGGGCCAAAGGAAGATCATTCCAGGCTTTTCCGGCCACCGCCAAGAAGGCACGACCCCCCCTTACGTGACAGTCGGTACTGGGGAACTGTTACAAGAAGAACAGATTGGGATCTCAGGAGGCAAGTCGGCAGATAGTGTGTGAATTTGGCCTGCAAGTACTCAGTTCCCAGGCCATAGAAAGCATGGTGCACAATGCACATGGATTTAAAGAAGGTGCGAACAGCAACAGGGCGCCAATGCAGTTTCTTTAGCAGAGGGGACATAGGGGATCCAAACGGGGGGCAAAGTATGGACCTGGCAGCGGCATTCTGAGGTAGCTGGAGCCTGTTAATCAAATAACGCGGTTCAGCTATAGACAGTTAATTGCAGTAACCGAGAGTCCTCAAAACCAACGCAGCCACCACCAGAGCCTGACATTCGACAGGATTAAAGGTACCTTATGCAGAATGCAAAGCTTAAAAATTACCAGCCTTGCACACCAAATCCATCTGGTCATCCAGGGCAAGGGAGGCAGAAATTTTAACCCCCAAATTCCTAACCAGTTGATCCGGGACAAGAAGGGGGCCAAGACTGGTCATCCAGAAATCTGCGGTCCAGAACAGATGGGGAAATGTTGTACCCACAACCAGAACCTCGATCTTGCTACCATTTAACTTTAACCAGTTAATCATCATCCATGCACCCAAGTCCTCAAGACAATTCCTTAGCTGAGCAGCTGTGTTGGCTGGGCAGAAGGTCTGTGGCATCCATACAACTTGTCTTTTATGTCTGCCTGGTCTCATTAGCATGATTTGTGTCAATCTAATGGTCTGAATAAGTGGGAGATGTGTAACTATATCAGCCTTTGTTTTGCTTGTATGTAGACGGTTAACTTTATTGCCCCTCCTGATGGAAGTTGTTAGCATCACATTCTGGTCAGTATTGCACCACGTAAATGCCTATGGACCTCATTACATGTTTGGCGTTCTGGAAACAAGGGTGCTGGTAGAAAATTACCCGCACCCTTTCCGAACCACCATCCTATGAGTCTGTTAACATGGAATTTAGGCCCCTACCTACAGTTTTTTCACTGAAGCACTGCACCGTTGGCAATGGAACTGGTGCTTCAGTAACTCCATTCCCGTGGAATATTTCTGGACTCCAGGGGAATGGGGATTTGCTGCTCTGCCACTTGCCATGATATCCCGTTGGCAGTGGGATGTAAGGCAGCGGAAACAGTGTTCCGGGGTCGGCGGTAGCCCGCCACCTACCTGCAGTTTCTATCTCCTACCCCCTAATGAGGCCCTACATAGCTTGATGATCCACATCCTGGGTTAGGATGGTCTTCTGCCAAGGCTATGGAAGACCATGACCTCACGTCATTGATTTTGAATGTTGCCTTTGAATTGCAAAACTTTTTTCCACACCACATGTTGTTTCTGGAAAAAGGTGTGTTTATTAGGCAAATTTAAATGGAATAATAAGTATTGTGACATCCTTAAAGACATTTATTTTTACAAAAAGGCATTTAATTAGGTGATCATTGATATATTTTGTTGCCTGTTGTTTAATAAAAATCAAGTATGTGTAGGTGAAATGTCATGTCATTCATAAAATGAATTTTGTATGTGCATATAAAGAGCTTTTTTTTAATTATGTGGAGTGAAAGTAAAGCCTTTTTATTTGGAAGTGAATTTAAGCCTATGACGATATGGGTTCTCCTTGCTTAGTGAAAAAAAGCACGATTGTTATGTAATTAAGCAATATGCTCCGAGCGACAGCACAGTCGGTAATGCCCCCGCACTGAGGGGCTGCAGCGTTTCGGGGCAAAAAAAATAAAAGAAAATTACCAAGAAAATGGCCGCCAGGAAAAGGAAAATGGAGTCCGTTTTCCCTTTCCATGGCAGCCATCGGGAGCGGACGCGCTGGGAACAGAAGTGTTCCCAGCGTGTCCATTCCTGAAAGAGGACAGGAAAGAAGGTAAGTGGGGTTGGGAGGGCGGAAGGGAGGGAGAAAAAAGAAAAAAAACCTTCCTGGGTCCCCGGCGGGGGACAATTGCATCTTCCAGCTGTGTGGAGGTTCAGAGTGTATCCACTTCGAGTCTCCAGGCGGCTGGAGGCTGCCATCGTCCCCCACCGGGGACAAAGGAGCAAGAAGGTAAGTGGGGTGGGGAGGGCAGGGAGGAGGGAGTAAAGGGTAAGGGAAAAAAAAAGCCTTACCTGAGTCCCCGGCAGGGGGCAAAGGCAGACTCTCAGCCGTGGGGAGGCCCAGAGCCGGGATGGCCCCGCTTTGAGCATCCTCATTGGCAGAGGGGCTGCCACGCCCCCCGCCAGGGACAAGGGCTTTGGAATCCCAACCGAGGGATTCCCTGCCGGGTAATGCCTCGGCGAGGGCCAATCAGAATGGCTCTTTCATTCGGATTGCACCCTCGCCGGGTACTAATAACCAGTATTCATTTTTTAAGATTTATCTTTATTGAACTTTAGAATTATAATAGTCACAATGAAACAAATGAACACCTATTTAAATTATCCAATGGCACAATGCATTCACAATTTGAGTGATGAATGATTGCCAAAAGAAAAAAACTGAAATTTCAAGCTGACTAAATAGGGGCAGATCACAGCATTGGTGGCTTCAGGATAATAGTTGCAATAAATCATACGAGGTTCTAAAAGATCACAGTTCAAGCTCAATGCTAAATCAGAGAAAAGGGATAACACCTACTATTCTATTATACTTGTGCTACTTCCTGAAGTGGTACAGCAATTATTGAAATGTGTCCGAGGGCGAGCATTAGTACTACATGCAAACATTGTTTGCATTACAAGACTGTGATGTGGATTAGATAACTTAGCATGTGTAGATTTTAGCAATGAACATTCACCCATGTTGATGACTATTACAGTTTAATCTAATTGACTTTTCAAAGGTGGTCAAACTAGGACAGGTTAACCCTAACTATGTGCTAATGAAAACAATAACAGCAAGGCCAAGAATACTATGATTTCCTTTCTTAAGAGTAATGACATGTAGATGGAAGGGGTTTTAAGATTCACATGCTTCCTATGCTAATATAAGTGATTGTTCAATGTTGAAATCCTAGGGAAATATTGAATAAAAGAGATACCAGAAAAGACGGCTCAGACAACAAAGTTCAATGAAGGACAGCATGCAATTCATTAATGATGGTGCATAAAAGAGTGGCCATTTAGTTTCCGGTATTTGTATATGCCATCTGATTGTAAATTAAACATCTATATGTCTACAACTGGGTTCAAGAGAAATTTTCAAATGATTTCTACTTAATCTGGTTGCTGACATAGGGGTTTTTGTACATCTCCAGAATTTCTATGAAGTTGGTGAATGTATTGTATCAATTCAATTGTATTGTTTACTAGCTGGATATATACACATTCCAATGTCTCAAACTCTAAATGCCACAACTGTATTTGGCAGAAACTGAAACAAAATATATCACCCCAAAGTTATTATAATCGGCTAGCTCTTAATCTCAAATGAAGGCAATGTGCCATAGAATAAATTCTACTTCACTCTGTCAATATTGTTTCCAATGGGTGCAGTTGTTCACATGTAGGTTTTTGCACTTCTCGTCAACTGCTATCAGTGTCAGGGTGGATTTTATCAGGTGAATAGAAGACCGTCCAAGAGAAGAATTGAAAAGATCCATGATAACCATTGAAATGCAAATTAATAAACAGTGAGCAAAAGACTCTGAGTAAGTCTCTCGTAAACAGGACTAATGTCTGTCAGAGGGACTCCCAGGACCCCCTTGTTAATTTGCATATTTAAGTAACTTTGGGTCTCACCCTAAGTTACTAGGGTAATCCCGATGTGGACCCCTTGCTCACTATTCTAAGAGAGGCACAGCTCCACCCTACTGATGAGGTCCAACCAGACCGAAACATGTGTCTGGGGTTGCTGTTGGTACTCTTGTTCAGAAGAGAATTGCCTAGCATTTCAGTGCTGGACTGCCCCAGGGCAGGACAAAGACTGATATGTTTGGGATATTTCTTCTCTGTGAAAGATAGTGATCTAAAGACTCTGGGTAAGTCTCTTGTAAACAGGACTAATGTCTGTCAGAGGGACTCCCAGGAACCCCCTTGTTAATTTGCATATTTAAGTAACTTTGAGTCTCACCCTAAGTTACTAGGGTAATCCCCGACGTGGACCCCTTGCTCACTATTCTTAGAGAGGCACAGCTCCACCCTACTGATGAGGTCTAACCAGACCGAAACATGTGTCTGGGGTTGCTGTTGGTACTCTTGTTCAGAGGAGAATTGCCTAGCATTTCAGTGCTGGACTGCCCCAGGGCAGGACAAAGACTGATATGTTTGGGATATTTCTTCTCTGTGAAAGATAGTGATCTAAAGTCTCTGGGTAAGTCTCTTGTAAACAGGACTAATGTCTGTCAGAGGGACTCCCAGGAACCCCCTTGTTAATTTGCATATTTAAGTAACTTTGGGTCTCACCCTAAATTACTAGGGGAATCCAGACGTGGACCCCTTGCTCACTATTCGTAGAGAGGCACAGCTCCACCCTACTGATGAGGTCCAACCAGACTGAAAAACGTGTCTGGGGTTGCTGTTGGTACTCTTGTTCAGAGGAGAATTGCCTAGCTTTTCGGTGCTGGACTGCCCCAGGGCAGGACAAAGACTTATATGTTTGGGATATTTCTTCTCTGTGAAAGATAGTGAGCTAAAGACTCTGGGTAAGTCTCTAATAAACAGGACTAATGTCTTTCAGAGGGAGTCCCAGGGCCCCCCTTGTTAATTTGAAACTAGAGGGATACTACTGGCGAAAATAGTGCTAAACTTACCATCATCAACCGCAATGGCCTCGATAAGAAGGGAGTTGAGTCTCGTCTCACTCAAAGTCACGGTCGAGTTGAATGCCCTGATGTTATTCAGGAAAATTTGATCTGCCTACCAGCCAAAAATCTTTGAAATTATCCATAGAGAAATGGAAGGAGGCAAAAACTAAATGCTATCAGACTGGGAAAACAAAAACATGGCACTACTCCATGAGATCGTAAGTACAGAGAAAGAACTGGAGACCAACCCACAAAAAATGAAAACAAGATTTAAAGAATGGGACTTGGCTCACACATTGGAGATAGCATCAAACAACAAGCTAAACGCACACCTACTGATAAACCCGCACAAAGTGAATAAACAGATGGAATATCTGACAAAATTCCCCGATAGAATGTTGCGATCAACGTTCCTAAGTGCGCGTTTGAATGTATTGAAAACTAACAGGATCTTAGCTATTAGGGGTTTGTCAACCACCAACTCCTGTCGCTACTGTAACAATAAGAAGATCTGCCACCTGTTGCTGTCCTGTCCTCGTCCAAATACATCAAGAGATGGATACATGGGACACCATCTAAACGCCTTTCAGATTTACAAAGAGGAGGTCTGGTGGTCCCGCTTGATGAGCGGTAATAAGAAAACATTTGTGATTTCTGCAGCTTTTTGTTTCAAAACCTAGGCCTGGAGTCGGTATTAGATAATAACTTCACTTGAAAGAAAATTACACTTCGATTAAAGCAATACGCTTGACAGTGACAATTCGAGTGTGAACATTGATGATTTTATTCATTGGAGAACAGAAAGTAAAGATGATCCACTTGTAAAAATTGTAAATACAATGAAGTCAAGTAAATACAAATAAAACAAATAACAAAATAATGCTCAACAGGGCTTCCTCCTAGAGGACTTCACCGTTGCAATCTTTTCTTCAGATGGACCCTCTCTGGTTCAGGTGTCCCACGGCCTGCTGCACTGCTCTGGTCAGATCCCCGGGGCGGCTGTTCTGCTGCAAAGTCCCCTTACTTGGGGTATGCTGGAATCTGTTTCCTTACAGATCTCCCCAGGGCTGGGAGAATCTCACTGGGGTGATTAAGTTGTAAAGGGTTGTTGTTCCTTTGTTGGGTTGCCTTCAGGGGAAAGGTCTGCACTGTGGGATGTGTATTGTGCTATACCCTATTCGGAAAATGTGCTTTTGGTCAGGTGGTCTTTCAGGAGGCAGCCCTAAGATAATGTATGGGCCATTACCATGTTGGATTTGGATCTCGGCTCGGCGTATGCTGGCTCACACCCCCTTCCCTGAGGGTGATTGTTTTCCTTGGTGTTTCTTTAGGAACCCTGCATGGTGTTTTCTATATATAAAACCTCAGGAAAGCTTTGGGAATGTGTGTTCACTTGAATCTGACTTGTCAGTTGCGTGTATCACTGAAAACGTACCATTGTTTCTTGTGGCATCATTTCTGTGATGGGAGGGCAATGTTTGATACAGTTCTTTCACTCACAGGAGACACATGTTTGCTATTGTTGGAGAAACCTACGGAGGGATGGATACTTGCTAGTATCTATTCATTGTTACTTGAGTTCAGACATAAGGTGGAAGCTACCCAATATTGGGCACTAAAAAAGGCTAATTATTGAAATAGCACCTACATGTAAAGTAAAGTAAAGATGATCCACTTGTAAAAATTGTAAATACAATGAAGTCAAGTAAATACAAATAAAACAAATAACAAAATAATGCTCAACAGGGCTTCCTCCTAGAGGACTTCACCGTTGCAATCTTTTCTTCAGATGGACCCTCTCTGGTTCAGGTGTCCCACGGCCTGCTGCACTGCTCTGGTCAGATCCCCGGGGCGGCTGTTCTGCTGCAAAGTCCCCTTACTTGGGGTATGCTGGAATCTGTTTCCTTACAGATCTCCCCAGGGCTGGGAGAATCTCACTGGGGTGATTAAGTTGTAAAGGGTTGTTGTTCCTTTGTTGGGTTGCCTTCAGGGGAAAGGTCTGCACTGTGGGATGTGTATTGTGCTATACCCTATTCGGAAAATGTGCTTTTGGTCAGGTGGTCTTTCAGGAGGCAGCCCTAAGATAATGTATGGGCCATTACCATGTTGGATTTGGATCTCGGCTCGGCGTATGCTGGCTCACACCCCCTTCCCTGAGGGTGATTGTTTTCCTTGGTGTTTCTTTAGGAACCCTGCATGGTGTTTTCTATATATAAAACCTCAGGAAAGCTTTGGGAATGTGTGTTCACTTGAATCTGACTTGTCAGTTGCGTGTATCACTGAAAACGTACCATTGTTTCTTGTGGCATCATTTCTGTGATGGGAGGGCAATGTTTGATACAGTTCTTTCACTCACAGGAGACACATGTTTGCTATTGTTGGAGAAACCTACGGAGGGATGGATACTTGCTAGTATCTATTCATTGTTACTTGAGTTCAGACATAAGGTGGAAGCTACCCAATATTGGGCACTATAAAAGGCTAATTATTGAAATAGCACCTACATGGTAGCCCAAAATATATGGTAAAACCTCGAAAAGTGGTCCAAAACAGAATCATATGGATACCATACGCCTCAGAAGGAGAGACAATTCCTGATCTGGACTAAAGTCTCTGTGGTGTCTACCCATTTACGAGAAAGTAACCTTGAAAATGTTTTGCTTGGTACAATGCACAATCTGGGAATCTGGCTCTTCTTATATCACTAAAAGAAACCAGGCAGTTTTAGCCAACAAGGTTATGTTTTGTTATAGACACTTCTAGAGCACAGTCTTCACTAGCTAGGGCATCATGGCGCTAAGGAGTTAGCACACCGTGGAGGGAATAGCAAGGAGCTCAGGGACTCATACTGTGAACAGTAAAGTCTTCAGGGCACACCATTCAGACAGATGGTCAGAAATCTCCTGAAGAGACAGATGGCTGGAGTTCCATAATTGAGAGGTGGCCACAGGAAAGAAACGACATCCTACGCAAGAGTATTTGAAACGAGGAACTATGATACGTAGGGCCATGGAAGAGCGCAGGGGATGGGAAGGAAAATACTGAACAAATTTGACTTGAAGGTATTCAGGCACTATTTTGTTAGAGAGCCTTAAACTTAATCTGTTTGGCCATAAGCAACCAGTGCAAGGTATTCACTAAAGGAGATTGCAGAGGAAAAAACTAACAGCACCAGTGGCCAGCCTAGCTGTGGAATTCTGAAGAATTTGCAGTTGATAGGCAAAGAAGGCCGGCTGGCAAGAATGAGAGAGTTGCAGTTATCCTAGGAACCAGACCAAAGATCAAGGTCTTCGATATTCCATGGTTGGCCTTCTCAGAGATCCCAGGCACCAATGTAAAAGGACAGGTGACAAAAGATGTGGTACAGCCAGCTCCAAGTGATGGACTGAGCTGGCACCCGCCCTGAGAGACCAGGAAAACAATGTTGTTTCTAGAAGGTCCTAGAACCTTTCCTTCTGGGGGGAGAATTGCTGGGCCCTGGACAACTTATAATTACTTTTCAAACTGGATTTATTTTTCGTGCTCATAACCTCCAGATCCCATATTGTAATGCTATCATGTGTAGTTTAGTTTACCGTTCACAGCAGTTTACCAGCCAGGTTCACTGAAAATGTTGTGCTCCTTATACCTCCCACTGTTTTGACCCGTCCTCTGTTTCCCCCTGTTTCCAATCTTTCTTGATTGCACCTTTCTTCCGTGTGCATGGTTTGATTGTATCACAATGCAAAGTTCGACATATACTAAAAATATAGCAGCAACCTGCTGCTGTCTTTAAGCTATTCTGAAGAACTCTGTAACACTATAAAAATACAGAAATGTCAAATAGCTGTCAGCAAACAGCAGTTTTTCTCTCTCTTCTCTTTTCTCTCTCTCTCTCTCTCTCTCTCTCTCTCTTTCACACTCTTTCTTTCTCTCAGTGTCTATCTCTGTGCACACTCTCTATCTTTCTGCCTCTGTCTCTTTCTTTCTATCTCTCACTCTATGTCAGTATTACTCTATGTGTCTGTCTCTCTATGAAGGAGAGCATTGCATTTTAAATAGCACTTTTCCTACAGTCCTTACTGACAGCAGTGTGATCCCAATCATAGAAAAATGAAGATGTTCTGTAGAGGTTTGCTGTGTTTTGTATTGTTACAAGTAGAGTGAGAGCAGCGCTAACAGGCAACCTTAAGGTGGGGAGTGGCCTGGTATTTGGAATCGTATATTGTCACTGCGGGTCATCCTGATGGCTCATTGTCTGCAGTGGGGTAGGTGAAGTGGGGGGATACTCTGCAGGGTCTGCTTGGTTTCTGACAGAACGTGTAAGGGACTAGAGTACCAGGCTGCAGAGTCTACAACTATGTGGGTTATTTTCCATTTTGTGTTCATTATTAGTGTTTATGCATATGCTGCCAAATATGTGGGTTCAGCAGCACTATCAAATAATCTGTGGCAACCACATAAAATTGAACATTGATTTGGAGCTAACAAAAGAAACAGACTACTGGTTCCCATCTGGCATGACCCTTTACAAGAAGGAAGGATTTTTTGTAAATATTTTTGTATGGCTATTTTAGGATTTAACAAGAGCTTGGGAGCCCCTCTACTGAGATTGAACATGGGTCAACTACCCTGTTCCATGGATTCTATGGAATTTCTTCCACTCAGGAGAGTCTACAACCACATTTTAGCTTGCGGCACCCTTCACTGAGCAGAAATATCAATTTGCATGTCAGTCTGGTACCACCCACAAGGGCAGCCCAGCAACGAAATACTAGGCAATTCTCCTCCAAACAAGAGTACCATCAACAACCCTAGACACGTGTTTCAGCTTTGTTGGGCTTCCTCAGTGAGACAAAGCTCTGCCTTTATAAGGTACAGTGAGCAAGGGGCCCTCGTCTGGATTACCCTGGGTTACTTAGAGTGAAACCCCAAGTTTTACAAATTAAACAAAAGTGTGAGCCCTTCTACTGAGAACGAATATGGTCAAATAACCTGCTCTATGGAATGCTGTCTACTCTGGAGGGTCTACAAGCACGTTTTAGCTCGCTGCACCCTTCACAGAGAAGAAATATCCATTTGCATATCAGTCTGGTCCCACCAACAAGGGGCAGTCCAACACTGAAATGCTAGCCCCCTTTGCTTTAGATGAAAAGCTATTTGCAAAATCTAAAAGGACATCTTTACCTACAATAGTGCAGAGATTTGGGACAAAGTTGGTCTTGCTTGACCATGATGATGGCGGAGGGCAGGGCTCGGCATCTGAGCACTGACCCTTCACCCCTTTTATATACATTGTGTAGCTTACTTTCAGAAGAAGTACAAATGGCGTCCTGCAAAAGGTGCAGTGTGCAATATTCGGAGGCTGGTGGGCTGTCAGAAGTAGGACACTCTGCCTCTCTTCGTTGTGTTAAATGCATAGTACTAACTGACAAGAGAAGAGACACATTAACAAGAGGCACAGGGCAGGCGACACAGGTCAGCGTGTGGCAGGGAGCTGAGGCGGCAACTGGATCAGTATAGAAACGTTTGTATTTATGTACGTATTTGCATGTGTGTTTGCATGTATGTAATGCATGTATGTGTGCATGTGTGCATTTGACGAGCTAGTGTCTGTTAGTGTGCACGTGTGAATGTGTCAACATGTGAATGTGTGTTTGTATAAATGCGTGCAGTGGTATGTATGTGTGTGAAAGTGTGAGCAAAATATCTATGTTATTGGGGGTAGAGAAAAAGCAATGGCTCCTGTGCCAAATGGGGAGGAACGAGATACCGGCAATGAAACTTGGCAGGCAACACCGGGGCATGTCTTCTTTTGTGCAAAACCAGCATTGCTCAGTGTGTCCTTAGATGGAACTACTGCCATTTATTGGAGCAGCCATCCTAGATATGCTTTGTTACGTTTACTGCATTAGACCAATGTGCGCATGTTCTTACTTGGGGATACATGCATATGCTGATGCAGCCAACATGAACATATGTTACTTCTGTGGCTTTACTGCATTATGGTTAACACAAACATCAGTTTGTTTCTAGGCGGGAATACTGCTATATATTGGCACAGCCATCCTGGACATGTTTTGTTATTCTTGCATTATTACAGCACTATGGGCCTATCACTGTAGTGCAAATGCATATCCGTTCAATGCATGTTTTCACCAATAAAATGTTTGGCCCAGTTGTAATATCATGAGCCATCAGCACTAAGGCAAACGTTTCACTGCTGCAAAAGTGCACAGAACGAATAGCATTTTTGCTCTCTCGTAACTTTTGCTGTGATGCTAATGCCATGCAAAATTGCACCTGCACTGGTTCAAAATGTCTGTAATGAAGCCACACGTTCCTAGTTGCACAAGTTACACAACATAAGCATAGTTGATAAGCAGAGGTTGAGTGCAGTAAGACCAGGCTTCCCATATTTCAACCGGAACCCCATTCTCAGACACGCAGCTTGTCTGATGTCTGAAGCAAACAATGCCACTCTTTGTCTAAATCTTAGATTTGCGTGGTGGCATCACTGCTTGAATAATGCAAGACTGAACAAAGGGTGAACAGGCAACTCAAAAAAGCGGCTAATTGACAGCTATAATTGGAACATGATTATACGCCTCTATTTAGACCGAAGTGACAAGACTATGAAAATCAGCAAATAATTAAAATGTATTAAGTACATGCAAGTCATCTAATACCTATTACCACAACGAACAGTGCACAACAAAATAAATTATGAAAGTGCATGCCAAAATGTTTACTGTATTAACAAAGATAAGCTGCCTAGGATTTCTTTGCTTTCACATTTGGTGCAAGAAATTATAGTTCTATTTAGTCTTTGCTGGATAATCCTACTTTGATGAGTTTGTATGCAAAATAGCAATTCGGCACCAGTGTCATCCATCAAACTATCCATGCGTTCTTCCTATTTTGTTAGGGGTCTTTATATATGTCACCCGCTGGGAGCTGCTTAGTACCCCCAGAACACAACACACTGCACTTTGTTTTCATAAAATCAGACCATAAAACAGTAGGCAATCTTGAAATCTAGAAATTATGATTTTCATAGCAGGAGAACACACTTTTTGTTTTGCGAGGACTAAAGAGAACAAAAGTCCTTCCTTCGAGCACGTTCATGCAAATGCATTTATTTAAAAATGTAATAGAGAGCACCTCAACTTAGAAAGGTGAGAGGACACTGGGCATGGGTAGGAACCTTAGAAGTGCCATTTTAATACCAATGAAAGTTTTTATTTTGAAAGTAGTGAAGTCATAACCATCATTTAAAAGACATGAACAACATTTAAAAGAATGTACTTTAAAATGTTGCGTAAAGGAAATAGGCGACTAACAATTAACATACTAAAGTGAATTTAAAGAGGAATTCAGGGATATTTTCTTTGGGAAAAGATGTTAGAGATGCAAATCCTCTCAGAATGTGGGTGTCTGTCCTCTGTTGGCCATACTGAATTGCTACATGGTTATTTTGAGCTCCACATTGCTAGATCTGTAGGGGAATCAGCGTTGGATTTTTAAGTTGTCATACTTTTTTGGTACGTGAATTGTGTCTGATTCTTTGTGCCATGTTTCGTTGTGCAGTGGTCTGCGCCAGGCCTAGACTATTTGGTTGCTTGAAGGAGAACAGAGGACTATTTGGTAAGACCTGTGTAACCGTGTATCTTCCTAGAAGTTCTGGTTAAAAGTCCCTGGCAATCTTGCACAGGACCTCCAAATGGGAACCGCCAAGGGAACATGATCACTGCTCTGTTTATCTTTTTTAATCCTGCAGAAAGTCGTCTCTATGCATTCTGATGGCTTTGTGGATGAGATCATTCAAAGCATGTATCAGAACATATCTTACTGTAGCATATTGATTATGACTATCACCCCCCCCCGTTGGGGGGAGTATATGGCCGGTAATGGCCTGCCAGCCCAAGCCTAGAACTGGGTTCTGCACGGATTACGCAAGCCCAATTTCCCCTAAAAAAAATAAAAGATGATCCTGCCATAGTAAATATAAAAGGGACATTGAGCCTCATCACGAGTAGGGTGGTGTTCTGGTGGTAAATCCGTCAAAACACCGTCCAGTGCAATTACCATTTCTGCCTCTTGGTCTGGTGGTATTAGTGCCCTATTAAAAATGGCCATGACAGAGTAAGTCCCATTTTTTCTTGAGTCCATTGAACTCAATGGTGCATTATTGGTGCAATTAATTCGACAGTAATTCTGCTGAGGTAAGTGCACTGAAAATTGGCAGAAGGTTGGTGAATTTACCTACAGCTCAGAGCTGGAGGTGACTCCTCCAACTTTCCACCCAATTCATAGTTACTGCTGCTATTTTTACCACACCGCCAAACTCGTGATGAAGCCCACAGTCCCTTTTTTATTTCCATGGCAGGCGCCAAGGATGAGAGTGAGTGCCGGGACCAGAACACAAAGCTCCCATCCATCAGGTAAGTGGGGTGGGAGTAAGGGGGAAGGGGAAGGATGTAGGATATCTCAGAGGGAGAGAAAGGGGGGGTGGGTGGAGGCAACCTAGAGAGGCTCCATATTGCCTCCCCACTATCAGGATGGTGTTACCCGAGGAAGGACCTCAGCGGGCTGGAAAATGCAGGTGGTACACTGTGTTTTGTCACCAGCCTTCACAGCCACTTGATTGGCTGAGCGCCCTTCCCTGGATGTGAATTATGTTTTCAGCGGAGTAACTATGCCAAGCTGTGGTATTGTGATATGTGGTATTATGTAATGCATTCTTGCTCATCTTTATGGTGGTTAAAAAATGTATCTCTTTCACAGATTCTGTTAGTTTAACATTGATAATTTGGTGATATAAATTGGTGTATTTATAATACCGTATGGATCCTCTTCCCTGACAGTCTATATTAGTGGTATGCCATCAATTTCATGAGATAAATCAGAGGTCTGATGTGGAAAATGGGAAAAAAAATGTTTCCAGTTCTGCCATAAAAGGAGGCATTTTGTGGTACTACCTTTTTTCATATAGACATTCAAATTGTCAAGAGGAAGATGTCATGTCCAAATGAGCAGTATTTGTAGTGTAACATCAAGTGTATGCATCATGTTTGTATCAGTGAATCTTGCTGTTCCAGAAATTCTCCACAGGCTGCCATTCTCATTGTTACGGGAGATATTTTACAGAGATTGCACATCTATGGTGTCTGGGATTTGTCCTTCTAGAACAGTGACTCTATTCCGCACACATTCCCATAGTAACAGAAAGGATATTATGTGGCCTCTAACCATATTCCCAGGAAGTGACATCACATGAACTATGTGTGTGTGTGTTTTTCTAGACTTTCACATTTTCTCCTGACTAATTGCTATTTCAGTAGCCACTACTGTGATCTCTGCATTAAATCCAGAGTGGGCAGCTTGCCTGCATGGTAAGGGCCATCATTTGCTCAGGATCAAAAACAGAAAGTGAAGTTGTTCAAGGTGCGATGGCAACATGCTTTCGTATAGTAAATTGACCAGTTACAAGAGCTGTACTTTGTGGTTAACACCAGTTGTTGAGGACCTGAGTTTTAAAAATGGAAAATGGAATAATGCGCAAACCACTAAAAGTAGCCTCAATACACTCAACCTGTATGACCTCACACAACTCATCACCTACTCCACACACACAGCTGGCAGCACCCTGCACCTTTTGACTTTAAGCAAAAATCATGTCTCCGTGGAAAATCCAAACCGGGTATTGTGGTCAGACAGACCACTTTGCTATCCCCTTCACGCTCACTACACCACATAAAATCCCCCCTCCTGCCACACATTCCCCTAGCCCCCAGCCAGACACACCAAACACATTACAGACACAGCCTTAGAAACAAATCATATAGCCTTCACCTCCCCACACACACCGCTCTCCTCAACAATTACAACACCTTCATCACACAGCCACACAACACAATATTCCCCCTTAAATCACAAAATCCCCGCAGCTACCACCATACAGCATGATTCAACAGCAACCTCCTCTTTACCATGCAGGAACCCAGATGCCAAGAAAGAGCCCGGAAAAAGAACCCATACCCCATCACCAGAACACCAATAAAACTCTGCCACAACAAATACAAAACAGCAGGATGCAATGCCAAAGCCACACATTACCTCCAAGAACTCCAATCCTCCACCAATCATAGACAGAAAGTATTAAACATTGTCAAATCCCTCTCCTAACCACCATCCACACCATCCACACCCTCATCCACTGCATTATGAAACTCAATAATGTACTACTTCTACTCCAAAATATACAACATCAGGCAAGCCCACCCCACTGGTCTCCCACTCCCAACCCTGCCCTCAAACATACCAACGCATGGGACCCATTGATAAAGACACCCTCATCACCCTTTCTGCCAAAACATAATTTGTACACATCCTAGATGATGCATGCCCACCTCAAGCTGTGCATAATTGCATCACCAACCTCGCTCCCCACTGGCTCAATATCATCAACCCCTGTCTATCACATGCCACTATCTGCTCTCAAAACTAGCCAAATCTCTTCTCTTTTCAACCCCATACTCCACAAAAATGATCATCCCATCACTATCTTGCCATACCTCACCAGAATCATGGAATGTTTGTTGCTACCCAACTGAAACAACACATCACCACAAATAGCCTGCTCAACCCCTTCCAATCTGGCCTTTGACCTGAACACAGCTGAAAAAGGACACACAGCACAACTCATACTCCTTGACCTCTCTGCAACCTTTGACACCATGGGCACACCATTCAACTCAACACTCTATCCTACAGTATGAAACTTTCAGGCACTGTACTCGACTGGTTCACCCCCTTGCCTTCTGACAGGGCATACTTTGTCGCCATATTCCCCTTTCAATCCAACCACACCACAGTCAAGTACGGGATCATGCAAGTCTCCTCCCTGTCTCCACTCCTCTTTAACCTCTATGTTGAATTCCTTAAGCATACCTTTAGCAAACAGAACATCCATTTCCACCAACACACAGATGAAAAACCAAAATACTTCCAATTATCATCCCCCTCACAACTTCACATCTTCAAAAGCTGTGTCTCCCACATCACCAACTCAATACCCACCTCCTCCCTAAAGCTCAACCCTTCCAAAACTGCATACCTTCTCATCTGACCCCAGAGACTAATCCAAACTCACCCCTCAATTAACAAAATCACAGCAGACAATCTACTCTGCATATATCCCTCTTCACAGCTATCAAAGCTCTTGTTTTCAACAGCAACCCAACCTTTCCTTCACACAACACATAGCTGCTTTCACCAAAACATGCAAGCTACAACTACACCTCCTACGAAAGACCAGACATATTATTTCCACTGATAACTTCCACACCACAACATAACCACTTTATTTCTCCAAGCTGTACTACAACAACGTTCATTTCACTGGAGTCCCAAGCAGCACCCTTGCCCCCCTCCAAGCCTTTCAAAATGCCAGAGCCAGACTGATCCTTCACCTACCAAAAGATTCACACTCACCCAGCTCTCGCCCACCTTCCCTCCCATGGTTCCCTCTACCCCAAAAATTGCAGTCAAAGAACTCTGCATTGTTTTCAAAGCCATCCACCACAAAATCTCATCTTACCTTCATGACACAATCAAACACATAACACACACAAACACCAGACAAGCAAGCCAGTTTTACACATTTTACTCTTCAAACTAACATGCACACAAAAGCAAGCATTTACCCACTTGCACCCAGGAAATGGATCGATTTACCTCTTCCCATCTGCACTGCTCCCTCTATCATCACTTTCAGAAAGAGCCTCAACACATGCCTGTTTCTCCACGGATCTATGTGATTTTAATGAATTCCATTACAGACAATGGGGGTCATTACGAGTGCGGCGGTAAGGGGTTAGCGGAGCCGGTAAGGATGCCGGTGCCATTAACCCCTTACAGCCGCATTATGAGGTCCCTTAGCGGGTCCCGCTAAGCACGGCTGGTTTTACCAGCCGTGCTTAGCGGGAGCCGCTATGGGACCAGGGAGCTAATAACGGGCCCATTATTAACGGGCCCGTTATTAGCTCCCTCCCCATTCCCATTGAGCCCTATGGGGGCTTGAATGGGAATGGGGATGGGTATTTTGAATGAGTACTTACCGGGACCTCCAAGGTTGGGATGACCCGGTAAGTCCCCATTCAGCGAACCCAGACACGAGTTTGGAGGCAGCCATGGTTGTAATAGCACCATGGCTACTTCCAAACTCGTAATGACCCCCCACAAACCCATCCCCACCCAATGTATCACCTTACCCCACACCCCCACATACCTTTGTACAAAATTTGGGTATTTTTGTTGTGGTTCATGTTTTCGCTAAAAAAGCATTCTCTGTGATGTAGCTGGTAAAATCACTGCATACCTTTCTCCACACATAACCCAGCCTCTTCATCTCCCCTGCTACCACTTGTCTATCCTAATTTCCCAATCCTATCCTGAGAACATATTTTAACTTCCATTTCCCATTCCACCTTTTTAGCCTTTGAACATTGTAAAATGCCACGTGACCCTCTGGGTAGGGCCAGTGCTGAACAAAACCTCTAATCAAATAACATAAAATAGCCATTTGCAAATCCCCAAATATTTTTCAGCTGTAAAGATTGGGGC
Organism: Ambystoma mexicanum; assembly: GCF_040938575.1. Lineage (NCBI taxonomy): Eukaryota > Metazoa > Chordata > Amphibia > Caudata > Ambystomatidae > Ambystoma > Ambystoma mexicanum. Next base: position 659,020,685 of record NC_090924.1, read on the forward strand.
TGTTATTATTAATATTATTATTATTTTTATTATTATTATTATTATTATTATTGGTTCCATGTCATTTCATCATTGGATGTTTTTTCGCGGGGGGTTTTACCGTGGATTGTTTAACAAAGAAAACAGATTGTTTATTTTTTATTTTAGGGGGGTTCTCCGCCTCCTCCTTAATCCCCCATCCCCTTTAATTTTTTGGCTATTCTCGAACACCCACACCCCATATATATATTTTTCTAACCCCCCCTAAAAATTCGATCTGTTTTTCTCGTTAAAAAAATCTGCAGTGAAAACTCCCACGATGAAAGGACGTTGTACCTTATTATTAATAGGTCAGGCATGGCTTCGGCGTTGGCTATGACTGTTGCTTTTCTGGTGTTGGTTCACTAGATATTATATTAGCCATATTTAGTATCAGCAACAGTAGGGATCTTTGGAGTTATTTGGATATGTTCATATATTTCAAAATGTGCCTGGCCACAGGGCACTAAAGCAAAGGATAATGAGTGAACTGAATCGAGTTGTACATCTTTCAATATGTAATGTAACCGGTCCTCCAAATACTTTTTTTGTCGTCAGGGGAGGAGAATTATAAGATATAAAAGAAGAAATTCTAGATCATCATGAGCTCTTGAAGTGTTTCAGTAGCCACAGCCTTCAGCTGTGTATACTGTCCATATCGTAAAATAAATGAGGTAAAAAGACCATGGCCAGTGGGCAAAGCCAAAGTTGCATCAAATATCTTAAATGCCTATGGCCTTGGCTACTGGGCCAGGCCTACAGCGGAGATCCTTATCCCCTCACAACTAAATTATCAAAGCCCACCGGTCAATTGTGCCATCCGTGTTACACTCTAGGTGACAATTTCTTCATTTTTTTATTTAAACTGTTGTAAATGTTTACATTTCGAAGCATGGGACGCAACATCATCTACTTCTAATGTTGTTGGTAGCATGAATGTAATTGACATTGTGCATAATGACCGACAGTATTTTAGCATACATTTTGAAAAGAGTTTTTGGTGCCCTCCCTTTGTTCTCGTGTAAGTTTACTGCAGAATGAATGTGAATTAACTGTGAAATTGCTGCAATAATAGCAGGGCTCAATGAAAAACTAGCCTAATTTGTTGAAATGCATAATAGGGGATACTTTTATTTATTTATTTATTTATTTATTTATTTTGACATTTGTAAAGTGCACCTAATGCGGAGGCAACTGGGCGCTGGGTTACATAGGAATGCTGGTTACAGTAGTTACCTATTACAATTGGTTACTGGCTGTGCAGTTGTTGCTCCAGTTATACAGTAGAAGACATTGCATGTATGGATTAATATATACAATCGGTAACATGAATCAGTACAGATAGATTTGCTGGTACATAGTTAAGACAAGTATTATGTAGTTGTCATTCCTCTAGGTATCTTGTGAAAAGAGCCTGCTCTTAAGGCCTTTGCTGAAGGACCAAAGGGAGGGATCAGATATGAGCGCTAGAGGCAAAGAATTCCATTGTTTGGCCGCAATCACAGGGATGCTACAGCCTCTGGCTTTTTCGCGCCTGAATCTAGGGATGGTTAGGAGGCATTTGTAGGCCGAGCGGGTGGGTCTATTGGTTTGGGCCTTGGAGATTTGTCTAGCTATTTACAAAAGTGTATTTGCACCAGTGGCACCCCTTCTACGTCATTTTTTTTAATAAACTGCTCATCAGATTTACATAAAACAGTCACACTGTTGATGCTTTGTGCCCAACTTGTTTCTTATTTGGTGCAAATCCATACAGCAGTTGAACCACTTATTAAATTTTCACCAAAAGTTCCAATTTAGAGGGGCCCATGCCAGAAAATGTTTGGGGGAAATGTAATCCATAACTGTCCAGTGAGCCAAAAGTTAGTAGCAAAATAATTTTGGGAAAAGCCAGTGCAAACAGAACCATCACTATATAATATAGTAATATATAAATGTATGTAGTGGGGGATGGAGCTTATGCACTCAGTGGGAGGCAGGTGTAGGCTTGCACTACAATACACTTTTCCTTACGTTTTAAATAATGAATCCACCCCTTGGCTGTCTCTGACAACCCCTCCTTACTATCTTGATCACCCTAGATATGCCTCTATAGGAGAAGGACATGGGCCTCGTTTGAAGTTTGGTGGTACAGAAACAACGTGCCAGTAAATCCGATTATCGGCACATTTTCTGGACCTCAGCACTATGTGTGGCAATGCCGGTAACAACCATGCTGGTGACAGCGTATACTGTGCCATCATTGCTGGTAGCACAGTGATCCAAAACAGCGGGACACTACTGAGGCATCGGCACTAAAATGCCAGTGCAATCGGGAAAACTGTGCAGGAAACACTGGCACCGCAGAGCAGGTGGTAGCCAGGCCCAGCTGTGGTAGAACAGGCCAGAGGTGCACCCAATGCATCTAGCTGCATATAATGCACACAGAGACTGCTGAAAAGGACAACACACACCCATTCCCCAACACAACCATGTTGCCTCTCGTAGCAATAGACATGGACCTGGAGGTGCTGCATGCAGGAGAACAGCTATATTCGCATCAGCTGCTTCAGTCACAACAGGCTGACAGGTAGTGGAGAGGAGGAGAGAATGAGAAGGAGAATGCAGATTAACAATAGCATGCAAGACGCACCACAGAGGCATGCACGCATACCCCGCACAAGGGCCACACCCTGGACCCTCACTAACAGGCACATCCGCACACTATACCGCCTGAACAGGGAGACCATCTTGGAACTTGTGGAGTTCATCCAGGGCTACATCCAGAGCATCATCAGCATCCAGACTGCCAACCCCCCCTGCTGAAGTTGGTTTCAGTGCTGCACTTTCTTGCCACAGGCACATTCCAGCACTCAGTCAGCGAACTGCATGGCATCTCGCAGCCAGCATTTCCAACTTTGCTTCTGCAGATCCTTGATTCCCTCATGTGCCATGTGTTCCACCACATCACTCTACCAACCACACAGGCACAGGTCAAAACCACCAAGGTCCGCGTCCATGCACTTGCGGGCATGCCTAATGTTTTGGGAGCAGTGGACCACACACATACAGAGCTTGTGGCTGTCCATGCCACAGAGGGGGTGTACAGAAACAGAAAGCTGCACCACTCATTGAATGTGCAGCTCGACTGTGATGCAGACCTGACAATCACATACTGCTGCGCCCACTTCTCAGAATCACCCATGACTTCATGGTCCTTGAAGCATCAAAACACACACCTCCATACATGTGCACAAGGGCGTGTGGGCGTTAACTGGCACCAGTGCATGGCTTACAACCACCATGGCAATGCAGGGACACAATCTGACCACAAGTGTGGGTGGCTGTGACTGGCATCTAGCACATGTGTCAACGGATGGACACACCATCACAATATGGGCACGGATAGACAGGCACATGCAATGCACTATAGGTACCAGAATGCTTCCTTGCCATGTCAAAATACCCAGCACATACCGACTCAGCCCCACCCACCACCACCCTCCCATCCTCTGGTGTCAGACCCTATACATGGCCTGACCAGCACTGCCTGTCACAGGGTGCACCAAAGTGAATGAGGGACTACAAGTGCAAAGACCCAGATGCATGTGTCACTCACATCCCTTACTGTATGCATTGCCCAGTCACTTGATCATAATGGCCCTCCATGTATCACATTCCATGCAGGTGATGCCGGTTATCCTTTACTACGATGGCTGATGACCCCTGTGAGAGATCCGCAGACACACCAGGAAATAGCATACAATCGCTCACATCAGAACATGGATGACAATTTAACAGACCTTTGTACTGTTGAATGCATGTTTTCAGTGCCTTCATCGCTCTGGTGGGGCACTAATGTACAGGTCAGTGAAGGTGGGGAAGATAGTCCTGGCCTGCACAATTTTCAGTGCCTTCATCGCTCTGGTGGGGCACTAATGTACAGGCCAGTGAAGGTGGGGAAGATAGTCCTGGCCTGCACAATATGTGAATCAGGCAGAACATTCCCCTACCCCCAGACATGTACATGCCTCCAGCGGACGATGACAGGGATGTAGCTGGAGACATGCAACAACACCAACACCTGGACATCAGGGATGGGCGTGCAGCCCACCAGGAATTCATTGAGAACTTTTTCTGAGCACCCATCAACTGCATACAACCCATGGCACACTGTATGTGATGCAGTGCAACAATAAAGCACACCACTTTACAAATTGAATGTCCAGACGTAAATTATTTTGCACAACCATTTGTATTTTAGTAAGAACAAACATAAACAAACATGTGTCACACCACCCCCTCCCCAACTAACTCTCACCACCACCCCTCCACAACTAAACCTCCCCACCACCCCCTCTACAACTAACACTCCTATTCACACCTTCCCTAAAGCACACCCAGGTCACAGTAGTGTCACTGTTCACTGGTCCTGCCCTTCTTCGTGGGATCAGTGCCTTGGGCTGCTCTGTTGTGATCTGGAAGGCATGGTGATAGTTAAGGGGGCGGGGTCGGACCCTGACGTGTCCCTGCGCTCTAGGGCCACCCGCAGCTAAAGAGTGAGGGACTCAGCCACTGCTGAGATCGCTTTGCTCCCCACCTGGACACTCTGTGCAGGCAGGAATGTGGAACACGAGGAGCAGCCCAGCCCACATGCAGAGCAGCGGCCGGTGGCCTGCACACTCTCCAAAATCATCCGGGTCTCCCCCTGCTGCTGGCACAGGAGTCCAGCTATCTACTCATGCTGTACCTCGATGCGCAGTGAGATTGCATCCATATCTCGGATGCTGGGGATTTGTGGTGGAGGTGGGCTGTGCAGGTCAGAGGGGTTGAATTATGGACGGTAGTAGGGGGTGTTTTCTGGCGACCCCTCAGTGGTGTCTCCGCCCTCCTGCTCGGCATCATCATCATCCATCAAGGTGGCGACATACACCATAGGCTGGTGGTGGGGTAATGGCCATCATTGTGGCCCACACTGCTGTGTGTCAGGGACAGCGTCTGTGCCTCCGTGGGCAGAGCTGGTGTTGCTGCAGGGCCAGCTGGCTGTGGTTTTGATGCAGGACCAGCTGGCTGTGTTGTTGCTGCAGGGGCTGCTGGCTGTGCCTTAATGGCTGGAGCTGGTTTGGCCTTGGTAGTGGTGGTGCGGGGCGGGCTCTCCTCCTCTGTGTGGGTGACTGTGAGGTGCTTGGTCCACCTTGGTCACTGTCAGACAAGGTGCCTGCGACGGTGAGATGGGCAGGCCATTATTCACCTCTGTTACATCTTATTGTTTTGCAACATGCAGTTAATGAATTATGTGGCATGATGCCTGTGCATGGAGTTTTTCAGTTCATTCATTGGCGCCTATACACAAGTGTTTCCTGACCCCACAAGATGAAAGGGGGTGGTACATAAGGGGCATAATCTAGAATTAATGGTCGTACTGGGCCTTGTGACATTCTTACCATGCAAGTGCAGAGTACCAAGGAGTGCAAGGGAGGGAGGAGTAAGGGGGCAGAGATGGGAGGGGGTCGGTGCAGGCAGTGGGGAGCCACAGGGGCAGGTACAAGGGGACAAAGGGGAGGAGGGGGAGAACAGGATGGGATGGACCAGAATTGGGCTAGTCCAAGGAAGGGTGCACGAGGTCAAGTGCTGGTAAGGTATGCTGGGGGAGACTTGCCAAGCATGGGCAGGCCCCAGTAAGACTCATGAGCGACGAGGCCCCAAACAGCCTTGTGGATGATGCAAAGGATCTGGATTTTGATCCTTGCGGTAACCAGGAGCCAGCGGGTAGAATTTAGGGGTGGAGAGATGCGGTCCCAGGGCTTGTGGCCAAGGATGAGTTCTGCAGCCCCATTCTGGGTTGGTTTGAGGGGGCAAAGGGAGGAAAGAGGTAGATTGAAGAAGAGGCTTTTGCAATAGCCAAGCTTAGAGAGAACCAGAGCTCTGCAGACATTGAGCTATTGGTGGAAGGTGGGGTAAGGAGAGTGCTCTGAGGAGCTGGAGGTGTTAGTTGGACTTATTGGCAAGGTCTGTGATGGGCGGAGAGGATGAGAGGGAGGAGTCAAAGATGACCCCAAGGTTTTGGGCCTGTAACGCTCACCTGATTCCCACGGAGGCGCTGACCCAAACTGGACTGCTACAGTTGCTTCTATGACTATGATGAGGCGTAGAACTCGGAAGACGCTCTGGGCAGGACCTCCGAATATTGACTGTTTGGCTTGTAAGGTGAGTTTTCTGCAGGTGGAAGAAAAAGGGGTAATTACAAGCTGGTTGGATAAGTTCTCCCACCAATCTTCTGCTTTTCCCACTTATTGGTTCTCGACTGGTATCCACAAACTCTCACCTTTGGTTTAGTAAAGCCGAGCTCTCCATCCTGCTTCTGGTGCAGGGGCGCGTGGAATCCAGTTACGTCACTGGTTGATTTCAGTGTTTATGCTCAGTGTCCTTTTGTGGCTTGTAATAGTCCTTCAGGTGCCGAGGAGCTATTGGCGACACCACCACTGCTGTGTAAGAAGAGGCTCGTGAGTATAGAAGATCTGAGGCCGCTTCTGAAGGAGCACCCTTTTATAATGTCCTTTTCTGTCTTTCAGGTGCCGAGATGCTGTGGGCGATGCCGCCGCTGTTGCACGTGCGGTGGCACATAAGTATAACTGAATTGTGGCCGTTTCCAAATGGGCGCCTCTGATAATGTCTTTTCCTTTCTTTCAGATGCCGAAATGCTGAGGGCGATGCTGCCGCTGCTGCGCGTGAAGAAGCGCGTAAGTATAACTGAGTTGCGAACCCTTCTGCTCGGACACCACTAACAATGGCCCTCATTACGACCCTGGCGGAGTGGGTTTACGCCAGCGTTATTCGCGGCGGACCCGTCCGCCCTACTACGAGTTCCCGTAGCGCCATGGAGCCTTTCTCCGCCTGGTTTTTCCGGGCGGAGAAATCCATGGCGCTACGGGACCTTGTTGTTAATTACGCCACCGTATTTCACGGTGGCGTAATGAACGCCTTCCCCACTCCCATTATACCCTATGGGGCAAAAATGGGAATGGGGAAGGGTAAAATGGGGGATGGGGATTTACCACCCCGCCAAGGTCGGCATGGGGCGGAAAATCCGCCAACCCCCATGGCGCTATCGGCAGCTTTCCGCCGTGCTCCGCGGTGCATTTAGCACCGCGATTTCCGCCAGGGTCGTAATGAGGGCCAATGTCTTTTATCTTCCAGGTGCTGGGATGCTGCCGAAGCGAAGGCCGCGGTGAACTCCGGTGTGATCACGGATGGATAAGGTAAGCGAGCGCAGCTGCAAGTGTGTTGCCCGTTTTCTAACCTTATGTCTTTATTTGCAGGCTGTCGGAGACTGGACTCTTGTGGCTGAATTCTGGTGAGTATATGTTCCTGTGCCTTTTCTTCATCCACAGGTTGCTGCTCGAGAAGCTGAGGGTGTGCCTGGACCTGGAATGCAGGAGCCGACTCGGTGAGCGTCCTGCTGCTGTTGCAGAATAATGCGAAGCACGTGAATTCTATCGGGCGTGGTTTAAATAGTGGAGAAGTGCTTTGGTGCGCATTCTTCCTCCAGCCTCACCCAGGTAAGAAAAGAGTTCCTGTAACAGAGGATTGGTCCCTCCCAGCCAGTGGCTGGGACTTCACCCAGCTTGGATTGTTCTAGGTGAGTATGCAGCATGGTCTGCCACAGGTAAGTCCACCCAATCACTACTGCACACTTTAAGAATATGAGCCCGGCGCCCATGGCGCCGGGACTGTGGTTCCTTATGAGCCTGGAACCGGGGGTGTGGATGATGAGCCTGCTTCCGGGGACGCTGGGCCAGTCTTGGCTCCTCGGGAGTAGCGCTCATGACAGCACCCCCCCTCAAGGCCCCTCCCAAACTTGTCCTCCCCGGGGGTTTTGGTTTATCGGGAAAGGTTCGGTGGAATTTCCTGACTAGACGAGGAGCATGGACGTAGTCATAGGGTTCCCAGGATCTTTCCTGGGGTCCGTAGCCTTTCCAGTCGATTAGGTAGAATAGTTTTGATTTGATGATCTTGGAGTCCAAAATGTTTTTAACTTCAAATTCGGGCTCTCCATTCACCTGAATGGGTTCTGGAGGTCTGGTCAGTCTGGTTCCAGGTTGCATGGGTTTCAAAAGAGATACGTGAAACACAGGATGTATTCTCATATGGGTGGGCAAATCTAATTTAACGGCCACTGGATTAATTATGGCCGTAATTGAATATGGTCCCAGGTATTTGGGGTTGACAGTGCGAGGTCCTTTTAGCGATAAATGTTTGGTGGACAACCAGACTTGATCCCCAACCTGGTATTGAGGGGCGTCGCTTCGGTGTTGGTCTGCTCCTTTTTTGTACCTTTCTTTAGCTTGTTGTAGATGTGCAGTCGCTTCCTTGAAAGCTTGGGTAATAACAGAGTGCAACTGATCTACGGCGGGTGTTCCAAGATCTTGAGGTGGGTCGAGGTTGGAGGTTCGAGGATGAATTCCATACAAGATGTAGAAGGGACTTTTCCCGGTTCCCGAATGAACTGAATTGTTCTATGCATATTCAGCTATCCAAAGGATGTCCTTCCAGTTGCTTTCAGACTGTTGTAGCATGCATCATAAATATTGTTTGAGAGTCTGGTTTGTTCTCTCGGTTTGCCCGTCGGTCTGGGGGTGATGGCTGGTTGAAAGTCTTACATCGATTTGAGCTGACCGACAACAACTATGCCAAAAGTGAGAAATAAACTGGCTTCCTCTATCAGAGATTAGTACCGACGGGAAGCCGTGTAACCGGACAATGTTTTCAAGGAATTCTCTGGCTAGTACTGAAGCTGAAGGTAAGCCTTTTAGCGGAATGAAGTGGGCCATTTTAGAAAACAAATCCACAATAACGAGAATAGTGTTGTACCCGGAACAAGAGGGTAAGTCTGTGATGAAGTCCATGGAAAGGGTATGCCAGGGACACGGTGGAATGTCTAATGGTTGCAGAAGACCAGCCAGCCTTTTCTTTTGACCCTTGTTTTGAGCGCACACACCACAGGACATCACAAATTCTTTTATGTCTTTTCTCCATGAAGGCCACCAGAAGTGTCTCCTCACTTTTTCTGTGGTTTTGGTGATGCCAGGGTGACCCTCCATTAATGAATCATGATAACAGGAGATTACCTGTTTTTGTAAATCGGCGTGTGGTAGGAATAATCGTCCTTGGAAATAAGGCAAGTCATTGTTTACGGTGAAGTTCTCTCCTCTTTGTAACCAGCTCTGTAAGTCTGATGGGGTCACAAGTTGTTTAGTTTTTGCCTCAATATCCTCGATGGATTGCGAAGAAATCAGACCCAGGATCCTTTGTTCAGGAATTATTGGTACGGGTTCGGGATTGACAACGTTATCTCCCATTCCAATTCGGGAAAGAGCATCCGCTTTGCCGTTCTTGTTGCCCGGGCGGTAAGTGATCACGAAGTCAAATTCAGCAAAGAATAGAGCCCAGCGAAGCTGTCTGGATGATTGAGCTTTGGCGGTTTTCAGATACTGTAGATTTCGATGATCGGTGATCACCATAACGGTGTGTTTGGCCCGAGGAGATAATGCCGCCAGGCCTTAAAGGCGGATTTAATAGTTAAAAGCTCTTTATCCGTGATGGTGTAATTAATCTCAGGCGCTGAGAACTTTCGAGACCAAAACGCCACAGGATGCAGTTGGTTAGTCTCTGGATCCCTTTGTGATAGAACTGCTCCCATTGCTAAGCTGGAGGCGTCGGTTTCAACGATGTAAGGGAGATCCGGGCGTGGGTGTTTCCGTATTGGCGTCGAGGTGAACTTGGCCTTTAGCTCTTGGAAGGCTTGTTCAGCTTCTACAGAGCATTCAAAGCGCTTATTTTTTCTTAAGAGGGATGTGATGGGTTGTACCACTCGTGAAAACTCTGGAATAAATCTGTGGTAAAAATTGGCAAAGCCTAGCATGCTTTGAACGCCTTTCACGGAAGTAGGAGATGGCCATTTGAGGATTGCGTCAACTTTTCTTGAGTCCATGTGGACTCCTTTGAGTGTCAGAATAAATCCCAGAAATTCGACCTCGGTGACATGAAAGGCACATTTCTCGAGCTTGGCAAAGAGTTTATGTTGGCAAAGTTTTTCAAGGACCGCCCTAACATGATTTCGATGATCAACTTCCGAAGATGAGTACACAAGAATGTCGTCTATGTAGACGACAACACAGACATCAATGAGCTCTCTGAGGACGTCATTCATGAAATATTGGAAGGCGGCCGGCGCATTGCATAGTCCGAAGGGCATCACTTGGTATTCAAATAGCCCATGCTTAGTGCGAAATGCCGTCTTCCATTCATCACCTTCCTTGATCCGTACCAAATGATAAGCTCCCCGGAGATCAAGCTTGGTATAAATACAGGCGTTTTTCACCTGGTCGAGGAGTTCTGGGATCAGAGGTAAGGGGTATCTGTTTTTTACTGTTATCTGATTCAGAGCACGGTATTCAATACAGGTTCTGAGGTCACCTTCTTTTTTTGGTACGAAGAACAGAGCCGAGGATGCAGGAGACTTTGACGGACGGATAAAGCCATTGGCCAGATACTGGTCTAAATACTGTCGCAGATGAAGGTTCTCAGGCTCGGTGAGGGCGTAAATCCTACTGCAAGGGGGAGTTGCACCGGGTAGCAGATCTATCTGACAATCATATGATCTGTGAGGTGGCAAGGTGTTAGCCTATTCCTTTTGAAAAACATCTTGGAACTCTCGATACTCTGAGGTAATTGTGGACCGTCAGTCGTTGCTGACGCTAGGCCAATGCTAGGTCGTGGATAGCAGGGAACATTATCGTCTTTGCTCGCCAATCAATCTGAGGGTTGTGTTTCTCCAACCAAGGGATTCCTAGGATTACTTGGAATTGAGGAGCCTTGATCACGTCGAACACAATTACCTCCCGATGCCCGTCTTGGCCTAGTAACGTCACTTCAGCAGTGGTATGGGTTACCGGTCCGGAGGCGATTTCGGTCCCATCCACCGTGGTAATGACGTCTTTAACCGCCTTTGGACAAAGAGGTAGGTTCATCCTGGAAGCCAATTCGCGGTCCACGTAATTTCCTATTGCTCCACTATCAATGTATGCCTTAATAGCATGCTAACGTTCTGGTTGCTTTGGGTTTACGAGGACCATAGGCATTATGAAGTGCGAGGTCAAAGAACTGGTTTTTAAGCTCGGCAAGCGGACCTCTACACTTGTCGGGCGAGGTCATTTCCCGGCTCAGGCTTTTCAGAGTTCTTGTCAGAAGCTCCTACTGTCTTCTTAGGTGGTTTTACCGGGCAATCTCGAAGAAAATGTCCAGAGTTTCCACAATAGAGGCACAATTGCATTTGTCGTCTTCTGTCACGCTCTTTCTGGGTTAAGGGACCCTTTACGGCCCCAATCTGCATAGGTTCAACGGTGTCGACCCCTTTGGCATTGCTTTGTGTTTTCGTGAATACTCGGGTTTGAAACCTGGATCAGTCCGCCTTTCTGTTTTGGAGCCTATGATCCAATTGGACCACCAAATCAATATATTCCGAACAGTCCTGAGGAGGATTCACGACCTGGGCAAGGTCGTCTTTAAGTTCACCACGCAGACCTCTGTGAAATAGCGTGATCCTTTTATCCTCGGCCATCTAGTTTCCACGATTAACCTATTAAAAGATGCAATGTAGGCTAAGAGGTCCTGGTTGCCCTGTCGCAGGGAGAGGAGTTTGTTGTCCAGGGCCTGCCCTTGGGAATGTCTTGCAAAAAGTCTCTCCATACTCGCCTGGAAGGCTGAGAAGTTCTGAAGAATTGGGTCATCCTTTGTAACCAGAGGGATCAACCAATCAGCGGCACTGCCACTAAGATACGAAAGTACAAAGGCTACCTTCGTCTGGTCAGTTGGAAAGGCTGCGGGTCTACAAAGAAAGTGCAGTCGGCATTGATTTATAAACACTGCAAATCTTTTAGGGTCACCAGAAAAGTGTTCAGGTGGTGCCAATGGCACATTTCCAGGTAGGTTGATTTGAACGGGATTGGTTGAAGTAACTGGGGTATAATTCCCCCCTGAGTTAGGTAGAGGAGTTTGCCACGCTTGACTCTGTAATAACTGTCTGGCGAGATTGTCAGTTCGTTCTTTTGACATTATCAATTCCCTCTTAAGGGCATTTGTTTCCTGGCGAGCAGCATGGACTTCAGCTCTTAATTCCCCCAACAACTGGGCCAATTGGTCTGTGTCGGAAGTTTCCATAGCGCCTGGGTAGGAGATTATGGGTAGGCTTCGCGTTCTGTAACGCTCACCTGATTCCCACGGAGGCGCTGACCCAAACTGGACTGCTACAGTTGCTTCTATGACTATGATGAGGCGTAGAACTCGGAAGACGCTCTGGGCAGGACCTCCGAATATTGACTGTTTGGCTTGTAAGGTGAGTTTTCTGCAGGTGGAAGAAAAAGGGGTAATTACAAGCTGGTTGGATAAGTTCTCCCACCAATCTTCTGCTTTTCCCACTTCTTGGTTCTCGACTGGTCTCCACGAACTCTCACCTTTGGTTTAGTAAAGCTGAGCTCTCCATCCTGCTTTTGGTGCAGGGGCGCGTGGAATCCAGTTACGTCACTGGATGATTTCAGTGTTTAGGCTCAGTGTCCTTTTGTGGCTTGTAATAGTCCTTCAGGTGCCGAGGAGCTGTTGGCGACACCACCACTGCTGTGCAAGAAGAGGCTCGTGAGTATAGAAGATCTGAGGCCGCTTCTGAAGGAGCACCCTTTTATAATGTCCTTTTCTGTCTTTCAGGTGCCGAGATGCTGTGGGCGATGCCGCCGCTGTTGCACGTGCGGTGGCACGTAAGTATAACTGAATTGTGGGCGTTTCCAAATGGGCGCTTCTGATAATGGGGGTCATTACGACCCAGGCGCTAAGTACGCCAACTTTACCACCATGGTGTAAACTATGTTTACACCATGGTGGATGGCGGATTTACTGCCCCATTCCAAGGTGAGTGGGGCGGTAAATTCCCATTTCCCATTTTCCCTTCCCCATTCCCATTTTTGCCCCATAGGGCATAATGGGAGTGGGGAAGGCGCTAATTACGCCACCGTAAATTACGGTGGCGTAATTAGCATCATGGCGGGTTAGCGCCATGGATTTTAACGGCTGCTAAAAGCAGCCGTTAAAATCAGAATAGGCGTTAAGGGTTAACGACGCCGTTAACGCTTAACGCCTGGGTCGTAATGAGGCCCAATGTCTTTTCCTTCCTTTCAGGTGCCGAAATGCTGAGGGCGAAGCTGCCGCTGCTGCGCGTGAAGAAGCGCGTAAGTATTACTGAATTGTGGCCAGTTCAAAATGGGCACCTCTAATAATGTCTTTTCCTTTCTTTCAGATGCCGAAATGCTGAGGGCGATGCTGCCGCTGCTGCGCGTGAAAAAGCGCGTAAGTATAACTGAGTTGCGAACCCTTCAGCTCGGACACCACTAACAATGTCTTTTGTCTTCCAGGTGCTGGGATGCTGCCGAAGCGAAGGCCGCGGTGAACTCCGGTGTGATCATGGATGGATAAGGTAAGCGAGCGCAGCTGCGAGCGCGTTGCCCGTTTTCTAAACTTATGTCTTTATTTGCAGGTTGTCGGAGACTGGACTCTTGTGGCTGAATTCTGGTGAGTAGATGTTCCTGTGCCTTTTCTTCATCCACAGGTTGCTGCTCGAGAAGCTGAGGGTGTGTCTGGACCTGGAATGCAGGAGCCGACTTGGTGAGCGTCCTGCTGCTGTTTCAGAATAACGCGAAGCACGTGAATTCTATCGGGCGTGGTTTAAATAGTGGAGAAGTGCTTTGGTGCACATTCTTCCTCCAGCCTCACCCAGGTAAGAAAAGAGTTCCTGTAACAGAGGATTGGTCCCTCCCAGCCAGTGGCTGGGACTTCACCCAGCTTGGATTGTTCTAGGTGAGTATGCAGCATGGTCTGCCACAGGTAAGTCCACCCAATCACTACTGCACACTTTAAGAATATGAGCCCGGCGCCCATGGCGCCGGGACTGTGGTTCCTTATGAGCCTGGCGCCAGAGGTGCCAGGACATGGTCCAAAGGGCCCCTGTAGGGGTCTGCTGGAACCGGGGGTGTGGATGATGAGCCTGCTTCCGGGGACGCTGGGCCAGTCTTGGCTCCTCGGGAGTAGCGCTCATGACAGGGCCTCACAGGAGGGTGATGGGAGGGTGCCCATGGAAGGTGGCCAGTGAGCGGGTGGGAAACAGGGCACAGATATCAAAATGAGAAGCTTCTCTATCTTACTGGCATTAAGGCAGGAATTGTTAGCAGTGCACAATGCATGAATGGCAGTCAGGCAGTCAAGAATGAGAGCGAAGGAGAGGAGGTAGAGGATAGGTGCTTGAGGGGGAGCTGTGTGCCGTCAGCATGACACTGGAAGTGAGGAGGGAAGGCGGAGATTAAGTGGGCCAGAGGTGACGCTGAGGTGCCATGGTGATAGGTGAGTGTCCTCAGGGAGGCCACAGGTAGGTTGTGAGGTGGAGGAGAGGGACGGGCCCATTTTCACTTAGGAGGGTTGGTTTGACAGGACGGATTTAATGCGTGCATGCATGTGGGTGTGTTACAGGGGCACATTGCTCGTGATTTGTGCAGACGACCGGTACTCATGTGGGTAAGTGTGTGTTTGGTTGTTTGGGGGGGCAATGCTTGTGGACCCTTGGGCAACGGTCATGGTTCGTTGGCAACTCTATGGGTTGGATGTGTTTTGGTGGCATGCAGTTGGACATGTCTCCATGTAGTGTGCACTGCATTTGCCTGTCTACTGTGTATAGTTGTTTTGGTTTGGCATGTTGTACTTACCGCCTTCTCTATGTGTTCCTGCACCGGCCTCCTCTGCTCCCACTCACTCGATCCCTTCAAGGTGCAGAACACTGCTGCATTCCTCCTCCCACGTCTTGAGCTTTATTGGTGAGGTCATCCCACTGCCATTGGCCGGGCATTCCTTCCTGTGGGCTGAACCTGAAAGCAGGTTGCGGACCCTTAGGCGGAGGTCATCCCACCGCTTATGGCAGTCACGCTGTGTGTGTGGTACAGGTCCCACGGCTGACACCTTCTGTGCCACCTCCTCCTAGATGGCATTTATGCACAGTTGTGTGCTGTGTCGGTGGTCTGCGACAAACAGCTCAACAGCATGTAGGACTGTGGTGTCTGTGAGCATGGTCAGTTCATGCTCAGAAAAGCTTGGCTTCTGCTGCCGAAGATCAGGGACCCGAGATTACATGCCTGCTTTTGAGATGCCGGTGTCCACATGTTCGGATTGCAACAGGAAGTATGTGATTTTAAGTGTATTGTTTTTTCCAAAATGGCCGTCGACGAGCTTCCAGTTCCTGCGATGACGTTGCTTACGGTACTGGTATTTCTGTTGCTGGTGTATCCGTGAGTGACACGCCGGTAATGATGTCACTTGCTTTTCTGGTGACAGAGCCACTGATTTTCGTAGAGGATGACAGTATTTCCGTTATACTGTTACCTGCATGCCGGATTGTGCTTTGTCACAAGGTTGTGATATGCCAGTGATTTGGTGGCTGCAGTTGCCAGAAATGGTGCCGCAAGGCGTCCTGACCGAACCAATTCCAATGTATGAAGGAGTAAAACAAGGGTAGCAGCTGAACTTTTCAAACTATTCATCTCAGACTTGCCAAAGTGGTTGGAATCTGTTCACTGTTTCTCCCCAAAGATAAATGGAACATCAATCAAATGCCTTGTGTACGCAGACGATATTGTGCTGATTGACAAAACTCGGATAGGTCTGCAACATCTACTGCTCAGTTTAAATGAGTACTTAAAAGCCAATGATTTACACCTAAACACAGGAAAAACGAAGATCATGTGCATCGGAAAAAGTTTATCGAGGAAGAACAAAAATTTTAGATGGGCAATTGAAAAAGCTCCTCTAAGTATTGTCAAATCTATACGATACTTAGGAATAATGGTCAATGACTCAATCTGTGAATCTGCTTGGACAAATGACTTAATTGAAAGAACAAATAAATTAGGTCTCATTGGCGCCAATAATAACTTTCTACCTGCAGAAGTTTATACCAACAATAAGTTTTGGCAGAGAAACAGGCTGGAATCTTGACCATCGTCTCTGGCAGCAACTTGAAGGCAGGTTTTGCAAGCGAGCGTTGGGGCTCCCTAAATACATCTCAATGATAACATTAAGATAAGAACTGTCCTTAAACTCGCTCTATATGACGATAATATGGAAATTTCTATCGTCCTTGAGGAAAATGCTACTTGTAGCTCAAATTCCGGGATACGAAATCTTCACCAACGGAAATGAACATACAAAACCGAGCTTACTTTGCTTATGGAAGTCAAAAATAAAAACGATCATGGAAGCCGCAAACATTTCCGTTGCTGAGCTTCTTGATCGACCCCAGCATGCGAGAAAAAAAACTTGAAATGTGGGACTGGATTTACACCTACGACCATCGAGAAAGTCTTAAATCCACCTTCCCTGGTTCTCTGAGCATGTTGAAACTACACTCTCAACCTAAGTACCTAACAATGTATCCTTCACGTTATCACAGGAATCAATTTCTGAGATTTAGACTGAACGCATTGAACAACAGAGAAATGCAATGGCTTTGCCGATCAAAAGAAACTGTCTCGGACAAACGCAGGTTCTGTAATACAGGCGAAGTTGAGTCGCTAAAACATCTTATAAGAGCTTGTTCTCAGCTTAGCTTCATAGGAGAGTTACACCTCTGTATCTTCAAACCTATATGGTATGATGCCGAAGAATGGTGGGAAACCGTCTCATCTGGGAACAACATCATGCTAACATGCAATATAATAAATTCCCTTGATGCGATCCTGACTACAGACTAAATTTAAATCACTAACTCAAGAAACCGGAAAAACTGGAAAAACATCATTGATAAGCATCAGGGAGTTGTCCTTCTTCATTTATCCTTGAGTGGAGCAAAAAAGTTAAATTTTGGGATACCTCAATGTAACAAAAGTTTGATACATGTATTGAACTGAGGTTTTACAATAAAATAAAAAAAAAAATTGAAAAATTGTGAAAAACTGTTTCATTGAACTTTTAACTTACTTTTAAAAACTAAACTCTGAACTCTCTAACTCCTAAAGTCTAAGGGCCCGAGTCATGGAATATTATGCATGGTTCAAAGTGACTTTGCACTGCTGAAAACTGACTTTGCATTACCGACACAAACCCTGATTCAAGGAACTATGCAAAGTGTATTTGCAAAAATACACTTTGCACAGTTCCATGAATCAGGATTTGTGTCGGTAGTGCAAAGTCACTTTTCAGCAGTGCAAAGTCACTTTGAACCGTGAAAAATATTCCATGAATCGAGCCATAAATTGTAAACTTTGTACTCAACTATACTGTATACTATTCGATCGTAAATACTAGAAACCTATTTCCTTCGCTCATACGGAATCAGAAGGAGCCACAGCCAAGATCTTGCTGTGGTGGGGCAATCAATGTAGCAATGGATGTTTGCACAGGTGTAGGTATTGTACCTCAATAAGAGAGCTTGCAGGGAACCTGCCCAACTAGCACCACACAACCACGCCACCAGTGTCACACTGCACAAGGACTGCTGAATAAAATACATGCAAAGTTCTGGGAAATGCAAAAGCAGCTGGATTCTCTGGAGTGCTTTATAGCCAGTACACATGTGCAAAAGTATTGACAGGTGAACATGTTGCCTTAGTGCTGATGATTCATTGAGCCCTGGGCATTTGAGTGTGAGTGTTCTGAGAGAGTCAGCTTCCCTATGAATGCCTGCTTTGGATGGATGGTCTGGTGTTTGCTCCTCCAAGACAACTGCTGTGGTTCCTTTATGCTGTACTGAAGTAGCCTGTTAATAAAATCCTGTGCCTCTTATTACGGTGTGATTTGATAGGCTAGACAATGCCTGACATGGTGTTTATCTTGTATCGTTCGCTTTGCATTGTAGGTTTGTTTTCTTTCAGGCACTTTTTGGAATCTATGTGTTACTGAACAGTGGGACACTTTTTTTTCTTTTGCTTTAACTTTTGTATTGCTGTGATTGTTGAAACAGTGTTTTTTATTTTGTAAACAAATGTGTTTACATCCTCTTGAAACATTTACCCTGGCGTTCGGCTCAATTGAGACACTTATCCTGTGTGACACTGTCTAAATGACGGGGGATGGCAGACAACTAGAATGCAGACATCGCAGCACTGATCATTAAACAATACAGGGGTCCTTGCTGCCGATGTCTAGGTTCATGTGAGACGGTGCCCTTCCATCTCAAAAATTGCTTAGAACAGGGTGGGGTGTGAACCTGTGTCACACTGGCGCTAGGTCGGTTACGAAATTACACTCAGTAATCTATACTATGCATGTAGAAATTGGCAGAAACTTCTTATTGTTTTATAGTATACTGATTGTAATTGTACAGTACAGTTCAGCCAACACATGTTTTTGACCCGACAGGGGTCTTTTTCGAGGCATGTGGTGATTGCGAGACAACGTGATGAGTGTTGATATGGAGCTCCTGAATAGGGCCTCTAGTTAAGTAACAACCTTTTTAGTCTAGGGGTCCTCTGTCTCAAGTTGATCTTTTAAAGATCGCTGTGCCCGCACACACCATAAACAAATTCCAGGCATCCTTAGTGAGCAAGTGCGTCTGGCTCCCTAAGCGATAACCATGAGCAATCAGGGGTGAATCCTCTGTCCCACATGGATGTGTACACTGGGGCAATTGGGCTTGATACCCTACTCACATTTTATGGGTGTTGCCAATACACCCTTCACCATCATCATCGTCTTCCTTGTCAATAGGCACTGTCCCTTTAGAAAAGGTTCCAGCAGCCAACCCACATTAACCTTTTTTCTGATGAACACACAATTCCCATTGATTATTGTTTTCTAAGTGAATTGGCAGGCGGTCTCTCAGTGCCAGAATGTGTGCCCAGCATTCCAAACTGTATTTGTAGAGTATGCGGGTTAGAAAGTGGTGATTTTCTATCAGAGGTGAATATATCACAGGCACATGATGTGATAGTGCAGAGGTTCCCATGTTGGTGGTGGTGCTGGCAGATTCAGATGTGGACCTAGAAGAATCCAGGTTCCTTGGGATTAATGGATCATTGTCTATTGCTGCCTCTGTGCTTCCAGTTCGAGTTGATTACTTCCCCTACTTTGGCTAAATGTCATTATCTTGGGCAAAATAAATGGCACTGATTCATATCTCAGAAACTGTTTTTTGCGGTGCTTCTGTTGCACCTCCTCAGTCACACTGGCACTGAAATTTACCAAGGCCAAAAGCAGCATAGTTATTATTGTCATCTTTCTGTGTTTTAGCAATTCCTGTATCCTCCTTTTAGCAGGGTCTGCAGGGTTTCATAAAGAGTCACTCGAATCACCATCGCATGAAAGGTGCGATGTTGAGGAATGGCTGCCCTGGGCCTTTTCCTCACTTTCACCACTGCTCTCAACATCTTTTAAAGAAATGACCTTGCCCGCAACCAGGCTGGACTGTCTTGCTTTCTTTTCTAGTACTTGTCCCTCCTCCTGTGACTGTACCACGCCACCAAAGATTGTCTCCAGTGCCATAGAGCTGAAGTGGGAGAATGGAAGACCAGGCTCCCGTCCTTCACCTCTCGCGCTTGGCCTAGAGGGTCACGGCCCAGACACCCGCCGCGAGAAGAGTTTGTCCAGTTACCAGACGACCAGGTACCATGGTACAGGAACATACGGATGTGTCCACCTGTTTGCCCAGCAGCCCGCACTGGCCATGTCGACACCTGCGGTTCGGATCAGCTAGACTAAAAAACCACACGTCGTTAGAGATGCCATGACGACCTAGACAACTGGAAGCACATCTGTACAAATACACACACCTAACATTCCCACAACAATCTACACGAAGAACATACTCAGTGCTCTGACGTAGGCGACAGGCATATTCACGGACGTGCATCTTTATTATTTTTACATAGGCTTTCAGAATGCAGAAACGCAAGATGCACCATGAATTCATCTATAACGCCGCTTGCTCACGCTTCTCTTAAAACCCGTTACCACCATGAGAGGTATAATAGAAACACGATACTGGTCATGGAAATATACGCCACTATAACCTAAAGCACCCATGCCCGAAATGGATCACTTATACACCAGGCCCAAGTAGGCCTCAGGCAAGAGTTCCCGTGGACATTAACGAAGCAAAAGTCAGGTTGCTGATCCCGCAGAATGAGCCTGGTGGAGCAACCAGCCAAGGTCGCAATGTTGCAAACCCACATCCAAGAACAAATCATCAAAGGTATAATGTTGCAACCTTGCACTCCGCGTACCAACGTTAGAATCATATCTACATATTAAACCAGACACACAGTGGAAAAGCAATATTAATTGTGCAGAATTCTGCCTCAAACACGGTCCCGCCTCACGTGACCAAGCCGAACCTGACGAGATGCCAAAGCCCAGGAGAAAGAAAGGCGTCTGGGTCCCTCGCTACGAGACATAGGCCGATACACTTGAAAGGCTTAATGGACATCTGCTACAGTGGGAGCGGTCAGCCTTCTACCTATGAATAAATCCTCACATTGTCTGCACGTACCCTTATTGAAACATTGTTGCAAACACAGGTACACCGAGAGCTGGGAACAACGGTGGTCCCAGGCTGGGGAGCTCACGGATGCACCAATCAGAACATGGGGCTCTTATCTCAGACGTCAGTAACATTAGCCAATCCTCAGGAGTCTTCATGTAACAATTCTTATGTATCTAATTATAGGGACAACCCAGATATACCACCTGACTACACCTTGACCACTAATATCATTCTCTATATGTGTACTATACTAACCCTACCACTCGAGCAACCAATTAAGAGTGGCGATAGGTTTTTTGTTAACTTTCTGAAGTGACGCAAGTAGCGCGTCATAATGTAGTAAAAAGGGCCTGCGAGCCCCAGGATTGTGTGTGTGTCAGGACGAACGCGTACGCTCCTTGACCCATCCCTGCCGTTTGCATAATAAACAGCAGAAGTTGCCTTGCTCCTTGTGTGTGCCTCATACTCTGTCTCGATCCGAGATATACACGGGAGGAGTTGGGGCCTCCCTGCCCGGAGGTCTGCGGACGGCCCGGCCGACCCCGGCAGAATTTCCCCCCGACAAGTTGGAGGCACTGCTGAGATCTGTTTAAGATCGACTTTTATTTTTAATTTTTCCAGGCACTCCCGTTGCGAGGAGGCCCGGCGGCGCGGCCCCCTCTGCCGTTGCCCCCTTCTGAGGACTACAGGACCATCGCGGAGCTGCGAGAGGACCGGACAGCGCAATCCGGATATTGGCCCTCGGGAGCCGGTTGAGAAGTATCCCGCCCGCGGTCGGCGAGTGTCCAGACGTGGTCCAGACGAGGGGAGGTGGCGAGCCGCTTGGAGGGGTGCACGCAATCGAGCGGCCCTGCATCGAGAGAACTTGGTGAGCATGACACGCACAACAAGCAATGCGAAATTGTGAGGGAGGAGGGAGGTATTGTAAAGCGGCGAGGGTTTAATTGAGTGTTGCTAATGGAATGAATGGTAGCGAAACGAGTGCGAGAGCAGGCGGCTAACGTTACGCGAAAGAGGGGGGCGGGGCACGAAAATATCACGTGCAGCCGCTCGTAACAGTGGGCTAACGTTACGTGAAAGAGGGGGGCGGGGCACGAAAACATCACGTGCAGCCGCTCGTAAGACACTGATTGGCCTAAATCGCGACTACGTGTGAGGGTGGGTGTGTGGTTTCCTACGATTTGATATTTATTATTGAATGAGTAGATGAGGTTCCCTATTGTTCGAGCAAGAAACTCGATAGGTAGATGACGTTTCCCTGTGGGCGGTGGCTAGTTACGTAGTTGCCCAAAACGGAAGATAATTGGCTGGTTAAGCCCTCCTGTTGAGGGGCGTATCACACGCGAGGCGACGCAGCGTGCGCAGTCCGGTTATAGTATTGATGAGATTACCTTGTTCCAGGAGAGACAGGAAGACAGCTGTAGGGTTAGCGGGGTAGATTACAAGTGTATTTTGAATTTAAAGAACATAACACGAATATACCAGTAGCTCGAAGAAATCGGTGACGTCACCAGTAGGGATTTAATAGGATATCGCGAGCACAAGGAACATTGGGTTGAGAGTGGTGGGGAGGAGAAGCATGATAAAGGAGCTGATACGGAGATAAACTATAAACCAGTGGATCGAAAGAAGAAGGGGAAAGGGGCGTGGCTGCGCACGGAGAACGCCGGCCACGGCAAGTGTAAAAGGGGGAGGAGAACGGAGAAACAGGACAACTGTATAAGATCGTCGTAAGGGGTACGCAGCCGCAGGGGGCTGCGTGCGCTTCGGCCGCAGGGGGCCGTAGGGGAAGGAATATAATATAACATCACATTTATTACTATTGCATAATTTGTCAAAGGATTGTCGTAAGTCCCCACACTTGCGGGGCGAGGTAAGCAATACAAGGTTGTATATTGTAAATTGGTAGTAAGGGGAAGGGTAACAAGGGGAGTACAACCATGTCATACGGGAGAGGGTCGGGAGGGTGGGGGAACACCCTCACTACCCCACTACAGCACATATGCACCACACTGCCACCACACAGGGAGAAGTTAATTAAGTACAGCATAGAGTGGACCCAGGGGACAGACAACAAAATGTTAACACCATGGCCGCCTAATGGTAGTTTCGATCCATATGCCCAACACTCACTACTGAACCATCTGCACAATACATACAAGGGGAAGAAGTTGGCAAACCACGTGGAGGTGTTTAACTTATGGAGGATGTTCCAGGGGTCTCGACCAGGACCAAATGGAATGTTCACTATGGGGGAAACACCGGAAGAAAAGGAGATTAAGAAAGAAGGAACGGGTGGGGAAAAGGAGAGCGAAAGCACAAAAAATACGGGGAACGAAAGAAAGGGAGGAGAAAAGGTTGATAAATCAGACGACATAAAAAAGGAACCGAGCAATGAGATACCCATAACACCGGGAGTGAAAACAGAGGGAGGAGGGTTGTACCCTTTAAGAGAATTAGGAGAAATAGAAGGACAGTTAAGAGCGGCTGAAGGATTCTCAAACCCGGCATACAGCCCTCCACCATATGTGGCTCATGGGAAGATACCAATGGGGGAAGGGAGGATTAGAGAAGAGCAGACTGTAGAGATAGGAGACGATGAGTGGGTAGCTGCACAGATATTGTTGAAATTACGAGGCTCACTAACTGGAGAAGAAAGGGAGGCGGTAAGGAGAACAAACGAGGATAGTGCCAGAGAGAGTGAAATAAGGGGAGAGGAGCTACTACGGCAGAAGGAAGAGATTTTGGAGGAAAGATTAGCAAAACTAAGGGATGAGCAGAATGAACTGATCAAACAACTTGAGAGGGAGGAAAGAGAGAGAGTGAGGAAAAGGAAAGAAGGTAAGGACGAATTGGAAAGATTAAGGGAACGAAGCGAGGAACAAAAGAGAGAAGCTGAAAGGGTAAAAGCAGCAGCAGATAGGGTATCAAGAGTAGTGCTGAGAGAGAAGAAGAAGGAAGAAGAAGAAAAGGAAAAAGAAATGGAAATATGGAGGAGGAGGATAATATCTGAGACAGCTAAAAAATATGAAGAGGGGAAGGTAATAGAGAGTATAGTAGAAAGAGAAAGGGTGAAATGGGAAAGGAAGAGGGAGGATGAAAGGATATTGGAACAGATGAGCAACGAAGTAATGGAGGAATTAAAAAGGAAAAGAGAGGAAAATAGTAGGGAAATGGAGGAGAGAAGGGAAGAAGGAAGAGAAGGGAGGGGTAAGGAGAGTGAAAGATGGGGAGATGTATATAAAAGTAGGGAGATAGCAACGACATCAGCACTAGGGGGGACAGTTGGCAACAACGAAAGGGGAGAAAGAGACCTAATAGATTTAAAAACAGTAACAATAAAAGGAAAAAAGGCAGAGTGGGGGGTGTCATTTATAAATGATTTTTGCAGTGAGGAGGAAGAAGGAGTGGAGAAGGATGGAAGAGAGAGTGAAAGGGAAAGCTTAGATAAACTGTACCTCACTAGAACAAACATAGATTCGCCCTGGATGAGTAGAAGAGGGGAGGAGCTGGAGAGAAGTAAGGAGGAAACGAAAAGAATAGGGGAAACACAAACCAATGAAACCACGCCACCCACATCTCCATCACGCCGCCCTCCCACGTCACTACCTACATGTTCAACCACCGCACGCTCTCTGCACAGAATAAAGCTCGCGCCCTTCATGAACGAACTTACACCGTATGCATGTCGGCTTAGGGACCTCCCTAGTCGCAGGCAAGACAGACAAATAAACATACCCATATTGAACACAGGAAATGATGAAAGAAGGGGAAAGGAAGAAGAGGGAGGTAGGGGCAGAGGTAGTAAGGAAGAATTTGAAGTAGTAAAAGAAATGGGGGAAGAGGAGGGGTGTGAAGACTCAATATCATGGAGCGTAAAGGGTGACAAAAGACAGAATTTAATGCCACTGTTGGAGAGAGGAGGGGTTAGACCACAGTATGTACCTTGGAAACATACGGATAAGGAAAATATAAAATGTAGGCTCCCATCACTAAGTGGAGGTGCGGGTAAGTGGATATATGAAATGGAAAAACACACCGCAGGACAGAAACTAGCAGTAGGAGATGTGAAGGGCCTGTTAATATCAATATTAGGGGATAGAGCGGATGACATTTGGAAAAGAGCGGGATTCCATGGGGTAACAATAACAAACACATCGCATGATGGGGCACCATTTGCAAACTGCAGACATGCGCTATGGCAGGCACTGAGAGTGCAATACCCAGACACCTCAGACATAGGAGCCATTACTTCCCGTAAGATGGGTGAAAATGAGGATCCTGTTGATTATATCCAGGACATTCAAGAGAAGTGGCGCATGGAAACTAGAGAACAATGGGACAAAACACCAGCCATATTTTATCATATACTAGTACAAGGGCTCCCAGAAGGAGTTCAGAAACAACTAAAGAAAGTAGTAGGAATGGAAGCAAAACCATGGCCAGAAATACAACTGACTATAGTACATCACTGCAGGACATGGCAAGGAAAGATGAAACAAAAGGAGGAGGACAGGAAAACAGAAGAGGCCAAATTAGTACAGAAAAAACTTACTAAATATACAATGGAAGGGGCACTAATAACTACGCCCACACCAATGGCCCAAAGCCCAACGCAAGTAGTGGCTGCACAAGATCCAGCTCAAATAGCGCCCCCACAAGGTGTAATACAGCAAGTGCCGCCTCTGCAATTACACACACCGAACATGGGAGGAGGGTACCCAATGCAAGGAACTGGGTATTATAGTTATAACAGAGGAAGAGGAGGGGTTATGAGGGGGAGAGGATATGGATATAATACCCAGCAACAGGGGGGGGGACTCAGAAATTACTACCCCACAGGGCAACCCGTATACCAGGACAACACAGGGAGCTTCCCATGGCAAAACAGGGAACCACCCGTGTGTTGGAGCTGCGGACTATTAGGACACATGTCACGTACATGTAGGGTCAGGCCAGGAACACCAGCATGGAATGAACAAGCACAACCTAGGACCTCACAAGAACAGCAGGGCATGCAACAACAGCAGATGTCACAACAAGGGAGTGACCAACCACAACAAACACGACAGCAACAAACCTATTCACTGCCACAACAACAAATAACACAGCAACTGACGCCGCCACAACAACAAGTGGCGTTAATACAACCACCACCCCAAAATGAACGAACACAATTGGGTGGGGTGTCGGTGTTGGGACACAACCCTTATACAGGGAATGGCCAATCATTGTACCCCCAATAGGCCAGCCCACAGACGGCCTTGGTGTGTCCCATCCTGTCAGTAACACCTAATAGTGCGGAGGAGCCACGCATAGAGGTAACGATAGGTGACAAAAAATTATCATTTCTTGTTGACACCGGGGCAACCCGGTCTTGCATAAGGGAAGGTAAATTTAAGATGTCAGGCGAAGCCATGAACACCCAAGGATTTTCTGGGGCTAAAGGGTTGGTTCCATTTACTGATAACGTTCCCTTATCTATTGGAGATTATGATCTGTCAGTCCCACTTTTGTATTATAGTGCCTCGCCAGTAAATATCCTGGGGAGAGACATAATGAACAGGTTGAATATGACGATCTCCTTTACAGAGGATGGCATAATTTGCTCTACTCCAGGGATTAACATGCTCGCAGCACGACAGATTTTGCAAGCATACTGTGGACAGACAGCGATTAGGGCGGAGCCACTGGATGGCGAGATATTCCAATATGGCACAGACATGGCATTTGCATGGATGCCAGGGATAGAAGGGAAAATATGGAGGAGGCCAGCAGCCTATCTATTCCGACCAGAAACACCAGCTAATGAACTGGAAGGGAAGGTGTTTGCAGTGGACATTGAGAGCATTATTGCAACAGCTGATTATGTTGCTGTGCACGCCCAAGATAAAGAAGGGAGAGCCTGGAGGGCGGTGATAGCACTAGCAGAAGGGTGTAGGCTGACCCAGGTGTCAGATGAAGAGCTGTTCTCAGACGAAAAGGAAGAAAATGAAATGGTGTTCATGATGAGTGTAGAAATATGGCTAAGAGTGGCTCACAAACAAGTAGCACAGAAAATTGCAATGGCACTTGAGGCACCCGCAGGCACCCCAGTCCCATTTTTTAAGGAGGATATGTCAAAGGTGCCCAAATCATTATGGACTATTAGCCCTTATGACGTGGGATGCATAAAAAGCATAGGGGGTGTAAGGATAAAATTGAAAAAAGGTGCCATATTACCAAGAGTGAAACAGTACCCATTGTCAAAAGAGGCAGATGAGGGCATATATGAAACCATAACGGCCCTTATAAACAATGGCATATTGGTCCCCTCAGAATCACCATGTAACACAGCTGTGTACCCGGTGCGCAAGGCTAAAGGGGGGTCTTGGCGCTTCATACAGGACCTCAGACCCTTGAACAACATAGTAGAAGCAGAGTATCCAGTAACAGCAAACCCGGCCACAATATTGTGTGGCATTCCAGCAGAAGCATCACGATTTACAGTGATTGACCTTAAAAATGCTTTTTTCTCTATACCATTACACCCAGACTCACAAGATTTGACAAGCTTTACTTACCGAAATACAAAGTGGAAACATACCAGATTACCACAGGGGTATTGTGAATCACCCTCAATTTTCAATAGAGTAATACAGATGGATTTGGGTAACATTGAGGTGGAAAGCACAGTGTTACAGTATGTGGATGACTTAATAATTTGCAGTACAAACGAAAGCAAATGTAGAGAGGACTCCTTAAAAATGTTGACAATATTGGCTGAAAAGGGGTATAAGGTAGACATGGAAAAGATACAATACTGTCAGGAACAGGTACTTTACATTGGCCAACTGATATCTCAACATGGAAGAAGGATTGCACCACAAAGAGCACAGGCCATCTCAAGCACTCCCGTGCCACAGACTGTGAGAGAACTGCAGCAATTTCTGGGGCTGTGCAACTACTGTAGAGCATGGGTATTTGATTATAGCTCATACATAGGACCCCTGCTTGAGGGTTTGAAGGAAGCAAATAAAGGGGAGAAAAAGTTGGGATGGACTATGGAAATGAGGGAGGCATTTGACGAATTAAAGGACGCGATATCAACTGCTCCAGTACTGGCATCCCCAGACTATGAGCGGCGCTTCTTTATATTTTCACATTGCGACTCAGCAGTAATGAAAGCAGTGTTGGCCCAAAAAACTAGCATGGGCTATAAACCAGTAGCATTTTACAGCGGTCACTTAGACCCTATAATGTTAGGCCACTTCTCTTGTGAACAAGGTCTCGCTGCAGCTGCTTTTGCAGTAGAAAAAGCATCAGCAATAACTATGGGGTGTCCAACTACACTATTTGTGGAACATGCATTATTTGCGATATTGAATAAACCTAAGTCCACACTAACAACACAGAGGGCATCAGGTTATGAGATTATTTTGTCTAAAGCTGAACTAGCAATTGTTAGATGTAGCACGGTTAACCCTGCAAGGTTCCTAGCAGAAGTAATTGAAGAGGGAGATTACGCCCACGACTGCACCCAAGTAACTGAAATGTACTCATGTACTAGGAAAGTTGAAGAAAACGCACTAGAGGGAGGTGAGCTTTTGTTTATTGATGGGTCATCAACTATTGATCAAGGAGATGGGATACGAAGGACTGGGGCAGCAGTAGTAAAAATGATGGAGGCGCCGGTGTGTGTGGCTATGAAGTGTGTACAATTACCACAGCATTACTCTGCTCAAGCCGCGGAACTAGTTGCACTAATATTGGCATTAAAGGAAAGTTTTAATAAAAGAGTAACTATATATTCTGACAGTGCATATGTTACATCAACTGTCCACTCAGGGCTATCAAAATGGAGAAGAAGAGGGTTTAGGAGAGCTGATGGCACTCCAGTACAACATGCCCTCTTGTTGGCTGAACTAATTGAAGTAATAAACGACCCCCAAGAACTAGCCCTGGTAAAATGCACCGCACACACAAATGGAGAAGACTACGTATCAAAAGGTAATGCAGCAGCAGACGCACATGCGAAATATGCTGCATATTTTGGTGAGATATGGAACCCCACAGACTCACAGAGAGGGAGAGGGAGGGGAATAGCTAGGGAGATGTTAATAAGAGAAGGGTACACCCATCTCCCAGCCACACAGATTATGGAACTACAAGCGGCTGCACCAATGGCCGAAAAAGAAGTATGGGTGAAAAGAGGATGCACAATGTCACCAACTGACGCACTATGGCGCCAGGGTGGCACTGGGAAAGTTGTAATACCGTTGGCACTGTTAAATACCGCCCTGAGCCAATTACATCACCCTGCCCATACAGGCAAGGAAATAATTGCAGCACGAATTAGAGAAGATTGGTTTTGTCCCGAGTTAACCTCTCATGTGTCAAATTTTATCAGCAATTGCCTCACATGTCAACAGTTTACGGCCGGTCATACTTTAAAAGTGATAAGAGGTATCATACCCCGGCCAGAAGGACCTTTTCGGCACCTTCACATTGACTATGTTGATATGATCAACATATGTCAAGGTAATAGGTATATGATTGTAGTAGTATGCCCATTTTCTAGGTGGATTGAAGCAGGGCCCTGTTCACACCCTGATGCGTTTAGAGCAGCCAAATTCATAGTAAGGGAGGTCTTCCCCAGGTGGGGAGTGTGCGAGGTGTTAAGATCAGACAACGGGCCCCATTTCGCAAACGAAATGTTCCAGCATATCACATCCCTGCTGAACATTAAACACAAATTTGCATGTGCATACCACCCACAGGCTAATGGTGTATGCGAACGCCTGAATGGCTTATTGAAGGAGGCAATTGCTAAAATACAACAAACAACAAAGAAAAGTTGGTTGTATTGCCTTCCGTTAGCATTGTTTGAACTTAGAAACAGGCCAGGGTCCGACCACCACCTCACCCCACACGAAGTGGTTACTGGACGCCAAATGCGCCTTCCCCTAACACCAACGTCAAGGGCATTCACCGACCACGAAAGTTCAGCGAATGTGTTAGGTGATGAAATGTATCAATATGTGTCTTCTTTG
The DNA here is from genome assembly GCF_040938575.1 of Ambystoma mexicanum. NCBI lineage: Eukaryota > Metazoa > Chordata > Amphibia > Caudata > Ambystomatidae > Ambystoma > Ambystoma mexicanum. The sequence continues at coordinate 659,050,280 of NC_090924.1, forward strand.
ATTACTAGTGTCGTGTTTGTGTCTCAACAGCTCGAGCGCACACGGGGCGGGTCTACCAGCAACCAAGAAAAAGACGAGAATACAGAATTGGGAAAGGAGAACTTGTGCAAACTTGCCAAAGGTGACCACGTACTACTTCGCAATTTCAATAGGAAGTGGAACCAGAAGAGGTTCACTGGCCCCCATCTGGTAGAGGACGTATCAACAAGAGCAGTAAAACTAAAGGATAAGCGTGCCTGGAACCACCTACATGACGTAAAGATCTACAAACTGCAGACCCGCCCCAGCGCCAACGACAGATCCATTGGAAGAACAGCAACCACATCCCCTACAGCGGAAGAAAGTTTAACCACAGACAACGACCCAATTGTTCCCTCGGAGACAATAACTAACGAAGAAGGGAGTGATCCCCATACTGCCCACCCCATGATCACTCGCTCAAAGAGTAAAAATACTTCCGCCATTTGAGCACAAACCCCCCCATTGACTGCTAAGTACAGTTGTAACTAAAACTGAAGGACATGCTTGCACTAATACACATGTAAACACGTGAATGTTCTCTTTTTTCTCTCGCACATACAGGAACTGCGTAATATTGTATTGTTAAGAAAGCTAATTAACAAATTCAGTGTGCAGGTGTAGATGGTGCTGCCAGACGATAACTACCCAGAAGAATTGTCACACCAGTTCGTATACGAAATAAAGAGGCCAACATACTTAAAAAGGAGAAGGGTACGTGTCTACTACACAGCCTTCCTCCTGGCCGTAGAATATCACATGCCCCACCTCCACCCATACTTGCCGGTCTTAAGAGACCCATCACTTAGAGTAGCGTGGGAGCAGCTCTTCGCCTGGGCACTGAATGACTACTTGATAGGGAGAGCTTAAAACTAACATTTAATAACAAGCACTTTTGAGAATTTTTAGGCGGGCAACTGTAACGTCGCAAGAATAAGCTGCCAGGACTGCAGCAAGGTAAGAGCAAAATGCCGGTGAAATTAGCACATGTAATAAAAATAATAGGGATTTTTATGATCACCGGGTTCTTGGCTGCCTCTGTCTGGCAGTACAGCTATGCTATCGATTTTATTGCTGCGCACAAACTTAATATACCCCCGCCCTCTGCTGCAACAGGTGTTACGTCAGGTGGTAATAGTAACATTGCACCCAAGAAAAATATAGTTAAACGCAGCACATACTCAGACAATAAAGGTATTGATAATTATGTACAAGATTCAGCACATGTCACAAACAACATATGGTACCAGCACATGACCCGCATTGGTAAGCAGACAACTGAGGATAGCTGTTACGTTTGCTCATTAATACCATACGCCATGAGCGCCTCACGAACATTTGTTGCCACAGAAATAGATGAAAAAACAGCACAGTGCATAATATATTTGGCCCTGTTCCAAACGAAAGGAAGATTTCAAGGAACAGTGGTGCACATGACATGGAAAACGCGAGACTCATACCCATATGAAAACAACTTCCTCAAGACCTATCTGAGTTATCACAAGACCAGTTTACATGCCGAAGCATTCAGGTACATAACAAGTGGCCCTGCAAAAGGAGAAACAAAGAAGGTAACACTGCAGTATCTACCATGTGATTGGTACGCCACTGAAGTTCCGGGTAAACAAGGATGCTGGGAAAGGCCGCTACTGACGATAACAGGAAAGGTGTATCTGGACAACAGCTGGGAGATAGGAGTAATTGGCAGCAACATGGTAACAAAAGAAACTATCTCAACCATCGAGACACACAATCATCGATGTTGGACGACATGGATCAAGTACGTACCTATGCTCACGTGGGTAGAAGAAGATGAAGACCCAATAACAATATTACCATTGACTGCGCCCAAAGTATGCTACCAGCATAAAGGAGAGGTGGATGTAGGATATAACACCAATTGTGCAAGTGTGATGGAGTTACCTGAGGGGGGTGCGGGAACAGCAGTAATAATGGACCATTATTGGGCCTGCGGAGAAAAGGCATATCATACACTGCCTCCCCTGTGGAATGGTGTGTGCACAATGGTACACGTCAATGTACCATCACTAGTGGTACCTAAGAAGCATGTCAATGTGGCGAAATTTCCTAAAATGGATGAAGGGGATAAGAGACGAAAGAGATCTGCACCACTCCAGAAGGAGCAAGAGAACAAGACCAACAGCGAGGATACTGTCCTAAATAGGAGAAAACGACAAGGAGAGCCACTGACAGGAAATTACCTGTGGGGAAGGTCGGAAACGGAACTAACGTCAATACCGCCAGAACACAGACTATTTAGCAGAGCAGCAATGTTTTTCTCCTCAATAATACATCCGGGACTGCAGGCATACGCAAACGCAAAATGGCTCCAAATAACAAGATGGGAACTAATGATGACCATCAATTCAACAGTAAATGGGTTCAACGCAATTAAAGAGGAGCTGCGAGCTGTAAGGATGGTAGCACTACAGAACAGATATGTACTGGACCTTCTCACAGCAATGGAAGGAGGAGTTTGTGCAAAGATAGGACAATCTTGCTGCACGTTCATACCTGCCAACGATGCTGACAATGGTACACTGACAGAAGCAGTTACACAATTGGCCCAGATGCACTCTAAAATGATGGACGAGAGTAACGGTGTAAACAAGGATAAGAGCTGGTTCTCACTATTATGGTCATGGATGCCATCTTGGCTGTCGGATGGACTGAAAATAATAGTGGGGTGTACTATTTTGGCTGGAGCTACTCTGATCATAATTAAATTTTGGAAAGCCCGAAAGGCACGCACGGCTGACGAGTTGCTGGAAATGGTGGGAATGCACCCCTTGATGCCAGCAGATGATGGTCAGCATACAGGGGTGATAATACAAGAGAGGGAGAAGCTGCGCACACAAATCATCACCAACCATCTAGATCCACCATCAGTGAAGATCGAGAACCCAAGGAACCCCAGGAGCTACATAGGAAGATGGGTATACTGTACTCCTGGAGGAACATGTGAATACATGTATTGGTCGTTTGAAGATCATGTAAACCATTATGGACATCTCGGAGGGATAACTAAGATATGGAGGGTAAGAGGAGATAACGAGAAGGATATGTTTGTGGTCGACAAGTCGACCAGAGGGGGGACTGAAGTGGGAGAATGGAAGACCAGGCTCCCGTCCTTCACCTCTCGCGCTTGGCCTAGAGGGTCACGGCCCAGACACCCGCCGCGAGAAGAGTTTGTCCAGTTACCAGACGACCAGGTACCATGGTACAGGAACATACGGATGTGTCCACCTGTTTGCCCAGCAGCCCGCACTGGCCATGTCGACACCTGCGGTTCGGATCAGCTAGACTAAAAAACCACACGTCGTTAGAGATGCCATGACGACCTAGACAACTGGAAGCACATCTGTACAAATACACACACCTAACATTCCCACAACAATCTACACGAAGAACATACTCAGTGCTCTGACGTAGGCGACAGGCATATTCACGGACGTGCATCTTTATTATTTTTACATAGGCTTTCAGAATGCAGAAACGCAAGATGCACCATGAATTCATCTATAACGCCGCTTGCTCACGCTTCTCTTAAAACCCGTTACCACCATGAGAGGTATAATAGAAACACGATACTGGTCATGGAAATATACGCCACTATAACCTAAAGCACCCATGCCCGAAATGGATCACTTATACACCAGGCCCAAGTAGGCCTCAGGCAAGAGTTCCCGTGGACATTAACGAAGCAAAAGTCAGGTTGCTGATCCCGCAGAATGAGCCTGGTGGAGCAACCAGCCAAGGTCGCAATGTTGCAAACCCACATCCAAGAACAAATCATCAAAGGTATAATGTTGCAACCTTGCACTCCGCGTACCAACGTTAGAATCATATCTACATATTAAACCAGACACACAGTGGAAAAGCAATATTAATTGTGCAGAATTCTGCCTCAAACACGGTCCCGCCTCACGTGACCAAGCCGAACCTGACGAGATGCCAAAGCCCAGGAGAAAGAAAGGCGTCTGGGTCCCTCGCTACGAGACATAGGCCGATACACTTGAAAGGCTTAATGGACATCTGCTACAGTGGGAGCGGTCAGCCTTCTACCTATGAATAAATCCTCACATTGTCTGCACGTACCCTTATTGAAACATTGTTGCAAACACAGGTACACCGAGAGCTGGGAACAACGGTGGTCCCAGGCTGGGGAGCTCACGGATGCACCAATCAGAACATGGGGCTCTTATCTCAGACGTCAGTAACATTAGCCAATCCTCAGGAGTCTTCATGTAACAATTCTTATGTATCTAATTATAGGGACAACCCAGATATACCACCTGACTACACCTTGACCACTAATATCATTCTCTATATGTGTACTATACTAACCCTACCACTCGAGCAACCAATTAAGAGTGGCGATAGGTTTTTTGTTAACTTTCTGAAGTGACGCAAGTAGCGCGTCATAATGTAGTAAAAAGGGCCTGCGAGCCCCAGGATTGTGTGTGTGTCAGGACGAACGCGTACACTCCTTGACCCATCCCTGCCGTTTGCATAATAAACAGCAGAAGTTGCCTTGCTCCTTGTGTGTGCCTCATACTCTGTCTTGATCCGAGATATACACGGGAGGAGTTGGGGCCTCCCTGCCCGGAGGTCTGCGGACGGCCCGGCCGACCCCGGCAGAATTTCCCCCCGACAGAGCCAATTGCCTTCATTCCCCTATGATTCAAATCAAATGATGCCTTAGGCTCAGTCCAGTCCCTTCTTCACTATCTGGTCTGCAACTAGTCATTGCACCAGGTTCAAGAGAGGGCGACTGCTACAGTGAACTTCCAAAGACTTGGGGTGCTTTGATACCAGACTGGCGGTTCTCTTAGAGGTTGACACATTCTTTCTTGCACTTTGGAGACTTTTTGTTGTTTGGTTTCATCTCCCTCTGTAGCCTTGGCACGCATGTGCCAGTCTTCAGAATCAGATGGAAACAACAGTGAGGTCAATGCCCTGCTCAAAAAGCAATGGGTCCAATACTAGGGTAACATCATGCATGTGCCATCCATGTTAGGACACCATGTCCACATGACTTTTAGTATAGAAATGTTCCATTGCATCTATGGACATGTGACCTCATGCAATCTGGAGATGCACCTATCAGTGCTTCCGTAAAACACTGAAAAACGAATCGACCCACATCGAAAACACCAGTGTGAATAACTAGCCTGATGCATGTAACTGTCACTTGAGCAATGAATCTTACAATAAAAACTCTAATACATGCTGGGTCAAGTCTCCATGTCTCTCTGCCCTAGTCCAACCTTGCATGTGTGTTGTGACTCTATATGATTCATAACCCAACAGGATCACAGCCCACCTAGGGAGATAAAGATGGGCCTAGTACATCAGGGTCAACTGGACATACCTTGTGACCACTGATGAACTAACACCAACCACTAGCACCAATGTCTCAGCTCCTGCATCCCACAGTCATAACACCCACTGGAAGACCACTGTCAAGACAGCATTTGGCATCATCATCGGCATTCCAGGTGCACCCACCAGCCACACTGGCTGCATCCCAGCAGTGTTGGGCACTGATACCACCACCAACACTACTGATAGTGCTGAGCTACCCCCAGCCGCAACCAGAAACAACACCGGTGCCAATGCTGCTGCCACACTTAATGCCAGCACCATCAAACTGCATGCTCCAGGGGAGACCAGTGACTGCTTCAATACAAAACCGGCCACCTATGGGGTGACAAAGGCAACCACTTTGCTGGCCCTTCCTTCTCCCTCCCCAACTATTTGATCCAATGCCACCAGCAATCTGGCATGCCGAAATGGTAACACACATGGGACTGCAATACAGGGCACACTCATGCTAGGCACCAGGGAGATCGGAGGTTGGTAGATGGGAGGGAAAGTATGTTGGAATGAAGGAGGTGGGAGGGCTAGAGTGTTGAGGATGAGGGAGTTGAAAGCGTAAGGGTGTTGAGGGGGAAGGAGGTGGCAGGATAAGGCTGTTTTTAGGGATGCAAATACATTCACATATGTACCTAACTAGATGCAAACACAGCCATCTTTGAGTGGGTGTGACATATTTTCTATCTGACTATATACAATTGTGTGTGTTATGTGTAATCAAAGGTCCTTAAAAGTAACTCTCAATCAGTTCTTGGCACGGATGTCCACCCCTGCCTTCATCATGGTCACTGTGTGGCAGCAAGTGTTCCCCGGTATGTAAGTCATCCTCCTCCTCTGGGGGTGCCATGTGAACACCTGGTAGCAGAGTGACATATCTCTTAATGCAACATTTCTTTCACCATGTCCTGTAAACAAACATTTTGTACACCTTGTATGGCTTGTACATTAGGGTGCATCCTGTCTGATGGAGACAGCAGAACAGACATTTCTGCAGGCCAAAGGTACACCCTATTCAGATCCTGGCTCTTTGTGTGTTTCACTGTACTCCTCCTCATGTGCTGTTTTTGGATTCCGGACAGGTGCCATCAACCATGGGAGCTAGGCATAGCGAGAGTCACCTGCAAAAGTAAGGGTGATAGGTGTAAAGAACCAAAAAATCAGCAAGTGCAACAAGTAGTCATGACTTGATAGACAACATGTCAGATACTGTACAAATGGCACATTTAATTTACGCAAGCTGTCTTTCTGGCCCTATATCAAATAATGCCTCCTGAAGTGAAGATGACATGGTTAATGTCACTAGGGCAATGCCCCTTTCACACATCACTGACCCATGAGGGGTAACATATGTACTCTGTAACTGGTTTGCCAATGAACATGGAACATGCTATGCGCAGATCTTCAATACTGGGCACTGATGCATGTGCTCGGTATGCTTTCTGATAATCTTTTGCACTTTGTGATAGTGATCATGCTCTTGGGAAATGGCAATCGTGGCAGGCAGCCTTCATGCCATCACTGCCTGTTAGTTTTGCACTGTCATCTAGCAGAGAAGAACTGTGCTGTGTCCTGGCCAGTTATGATTTCCCTATGCATTGTGTTACCCATAGTTCACTCTTTGTATATTTGGGTTTTTACATTGCCGTCCTCCTGTGACATTGTCCTTCATGACCTTATCTGGTGTGGTAGTGCTTCTTATGTGTTGTGTTAGGGGGAAGGTCCTTCATTCACAGAGCTGTGACAGGGCATGCATTGCATTACAATCACATTGATGAATACCCCCCCCCTCCGTCCCTACCCTTCACATTTATGAAACCTGTAAGTGTTGTTTGATACTGACTGTACTCACCCAGATACGTTGCCCTCTGTGGGCCTCCATATATACTGGCAGTTTACTGTTGTGCAGCACCATGGCATTATGCGTGGAACATGGGAAGCGGGCACAGCAGGGGTTCACTGTGAGATCTGCATCACAGGTTAGTTGTACATTAAGGGAATGCTGTTTGTTTTTGTTTTGGAACTCCCCTTCCCATGCCTGGGTGGCCACCAATGTGACATGCATGCAGTCCAGAGCTGAAATGACATTAGGGAAGATGGCAACAGCAATGAATCATGCCTTTGTCCTGTTTACCACTGCTGGGGTTGTGGGCCGCGTTAGGTGCGAGCATGAGCGGGTCCAGCATCTGGCAAAGTACAATAGAAAATATGGGCTATGACATGCCGTGCAGTATGCTCACAGTCTGCTGGAAGGGGCCTGTGGCATAAAAATGCAGCACTGACAAAAGCTTCAGCAGTGGTGGGATGGCTGTTCCTATGGTGATCCTGATTAGAAGATCAGCCGGTATCAGGAACAGTATTGTGTGGTAGTGTGTTATGAGATGCCCAGCAGTTAGCGCCCAGCGTGACAGCCTGACCAAGGGAATGGGCGTTCTCCTTGCAAGGCATCTTCTCTGCGTTTCTCCCGCGCACGTTCTATGGTGCTGCTGTGTATGGCTCTGCAATGTACAGCAGGAGGTCCAAGATCTCGAGGTATGCTACTGCATGTGGCTGCATGGTGTTGGGAAGTGTATGTGAACCTTTTATCCCTTTGAGGGCCAATTGGGTGCACTAGTGGCTTCATTTCCATAGCCTGTATTATTTACCTCCACCTTTTGGGTGGAGGTAACTGTACCATGTTTTTGAGGAATTAGCACATATGTTTGGCTGTATTTCAGTGTCATTACAACTTGGAAAGCGGTGGAATTTCTATTTCTGTATTCAGAGCTAATTCCTCGGGGGAATTACTGCAGGATTTTCATCGGTATTTCCGCGAGCACCAAATCCTCCGAGGCAAATTATTCCAGAGGAGTTAGTGTCCATTTTCTGTGACCCCTAATTTCGCAAAAGTTGAAGCAATTCCATAACCACCACTTACCGCCAAACTCATAATGAGGCCCAAAGTGTTTGGGGTTTGTATATTGCACTACACAGTGTTTAATTTGTTTATCATTGTTAGTATTTATTATGGTTGTTCCGAAAAGCAGACGTATTTAATAAAAGGTACCTCAAAACAAAGGAGTATTAATTTGCACGTAACATGAAAAGTTAGTGTACATGTTTATATTAACAGCACAATGTATGATCGTTTTTACATAAACTAATTATAATGGACACAGAAAGACTTTTAGCCAGTCCACAAGTAAGTGGCATATTTCATTCAATAACTAGGTCAGCTTTAAAAAGTATGAGCTCTGGAGTAAAGGGGCTCTTTTGATAGGTTCAGTTATAAGCCCGCACTAATTCTGAATTGTATTGCTTGTCCATTCAAGGTCCAAAGGCAACCACATGCCACTCTGTAGGATGCAGATCAAGTTCGCCAGAATTGAACGTCAGTACTCATGTTCCCCTTTTGGGTGCCTACACCTCACCCTTGTGGCAATTGCTGAGCTTGCGGTTATAAACATCCCTCCCAACAAAAACATGTGTTAATATTGTGCTATACCACTGATGAAGGCCCTCACACAGAGCACAGCCGGACCTACCCAACAATAGTTGACAACCGAACAGCATCATACCAGGGCGCAAACTCCACCCGCACACCTTACCAAGTGACCTAGGAGTGGAAGACACAATGCTACTGAGTCCATGACCTTATTAAAGTAGACTAAAGTATGATGCAGGCTAATTTCTAATCTATTTTTGGTGTTATGCACTGCACATAAAACATTTACAATACAAGACCAGACTGGTCTGTGTCACCCACGTGTGTACCTCATGGTGTTGTTAAACTGGGTCTTACTTACCGTGGCATACAAAATGAAGTGATACATCGCAGAGGAAAATGGAATGTGTTTTAGGGGATGAGGAAGAAGTCAGTAAGTCAATAAATGAGGGGACGTTTTGACAAAGCTTCCATGTGCACCCACTCACATAACACTGAAATAAAGGTAGGATCCAGGTAATCCAAAGTACAGCTTTATAGAATGTACACGAAGTAACTTGGAACAAAGCCCCCCCGCCATCCAGGTCCTCCAACTGACTCTTCATAATGACTCCCACAGAATCTTTCCCAGGTCACGTGTGGCATCTGGGTATTCCACCTTCTGCCAGCCCTCACCTTCTCAGCATTTGAAAGAACACACAGATATAACACACCTCCTTTCCTTACTCACCTGACATTTTACACATACCTTGGCTTGTTCACTTTCACCACTCTTCCTAGATTCCATACTTGCCCCCCATCAATTAGTATGGCTCCTCTCATCACCTTTTCCACTTGTACCAGTTCATAATAAAGGAGACCCCCCTTGCTTCTCACAGCACTCTTCCGAATTCTTACCCAATCCCCACCAGATACTTTCAACTCCTTCCTTGACCTCATCCTCTTCACACCACTCAATTCCCTTTCCATTCCCAAATTCATTTTCTCTCTAACATTCTCCACTCCAACCTCGGACGCTCTTGCCCTCTTCAACCGCAGAGGACATATCATGGTTTTGGCTTTCCTACCTCTCATCATCTCGAATCAACTTGCTCATGTCGACGCATGCAGATTCATCCTCAGAGCACACATCCTCTGCTTCACTGCCCGCTTCTTACTATCAAGACAAATAACATTACACCAAATAATCTCAGGTTCTTTGAACAGGATGCTAATATTAACAAGTTGAATTTGTATAAAGAATTTTTGAATTAACAACTGGTAGGAACACACCTCTCTCTGTGTTGTGCCTTTTACTACCCCCACACACACCTGCCATTCTCATGGCATCGATAATACTCCTAGTCACTCTGTCCACAGTACTATCACACTCTGGATGATATAAAACAGTTCTCTTGTCCATCGTCCCAATTCTTTTAAAGTAATCTTTCATCACTTTTCCTATACGTGGGCTTCCATTTTCCGTTAGGATATTCCCTGGGTAACCTTCCTTCCCAAAAATCTCCTGCAGAGATACCATCACCACTACTGCATCATCTTTCCTCACAAGTCAATCCATTTGGAAAACATTTCCACTAACACAATAGAAAATCAACCATGACTACCACAAATATCAACAGGGCCCAAAATGTCCACGGCCAGCTCATCCCACAGCCGTTTTGGTACATCCTTTTTTTAAATTAAGGGCTGGGCACAAGCCTTCACATCCTTACCAGCCTTTTCTCAATCCATACAACTTCCTAACCTCTTCTCACTTGCTCTATAGGAATCCTGCCCACCAATAAACTTATCTTAGCAATGACTTGATCCTTGTGATACCGATGTGACCCAAGTGAGCAATATCCACCAACTTAAATTACCCCTCAAACCTTCTGGAACAACGACTCTGCTCCACCTATACAGTATCCCTTTCTCCATGCTTAAATCATTTCCACCTCCCAAAATGCCCTGGCATCACCTTTCAACTTCCATTTCTGATGCAAGTAAGATTCCACTCCTTGCATAGCACACATATTGTCCTTGATCTGTCTATTCTACCCCACTTCCACCCTCCTAAGCACCTAGACGTGATAAATGATCAGCAAGTGTGTTATTCCTCTCCGGTATTACTTTTATTCTATGATGTTGCATCCTTGCAACCCAACTTGCAACCCTTCTTAATGCCTCGTCCAAACCTTAATGGCCTGTGATCTGTTCTTAACCTGATTTCACCGCCCCAGACAACATTTCAAAATGTCGCCATGGCCCAGAGATATGCTAATGCTTCCTTTTCTGATACTGATTATCTGACCCTCAGAACACTCTAGACACATGAGTAATGATCCTCATCTCACCAGAAACATCTTCATGAGACAATACTGCTCCTACTCCCACTTCACTCGCATCCACTGTAGTTATGGTTTCCATTGTCGAATTGGCCTAACAGCTCTGCTGTGTCAATTTCTGACTTTATGTTATGGAATTTGTTCTCACATTTTCCACTCCAAACAAACTCTCCACCCTTCCTTAATAGCCTGCACTACACACTCACCTTGTCCGCAAAATTCTTTAAACATTTTTGATAAAATTCTATCATGCCCAAAAAGGAATTTAATGCCAGATCTGAAAATTGATGCAACCGGAAAGCAACAATGTGCTGTATTTAGGGCCCCAGCGCGTTGGTCTTTATGTTGTTCATTATTGTGTTATCATAATTTAGTAATGACAGTGGCTGATAAGAAGAATTCTTTGGTTTGTCCTTGCCGGGCTTGGGGAACACTAAACCGGTATCCTCTCTCCCCAAAAGAGGAAGGTCACCAGTGGCCAAACCTTCGGCATCCACCTTCACTAACAGCCGGACTATACAGTCTTCATTCTCCTTATAATACTCTGCTACAATACTACTAGATCATGATGCTTTACCAATTGCCAGATCAGGTTTGGCTGCTAAAACCTCAAATAGTATGGGGAGGACATTCAATGATTACCAATACTAGTCAATTTTCCAGGTAAGTGCTATCCCATCTAAACATTCATTTATCTGACCCACTGAGACTGCATGCCACTTGTGTAAAGATAAGAGTAGTATTATGTAAATGCTTTGGCAATACCCTCCAAATAGTAATAGCAACATCATTCACTTCTATTTTGTCCACACCAATACTTTTAGAGTCTTTAAGAAATAGCCAATGAAGTGTTTTTTTGCCAGGCAGGTCTCCCTCACCATACATTTTAGAAGTGACCTTTTCAGCCATGAATTTCTCCTTTTGCTCTGCAACAACCCAACACACATCGAGCTTCTCTTTCATGTCATTGAGTATTGATCGTTGACAGTGTCTGAATATCTGAAATGAAGAACCTTTAGATCTCTCCAAACAATGCCGTAGATGCTCCACCCGGGGTTCTAGGTGAGGTCTTGGACCTGTCAAGCTCGAGCTCTGTGACTATAGTTTTGTCTCCCCCCATAATTATCTGGTGATCCAAAAATGCTTGTAATTTATAAAATATAATTATATCTAGGTTGGGTGTGCACAGATTCACAAATACTTCTTGTTTGCCTAAAAATTCACCAGCAACCATCTGGTATCTTCCTTCAGAATCAGCACAAACCTTCATACAATGAAAAGGTTTACTACAGTGTCACAGGATCAGGACCCCTGTGGATAGTGTGGTGGATATACAAGTTCCTTGCAATATGGCTAAATTAATAGAATACCATTACCATGTAAGATATACACGCCTGCTTAAACCAGCAGCGACTAACATGGTTAGTGTGGTGCAGAGAGGGGGTCCAGCAATCACTGCACCCCACAACACTGCCCCACCTCTCTTATTACTCCAACATCACCTTAAAGCTTTCATACAGACACACTATGTTAGTCCACCACAACTAGGCACACTGTGTAGCTTAGCCACCTCTCTCATCTAGGTGGACTGTGTCCTAACTGTGTCAGGTAGCAATATCTTGCATCTAGTCCAGCCAGAGAGAATAACCATCATTGCTTCCCTTTGGGCTGCCACACTGCTCTTGGTGGCTAGCAGATTTAATGTGATGCACTGGGTTGGTGATCATACCCTGCACTAAATCCATTATGTTAGCTAGCCATCCTGCAACCAGCCTCATTCTGTATGTTAACCACACTTTGCATTTTGTCAATGATGTTGGCCACCAACAGTTTGCATTGGAGCATGTAGGAATGGGATAGTATTGTGAATTGACTAACATGCACCGCATCCACACAGAAGTGCAACTATAATCACTCATCTCTTCTAGATAGGACTGCGAAGATAACCTTGCATCACATCTAGATGGAATTGAGAAGATTAGCATGCGTCACATCTAGATAGAATTGCGAGGATTAGCATTACTTGCATCTAGATAGGATTTTGGAGGTTAACATGCATCACATCTAGATAGAATTGTGAAAATTAGCATGCGTCACATCTAGATAGAATTGTGAAGATTAGCATTACTTGCATCTAGATAGGATTTTGGAGGTTAGCATGCATCACATCTAGATAGAATTGTGAAGATTAGTATGTGTCACATCTAGATAGAATTGCGGAGATGGTCTGAAACAGGGCTACCATTTGGCACCAATTTTGTTTAATTTGTACATATCAGACCTGGCTGATTTCCAAAAGAAAGTGAGAGCTCATCCTCTGATTTTGAATGGGGCTCCAGTTCCGTGGATGGTCTATGCAGGCGACCTGGTACTGTTAGACAAAACACTGATGGGGCTGCAAAGAAGATTAAATGCCCTTCTTGCTCATTGTCAGGAAAATGGTCTAATTTTTTTGATCATTATTTTTTTTTTATTTACTTGTTTGTAATTACAATTAGCAATTTTTACAAGAATCTTTACTGTTCCTACAGAGCTAGGAGATTCACTGAAAAGGTAGACATGGCCAACATAACGCAGATATGCTAGAAGAAGCTGTTATTACAGAGAAAACGGCATACAATGTCTGGACTTAAAGGTTTGATGTTCAAAAGGTCAGGGTTCGAATAGTCGAACACCTGTAACAGATGTTCACCATCTTCCTATAGTTGGTTTGAGACATGATGACGCCTGCAGTTATGCAAACAAAGGTTTGAATTATTTTCTTGCCCTAGTTACCAGATTGTGCATTTATTTTGCGCAATGCAGCTTCCAAAATTTTTACTGTAGCTAATGCCCATGATGTTTTTTCACCTGACATCAGCCTGTTCCACCATGTCGTTTCTTTGTCTTCTTGTAGTCCCGCAAAGTCAGTGCACAGGTTGTTTAGATATGTAGCACATGTTTCTCTTAGCTCCGGACACTGCATCAAAAGATGGCGTACTGTTTCCAGTTTATTTACGTCGCCACATAATCTACATTCTTTAGTGGCCGTTTTTAGTCTAATCGCTTGAATTTCACGGGTAGGGAGAAGGTTTAAACGGGCTCTGATAAAGGTGATCCTGAGTAGTTTGTCGGGGAACTTTATACAGTACGGCATTGGCCCGTTCAGTCTGTTAAAAGTAGGTGGAAAATGGTCTAAACATAAATACTGTGAAGACCCAAATGGTGTCCTTTTGTAACCAACAAGGACCAACCAAAGGGTTTCCTTGTTTCTAGGTCCAATCAAGTTAGCGCAGGTCCACACTATAAAGAAACTAGGAGTTTGGATAAATGCGAGCATTAACAAACATGAGTGGGAGGATCAAAAGTCCGGACTTTGGCCCGATAACCCCTGGTTCTTCATAGGATGTATGGGAAGTTGTCTATGCTCCCAGTTATTTCTTTCTATAAACAGAAAGTTGTTCCTATATTGACATTGAGAGCTGAAGCAGCTTTTAATTTAACAGGGTGGATTTGGGACCTCCTTGAAGGTCTATTTTGGGGAAAACTCCTCCTGCTGCCACAACCCTTTCCAGTACCTCGTATAAGATACGAACTAGCCACCCAGTCAATACATTCCATGGTCCTCTGGAAATCGATAGATCTCTATCGTAAAACTCTTGTAGAAGATGATCTTGCACCAGTGGATATTCTGAGCGCAATTCTGATAAACTGTCAAAATTAGGTACTTAATGATTGGAAGTCTAAATGTATGGAATGGTTGGAAGCTCTTGGATGTTCATTAGAAATCTTGAAGTCCAATCCTACTCTGATGAAGAAAGAAATCCAATGGAATGATTGAATTTAACACAGGAGGCGAAAGCAAGATATGAACTATCAATTAATTGCTTTGCTGAGAGTCGAGCCTTGAACCAACCTCCACCATAACTAAAGAAATGTCCATGTCCAAAGTTGAGAGACCTCTTTTTGCGACTGAGGCTGAACCTTCTACCCACCAGGGAGGTTTTAACACATCAGAAACAATTGAGCGGTCTCTCAAGGTTTTGCCATTTCTGTGGCGACTCCACCCATCAAGAAACTTTGTGCCACCTTCTAATTGACTGTTTGGCCTTGTCCATTATAAAACATTATTACCGGGATATGCTGCCACCAGATACATTGTCTCTCAATGTGGATGAACGATGGACCTCTTTGATAATGGGGGAACAAAAGTCTCTGATTATTAGAGTATTACATCTTTGGATTGAATTATCCATTTTAAAAAATATTTAATTATATTGTACTGAAAACTCCAATGATGTGAAGGTTAAGAAATAAAGTGAAAGGTTCGTAATATGACAAGACGCTAAATACAAAAAATTAAAGAAATTGTGGAGATTAGCCTGGCTTGCTTCTAGATAGTATTTTGGGCATTAGCATGCTGCACATCTAGGTAGAACTGTGAAGATAACCTTGCATCACATCTAAATAGTATTGCGAAGATTAGCATGCATCACATCTAGAAAGAATTGTGAAGATTAGCATGCGTCACATCTAGATAGAATTGTGGATATTAGCATGACTTGTATCTAGATAAAATTTTGGAGATTAGCATGTGTAACATCTAGATAGAATTGTGAAGATAATCGTGTGCCACATCCAGATAGAATTTTGAAGATTAGCATGCATCACATCTAGATAGAGCTGTGGAGATTTTGGCGATTAGCATACCTCATATCTAGATAGAACTGTGAGGATTAGCATGAGTAGCATCTAGATAGAATTGGGAGGTTTAACATGTTCCACATCTAGATAGTGATGCCATTAACCGACCCTACAAACAATCTCACCCTGCTGCATACAACCATTCCACCAAGCACAACAAACCGCACACACTTCAATACACAGCAACAACAAAACAAACCACACATGGTCCCGCACAGAGGCATGTGATGGCAACCGACCGAAAGGCACACTTGAGCTCGGTGAACAGTGTTGACCGAACTGATGCTGCTGGTGGTGCATCACGGTTCTCCTGCTCTTCTCCCACTCGGTCCTGCTGACCCGCCCTGCCCTCTTTCCCTTTCAGTCTGCCAGGGGACCACTCCAGTGGATATAGTGTGCGATATAAATATCCTTTAACATTAACATCTAGGAATCTCAAATCTAGGTGTATTTTCTTATTGTCTACCATTTTGTGAAACCTAAGCCTTTTCTCCCATTATATAGAAATTCTCAAATCTAGGTGTGCTTTCTGATTGTCTACAATTTTATGAAACAGAAACCTTTCTCCCACTATATAGGACTTCTCAAATCTAGGTGTGTTTTTCTAATTGTCTACCATTTTGTGAAACCTAGCCCTTTTCTCCCACTATCAAAGACAAAGAGGTAAGGAAAACCTGCTGACCCAACTCTAAAATCTCAACTTTCTGGATACACTTCTCATACAGAAATTCACTCAACCACCTCTCTGCACAGCAAGCTGCATGCACTTCACAACATTACAACAATAGACTAACAACACAGGATCCATATTCCACCTTGTGAATCCACAAGTAAATTTTTCCAGAGGGATCTCCAAATAAAAACAACTATCAACAGAAATTATAGACCTCTGAGGAACACTAGCCAAAAAAATAGTCCGCAAAATGAGAAATACAAAAAACCTGGAAGGTATGTGTTGATTCTAGAATGAATTTTGGACACAAAAGATGGCCTAACTTTAAATAGAAACAATGCATAACGCCTATTACACCATGTGCCTGGCCTTCGATCGATAGAATCAAATGACATTCAAACTGTAGAATTTGTCAATGACCAACAAAATGACAAAGTCCGGCTTCACATCGACTCCAGGTTAATATGCGATTTACTCACTAATGCTATCCACTTCTTGTTGTCCTCAGGGTTTGATATTCCTGAAGAAGGTACCGCACCTCAGACAGATATAAGCTCTGAAGACATATCAAGAAAAGGCGCAGAAGTGGAAAAAATTCAAGCAGAAAACGTTGAGAAAATCATTGATCTACAAATATTAATGATGATTAGGCGGCCTGAAAGCATTCAATGCGAAAATGAGAATAGTGTTAAAACTCAAACTCGATTCACACCTGGTGAACAAATCAAAATCACAATAAATGGAAATGCCAACATGTAGAGAAATGAAAACAATGAAATACAAGAAACAGAGAACCCAAACAACAACTCAAACTGGAATTGGATGGCTGGTGTGTTGGGAGGCAAATCAAGCTAATGCCAACAGGGGCCTTCTGGTCCTACCACAAACGTTCTATCTTGGAACATAAGAGGCTTCGTACATTTATTCAACAACACCAAAAACTGGAGTGACGATGTAACTGCCATCTGCCTGCAAGAAACATGGATGGCAAGTTGCCCTCTATCCGACGCTTTTGAGCTTGCAATAAATCCTGCCATAGCACAAACCAAGGGTCACCTCTCTGCTGGGCTCCTGACCATGATCAGAAAAAATTCTGGCTGGAAACTATAAAAATCAGTAAATTTTTCTCTGTTCATACAGTATTCTGTGATTGCTGTAGGAAATGAGATTAATAACATCACAAATCAAATTCACATTATCAATATGTATTGGCACCACAAAAACGCAGGAACACAATTCAGAAATATGGTGTGCAAGATAATTGATGAAATAAACACTGTTCACCAAAGTTCTGAATATCATCTGTTGGGCTGATCTCAACCTAGACTGTGTGAATGAGTCAAAGATCATTGGACCTAAAAATCCAGCACAAAAACTAGCAAATAAATGGTGTACTGATCTCGAGGAAAGAAATGCCACTATGCTAAACGGAAATATCATGGGTGATATTCCCCCAGAGAAAACTTGGAGAAGTATGAATCAGACTTCCACCATAAATCACTTCTTCATATCGGACAGTCTACAACAACGAGCGATGTCACTGAAAATTACAGCTGACCCGAACAGTGACCACAGCCAACTAAAACTATCACTAAAGATTGCAAACACTAAGAAACCTCAACAGTGGCTCAACCAAGTTACCGTTGAACCTAATATATCTCGACTAAGAATAAAACCCCAAGAAGTCAAGATCCTCACAGACTCTTTTGAGAATCATGTGCTTAACGCTATAGAAACGAGAGTTGAATACAACTGCCTTCTAGAGCAATTTATGACTGTGGATAACGGAATGAGAAGACCATCCTTTCATCCGAAACATCACTTTGACAAACAAGTACTCGAAAGAAAACAACAACTTCTTAAAGATCTGAGGCAACATAGAAACCTCAAAGCTGAACAACAAAAGCAGGCAAACAAAATCAGCAAACAAAAATATAAAAACGGCAAATCTCACACAAAGCAATTATGCTCCAAAATGACAGCGAATCAATGCTCGCTAGTCTCAATAATAAAAACTTTTCCGAGTTCTGGAAATTAATAAATAGCATTGATTGTAAGCAAGATGCAATTCAACTAAGCATGGTGTGTGAAAAAGACTGGATCAAGCACTATAATATAGTATAGGAGAAAAAAAGCAACACCATTGACCCGCCGCTGCCTCAACTTACAAAATGGGACCTTACTTCGATAGAGAAGACATCCTACTGAGCATCCAACAAAGCTCCTCTTCAAGGGCACCAGTACCGGACGGTCTAACGAACTTTATACTTAAACAAAACCCTGAAGAGTGGGCCAGTTTTCTATCAAAATTGTTTGCTGTAATCGCCAACGAAGGAAAAGCACCAACCAGCTGGAAAACTCATCCCAATCTTTAAAAAAGGCAACAGAGCCGACACAAAAACAATTCTTCAAATGGATTCAAGACTCAAACCACTTGGACTGCCGACAAGTAGGCTTTGTCAAGGGTGTAGGCTGTGGCCTGAATCTCCTTCTGTTGAATATTCTCAAGATGGATGCAATAAAAAGAAACAAAAAGATCTATCTTGCATTTGTGGACCTGTCACAAGCATTTGACAGTATTGACAGAGAACTACTTTGGAAGAAAATGTATGATTTGAAATGCTCAAACAGCTTACTCCTGGCAATAAAAGCATTGCACACCAACACAGAGATCAAAATAAGGCTGGACAAAAGAGGCACTCTTTCAGCTCCAATAAAAACACATCGAGGAGTAAAACAAGGGTGCCCACTGGCCTCGATTATCTTCAATCTATTCATCTCAGACCTGGGTGATGCATACAAAAATGCAAACATTTTCTCTCCAAAAGTGAATGATCAAGAGATACATTGGTTATTGTATGCTGACGACCTTGTTCTTCTGGACCTGACTCCTATAGGCCTACAACGAAAACTTGGGATTCTTGCCCAATATATCCAACTAAATGGCCTAAACGTAAACACGCAAAAATCAGAAATCCTAATCCTGCAAGATCTACAAAAGAACAAAGAACCTGCTGGAAAAAAAGATTCACGTGGAAATTGGGTGAAGGTACAATAGAACTAAAAAAACAATCAATGTACCTACGCATGCTGCTGAGTTTAGCATCAATGACGCCCCATGGGTGGAAAAAGTTAAGGCCAAATGCAAACAACTGACAGCGCAAGTATGCATCCTGAACACGAAATATGGAAACCACTCCTTAAAATCAGTCTTAACCTTCTACAAGATGAAAGTCATCCCGGCATTAATCCATGGAGCTGACTTTGCCTTTGGATGTCCTGCAGAGGTGTGGGCCTCCCTGGAACATTCCTTTTGGTCCAAGGTTTTGCGCTTACCTCCTGGCGTACCAACTGCCTGCATAAGATCTGAGCTTAGTCTCCTATCTATCAATGGAAGGATCACGTGGAACACGTTAAATGAGTTTCGCAAAGCATCCACAGAAAAGCCGATCCCACAATATAACATCTTAAAAGACCTAACCAAAGAACATGGAGACAATGTACTCTCATTGTGGGTCCAGCGTTGCGAAAAAACTCTCAGTGACATAGGAGCAGACAAAAGTCTACTACTAGAAAACCCAAATAAGGTCAAATCATTGCTCTGGATCCAAGATTGGATCGACACTGGAGACACGTGCAGAAAACATAGAATAATGAAGCTGATGCCAAATGGAGAGAGAAAATTGAACGAGACTCAGTCTTAGCTACTCAAATTCGCAGACAAAAACCATAGAGCGATCTTTATGAAATATTGTCTCAATCAATTTCCCACCCGAGAAAATTTGATCATACGGGATGCTGTTGGCCAAAGCTCCTTAACGTGTCGACTTTGTGGAGAAGACAATGAAACTTTAAAACATCTAACGTTATCTTGCTCCGATTTGACCCATGAACGTACAAAGCACTTCGGAAGGTAACCGTCTCTGACAGTTGAAGATTGCTGGAGACAACTCTCTCAAGACTCGGATCGTAGTCTAACAATTGAACTAACCTTCTTCTTAGAACTAATGGTGGAAAAATTAATAAAGGCAGAAGCAAACTTAGAACCCAAACATCTAAAACTACTAAAGGTGGCTGGATAAAGTAGCATTTGCAGAAACAATTTGCCACCTCTGCTGGTTGGGAAAAATCTATTATGCACCCTTGCTGAAGTCCTTGGGGGGAAGGCCCATATGTTAGACATTTGTATGTTAAAAGATGCCTTAATGTTCGTTTCTGCCTTTTTGTCCTTCATCTCTCTGCTTAATTCTGTATCCTTTTTTTAAAGGTTTGTAACAAACCAATAAAACATTTTTTTAAAAATTTAAAAAAAGATAGGAGACTTTGGCCCCCATTGAAGTGGGCAGGTAAGTATGGGCCACTTCCACAGCTTTGGGGAGTTCAGATAAATAGATCTTAAATAACAGGGGGGTAAGTGAGCACCCCTGTTTTACTCCCCGATTGGTGGATAGAAGACCAAGGAAGAAATCATCTCACCCTGACCGGTGAAAACACCAATTAAAACAAGATGGAGGGATCCAGTGCTCTCCCTGGAGCGAATACTTTGGATTTTTGATAATTTGATTGTGAACAGAGCCAACATTCTCAGATTAAGAAAGGCTATTCCAGATTTAACACATATAAAATCTAAGGACTTTCTAAGGACAATGGCTGGCTTGCTCATAGCCACCCGTCTGGCTGGAGGTTTTAAGATCACCTTTGACTCCTGTCCATCACCTTTAATTCAGACACTCATAATATCGACAGGGTCGTCGCCAGTTCAACGCACAAGGAAGGTCTTGATGATTAACTTGTACTGGAATGTGGCATCGAGTGGAGCGAGAATTTTTCCGAGTCTGTGCTCACACTTATTGATGAAGTGAGGGTTGTCCACCTGAATCTAGAGGTCATGGCATGTGGAGATTTGAACATTCGTTGCTTTGACCCCAGATTTCTTCTCATTGATGACAAGATCCCGTAGGCATCATCTCAAGTGGTGAAACCTTTTTGTCCAACGGGGATGTTTGTGGAGACCAACCAGATCGGCCTACCTAGAGGAGGAGAGCAGAGGCCAAGGTATTAGATTATGCTTTTGCATCTGAATCCGTCTTCTGTGATATAGCTGAAATGGATGTTAGAGATACCTCCAGGAGCGATCATATAATTTTGGTATTAACGCTAAAAAATTCACCGATTTTGGAGTGCCTGAGGAAAAATCTCAATGTCGAAACTACACCTGGAAGAAATGGGTTGAGGGTGACAGCGTCGTCTTTGGCCTCTTTTGAAAATAGGGATTCCACTACTATTTTTCAGAAAAACCCTTCTAAGGCCTATCATGCTAAAGGTTTAGTTTCGATTAAAGCTGGCTTTACCATCCGCCACATGTATGACTCGAAGGTAGCAAGGAGAAAAAAACGTATCAATAAGGCGATACGTCTCAATGCTAAAAATCATATGGTTGAGTCCTGGGAAGCAATGAGACTGCTCAAACAAGAGTTTAAGAACTAGTTGCAACTGCAAAAGGTTCTGATGTACCAACGAGAGGCGGAGATTATGCTCCACCAGACTGCTTATAAAAACACATCTAAAATGTGGAGCCTGATTAACAACATGTGGGCCCCTCAAGATGCACTTATGCATAACCCGATTCGTGAAAAAATTTGGAGGTCACATTTTGAACAGCCTTTTGCAGATGAGTACAGTGTTGTTAAGTAACAGTGCAATTTATGACTTTATCTTGAAGGCGAGTAAATCAAGAGCAGCCGGACCTGACTGGTGGTCCTACTGTCATCTTAAAGAATATCCATATTTTTGGTCCACTACGCTGGGGGTATGGTTTGAGCAAATTAAAAAGACAAGAAAAATTCCACTGTCATGGACATCTTCAACCATAGTCCCCATTTATAAAATAGGTGACAGGTCAGTGCCAAGTAATTACAGGCCAATTACCATGTTAGTTGTCAGTGGAAAAATCTTTGGGTTCCTTCTCCTCAAAGCACTTTTTAACTGGGTCTCATCATCTCATCACTATGACCCATGGCAAACAGGGTTTGTAAAAGGAATGGGGACTTCTGTAAATCTTTTCATTTAAGTGTCCTCAAATCAAAGGTCAAGGCGAAAAAGTGCCAAGAACTACACATGGCCTCAATTGATCTGGCGCAGGCCTTTCATCCTATCAACCGCCAAACTTTATGGTCAAAATTGGAAAAGTGGGTGTCCAACCAATATAAGAGAAGCTCTGAGACTCCTCCACAGTTCTACCTCATTGCAGGTGAGAATAGACCAAGGAGGCCATATGACAGAACTGATTAAGACTTTTAATGGACTAAAGCAAGGCTGCCCTTTGGCACCAGCCATCTTTAATCTATTTACATCAGATACCGAGTCAGCCTTTGCTTCGGTGAGATCTTTTCCGCCCACATTGGCGGGGGTGAAGATAAGTCGATTGCTCTTTGCCGACAATCTAATTTTGTTGGACCAAAACCAAAGTGGGCCTCCAATGCCAACTTGATGACCTAGTTAAGTATATGGAAATGAATGGGTTGAAAATCAATGCTTCGAACTCTAGGACTCTTACTTTTTGCCGCAAAAGGAAAAGGAAAGGCATTGTATCAAAAGAGGGGTTCATCAGAGGGGAAAACATTCTCGAAAGAGCTGAGTTTACCTACTTGGGACTCTGCTTGAATGACAGCTCAGTGGACGCACAGAGAGAAAGATCCCTCAGGTGTAAAACAAGTAACCTTGCTGCTCAAGCCATCACCATCAGGAACAGATTCTGTAAATTCTCCTTGACTCCAGTGATTGAGTTCTTCCACCTAAAGGTAACTCCTATACTAACCTATGGGGCGGAAACTTCATTTACATAACCAGCAGCTGTATGGGGGAAATTGGAAGGGCTGCTTTGGAGGAAGCTGTTATGTCTCCGAAATTGTGTCTCTACTCAGATCATTAGAGCAAAACTGGGGCTGACATCCCTCTACTCCATAACAGTCTGGAAAATGCTCCTACTCTTCAGAAAGTGTGGCGCTAAGAACACAGAAGTAGTCCTAGCGGCAATTGGCTCCGCAATGTGGAGGCCCTCAGAGCCTCTATTGATGGCTTGAAGTTCTATATGTAAAGACATTTTAACAGACCTGGGTGAAACCCCGGACTCCTTATGGTCACACCAAGCCCGAAGAAAAAGGAAACTGTACAATCAGGATTGGATTCAAACCATGGAAGTGCGTGCCTCGCTAAGGTTTATGGTAACAACTTTAAGGACATCAGAGAGAGGGGCACTCTTCCACCTTACATCTCTAGATTACCTTGTAAATGCTATCATCATAACTTTTTAAGGGTTAAGATGAACCTGTACCCTACCAAGGAAGTCACTGGACCTAAGAAACTTTTATTGCAGACTGTGTGTCTGTGATCAAGAGAAGTTAATGCATTTGTATTTAAATTGTCGAGGTGCTAAAGATCTCGGTTTGAAATGGCTGGCTAAGCATTATAATATATGTCCAACTATGTAAGACCAGGATTGGTGGGGAAAATTGATGTCAAGTACCCAAATCTCGCTCACCCTAGCTTTGCTGGCTTTCTTGAAAGAACTTTTTGTCTTATTTGATTCAACAATGAATGAGCCATCTAAAGACGGGTTGGCTGTTGATGGGGACGATGTATGCCTCTAAATAAGGTCTTGACCCAGCAGCAGCAGCAGAGTTGAACGACAAACGGAGATCCGGACTATGTGTGAATTTGCTTTTTTCTCAATTGTTTTTTTTTCTTTTTCTGTTTTCCTTTTTCTATGTTTGCTCATTTTTTTTCTTGTGTTATGTTTTGTAAGTGGCTAAGGTTTAAGATTAAACCAATTCCTTGATTAAAAAAAAATGTAGATATGGCCGATGAGGCCAGGCCGTTGTTGAGCCTAACTTTGACTGAGGTATTGTCATGATGCCCCATTATTGGCAATAGCAGGTCTCATGGGCATCCAAGACGTGACATTTTACCCCAAAGAGTACTCCCATTGACAGTATTGAAAGCAGCCTTGAAATTGATCAGGGGTACATAAAGGTTTGGTTGGCCTTTAGTCTTAGCCGCCTTAATCAGGGAATCAAATAGCCACAAATAATGGGCTGTACCCGTACCCGCCCGAAAACGTATTTGGAATTTGCTCGATATGCAATTCGATTAAACCCACTTAGCTAGTTTATCTAGTGATAGAGAAGCAAAAATGTTGCCGGTAGAGTCCAGCATAGCGAGTAATCTAACATTTTTAGGGCAAGTTTTCAGACCTCTCTTGTGTATATGGACTATTATCGCAGCCTGCCATGATAACAGAATCCACCCTTCGTCACTTACTTTGGTAAGTAAGCTATATATAATTTCTGCCCAGAAGGCCAGGGTTTTTTTTATTACCACATTAAGTAACCCATACGGACCGGGGTTACCTTTAGCATTGCGATTTTCAGCCTAATCTCTTCACGAGAGAACCTGATATTGAACCTG
Source organism: Ambystoma mexicanum (assembly GCF_040938575.1). NCBI lineage: Eukaryota > Metazoa > Chordata > Amphibia > Caudata > Ambystomatidae > Ambystoma > Ambystoma mexicanum. Next base: position 659,075,265 of record NC_090924.1, read on the forward strand.
CCGTGGGATAGCAATGAATTGTCACTGCAGATGGTAGGGTCATAAAAGCAGTTACTGATGTGACTCAACCACTCAGATTCCTCTATGGCACATACCTCCTGTGGAGGAATGTTCGAGAAGAAACCTCTAAGGAATTTCCATAGCATTTGAGAATCCTTGTTTTTGGAGATAGCCACCACGTATTGCCATTGTTCAGTTCTGCCGGTGAGAATCCCGCCCCCTTTACCCATCGTCTATATCTGTTTTTGGCCTTATTCATATTGACCAGGGCTCCTGCAGGAGAACGGGCATGGTTCCTGGTCAGACTTAATTCCCACCTCAGAAACCTTTTGGATTCTTGAATGGCACTATCAAAGCAGTATTTCTTGTTCCCTTTGGTCAACATGGAGTACAGCGTCTTTTGCGCAGCCATAGTTTGGGTGCTATTTGATATTTTTGACTCAATATCATCTGCCATAAGGGAATTCACTATGGATAGCTAGTTGTCACCCTACAAACAGTAATACACGTCAGCCTTCCCAATAGTCTTTTCAGTACAGTGTATCCTGCAGCCTGCACGGTTCATTTCTAATTCTCCAGTCTGCCTCCAAGTGTAGGTGGTAGAATGGTTCACTATATATAGTGTGAGGATGGCATGGTCGCTAAAGATTGTATCCACGATTGTGAACCTCCTCACTTGCGGTAGAGAGATAGGATTACAAAAGACATAGTCGAGGCCCCAACGTTCCAATTACTCTTTCCTGGGATGTCACCCATTACTCTACGATTCAGCAGGGAACAGTCCCATTCATGTAATGTGTGAACTCAGATTTTCCCCTTATGTGAACCTTTTTCAACAGTAGCAGATGTGGACCAATTTTTACCAAACTGGGTGTCTGTGATTTTGCAGGTACATAAGCATTTAGCATAAAAATCCCCCCCCAACATATATCTTGGCCACTTCATCCCGGCTTTGAATATCTCCGATAAAATCTAATACAAGGTCCAGAATGACGTCAGTGTGACTGCAGCTGGGTGGGTCCTATACATTGATGAGATTGATGGGGCCAACATACCTATTTGTACTCACCGACACCGCCAGAACATGAGAGCTACCTCTAACTGTTAGAATTCTTTCCGCTTTAAGGTGGTTTTTAACACAGATAACAAGGCCCCCATATGGGCGGCCTCTGGGCCCTTTGCTTGCCACAACCTGGAAAATTGGATAACCATCGATCAGTAGTTCTGTATATAGCCAGACTTCCTGCAATAGGAAAATATCTTTAAGCAGCAAGAATTCAAGAGACCCTTCCAGCCAAATTAGATGACAGATCCATGAGAGCTGGGGAGCAGGTGTAAGTGGATCTAGGTCGCCTGGCCTAAGCCCCGCCCACCTGTTGCCTTCCTGCTTGCCGCTCTTTTCCCTACTTAAGGAGCCCTCCATCCTCTTTTACTTTGCAGCTCGGGAGCAGGTGTAAGTGGATCTAGGCAACCTGGCCTAAGCCCCCACCACATGGTGCCTTCCTGGTTGCCGCTCGTTTTTACCACTTAGCAAGCCCCACCCACCTAGTGCCTTCCTGCTTGCTGCTAATTTCCCTGCTTAAGGAGACCTCCAGCCTCTCTCCCTTTGCAGCTGGGGAGCAGATATAAGTGGATCTAGGTCATCTGGCCTAAGCCCTGCCCACCTGGTGCCTTCCTGGTTACCGTTCTTTTTCAATACTTAGCAAGCCCCACCCACCTAGTGCCTTCCTGCTTGCCGCTCTTTACCCTACTTAAGGAGCCCTCCAGCCACTTTTCCTTTGCAGCTGGGGAGCCGGTGTCAGTGGATCTACGTCACCTGGCCTAAGCCCCGCCCATCTAGTGCCTTCCTGGTTGCTGCACTTTTCCACCACTTAGCAAGCCCCATCCACCTGGTGCCCACCTGCTTGCTGCTCTTTTCCCTACTTACAAAGCCCTCCAGCCTCTTTTCCTTTGCAGCTGGGGAACAGGTGTAAGTGGATCTAGGTCACCTGGCCTAAGTGCCCGCCCACCTGGTGCCTTCCTGCTTGCCGCTCTTTTTCACCACTTAGCAAGCCCTGCCCACCTGGTGCCTTCCTGCTTGCCGCTCTTTTCCCTACTTAAGGAGCCCTCCAGCCTCTTTTCCTTTGCAGCTGGGGAGCAGGTGTAAGTGGATCTAGGTCACCTGGCCTAAGCCCCGCCCACCTGGTGCCTTCCTGTGTACCGTTCTTTTTCACCACTTAGCAAGCCCCGCCCACCTGGTGCCTTCCTGCTTGCCACTCTTTTTCACCACTTAGCAAACCCTGCCCATCTGGTGCCTTCCTGTTTGCCGCTCTTTTCGCTACTTAAGGAGCCCTCCAGCCTCTTTTCCTTTGCAGCTGGGGAGCAGGTGTAAGTGGATCTAGGTCATCTAGCCTAAGCTCCGCCCACCTGGTGCCTTCTGGGTTACTGCTCTTTTTCACCACATAGCATGCACCGCCCAACTGGTGCCTTCCTGCTTGCCACTCTTTTTCACCACTTAGCAAGCCCCGTCCACCTGTTGCCTTCCTGCTTGCCGCTATTTCCCCTACTTAAGGAGCCATCCAGCCTCTTTTCCTTTGCAGCTGGGGAGCAGGAGTAAGTGAATGCAGGTCACCTGGCCTAAACCCCGCCCACCTGGTGCCTTCCTGGTTACTGCTCTTTTTCACCAATTAGCAAGCCCTGCCACCTGGTGCCATCCTGCTTGTCGCTCTTTTTCACCAATTAGCAAGCCCCGCCCACCTGGTGCCTTCCTGCTTGGCACTCTTTTCCCTACTTAAGGAGCCCTCCAGCCTCGTTTCCTTTGCAGCTGGGGAGCAGGTGTAAGTGGATCTAGGTCACCTGGACTAAGCACCGCCCACCTGGTACCTTCCTAGTTACAGCTCTTTTTCGACACTGGGCATGCCCCGCCCACCTGATGCCTTCCTGCTTGCCGCTCTTTTCCCTACTTAAGGAGCCCTCCAGCCTCTCTTCCTTTGCAGCTGCAGAGCAGGTGTAAGTGGATCTACGTCACGTGGCCTAAGCCCCACCAACCTGGTGCCTTCCTGGTTACCAGACTTTTCCACCACTTAGCAAGCCCCGCCCACCTGGTGCCGTCCTGCATGCCGCTTGTTAGGGAGAATTCTCTGTTTAGGCTGAATTTCCTAACCTAGTGAGTGCCCCAGCAGCTTTGCTGGATTTCTGGAGTTTGTTTTTTTCCACCCTGCCAAGAGTGAGACTCTTTTTCTCCCACTCTTGGACATGAAAGTGTGTAATTCCTTTGAATGTCAATGTGTTCTATGGGCTATGGGGTCCTTTACTCCATAGGGTCTCATATGTTTTGCTATGTGTGTTACACCGCACCCTCCGTGCCGTAACACTGGGGCGGCCTAGCGGACCTCCATCATAGACTCCATACCCGGGGACTGACTACTGTCTCCCCGGGCATGTAAAGTCACCATTGGCTTTACTAGACCTAAATTTACTAACAGAACTAGTACAAACCATCCTATTGTGGACCTACTAGTAGGGGTAATTCGATTACTCCTGGGTCTGTTAATCGAGGGGGCACTGTCCCGTCCCCCCTCGTCGAGTTTTGGCTGGTGGCAGTGGAAACTACTTGTTATATTCGACCCCGAATATAACCCTATGGGATTCTTCCCATTGTTGGAGATTGATACTTTTCCTCGTTAATCTCTAACATACCACCGGTTTACTTATCTTAAATAAGTCTATCGGATGGTATTTTCTGCCAGAACTCGGTTTTTAAAATGGCGTCTGTGTTCGTCTCTGTGACTCCTAAACCAAAGGTTGAGCTCTTTGTTCCACTTTTGGGGGGCTTCTGTACAGAGACCCTCCAAAGTGGTGCCATTCTGTCTGGCTTACCACAGGGGTGTGGGAGGGGGTTTAGGCACCCTGGACTGAGTTGCCTTGCCAACTCCAGTCGCACTCTGGTGTGATTGGCCCAAGTGGTGAGCCACCCCGCTCACCACTTAGCGTGTTGTGATTGACAGCTAGGCTGAATGAATGGGGGTTTTCTGCATAAAAGCAGGGCTTTTGGGACTGGATCTTCAGAAGTCGCCACAGGAGCTAAGAATCCGACGAGGGTAAAGCTGAGCCGACCTGCAATGACGACACCTCCGGTGGAGCCCTGCGGAACCGACTCACCACTTCCTGACGACAGAGGAGATCTCCCTGCCAGAGAGTCTCTTCCCCTGACTGGTGGGAACAACCAGTCCCCTTTGCTTTTTCTTCGCTCCAGGACGCAGTGGTCGAATTGCCCGTGCAGAGCACCTCGGCAACCGGATAGCCACTACCCCTGTACCGTGACCAAAAGGTGGTGCTTTGTGACGGAGCACTCCGCGACTGTTCTCTTCCCTGGTGGTGCACCGGACTTCACTTTTCTTCGACGACGAGATCATCTCTACTCTTGGCAAAGACCCGACGTGCATCCACCACCAGGAACAGCTGCCCCCGCCGGAGCTGTCTCTCCACAAACAAGGTACCGTGTCCGCCTGGCTTCCCTTTCTGCCGGATAGAGTGAGGTGTCTTAATCCTCTCCTTTCCATTGGGTCGCCTCCAAGCTTTCTTAATGTGTTGTTCTGAACTGGTCCACTCTTTCCATAACAATTTGCGATAAAGACTCGAAGCGCATTTCAACTGAGACACTTTTTGGGACATATCGCCTTGCCTCTCTCCGAGTGGGCCTGGCCTCTGAACTTAGTGATCTGCAGTAGACCCTGCCTTACTTTCCTTGCATTTGTCCGTAAAGTATTGGTACCGAGTTGACTTCATAACCTGCTTTATTTTTCTCTCCCTTCCTAACGAATACTAGAGTGCCATCTAGGTTAAAGCATACACCTCTGTCTGCAAATAAGTGATGCCGGTGAACCTAGACTTGTCGAACTATTGTTAGGGGGATTGATCTTTTTCTTCGTATAGTAATTGTGATTGAAGTTGTTTGTCGTATTAGTGCCAGAGTGTTTTCTATAGATGTGTTCTTATAAATAAATAACTATATATCTTTACACCGAGGCCTTGTTGCGTGATTGCTTGTCTTACTGTGTAGATTGCCCTATATTGTATACTCCACATACTGCTTAACTCTTCTTGAGGGAAGTCTGACTGCTCAGCCACAGCTACCAAGTGAATCTGTGTGGTACAGACTGCTACCAAGTGGGTTTACTGCCAAACACCAGTAGTCCTAAATCTTTTGCAGTGGTCCCAGAGGGAACTGCACAGGTTTCCGCCTAACACTGCTCTTTTTCACCACTTGGCAACCCCACCCACCTGGTGCTTTCCTGCTTGCCGCTCTTTTCCCTACTTAAGGAACCCTCCAGTCTCTTTTCCTTTGCAGCTGGGGAGCAGATGTAAGTGTATCTAGGTCACCTGGCCTAAGCCCCGCCCACCTGCTGCCTTCCTGGTTACTGCCCTTTTTCACCACTTAGCAAGCACCACCCACCTGGTGCCTTTCTGTTTGCCGCTCTTTTCAATACTTAAGGAGCCCTCCAGCCTCTTTTCCTTTGCAGCTGGGGGGCAGATGTAAGTGGATCGAGGTCACCTGGACTAAGCCCCGCCACCTGGTACCTTCCTGGTTACCGCTCTTTTTCACCACTTAGCAGGCCCCACCCACCTGATGCCTTACTGCTTGCCACTCTTTTTCATCACTTAGCAAGCCCCGCCCACCTGGTGCCTTCCTGCTTGCCACTCTTTTCCCTACTTAACGAACCCTCCACCGTATTTGCCTTTGCAGATGGGGAGCAGGTGTAAGTGGTTCTAGGTCACCTGACCTAAGCCTCGCCCACCTGGTGCCTTCCTAGATGCCGCTCTTTTTCACCACTTAGCAAGCCCCTTCCCCCTGGTGCCTTCTTTCTTGCCGCGCTTTTTCACCACTCAAGGAGCCCTCCACCCTCTTTTCCTATGCAGCTCGGGATCAGGTGTAAGTGGATCTAGGTCACCTGGCCTAAGCCCCACCCACCTGGTGCCTTCCTGCTTGCTGCTCTTTTTCACCACTTACCACGCCCCGCCCACCTGGTGCCTTCCTGCTTGCCGCCCTTTTCCCTACTTAAGGAGCCTTCTAGCCTCTTTTCCTTTGCAGCTGGGGAGCAGGTGTAAGTGGATCTAGGTGACCTGGCCAAAGCCCCGCCCACCTGGTGCCTTCCTGGTTACAGCTCTTTGTTCACCACTTACCACGCCCCGCCCACCTGGTGCCTTCCTGCTTGCCACCCTTTTCCCTACTTAAGGAGCCTTCTAGCCTCTTTTCCTTTGCAGCTGGGGAGCAGCTGTAAGTGGATCTAGGTCACCTGGCCTAAGCCCCGCCCAACTGGTACCTTCCTCGTTATTGCTCTTTTTCACCACTTAGCAAGCCCCGCCCACCTGGTGCCATCCTGCTTGCTGCTCTTTTTCACCTCTTAGGAAGCCCCGCCCACTTGGTGCCTTCCTGCTTGCCGCTCTTTTCCCTACTTAAGGAGCCCTCCAGCCTCTTTTCCATTGCATCTGGGGAGCAGCTGTAAGTGGATCTAGGTCACCTGGCCTAAGCCCCGCCCACCTGGTACCTTCCTAGTTACAGCTCTTTTTCGCCACTTAGCAAGCCCGCCCACCTGGTGCCTTCCTGGATGCCACTCTTTTTCACCACTTAGCAAGCCCCGCCCATCTGGTGCCTTCCTGCTTGTCGCTCTTTTCCCTACTTAAGGAACCCTCCAGCCTCTTTTCCTTTGCAGCTGGGGAGCAGGTGTAAGTGGATCTAGGTCATCTGGCCTAAGCCCTGCCCACCTGGTGCCTTCCTGGTTACTGCTCTTTTTCATCACTTAGCAAGCCCCGCCCACCTGGTGCCTTCCTGATTGCTTCTCTTTTTCACGACTTAAGGAGCCTCTCCAGGCTGTTTTCCTTTGCAGCTGGGGAGCAAGTGTAAGTGGATCTAGGTCACCTGGCCTAAGCCCCGCCCACATGGTGCCTTCCTGTTACCGCTCTTTTTTACCACTTAGAAAGCCCCGCCCACCTGGTACCTTCCTTCTTACCACTCTTTTTCACCACTTAGCAAGCCCCGCCCACCTGTGCCTTGCTACTTGCCGCTCTTTTCCCTACTTAAGAAGCCCTCCAGCCTCTTTTCCTTTGTAGCGAGGGAACAGGTGTCAGTGGATCTAGGTCACCTGGCCTAAGCACCGCCCACCTGGTGCCTTCCTGGTTACTGCTCTTTTTCACCAATTAGCAAGCCCCACCCACCTGGTGCCATCCTGCTTGTCGCTCTTTTTCACCAATTATCAAGCCCCGCCCACCTGGTGACTTCCTGCTTGCCGCTCTTTTCCCTACTTAAGGAGCACTCCAGCCTCTTTTCCTTTGCAGCTGGTGAGCAGATGTAAGTGGATCTAGGTCATCTGGACTAAGCCCCGCCCACCTGGTACCTTCCTAGTTAAAGCTCTTTTTCGACACTTAGCAAGCCCCGCCCACCTGGTGCCTTCCTGGATGCCACTCTTTTTCCCCACTTAGCAAGCCCCACCCACCTGGTGTCTTCCTGCTTGCTGCTCTTTTCCCTACTTCAGGAGCCCTCCTGTCTCTCTTCCTTTGCAGCTGCGGAGCAGGTGTAAGTGGATCTAGGTCACCTGGCCTAAGCCCCACCCACCTGGTGCCTTCCTGGTTACCACACTTTTTCACCACTTACCAAGCCCCGCCCACCTGGTGCCTTCCTGCATGCCGCTCTTTTTCACCACTTGGCAACCCAGCCCACCTGGTGCTTTCCTGCTTGCCGCTCTTTTCCCTACTTAAGGAACCCTCTAGCCTCTTTTCTTTTGCAGCTGGGGAGTAGGTGTAAGTGGATCTAGGTCACCTGGCCTAAGCCCCGCCCACCTGGTGCCTTCCTGGTTACTGCTCTTTTTCACCACTTAGCAAGCCCCGCCCACCTGGTGCTTCCTGCTTGCAGCTCTTTTTCACCACTTAGCAAGCCCCGCCCACCTGGTGCCTTCCTGCTTGCCGCTCTTTTCCCTACTTAAGGAGCCCTTCAGCCTCTTTTCCTTTGTAGCTGGGGAGCAGGTGTAAGTGCATCTATGTCATAAGGCCTAAGCCCCGCCCACCATAGTGCCTTTCTGGTTACTGCTCTTTTTCACCACTTAGCAAGCCCGCCCACCTGGTGGCATCCTGCTTGCTGCTCTATTTCACCACTTAGCAAGCCCCGCCCACCTGGTGCCTTCCTGCTTGCTGCTCTTTTCCCTACTTAAGGAGCCCTTCAGCCTCTTTTCCTTTGCATCTCAGGAGCAGGTGTAAGTGGATCTAGGTCACCTGGCCTAAGCCCCGCCCACCTGGTACCTTCCTGGTTACAGCTCTTTTTCCCCACTTAGCAAGCCCCGCCCACCTGTTGTCTTCCTAGATGCTGCTCTTTTTCACCACTTAGCAAGCCTCGCCCACCTTGTGCCTTCCTGCTTGCCGCTCTTTTCCCTACTTACGGAGCCCTCCAGCCTCTCTTCCTTTGCAGCTGGCTAGCAGGTGTAAGCGGATCTAGGTCACCTGGCCTAAGCCCCACCCACCTAGCGCCTTCCTGCTTGCTGCACGTTTCACCACTTAGCAAGCCCCGCCCTCCTTGTGCCTTCCTGCTTGCCGCTCTTTTCCCCACTTAAGGAACCCTCCAGCCTCTTTTCCTTTGCAGCTGGGGAGCAGGTGCAAGTGGATCTAGGTCAGCTGGCCTTAGCCCTGCCCACCTGGTGCCTTCCTGGTTACTGCTCTTTTTCACCACTTAGCAACACCCGCCTCACCTGGTGCCTTCCTGCTTGCCTCTCTTTTTCACTACTTAAGCAGCCTCTCCAGGCTCTTTTCCTTTGCAGCTGCGGAGAAAGTGTAAGTGGATCTAGGTCACCTGCCCTTAGCCCCGCCCACCTGGAGCCTTCCTGATACCGCTCTTTTTTACCACTCAGCAAGCCCCGCCCACCTGGTCCCTTCCTGATTACCACTCTTTTTCACCACTTAGCAAGCCCCGCCCACCTGGTGCCTTGCTACTTGCCGCTCTTTTCCCTACTTAAGGAGCCCTCCAGCCTCTTATCCTTTGCAGCTGTGGAGCAGGTGTAAGTGGATCTAGGTCACCTGGCCTAAGCCCCGCCCACCTGGTACCTTCCTAGTTACAGCTCTTTTTTGCCACTTAGCAAGCCCCGCCCACCTGGTGCCTTCCTGGATGCCACTCTTTTTCACCACTTAGCAAGCCCCGCCCACCTGGTGCCTTCCTGCTTGCCACTCTTTTCCCTACTTAAGGAGCCCTCCAGCCTCTCTTCCTTTGCAGCTGCGGAGCAGGTGTTAGTGGATCTAGGTCACCTGGCATAAGCCCCACCCACCTGGTGCCTTCCTGGTTAACACACTTTTTCACCACTTAGCAAGCCCTGCCCACCTGGTTCCTTCCTGCATGCTGCTCTTTTTCACCACTTGGAAACCCTGCCCACCTGGTGCTTTCCTGCTTGGTGCTCTTTTCCCTACTTAAGGAACCCTCCAGCATCTTTTCCTTTGCAGCTGTGGAGAGGGGTAAGTGGATATAGGTCACCTGGCATAAGCCCCGCCCACCTGGTGCCTTCTTGGTTACTGCTCTTTTACATCACTTAGCAAGGCCCGCCCACCTGGTGCCTTCCTGCTTGCCGCTCTTTTCCCTGCTTATGGAGCCCTCCATCCTCTTTTCCTTTGCAGCTGGGGAGCAGGTGTAAGTGGATCCATGTCACCTGGCTTAAGCCCTGCCCACCTGGTGCCTTCCTGGTTGCTGCTATTTTTCCCCACTTAGCAAGCCCCACCCACCTGGTGTCTTCCTGCTTGCTGCTCTTTTCCCTACTTCAGGAGCCCTTCTGTCTCTCTTCCTTTGCAGCTGCGGAGCAGGTGTAAGTGGATCTAGGTCACCTGGCCTAAGCCCCACCCACCTGGTGCCTTCCTGGTTACCACACTTTTTCACCACTTACCAAGCCCCGCCCACCTGGTGCCTTCCTGCATGCCGCTCTTTTTCACCACTTGGCAACCCAGCCCACCTGGTGCTTCCCTGCTTGCCGCTCTTTTCCCTACTTAAGGAACCCTCTAGCCTCTTTTCTTTTGCAGCTGGGGAGTAGGTGTAAGTGGATCTAGGTCACCTGGCCTAAGCCCCGCCCACCTGGTGCCTTCCTGGTTACTGCTCTTTTTCACCACTTAGCAAGCCCCGCCCACCTGGTGCCTTCCTGCTTGCAGCTCTTTTTCACCACTTAGCAAGCCCCGCCCACCTGGTGCCTTCCTGCTTGCCGCTCTTTTCCCTACTTAAGGAGCCCTTCAGCCTCTTTTCCTTTGCAGCTGGGGAGCAGGTGTAAGTGCATCTATGTCACCTGGCCTAAGCCCCGCCCACCATAGTGCCTTCCTGGTTACTGCTCTTTTTCACCACTTAGCAAGCCCGCCCACCTGGTGGCATCCTGCTTGCTGCTCTATTTCACCACTTAGCAAGCCCCGCCCACCTGGTGCCTTCCTGCTTGCTGCTCTTTTCCCTACTTAAGGAGCCCTTCAGCCTCTTTTCCTTTGCATCTCAGGAGCAGGTGTAAGTGGATCTAGGTCACCTGGCCTAAGCCCCGCCCACCTGGTACCTTCCTGGTTACAGCTCTTTTTCCCCACTTAGCAAGCCCCGCCCACCTGTTGTCTTCCTAGATGCTGCTCTTTTTCACCACTTAGCAAGCCTCGCCCACCTTGTGCCTTCCTGCTTGCTGCTCTTTTCCCTACTTAAGGAGCCCTTCAGCCTCTTTTCCTTTGCATCTCAGGAGCAGGTGTAAGTGGATCTAGGTCACCTGGCCTAAGCCCCGCCCACCTGGTACCTTCCTGGTTACAGCTCTTTTTCCCCACTTAGCAAGCCCCGCCCACCTGTTGTCTTCCTAGATGCTGCTCTTTTTCACCACTTAGCAAGCCTCGCCCACCTTGTGCCTTCCTGCTTGCCGCTCTTTTCCCTACTTACGGAGCCCTCCAGCCTCTCTTCCTTTGCAGCTGGCTAGCAGGTGTAAGCGGATCTAGGTCACCTGGCCTAAGCCCCACCCACCTAGCGCCTTCCTGCTTGCTGCACTTTTTCACCACTTAGCAAGCCCCGCCCTCCTTGTGCCTTCCTGCTTGCCGCTCTTTTCCCCACTTAAGGAACCCTCCAGCCTCTTTTCCTTTGCAGCTGGGGAGCAGGTGTAAGTGGATCTAGGTCAGCTGGCCTTAGCCCTGCCCACCTGGTGCCTTCCTGGTTACTGCTCTTTTTCACCACTTAGCAACACCTGCCTCACCTGGTGCCTTCCTGCTTGCCTCTCTTTTTCACTACTTAAGCAGCCTCTCCAGGCTCTTTTCCTTTGCAGCTGCGGAGAAAGTGTAAGTGGATCTAGGTCACCTGCCCTTAGCCCCGCCCACCTGGTGCCTTCCTGATACCGCTCTTTTTTACCACTCAGCAAGCCCCGCCCACCTGGTCCCTTCCTGATTACCATTCTGTTTCACCACTTAGCAAGCCCCGCCCACCTGGTGCCTTGCTACTTGCTGCTCTTTTCCCTACTTAAGGAGCCCTCCAGCCTCTTTTCCTTTGCAGCTGTGGAGCAGGTGTAAGTGGATCTAGGTCACCTGGCCTAAGCCCCGCCCACCTGGTACCTTCCTAGTTACAGCTCTTTTTTGCCACTTAGCAAGCCCCGCCCACCTGGTGCCTTCCTGGATGCCACTCTTTTTCACCACTTAGCAAGCCCCGCCCACCTGGTGCCTTCCTGCTTGCCACTCTTTTCCCTACTTAAGGAGCCCTCCAGCCTCTCTTCCTTTGCAGCTGCGGAGCAGGTGTAAGTGGATCTAGGTCACCTGGCATAAGCCCCACCCACCTGGTGCCTTCCTGGTTACCACACTTTTTCACCACTTAGCAAGCCCTGCCCACCTGGTTCCTTCCTGCATGCTGCTCTTTTTCACCACTTGGAAACCCTGCCCACCTGGTGCTTTCCTGCTTGGTGCTCTTTTCCCTACTTAAGGAACCCTCCAGCATCTTTTCCTTTGCAGCTGTGGAGAGGGGTAAGTGGATCTAGGTCACCTGGCATAAGCCCTGCCCACCTGGTGCTTTCTTGGTTACTGCTCTTTTACATCACTTAGCAAGGCCCGCCCACCTGGTGCCTTCCTGCTTGCCGCTCTTTTCCCTGCTTATGGAGCCCTCCATCCTCTTTTCCTTTGCAGCTGGGGAGCAGGTGTAAGTGGATCCATGTCACCTGGCCTAAGCCCTGCCCACCTGGTGCCTTCCTGGTTGCTGCTATTTTTCCCCACTTAGCAAGCCCCACCCACCTGGTGTCTTCCTGCTTGCTGCTCTTTTCCCTACTTCAGGAGCCCTTCTGTCTCTCTTCCTTTGCAGCTGCGGAGCAGGTGTAAGTGGATCTAGGTCACCTGGCCTAAGCCCCACCCACCTGGTGTCTTCCTGGTTACCACACTTTTTCACCACTTACCAAGCCCCGCCCACCTGGTGCCTTCCTGCATGCCGCTCTTTTTCACCACTTGGCAACCCAGCCCACCTGGTGCTTCCCTGCTTGCCGCTCTTTTCCCTACTTAAGGAACCCTCTAGCCTCTTTTCTTTTGCAGCTGGGGAGTAGGTGTAAGTGGATCTAGGTCACCTGGCCTAAGCCCCGCCCACCTGGTGCCTTCCTGGTTACTGATCTTTTTCACCACTTAGCAAGCCCCGCCCACCTGGTGCCTTCCTGCTTGCAGCTCTTTTTCACCACTTAGCAAGCCCCGCCCACCTGGTGCCTTCCTGCTTGCCGCTCTTTTCCCTACTTAAGGAGCCCTTCAGCCTCTTTTCCTTTGCAGCTGGGGAGCAGGTGTAAGTGCATCTATGTCACCTGGCCTAAGCCCCGCCCACCATAGTGCCTTCCTGGTTACTGCTCTTTTTCACCACTTAGCAAGCCCGCCCACCTGGTGGCATCCTGCTTGCTGCTCTATTTCACCACTTAGCAAGCCCCGCCCACCTGGTGCCTTCCTGCTTGCTGCTCTTTTCCCTACTTAAGGAGCCCTTCAGCCTCTTTTCCTTTGCATCTCAGGAGCAGGTGTAATTGGATCTAGGTCACCTGGCCTAAGCCCCGCCCACCTGGTACCTTCCTGGTTACAGCTCTTTTTCCCCACTTAGCAAGCCCCGCCCACCTGTTGTCTTCCTAGATGCTGCTCTTTTTCACCACTTAGCAAGCCTCGCCCACCTTGTGCCTTCCTGCTTGCCGCTCTTTTCCCTACTTACGGAGCCCTCTAGCCTCTTTTCTTTTGCAGCTGGCTAGCAGGTGTAAGCGGATCTAGGTCACCTGGCCTAAGCCCCACCCACCTAGCGCCTTCCTGCTTCCTGCACTTTTTCACCACTTAGCAAGCCCCGCCCTCCTTGTGCCTTCCTGCTTGCTGCTCTTTTCCCCACTTAAGGAACCCTCCAGCCTCTTTTCCTTTGCAGCTGGGGAGCAGGTGTAAGTGGATCTAGGTCAGCTGGCCTTAGCCCTGCCCACCTGGTGCCTTCCTGGTTACTGCTCTTTTTCACCACTTAGCAACACCCGCCTCACCTGGTGCCTTCCTGCTTGCCTCTCTTTTTCACTACTTAAGCAGCCTCTCCAGGCTCTTTTCCTTTGCAGCTGCGGAGAAAGTGTAAGTGGATCTAGGTCACCTGCCCTTACCCCCGCCCACCTGGTGCCTTCCTGATACCGCTCTTTTTTACCACTCAGCAAGCCCCGCCCACCTGGTCCCTTCCTGATTACCACTCTTTTTCACCACTTAGCAAGCCCCGCCCACCTGGTGCCTTCCTGCGTGCAGCTCTTTTTCACCACTTAGCAAGTCCCGCCCACCTGGTGCCTTCCTGCTTGTCACTCTTTTTCACCACTTAAGGAGCGTGTCCAGCCTCTTTTCCTTTGCAGCTGGGGAGCAAGTGTAAGTCGATCTAGGTCACCTGGCCTAAGGCCCGACACCTGGTGCCTTCCTGGTTACCGCTCTTCTTCACCACTTAGCAAACCCCGCCCACCTGGTACCTTCCTGCTTGCCACTCTTTTTCACCACTTAGCAAGCCCCGCCCACCTGGTGCCTTCCTGCTTGCCGCTGTTTTCCCTACTTAAAGAGCCCTCCAGCCTCTTTTCCTTTGCAGGTGGGAGCAGGTGTCAGTGGATCTAGGTCACCTGGCCTAAGCCCCGCCCACCTGGTGCCTTCCTGGTTACTGCTCTTTTTTACCACTTAGGAAGCCCCTCCCACCTGGTGCCTTCCTGCTTGCTGCTCTTTTTCACCACTTAGCAAGCCCTGTCCACCTGGTGCCTTCCTGCTTGCCGCTCTTTTCCCTACTTAAGGAGCCCTCCAGCCTCTTTTCCTTTGCAGCTGGGAGCAGGTGTAAGTGGATCTAGGTCACCTGGCCTTGTAAAAGCAAGGAAATATCAAGGCTGAGTACCACAAAAGGAAATACACCAAACACGGACTATAAAGATTCACAGATCTTTAATACTGCGCAGTTACAAAGAAGCACAGATCTGATACAGATAGCTATCTGGCTCTAGACTCCCCGCAATGAGTACTAGCCTGTCAGAGTGAGGAGGGAGAGTGCTGGACATCTAAACATCTACATTTTTATAGATTTCCTACAATATTGTCCAGCCCCTCTACAGGTTAATAATCTGCGGTCTAGAGTTTGATCCGAGTTCACACATAGCTCATACAATAGTATGTACATGAATTACATACGTTTGAGTTTCCAACAAGTTTCAATGGCAAAGTGTATTCCTGGATTTAGCAGTGAGCCTTAGTACATATCCCTTCAAAATGTAGTTCTCCCAGTGTCCACAATCAACATTTAGAAAGTATTGTCCTCGATGTGTATTCGTGGATTAGGTTTGTTAATACAGACGATCCTAGGACAACAAGTCAAACTTGGTGCAAAGTCGCATTACCTAGCCTAAACAGTCAGCCCCCGGACAGTCCAACCATTAATAAGGCTCAAAGATCAGGAAGGCTCTATTGCAAGTTAAACACAGTCCACCATTTTAGAACAGAGAATTCACATACGAACAGAAATCAAAATGGCGGTCGATTCTAAAATGGCGGTGAAGTCGATCCAAAATCGGAACTTTGCAACGCTGTTTTCTTCGCAGAGCGACTAGGCTTAGACCAATATATATCAGAAGTAGGCACGATATGATTTCCCGTTTAACAAACCCTCCTTTTGGCCTAAGCCAAGCGTTACACTACAACTAGTCACTTTACGAGTAACTCCACGTCTCAATGTCCATACAACCTGAATCACAATCATCAGAGATATCAATCGCCATAAGGTCTGTAACAGAAATTTCTTTCAATACAAATTCATTGGCCATTCTTTCCGGTGTGCGTACATTTTGTCCCAATGTTCCCATAGTCTGTGCACAACATCCCCCTAACATTGAGCATATGGCAGAAAGACATTGTATACAGCAACAGCAAAACAACAGAACACCCAGAATAATCAGTAAGACTGAAAGTAGTTTCCATCCCCAAGATCGTAATAAGTCCCAGAACCAAGCACTAAGATCCCAATTTCCCTCTGGAATGCGCACTTCTGAGCTAAGGACGTGCAAATTTTGTATAGCCTCAAAGATGGTTGGGGAGGAATCTGGTACGAAAACACACAAGCGGACCCCACTCATTTGCATACTCCACCACGCTCAGCCAGGTTGACGTCTAACGCCATCCGATTCTGTAGTGCCACTAACCTTATTTCTTTCTGTTATAGAGTCATGTTATAGAGTATGTCAGTGGTCCGGTTGATGGTTCTCTCCAACACTCTCGCTAGTCTCCTAATATCCTCGGAATTTAGTATTTGTCCCCAAAATGGTATGAAGGATTTTGCTACGTCACCCAGAACTTGCAACGAAGTATTGCCATTCTCATCCCGCTTTAGACGAGCCCTTGAGATTTCTGTGGTACTAGCTATAAATACCCATGGTAATAGGATCCCTAAATAACAAGTTCCCTGCCAATCCCTATGTAGCCAAGAGAAAAGCTTCATTACCGCAAACGAAATAGACAGGTTTGCCTACATACAAAGGTCTGTCCTCACTGGTCAAGTTCGCAACATTGGTGCAACCCTTGAAATCACCCATTGACTGAGTACCATTCCTCTGTATGCAGAAAGAAACTGAGTCGGGCTGTGGTTAACAATATAGGAAGGTGGCGTGGCATCCCTATTGCCTATAGGAGCCATCTTGAAGGAGATCAGAGATTGAAAAGATCTAGACAGTTTATCAGAATGCCTAATGGAAGCAACATTAAGCGTGCTTCTATTTGCGAAAAGTGAGCATCCCAGGGGCGTTAGAACTCGTCTCTCAAACTCGTTCAAATTCATTCCATCAAAGTTCCCCGAGATGCTATCATTCCATCGGCCAAAGAATAGTTCCCTTAGAGAAGCATAACATGCCGTAGTTAGAGGCAAAGGATGAATATACCAGCCCAACCCTTTGTCTCCATGTAGCGGTAAATGAAAGCAGACCCAACAATTAGACCTGTTAAAAATGGCATGTGTTGCATTCATTATAAGCAGTAATGTGTTATTGTGGTAACTCTGTCTGTGTTGTGAGTCTCTAGGAGATAGAGTGTGCAGACACACGAAAGGTGTAGATACAGTAGGTACATTTTCAGTAGGCAAAAACTTTTCAAGCAGACGTATTTCTTCCATGTACCAAAATCCGAAAGCAATTAGTATTGTGAAACCGGTTAACATGATTACAAGAAAGTAATACGTTTTAAAAGACCATGTATTCGATTGTCCATTTTCTTTACTGGCCACAGAGTCACTTATTTGTTCCGTATGGGTAGAGGCAATAGCAGGCATTGTTCCTTTGAGACGAAAAGCGCTGTAGTGCATTTGCTGGTGATCTCCAGATAATGCGTTTTCTTAGTCTTTACCTATCCCCAGCCAACAACTTTCCTTTGTATGCAAAAGATAGGGCAACGGACAAGCCCTATAATGATTTTTCCTGTTGGCACAGCCGAACTGTGCAGTAAGTCTAGCTCCGTGGACGCAGATTGTATCTTGTGGATCCTGGTACAGTGTGATCTGCGAACAACGTGTCGTTGCTTCCTGATGGAAGTGATGAATTTGCAGCAGACCCAGACGGAGATGCAAAAAGGATCTGTGGGAGAGCATGGAGATAAAGCAGCTATTTCCCCAGGCCCCGTGGGCTCAACGAGTGTCTCTGAAGCACTCTCAGTACTGCTCAATGCTGAGTGATCATTGGGGGCAGAGCAGGTAGGTTTCCCCGTATCTCCTTTATCGTGTGGCAAAGGAAAGGATATCCTCTTGACATGCGACACGTGTATCCAGTGCCTCTTGCCTTCCACCCGAATCGCCGTCTGTGTGGACAGGAGAACATGGTGCAGCCCTCTCCACCGTGGTGCGAGACAGGATGCTCGTTCGAATGCTTTGACGAGCACCCACTCCCCAGGTCAGATACTATGACCTGGTTCCTCGTACTTTGCTGGAAGGGCTTCTCGCACCTGTTGGTAAATCAAATACAGATTTTTAGTTAACCGGTCACAGTAATAAGAAAGAAGTACATGCTCAATGTCGCTCAGGGCCCATGGTTTTGGGAGGTTCCAAATGTTAGCTGGCCTACCCATGACCACTTCATATGGGGAGAGCCAAGTCTTAGTCTGTAGGGTGGCGCGCATTGACAGTAACACTATCGGTAAGGCGTCCGACCATTTCAATTTGGTGCCGGCACACGTCTTAACAAGCTTGTTCTTCAAAATTCCATTGTGTCTTTCTACCAATCCAGCACTCTGAGCATGTCTAGCGGAATGGAACCGTTTATCGATCTGTAATCCAGGGCATATCTGCAGAATTACAGCAGCAATAAAATGTGGACCATTGTCTGACCAGATGACTCGTGGCAAACCAAACCTAGGAAAATAGTCCTTAAGCATGGTTTTCGCCGTTGTCATTGCTTTGGCATCTTTTACAGGAAAGGCTTCAACCCATTTACTAAAGATGCAAATAACAACCAAAACAAATTTAAAATTATTACAACGCTCCATTTCAATAAAGTCAAAGTGGATCACTTCAAAGGGGAAAGAAGGTAGACCAAAGCTACACCTTGGTGTCGATGTGCCCTTCCCCATATTGTGCTGTAGACAGATCATGCAACTCTGGGCAAAACGCTCTGCTGTCTTCGAGATGTTATTGTTCATCCAGACATTTTCTAACATTTTGCAAACCTTCCTGGCACAGATGTGGGTGGGCCCATGAGCCATTGCGAGCATCATAGTAATGTATGCATCTGCCAGCATCCATTTTCCCTCTAACTTATCCACCCAACACCCATCATCCTCCAACCTCGCCAAACCCTCAGCCAATTGCTTAGTTTCTTCTAGAGTGGCATCGGCTTGGATATTCTTTACAGATTCAATACATTCATCTATGGTACAAACATTTGTGGCTTCCCTTGTAGTGTACATATATGAATATAGATCACTAGCAGTTTATTTGGCTATCTGGTCAGCAAAAGCGTTCCCTTTTCCTACATCATTTATGATTTTCTGATGTGCTGCGCATTTCATGATTGCTAACTGAGTGGGAAGTGCATGCGCTGAAAGTAACCACACTATCAAGGAGCCATATTGAATCTTCGTTCCATTTGAGGTCAAGAAACCTCGTTCTGCCCAAAGTCTGCCGAAGTTGTGAACTACCCCAAAAGCATACTGACTATTAGTATATATGTTTACTCTAAGGCCTTCGGAAAGTTCACAAGCTCGAGTCAATGCAATAATCTCTGCGGCCTGCACAGAGTTATGCAAAATTCTTTTGGTTTCCACAATCGTGCTTAGTGTGGTGATGGCATAAGCAGCCGTGGATGTACCATCCGGAAGTTTGAAGCAAGAGCCATCGCAAAACAGCTCCCCTTGTGGGTCGTTCAAAGGTGTATCTTTCAGGTCAATCCTGCCTTTAGTCTCTTGTTCTGTGGTGTAAAGGCAGTCATGTGACATTTTGTCACTGCAAGCATTACCTTGCGGGAAAGGTAATAATTCAGCCAGATTCAATACACAACACCTCTTTATTTTTAATATGCAGTGCAAACAAGATCAATTCATATCTGGTTAATGCAGAGGTGAGTTGTTGTGTTTGTGTTCTATTTAATAGAACATCTACAGAGTAAGGTACCAACAAGGTTAAAGCATGGCCTAGGCCCATACCTTCGCTCTGTTTTACAGACGCAGCAGCAGCAGCGACAGCTCTCAAACATCTTGGCAAAGCGCATGCAAGAGGGTCAAGGGCGGAAGAAAAGTAACCACACAGCCTATTCTTCCTGACATGTTCCTGCGTTAATACAGCCAAAGTACATCCATCATGTTCATGCCAATACAACTTGAAGGCCTTTTCATAATTTGGTGTGCCCAAAACTGGTGCGGAACACAGTGCAGTCTTGAGCAGATCAAACGCTTTCTGGTGTTCCAAGTTCCACAGCAATGGCAAAGAAATGCCCTTCTTTGTCAAAGCCAACATTGGTTGAATCACTAATGAGAAGTTCAGGATCCACTGCCTACAGTAAGAAGCCATAACTATCAAGGCTCTGACTTCCTTCTGTGTATTTGTGACAGACATGCTAGAAAAGATTTTAATCCGTTCAGGCGTCAACCTTCTTCCCTCCTTTGACAGGAGGTAGCCTAAATAGGTGACCTCCTGTCGACAATATTGAAACTTTTTCAGTGAAGCTTTATGTCCATGCTTTGCTGGGTGAATAAGCAACAACACAGTGCCCTCCTGGCAGGCACTTTCCTTAATCAGCAGCTAAAAGAAGATCATCTACATATTGAAGCAATGTACAAGTGATAGGCAACTCTAGTGTGTCAAGCTGCTCTTTCAAAGCCCTACTATAAATGCTCGGACTTTCCGTGTATCCTTGTGGCGCACAGGTGAATGCAAACGGGCGTCCCCCTAAGGTGAACGCGAACAAGTATCCTTGTGCATAGGAATACTAAAGAAAGCATTTTTAAGATCTACGACTCTAAAATTAGTAGCAGAAGCTGGGATCATAGTTAATATCGTCGTTACATCAGGCACAATTGGAAATTGTCGAGCAACATCTTATTGATAGCGCATAAATCAATGATAAAACGAAAAGGAATTGCATTATCTACTTTCTTATACACAGGCAAGATCGGACTATTGCACAAACTACCTGCAATTTCTTCAATTACCCCACGGTGTACAAAATCAGAAACTATACACTTCAAGGCTTGCTCATCATCAACTGAAATATTATACTGAGGAATACGTGGCTTTTACTCCTTGTATTAAAATGATTTTAACAGGCTCTATTTATAAAACACTGACAACATTGTCATCAATCTCTCATGAACACTCCGGAACAGGAGGAGCAGGAATTACTACGGGAGGTGGAACAACAGCAGGAAAAGGTAAAGCAACAGGAATAGGAACATACGGAGGTGACGCAGTGGCACCAGGCCTTCGTTCATTTAGAAGCTTATCAATAAATTCATCAGACACATGAAAATCTTTAGACAGATATATTTTCTGAATGCCAAGTTGAAAAGCCCTATCCATATTTCTAACTGACTCTGATTGTTTGTTTTGATCATACAATAACGCTTTCTCTGCGTTGGACATATGTCGGCGCGCATGTTTCTCTCTACTTTTAAGTTGCTGCATAGCTTATTTTTTCCAATTTTGTAATACATCAAATGCTGCAGGTCTCGCTTTTTTCTTCAACAATATAGACTCTAAATATTCTAAATGAGGAATCTCAAAGCTACCATTGATTGGCCACTGAAGTTCAGAAGCATGTCTAGTTTGTCTGTGCCAAAAAATCAATAAACATTATACTACCAATGCTGTGCTTACAGTACACGCCGGACGGCCAAATTCAAAAGATTGTCTGTCTCTGCGGAATAATGCCCTGAAACAGGCAGACAATTTCTCAGGCATATCAGATTCCTGGCGCCGAAACAAGGAGCCAGGGAGAGACAGACGGATCCCTCCAAAGCAGATCAATTTCTGACAAAATAATAAAGGGTAAATACCCCAAAGGAATCCTTTAGTTGTGCCCACAGGAAACACATAGGTGGTCATTACGACCCAGGCGGTAAGTACACCAACTTTACCACCATGGTGTAAACTATGTTTACACCATGGTGGATGGCGGATTTACCACCCCATTCCAAGGTGAGTGGGGCGGTAAATCCCCATTTCCCATTTACCCTTCCCCATTCCCATTTTTGCCCCATAGGGCATAATGGGAGTGGGGAAGGCGCTAATTACGGCACCGTAAATTACAGTGCCGTAATTAGCACCAAGGCGGTTTAGCGCCATGGATTTTAACGCCTGCTAAAAGCAGCCGTTAAAATTGGAATCAGGCGTTAAGGGTTAACGGCAGTGTTAACCCTTAACGCCTGGGTCATAATGACCTCCATAGTGTTGATTGAATGAATTTTCGCCAAACAGCCCTAAAGCAAACATAATTGAAATAAATCTCTCCTGATGATCCCTTGTGATGTAAACAGGGTGAAACATGTGTAGAGAGTAAGAGTAAGAAAACAAATATGAAATAAAAAGACAAACCTTGGAAAAGCAATCTGACAAGTGTGCAGAATATTTATTTGGCACTCGCAATTCTGAAATGAAGAAATATGGAATGTCGTAAGTGGATTTGCATATAACTGGAAAAACAGATTCCTGGTGTTACCTGGTCAATAATTGTGCTCACGAGTACAATACGCCAAATCAAATTATCAGGATACTTAAGAATCGGGTCATGACTCACCTGATCAAAGAACTAAAGAAGGTCCGATCGGATTACAAAGGACAACAAAGGACCCTCGTGGTTGGTGATTTTGGCAAAACTGCCCGCCTCGATATATGGACCCTCGTCAAGATGCCATCTCGGACCGCGGGCTCACCGTCCAGGGATCAGGTCGTCAAGTACTGTCGAGGTATCGTGTCTCATCAAAGAAGGGGCCCCCTTTCTCACTGTCCGATCCCAGTCTGATAGCCGTGTCAAGACTTCAACGAGATGGCATCAATCTTGAGGGTCCCTATTCGGGCACCATCTGTAAAAGCAAGGAAATATCAAGGCTGAGTACCACAAAAGGAAATACACCAAACATGGGCTATAAAGATTCACAGATCTTTAATACTGCGCACTTACAAAGAAACACAGATCTGATACAGATAGCTATCTGGCTCTCGACACCCCACAATGAGTACCAGCCCGTCAGAGTGAGGAGGGAGAGTGCTGGACATCTAAACATCTACATTTTTATACATTTCCTACAATATTGTCCTGCCCCTCTACAGGTTAATAATCTGCGGTCTAGAGTTTGTGCCCAGTTCACATGTAGCTCATACAATAATATGCACATAGATTACATAGGTTTGTGTTTCCAAGAAGTTACAATGGCGAAGTGTATTCCTGGATTTAGCAGTGAGCCTTAGTACATATCCCTTCACAATGTATTTCTGCCCGTGTCAACGCTCGACATTTACATAGTATTGTCTTCGATGTGTATTTGTGGATTAGGTTTGTTAATACAGGCGCACCTTGGACAACAGGTCAAACTTGGTGCAAGGTCACATTACCTAGCCTAAACAGTCGGCCCTCGGACAGTCTAAACATTAACAAGGCTCAAAGGTCGGAAAGGCTCGGTTGCAAGTTAAACACAGTCCACCATTTTAGAACAGACAATTCACATACAAACAGAAATCAAAATGGCGGATAATTCTAAAATGGCAGCAAAGTCGATCCAAAACCAGAACTTTGCAACACGGTTTTCTTCGCAGAGCGACTTGGCTTAGGCCAATATATATCAGTAGGAGGCACGCTATGATTTCCCGTTTAACAGCCTAAGCACCACCCACCTTCTTAGCCCTGCCTCTTCCTTCCTGCTCTTAACTCTTAGATCAAGGGTGTCTCTCGCCCGGGTGTCCAAAGTGAAGGGCAATTCCTGTTTGGACCTGTTCGGACCAGGAGGATCCAGGGTCCGACCCCCTGCTAAGACAGCAGGTAAGCATGCACCAACATGCATTTACACCCTCTGTCCCCATAGCCCATCCCCTCCTTCTCTGTTCCCCCCGTGTTGTTCCCTTGTGCCATCCCCCCCTTCCTGCACACAGGAGTCTATCCTGATACGTTCTAGTTTCACCATCATCGTCTTGTGGCCAATGCTGGATTTTACTTTTATGGACTTCATTGATTCACGTTGCATCAGCCTTTCTCAACTCTCATGCTGGTCTTCCTTTGCATCTTGTACTCATGGTGGCCCTGAATCATGCTGTTCCCATCTTCATCTTGTATCCTGGCTTTGCAACATTATGTGTTACTACTGATTTCTGCAATTGTATTTGCTCTCCCCTCTTGCTTCTCCACTCTTTTTGACTGTTTACTCTCTGTTCTCTCATCCCCTCCCCTCTCCCTTTTCCTATCTACCCCCCTCCTCCATTACTCTCTTCTATGCACTTACTCTATCAGAATTGTCCCTGGACCTAGTATGATAGCAACCTCTTCTGTCACTCCCCCATCCCCTTACTGCCCCCCCTCCAGCATTATCTGAAACGTTGTCAGGTCTAGTACGATAGTTGCTTGTTTTGTTCCTTCCCTCCCTTTCAGCACCCCTCTCCCTCACCTTTTGTTTTCCTCCAGCTTTACCAGAAATGTCAGCAGGGCTAGTACAGTAGTCACCTGTCTGTTTACATTTCCTTCTCCTTCTCCCCCTCCCTTCCTTATCTGTGTCTTAGCACTTGCACTATCTGAAATGTCGTCTGGCCAAGTACCATAGTTAATTTCACATCCTTACTGTTCATGGCCTGTAAGAATGTTGTTGTTTTTTCCCTTGTTCCCTCCCTTCCATTGAAGCGCTTTGAATCACATTGTGTATAGGCACTACATAAATAAACTATCATATCAAACTATCATATCATGGGTATTCCAAGAGGAAATGGCCAGGTCTCAATTTCCAGAAACAGGCTTGTTGCTGTTATTGAGAATCAGCCAGTAATTATTGTATAGAATTCCAGAAAGACAAATTATTTGTTACTCCTATTCTTTATTATTTAGGGTCACTGCTCAAAGTGTCACATATGTGGAACCCCCTGAACTAGAAAGCCAGCTCCTCCAGAAACAAAGAGTCACATGGCACTGGCCACAGCCCAGGAGCTTACATTTAAAAATATTAATATATACATATATTTATATTTTTTTCTAGGGTTAGCAAGGGACACCGCAGCTGCAACCCCTGCTGACCCCCAAATGATGTCCCTGCGGCAGAATGGTAGTGCAAATGAAACAAAGAGAACAGTTTGGGCCAGAACAATTCAGGAGAATCCTTATTACATACATCCAACTACATACAGTCCCTTGACCCAGCCATACCCACCAACTACAGGCCCATCACCAGAGTCCCATTCCTACTAAAAATCCTGGACAGAGTCGCCTACATCCAAATTCAGGAATACCCGGAATCCAACCAACTACTAGGAATACGTCAATCTGGCTTCAGACCTCAACACGGAACAGAAACTGCCCTTGTTGATCTCAAAAGCCAGATTGATGATATTAAAGACAAAGGCAATGCAGCAATTCTACTCCTCCTAGACCTCTCAGTGGCCTTTGACCTGGTCAGCCATGAAATCCTTTGTAGTCACCTAGCCACCACAGCCCACTTCTCTGCCTCTGCCATCACATGGATACAATCCTTCCTGGCAAACAGAACCATGCGGGTTTTCTCAACAACAGCCGCAGCAGACCCCATCCCCATCACATGCGGGGTCCCACATGGATCCTGTGTATCCCCCACTTTGTACAATATATTTACAAAGCCCTTATTCGACCAACTGGACCGTCTGAGTGTCACCTACACAAATTACGCAGACGACACCCAGATACTCCTCACCATCACAGGCAATTACCAAGCAGACGTCGCCCGGATCAACAAAATATTCTCCATCATTCAGGCATGGATGGCCTCGCATGGCCTCTGCCTGAATGATGAGAAGACAGAGCTCCTCATCGTCGGCTCCCCCAATACCCTAACTAAACTCAATCCCAACTACAAGAACATCACGATCGATGGACACACCATCCCTATTGTCAAAAGCGTGAAAACCCTTGGCTTCTAGCTGGACGCCAACACCAACCTCTCCAAACACACCAATATGATCGCCTCAGCCTCAGCCTACACCGGCAAGCTCATTAGGGCCAGTAGACTATTCCTATCACTTAACAGTTGCCTCACCCTCGCCAGAGCCCTTATACAATCCAAACTCGACTACTGCAACAGCCTGTACCTAGGTGCTAACCAATCCGTACTTAACAAACTTCAGGTACTACAAGACAACGCTCTGTGCGCAGCCCTCAACATTCCCCGAGGAGAACATATCTCTGCTACTAGGAAAGCCTGCAAATGGCTCTCCATACGCTAGAAAATTGATTTAAAAACCATCTGCCTCACGTACAAGTCCCTCAATCACCTAGCACCACGATATCTAGCCAACAAATTCACCATGAAACCTGCTACCAGAACCACTAGATCCTCCAACACTTTATGCCTGACAGTGCCCAGATTCCACCTAATAAGAGCTGGAGGGGCAAGCTTCACAGTACTCGCCTCCAAACTCTGGAACACCCTACCTCTCAACGTCAAAACTATTGAGTCCTTCCAGATCTTCAGGAAGCAGGTCATCAGCTGGCTCCTAAACAAAGAGTAGCCCCACTAGAATCTGACCTCTCACCCCGTGCGCGGCAACTGGCTCTTGTACTTTATTATATTGTAACTGTATATTGATAACTGTATATATATGTATGTATTATAAACATGTATGAAGTATGCAACCCATAGATACTTCACAATGTTGTAACCGTGTACTTAAGCGCCCTTCTTCCCCTGGGTTTGGAGTGCTATACAAATAAAATAAACAAACAAACAAACAAACAGAGCTCCATGTGAGAGGCTGACAACACCCATAGATCCCTTTATCAGAAAAGTAAGGCCCCCCTAAGGGCTCATCAAGCTTTCAAACATTTGTGATCATATAGGATTCAATACAAGTGAAAGGAAGGTTCTATGATCTGATCAAAGGAAAACGAACTTCTCCATTAATGTGCTGTGCGCTCCAATCAACACCGAGCTTAACATCGAATAGTTAGTGGATAGCTACAACTTGCAGATGAGCAGCCCTCAACATTCCCAGAGGAGAACATATCTCCGCTACTAGGAAAGCCTGCAAATGGCTCTCCATACGCTAGAAAATTGATTTAAAAACCATCTGCCTCACGTACAAGTCCCTCAATCACCTACCACCACGATATCTAGCCAACAAATTCACCATGAAACCTGCTACCAGAACCACTAGATCCTCCAACACTTTATGCCTGACAGTGCCCAGATTCCACCTAATAAGAGCTGGAGGGGCAAGCTTCACAGTACTCGCCTCCAAACTCTGGAACACCCTACCTCTCAACGTCAAAACTATTGAGTCCTTCCAGATCTTCAGGAAGCAGGTCAACAGCTGGCTCCTAAACAAAGAGTAGCCCCACTAGAATCTGACCTCTCACCCCGTGCGCGGCAACTGGCTCTTGTACTTTATTATATTGTAACTTTATATTGATAACTGTATATATATGTATGTATTGTAAATATGTATGAAGTATGCAACCCATAGATACTTCACAATGTTGTAACCGTGTACTTAAGCGCCCTTCTTCCCCTGGGTTTGGAGTGCTATACAAATAAAATAAACAAACAAACAAACAAACAGAGCTCCATGTGAGAGGCTGACAACACCCATAGATCCCTTTATCAGAAAAGTAAGGCCCCCCTAAGGGCTCATCAAGCTTTCAAACATTTGTGATCATATAGGATTCAATACAAGTGAAAGGAAGGTTCCATGATCTGATCAAAGGAAAACTAACTTCTCCATTAATGTGCTGTGCGCTCCAATCAACGCCGAGCTTAACATCGAATAGTTAGTGGATAGCTACAACTTGCAGATGAGCATGGGTAATAACATAATTGGCTTTCATTTCCATACTTTAACCAACAAATCACTGAGTGGAAGTTCATTAATTCATGCTTACCACTGGCATATGTCGGGGAAGCCTTCCACACCATTGTTGGTTATCCAGCCTGCACCATTGCAGAAACCTTTAACCTACCCTGACAAAATATATTGACAGACATCTCCATACAATATCGGAAATCTGCTCTAACCAAGATCAGTAGCTACAAGCAGTGCAAGATTGAACATCCAGTAATATACCTGAAACGTGTAAAATGCTACTTATAAAGGTACTCTAGTTTGGAGCCAAATGTCACTCATATATTGGGAAGAAAAGAATCTAAATGAAGTTTTTCTGTTGGTACATGATTTTCATAAAAAGGCAGAAAGGCAAAATAAAGCTACAGAAACTAAGTCAATGGTTATGGCTTCAACAACTGCAACCCTCTCATGGGAGAGCATCACCAGCACAGCAGGAGAGTGGGAGGGGTTGGGGCGAGGACTTCATTTGTCAGTCCCGTTCCTAGCAGACCCACAGATAGACAACAATCTGCCCCAAAATAGAAAAAGACCAATGCAATTATTGTATGGAGTTATGGCATTGAAAAATTGAAATATCTGAATTGGACTGTGCAATAAACAGCGCCGTCCTTTCCTCAATCCAGTCCGCAATCCTTTTCTCCTCCATGCCCATTTCCTTTAATTACCCATAGGACAGATGAACGGCCAGCAACTTGGCTGCACTGCCAATTCCACTTGATCCACCTGCTTCTTATGTGGAATGTTCTGTTAGTGGAATGTCTGCATGCTCCATGTTCAGATTGTATTGCGTTGTATTGTACTTGTCATTTATGTAGCACCTTCTACCATTATTATAGTCTCAATGCGCTGGTAGTGGGAACACCCTTGGAGAACCGAAGTCCAGAGTGTTGGAGGTCATGGAGTAAGATTAGAATGCGTTTGTGCATTTGGCCAAATGTGTCTTAGAAGGGCTAGCCAGGCTCCTGTAGAGAGAAACCCATGCAGTCATGCATGTGGATGGGTACTTAGAGGGGTCAGGAGTTGGCGTGAGCGCTAGGGACACGTATGTGCTCAGCGTTCCCGAATTAGTCATATGTCTTCGCTGCATTCTGATGTCAGAGGTGTTGAAGCGTAGTCTGGTGTAAGTAAGCATATACTTACATAGAATACTGGAAAGGGTTAATAGTTATCCCTTTTTGTCTGTCTCTCATGAAACATTGTTGTGTTCCCTTTTCATTAAGACTTGGCAGGTGGCAGTGGTATCTACCCTATTTTTCCTACTGCGGTTATTTTATATAGCCTTGGTATTGTTTTAGGCTATCTTAGTAGCCTCGAACTAAAACCCACAGACCATATATGTTTTTATTTTGTTCCGGTAGGATTATTCACCATTTCTTTTTGTAAAGGTCTTTCTTGTGTTTTACTCTGCGCGCCAAACCAAGTTTGGTCCCTTTGTTTGCCAACCTTTGGCGGGCTTCTACACAGAAGCCCTCCTTAGGCACCTGAAAGTCTGGGTAGGCAGGATATGAGGTAGGGGTTTTAGGACCCCTGCCATGGTTTCCCTTGGTAACCCAAGTCACACTCCTGTTTGATTGGGTAGGTGACTGTCCCACCAGGACAGCCACCCTGCTGTGTGATTGACAGCCAGGCTGTGTAAATGGGGGGAAAACTGCATAAAAAGCAGGTCTCGGGGAAGCAGAGTCGCCACTGGAATGAGAGAACCGAAGAGAAGCTGACAGAAGAGGACCTCTACCACGACTGAACCTCCCAGTGAAGCCCTTCTGCGGGTTTGAATCTCCAAACTTCAAAGACAGGGAAGATCTGCAAGGAATCCTCATCCCTTGAGCTGCTGGGAACAACCAGTTTGCCAAACTGCACGCCAGGCCTCCCGCCTCTGGTTGAATTTGCTGTGCACAGCTACAGTGAACCGGATAGCCAGGAGGAGTGGACCCTGCTTGGGTTTTAAGGAGCACACCTTTTATTTTTTTGCTTTGCTCCGCTGCTGGTTTCTTCCCTGGGCAGTGCAGGACCCTCCAGTCTTCCTCCTTCTTGTCAGTCTGACAGTCGCTTCAGGAACCGTGAGCCTTCAGCACATGCCAGGAACGTCTGCCTCAGCTACAGCATTCTTCTGCTCTAAAGGTACTGTGCTAACCCGGTTGTTTGTTTCGTCCAGCCACAGTGAAAGTGTGTGAAATATCTCACCAATCCGAGGGCTTGTCCTTCTTTATTCTTTAAAGTAACTTTTCGTCTGACCAACTTCGTTCTGAACACTTGGCAAAGACTTAACCGTGAACTACCCTGAACTGTGTGATCCTCTGCAAAGACTTTGGTCCATTGACTTTGGGCCAGGCCCCTTGATTTGATTTCCTCACTGTAGTTCCTTTTTCTAGACTGCCCTGCTTACTTACTTGTCGGTGCTGCTCAACTTCTGTCTAACTTTGTCTTTCCCTCCCTTTTAAATTACTGGAGTGCCATTGTGCTCACACTTCATTTTGAGCCTAACTTGTCCAGAATGTATTGGGTGTGGTGTAGTGTATTAAGATTACGATTTTTCAACTGCTTGATAATAGTGTAATGTTTTATAAATGATGTGCAAATAAATGTATATTCTTTTACTCAGAAACCTTGAGTCAGTGTTTGATTGAATCATAGTAATTGCTGTCCTTTGTGTAACTATTGTTACTGCTCACTATACTCTTAAGATAAGCCTGGCTGCTCAGCCATCACTACCACTTTACTGTGTAGTACGGGCTTGTACCAAAGGTGAATTTGTACTGTCACTTGTAGTCCTAATTGTGTATGGTGTTCCCAAAGGGTAATGCATATAATTCTGCCTAACACTGGTGTACAGCGGTGAGGATCAAATATAGTGATTACACTTAGAGTGCTGCTATTACCTTTGATCAACTAACCACAAGGCTAAACATCACTAAAAAGCAATATTAATCATGTCTGATATGAAAAGCTACAGTCAGGAGGCCCTCCTTTGTTACACTGTAGATTATCTGAAAAATCTGTGTAGAGAAAGGAATCTCTCTGTTAAAGACAAAGAGGCCGATTCATGGAATAATTAGCGCGGCGCAAGTGGGCAAAAACGTGCGAATCGCAGTGGAATAGCGAAAATCGTAGTGCAAGTGCGAAAATCGCACTAAAAGCAGCGCACGTCGATTCATGGAAGTCCGTGCGCGAGAAAACCAGCGGATGTGTGATAAAAAAGTGCGCCGCGCACGTTGGCGCACAGGCCATCTAACAGCGTGCGCCAGGTCACAGCGAAAATCGCACAGGCCACAGCGAAATTCGCACATAGCGCGGCGCACGCAACAAAAGTAGGCGGAACACGGGCGTAACACTCGGAATGGGGAACAACTTGCAAAAACGTGGGCGTCACGGGGGAAGTACAGGGCACAAGTGCGCGGAACGCCCACACGCTCGCCTACAACACATATTCATGGAATAGAATAGGGCAAAAAAGCGCACGCTCAAACCAGCGCACAGGCACAAACACGACCGCCACAAGAAAGCAGGCGGTAGCGTCTCTGCGGCTGTAAGAAATGTGCGCCAAAAGGTGCGCCAACAAATAGCACCTATATACTGCCATGATGAATGTCCCATACTGTGGCCCTCCAGGACAAATGACGTGCAAAGGGGTACCCACAAACACGGACACCCGCTGACAAAAAATACGTGTGCGTGTATACCGGGGTGCGCGGGAAGTCTCACACGCGATTTCAGCAGGGTACATGTATTACAGGGGTTCACGTGAAGTTTTTCACACGATCGGGCCTGGGGGAGCGGGCTACGTGTATTACAGGGGTTCGCGTGAAGTTTCTCACGCGATCGGGCCTGGGGGAGCGGGCTACGTGTATTACAGGGGTTCGCGTGAAGTTTGTCACGCGATCGGGCCTGGGGAGCGGGCTACGTGTATTTCAGGGGTTCGCGTGAAGTTTTTCACGCGATCGGGCCTGGGGGAGCGGGCTACGTGTATTACAGGGGTTCGCGTGAAGTTTCTCACGCGATCGGGCCTGGGGGAGCGGGCTACGTGTATTTCAGGGGTTCGCGTGAAGTTTCTCACGCGATCGGGCCTGGGGGAGCGGGCTACGTGTATTTCAGGGGTGCGCGTGAAGTTTGTCACGCGATCGGGCCTGGGGGAGCGGGCTACGTGTATTTCAGGGGTGCGCGGGAAGTTCCACACGCGAATAGCCTGGGCGCGTGTATTTCAGGTGTGCGTGGGAAGTTCCACACGCGAATAGCCTGGGCGCGTGTATTTCAGGGGTGCGCGGGAAGTTTTTCACGCGATTAGCCAGGGTACGTGTATTTCAGGGGTGCGCGGGAAGTTCCACACGCGAATAGCCTGGGCGCGTGTATTTCAGGGGTGCGCGGGAAGTTCCACACGCAAATAGCCTGGGCGCGTGTATTTCAGGGGTGCGCGGGAAGTTCCACACGCGAATAGCCTGGGCGCGTGTATTTCAGGGGTGCGTGGGAAGTTCCAGACGCGAATAGCCTGGGCGCGTGTATTTCAGGGGTGCGTGGGAAGTTCCACACGCGAATAGCCTGGGCGCGTGTATTTCAGGGGTGCACGGGAAGTTCCACACGCGAATAGCCTGGGCGCGTGTATTTCAGGGGTGCGTGGGAAGTTCCACACGCGAATAGCCTGGGCGCGTGTATTTCAGGGGTGCGTGGGAAGTTCCACACGCGAATAGCCTGGGCGCATGTATTTCAGGGGTGCGCGGGAAGTTCCACACGCGAATAGCCTGGGCGCGTGTATTTCAGGGGTGCGTGGGAAGTTCCACACGCGAATAGCCTGGGCGCGTGTATTTCAGGGGTGCGCGGGAAGTTCCACACGCGAATAGCCTGGGCGCGTGTATTTCAGGGGTGCGCAGGAAGTTCCACACGCGAATAGCCTGGGCGCGTGTATTTCAGGGGTTCACGTGAAGTTATTCACGCGATCGGGCCTGGGGGAGCGGGGTACCACTCACCGTCTGCCTTGCGTGTAGAAGAACGCGTAGCCAACACCCGCTGTGAAGTAATAACGTGTGAACCCCAACGGATGGAAAACACACGCACCGCACGAAAAGCACGTAAAGAACATAAAGGCACGCGGGATCACCAAGCCCTGCCAGGGCAACGCCCGTGCGCAAAACATCACGGACGCGCTTACGCTGTAAGGGCCTTTGGTCCAATGAAATCGCGTACGGGCAATGCCCGTGCGCAAAACGTCACAGACGCGCTTACGCTGTAAGGGTCTTTGGTCCAATGAAATCGCGTACGCGTGCTGACGCGCTTACGCGCTAAGGGCCTTTCCTCGATTTTCACGCTGACGTGCAGGATTTTCACGTGCCAAATCACTCCGTATCAAGCTGGCCACGCGAAAACACACGGAAGACCACGCTCCTGCCCAGAAGGTCGAATTACTGCCCCCCAGTGCCCGGAGCAGCCTCCCACGTGCCATCTGCTGCTGCCTGCCTGCCTGCCTGCTGCCACCGTGCCCTGCCATTTGGTGCCTGCACATCAGCCATCTGAAGGTGTCCAGTTGCTGTGTCCACCCCTGCTGGAACAGAAGACTCCCGACTCGGATAACATCGCTCCACAGCCCAGCCCCAGGACCCAGTTGCCCACCCACTCCTGCCCCTGGGGTTGCCATGTCGGGCACATCAACATCTGGCACCAGTGGCAACCCCCAGCCAGAGGGGCAGAGGGGCACCAGCTTCACTGCCACCGAAGTTGGTGTCCTGGTGGAGCAAGTCCTGGGGCAGTATGATGCCCTCTTCGGATCGTCCCGCGCCAACAAGGAAGGACGGGACAGGATCTGGGCCGACTGTGTGGTTGCCATCAACGCGGAGGGGGTGGCAACCCGCACCATACAGAAGGTCAAGAAGCGCTGGGAAGACTTGAGGTCCAGGACCCTCATGAAGGCCCGGCGCCTCGTGGAGGGGGGCCGGGGCCGCATGAGTTCCATCCAGTTGAGGGTCCTGGAACGCGCACACCCAGCGCTCCACGCCCAGGTCCTTGAGAGGGAGACCCGTCTGGAGTTGAGCGGTAAGTGGCCAAGCATTGCTGTGTGAGACAGGGCATGTTGCAGTGTGCTGGTTGTCTGATACTTGCCTGCATGTGTGACATAGGCCATGTACGCATGTATGTGTGCAGGGACATCATGGGAATGCATGTGCGACCTGTAATGTGTGAACCGCACGGTTGTTGCATGTGTTTGAATGCGACATGGGGAGCCCTGTGCAGATTGCACACATGAGAGCATGGCAGTCTCTGTTCCTGGACATGGGTGGGGGCGAGGGATGGGTGCTGATGCCAGATACATATGTGGTATCCATGTCTGTGTGCCTGACCTGCGTGTCTGTGACTTGTGAGTGCCATGGATGCATGACACATGTCTGTGACAATGTACAGATTCACTGATGCAGCCTAGTCATCCTTGTATGCACTGTGATTGGGGTGTACGGGGCCAGATGGATGTGACTGAGGTGAAGTGTGTGCATGTGATAGGCATGACCCATGATGCATGTGAGTCCCATTACATTGTATGAATCGAGAGTCCATTGGACATGCATTGAAATGTCCATGGCACGCACCATGACTGTCACTGTGTGTGTTTTGCCTGGACTGACACATGTGTTGTGGTGTGACATGATGGAAGTGTACTTTGACAGTGGCACTCATCTGCTATTGCTTCCTGTCTAGGGGACCATTGTACAGTACCCTGATGCTTGTGTTCTATGTCTCCCTCTATGCAGCGGCTAGTGAAGGAGAGGGCGGAGACGGCGCTGTGGAGCAAGGCGGCAGGGATGCCCCCACGGCTGCAGCGGAAGGGGTGGGTGAGCCCCCACAGGGGCCTGCTACGGCGGTAGACGGCGAGGAGCCATCCAGGTTGGTGGTTTCCACAGAGGAGGAGGAGGCCGCCACTGAGGCGCACATGGGGCCTGGTGGGGGCATCCCTGCTGGTGCAAGTGGTGCAGTCCAGGGGCAGGGGCAGGAGGCAGCACAGGTCACCGTGGAGGGGCCTGTGCATGTCGCTGTCCCTGAACCTGTGGGTGCACCACCTTGCACCAGCAGGGATGCCCCGTCCCAGGTCCGTCCGCAGGTAGAGGGGATGTCCATGTCATCTGACTCCCCTCCACCTGCGGACGAGGGGACCCCTGGCCGTGTGGAGAAGGTCCTGATTGGGGTCGCGATGCGCACGGCTGTGATTCGTGATGCCGTGCGTGCTTCCCAGGAGGAGCACGCACGTCATCACGAAGAGCACCGTGCCGACGTGGCCCAATTGGGATCGGCCATGTTCGGGGGTTTCCTGCATGTGTCGGCCACTCTGGCGGCCCTCTCCTCCTCTGTGGAGACTATACGCCAGTCGTTCTTCTTGCCGTCTTCCGGCCCAGATGCCACCAGGGCCCCCTGTGGACCTGCCCTGACCAATGCAGCCAGCTCGGTGGGGATCCCATCCCTGCCACAGTCGGGAGTCAGAGGTCCAGCAGGGGGGGACAACACAGCAACTGGACCCCAGCAGATGGAGGATGTGACGGCATCATCGGGCAGGGCACGTGCGCGTCGGTGGTTTCCATCATCCTGGATGCCGTCGTGCTGGCAGAGGCAGTGGCATCGGCGGCAGCAGCAGGCTCGACGTGGGAGGCATCATGGCTCGGGGCCATCAAGATCAGAGGGGCAGGCATCGGCCGGAGGGCAGGAGAACCCTGGGATGGTAGTGTCTTCCGTGTGGGAGCAGTTGGTCCAGAGGATAGGTGCGGAGCGGCAGCGGGAGGAAGAGGAGCGGCTCACCATGGTCAGGGCGGAGTTCTCCATGCGTCGGGCGTTGAGGCGGGCTGAGTGCCTCGAGGAAGCTCGCAGGGAGTTTGAGGTGAACATGGGGTTATCCCTGCGAGACCTCGGGGCCAGGACAGAGTCCCGCCTCCAGGACATCGACATGGAGTTCGATGATGCCCTGGCCGGCAACATCACAGAGTGAGCTGCAGGACTTGCCCGCTGCCATTGTATATAGTTATATAGTTAGTGGTAGGTTTCCTTTAAAAAAAAAAAATTTTATTTGGTTGCGATTGGACAATGCGCCACTTTTTTGTATATAGTTCAGTTTTTAGTTAGTTGACATAGTTAGGTTTCATTTGGTTGGGCTCATGGACCCGGGATTGTCTTGTAAATAGTTATTCTATGGATTTTTTGATTTATTGGATTTTTTTCATGGACATTCATCTTCTTTTTGTTGTTTTGCTTTGTGGTTTTTCTAATTTCATTTCCATTCAAGTTGATTTTCAATACATTTTTATTTTCATCCTTCAATGTGTCGTATCATCTCATTGCTTTCATGCATGTCATGTTGGGTGTTTTAACATTCACTTGCAGCCATTGTGTGTGACAGACATGTGTTCATTTGCATTATTTACATTGGGTGTGTAACATGTAATTGCCTTTGATATGTGGGTGGATGTGATAGTTGGTTGGGCCTTTTGGCAGGGGAGGATGGCCATTACGGACATGATTGGGGATTGTTGGGACCCAGGTGCAGGGGGGCATGGATGGGACATGGGCGAGGGCCTGCTGGCAGGTGCCCCACAGTGCTGGGGGGTGGGGGTGGTGGGGGACATGAGTTGGACATGGGTGGGGGCCTGGTGGAGGGTGCCCCACAGTGCTGGGGGGTGGGGGTGGTGGGGGACATGAGTTGGACATGGGTGGGGGCCTGCTGGCAGGTGCCCCACAGTGCTGGAGGGTGGGGGTGGTGGGAGACATGAGTGGGGGTCTGGTGGGGGCTGCCCCTGGATGCTGGGGGGTGGGGGTGGTGGGAGACATGAGTGGGGGCCTGTTGGAGGGTGCCCCTGGATGCTGGGGGGTGGGGGTGGTGGGAGACATGAGTGGGGGCCTGTTGGAGGGTGCCCCTGGATGGTGGGGGTGGTGGCAGACATGAGTGGGGGCCTGGTGGAGGGTGCCCCTGGATGCTGGGGGGTGGGGGTGGTGGGAGACATGAGTGGGGGCCTGGTGGAGGGTGCCCCTGCACTGCTGGGGGGTGGGGGTGGTGGGGGACATGAGTTGGACATGGGTGGGGGCCTGCTGGCAGGTGCACCACAGTGCTGGGGGGTGGGGGTGGTGGGGGACATGAGTTGGACATGGGCGAGGGCCTGCTGGCAGGTGCCCCACAGTGCTGGGGGGTGGGGGTGGTGGGGGACATGAGTTGGACATGGGTGGGGGCCTGCTGGCAGGTGCCCCACAGTGCTGGGGGTGGGGGGGGTGGAAGACATGAGTTGGACATGGGTGGGGGTCTGCTGGCAGGTGCCCCACAGTGCTGGGGGGGTGGGGGTGGTGGGAGACATGAGTGGGGGCCTGGTGGGGGCTGCCCATTGTGGCAGGGGGGTGGGGGTGGTGGGAGACATGAGTGGGGGCCTGGTGGAGGCTGCCCCTGCACTGCTGGGGGGTGGGGGTGGTGGGAGACATGGGTGGGGGCCTGGTGGAGGCTGCCCCTGCACTGCTGGGGGGTGGGGGTGCAGGGGGACATGAGCAGGTGTGCAGGGTAGTCCCCTGTTTTGTGGGCTGCCTGCAGGGGCCGTCGAGGGTGTACAGGGAACACCTGTGAGGACCCACCCAGCCTAATCGCGTGTAAAACTTCCCGCGCACCCCTGAAATACACGCGCCCAGGCTATTCGCGTGTGGAACTTCCCGCACACCCCTGAAATACACGTACCCTGCTGAAATCGCGTGTTAAACTTCCCGCGCACCCCTGAAATACACGCGCCCAGGCTATTCGCGTGTGGAACTTCCCGCGCACCCCTGAAATACACGCGCCCAGGCTATTCGCGTGTGGAACTTCCCGCGCACCCCTGAACTACACGTACCCTGCTGAAATCGCGTGTGGAACTTCCCGCGCACCCCTGAAATACACGCGCCCAGGCTATTCGCGTGTGGAACTTCCCGCGCACCCCTGAAATACACGCGCCCAGGCTATTCGCGTGTGGAACTTCCCGCGCACCCCTGAAATACACGCGCCCAGGCTATTCGTGTGTGGAACTTCCCGCGCACCCCTGAAATACACGTACCCTGCTGAAATCGCGTGTAAAACTTCCCGCGCACCCCTGAAATACACGCGCCCAGGCTATTCGCGTGTGGAGCTTCCCGCGCACCCCTGAAATACACGCGCCCAGGCTATTCGCGTGTGGAACTTCCCGCGCACCCCTGAAATACACGCGCCCCGGCTATTCGCGTGTGGAACTTCCCGCACACCCCTGATATACACGTAGCACGCTGGGAGTCATGAGTGGGGGCCTTGTGGAGGGTGCCCCTGGATGGTGGGGGGTGGGGGTGGTGGGAGACATGAGTGGGGGCCTGGTGGAGGGTGCCCCTGGATGGTGGGGGGTGGGGGTGGTGGGAGACATGAGTGGGGGCCTGGTGGAGGCTGCCCCTGGTGGCTGGGGGGTGGGGGTGGTGGGAGACATGGGTGGGGGCCTGGTGGAGGCTGCCCCTGCAATGCTGGGGGGTGGGGGTGGTGGGAGACATGAGTGGGGGCCTGGTGGAGAGTGCCCCTGGATGCTGGGGGGTGGGGGTGGTGGGAGACATGAGTGGGGGCCTGGTGGAGGGTGCCCCTGCACTGCTGGGGGGTGGGGGTGGTGGGAGACATGGGTGGGGGCCTGGTGGAGGCTGCCCCTGCACTGCTGGGGGGTGGGGGTGCAGGGGGACATGAGCAGGTGTGCAGGGTAGTCCCCTGTTTTGTGGGCTGCCTGCAGGGGCCGTCGAGGGTGTACAGGGAACACCTGTGAGGACCCACCCAGCCTAATCGCGTGTGGAACTTCCCGCGCACCCCTGAAATACACGTACCCTGCTGAAATTGCGTGTAAAACTTCCCGCGCACCCCTGAAATACACACACCCAGGCTATTCGCATGTGGAACTTCCCGCGCACCCCTGAAATACACGTACCCTGCTGAAATCGCGTGTAAAACTTCCCGCGCACCCCTGAAATACACGCGCCGCGCACCCCTGAAATACACGTACCCTGGCTAATCGCGTGTATAACTTCACGCGTACCCCTGATATGCACGTTACCCGCTTTGCGTTCCTTGTTTGGCAGTCCTGTAAACTGGTCCAGGGTTAGCGCAGCCCTTTGCGATGATTTAGCGATTTTGATGGCTTTTCCTTGCGCGAGGGCGTTCTTCGGGGCGTTACTGGCGCTGCTGCAGGGTCGCTGCGATACTCTGCACCATGGCTGGTTTGGGAGCCTAAAATCCATGAATACGCTGTGCGCAGAAATCGGTTTTAGCGCACGTGCCTGGCGCAGACAATCGCACGCCGACACTCTGCGCCAGCTGCTTGCGACACTTTTCTGCGAAATTCTATGAATTACCCTGAAAAAGTCTGAATTGATTGAACGGTTGTTAGAGAAACAAAGTCTGGAGGGTGGGTCTGAAATACCTAACCCCTCAGCAAATGTGGAAAATGATGAGGATGATAATGTGTCTATTATTGATGAGTTATTTGAAACAGGTGTGTCCCACAATGTAGGCCTCACTGCTCCTTTACCTGCTCAGCAACCTCAACCTTTGTCCACTGGGACCCCTACAAGTCCTACACTCAATCCTGAATTCATTGCTCTAGAAAAGATGAGGCTTGAATTGGAATTTAAATGTTTAAATGCTCAAACTGAACAAAAACATCAAGAGCTTAAGCTCAGAGAAATGGATATGAATCATGCCTTGGAAATGAATAAGTTGTCTATTGAAAATGCTTCTCTCCGAGAGTCTTCTAGGTTTTCCAGTCCTAAGAGACCCTGTATGCCTAAAGAAATTGTTGGTATGTATGAGGCTAAGCTTGATATTTTGGATTGGTTGGCAATGTTTGAATATAACCATGAGATTCAAGACATTACAGGGAATCAGTTGCTTCCTTGGCTCTTCTCTAGGCTACCCACTGTTGCATCTGATGTTGTGATGGAGTTGGGGGAAGTGGATAGGATGTATTATGAGTGTGTGAATCTAGTTTTAATTGCTAGATTTGGGAAGACCCCTTCCCATATCTAAAGAGGTTTAGAACCCTCAAAAAGCATGATGGTACCCCTTAGGCTACCTGGGTATGTGGATGTTTGAAAAACTTAGATGGTTGGGTTAAGGGTTACAGAGTAAACACTTATGAAGGTATGCAAAATCTTGTTATGTTGGAGTAAATGTATGATGCCTGCTCTCCTGAGCTCAGACAGCACTTGGCAGATTCTAAGGAGATCGATCCAAAAAAGTTAGGTAAGGCTGCTGACTTGTGGGTTGCCAACAGGTACACTGACAAGGATTCTGGGGCAACCCAGAAGAAGAATGAGGGAAAGTAGCCAAAGAAAGATAACAAGGAGAATTCAAATACCTCCAATCCAAAAGAGGGCACCACACAGGAACATAAGGGTAAACCACAAGGGAAACTGAATCAGGCATCCGCAAGATTGTCCCAAGTCACACCTGTGTCTCCTTCACCTGCTGAGGCAGAGTGTGAGGTACAACCCTGTGTGGTTGAGCCAGTTTCTGAAGAGTCAGATCTGGAGGAAGACATTGTTTTGTCTTTACTGGCAGAAGGTGGACCCAACAGGGAAAACTTCAGCAGAGGACAAAGAGAGTGTCCTACTCTCGAAGGTCTTCAACAACAGGCAGCTTCTCAACTTTATGGGCAAGAAGTTGGAAAGAATAGGTTAAGCTGGGAAGATGGCCTTTTCTACAGTTAACCGACTGAGTCTTTCCCTGGGGACTGCAAAAGACTTGCAGAGCCCCTAGAAAACAGACCCAGTTCCTACAGTTGGCCCATTAGATACCTTTGGCTGGACATTTGAGTTTTAAAAAGACCAAAGAAAGGCTCTCCTTATACTTCTACTGGCCTAAGATGGTTTCCGAAGTTGACAAATTCTGTTGGAGCTGTCACACTTGCCAAACCTCTGGCAAGAGTGGAGCCAAGAATGTGGCACTGCTAGTGCCTCTCCCAGTGTTGGGAGTTCCTTTTGAGAGGGTGGGCATCGACATTGTTGGTCCCCTTGACCCTCCCACGTCTTCAGGAAACAGGTTTACCCTGGTTGTAGTAGACCATGCTACTAGGTAGTCTGAAGCAACACCTATGAGGAGTGTTACGGCTCAGGCTCTACTTGGTATTTTTACCAGAGTAGGGTTTTCTAAGGAAGTGATATCCGACAGGGGATCCAATTTTATGTCCCACTACATGGAAGCCATGTGGAAAAACTGTGGTGTCACTTACAAGTTCTCTACAGCCTACCATCCACAGACAAATGGACTGGTAGAGAGGTTTAATCATACTATGAAGAACATGATAGGTGCCTTAGAGGAACCCCTTAAAAGAAAGTGGGACCTTCTACTGCCATGCCTTCTCTTTGCTTATGGAGAAGTCCCTCAGGAGGGAGTTGGTTACAGTCCCTTTGAACTTCTCTATGGCCATCCAGTCAGAGGCCCCTTGGCCCTGATTAAGGAAGGGTTGGAGAGTGCTCCTTAGCCCAAGCCAGTCAGAGTGACTGACTATGTGATAGGTCTCCAAAGGAGAATGTCACACATGATGGGAGAAGCTAGTGATAACTTAAAAGCAGGTCACGCTCTGGTCAAGCATTGGCATGATTAGAAGGCCAGCATAGTTGAGTTTACTCAAGACCAGCTTGTACTAGTTATGGTGCCAACACGCAGAGGGCCTTGGAGGACAAATGGATAGGACCGTTCAAGGTTGTGGGCAAACTTGGAGAGGTGAACTATTTGGTGGACTTAGGCAGACCTAAGGAGGCTCCAGGAGTCTTTACACCAACTGTTTGAAGGCATATGTCTCAAGACAAGAAGTGGGAGCTTTGCTTCTAGCTTCAGATCAAGAGGAGGAGGAGAGTGAACCTCTACCTTACCTCCTCAGAGGCCAACCTTTAGATGGGGACATAGAAGGAGTCAATCTCTCTTCTCAACTGACATCTGAACAACAGGAGGAGTGCAAAGTTCTGTTAAATCAGTTTGCCTCCCTGTTTTCACTTTCACCCGGCTTGACCCCTTGGGGCCAGCATGATATTCTCACTGGTGACTATTTACCTGAGAAAAGCAGAGGTTACAGAATGTCAGAACATGTGAGATCCCATATCAAAGGAGAGGTCAACAATATGCTTGATCTCAGGGTTATAGAGCCCTCTACAAGTCCATGGTCTAGTCCAGTTGTTCTAGTACCAAAGGCAGGATCCAAGGAGTTGAGATTCTGTGTGGACTATAGAGCCCTAAATGCAGTCACTAAGACTGATGCCCATCCTTTGCCAAGGACAGATGAACTGGTGGATAAGCTTGGTGCAGCCAAGTACCTCAGTGCATTTGATCTGACGTCAGGCTATTAGCAAATAGCCCTGACATACCATGCCAAGGAGAAAACTGCATTCTCAACCCCAGCAGGCCTCTACCAGTTTAAGGTTATGCCTTTTGGACTAAATAATGCACCTGCTAAATTCTAAAGGATGGTCAATCAAGTTCTGAATGGGATGGAGGACTTCTGCGTGGCATACTTGGATGACATTGAAGTGTTCAGACCTACTTGGAAAGAACATGTTGATCACTTAGGATATGTTTTGCAGGCTCTTGAGCAGGCCCATCTGACCATAAAAGCAAGCAAATGTCAAATTGGTCAGAGCAAAGTGGTCTACCTTGGTCATGAGGTAGGAGGAGGTGAAATAAGGCCATTGCCTACCAAAGTACATCCTGTACAAAACTGGGCCACCCCTACTACTCATACCCAAGTGAGAGCCTTCCTAGGTCTCACTGGGTACTACAGGAATTTCATTGAGAACTATGGGTCCATAGCCTCTCCCTTGAATGTGATTTCCTCTCCAAAATCTCCTAAAAAGGTTAGATGGAATGAGGAGTGCACTCAAACCTTTGAAAACCTGAAGAAAGCCCTTTGTCAAGCTCCAGTCCTAAGAGCTCCTGATTATCCCCATCCCTTCATTGTGCAGACAGACGCATCCAATACAGGTATAGGTGCAGTCCTTAGTCAACTAGATGAGAAAGGGAGGGAGCACCCCATTTGCTTCATCAGTAGGAAACTGAAGGAACCAGAAACAAGCTGGGCAACCATAGAGCATGAATGTTTTACCATTGTGTGGTCTTTGAAGAAGTTTAGACAATACTTGTATGGATCTACTTTGGTAATGAAACCAGGGTCATGATTGGTGTTTGATAGCATGTGTGGTCTGGGCCACCGCTAAAACGGCTGCCACCACCAGGTGCTGAGAGGTCAGGGATCACCGCAAATGTGGCCTGCGCCGCCTGGTGCTGTGTGCTCCTATATTTGGATTGGGAATTGGAAGGTTTTGGCGGCTAGCCAGGCTTTGAGGACATTTTTGAAGGAAAGGTAGTTCTCAGTGCAGCATATGTGGAGAGGAAGAGTGTTCCAGATGGTCGGAGCTAGTATAGAGAAGGCTGAGCTGCCAATTCTGGTGTAGTGGTAAGGGTGGATGGTGAGGAGGAGAGCTGATACAATTCTGTGGGTATTGGTTTAAAGGGCTTTGCCTGTTAGTCTACGTCTATCACTGAATGGAATGCTGTTCTGCAGAGCCCTCCAAAACCTGTGACCATTTTTGGGTTTAGATCTGCCATATGAAATGGGTTGCACTATTCACTGTTACAATGGTATTTAATTATATGGTTATGGAGTAGTGGATGGGCACTAGAATTTAGCTGATCATTGTGCTTGGTCTTTGTTTTTAGATATTGCCCTGCTGCTGGTGATTGGGCGATCAATCGCTCTGACCACAACAGGAACTCCTCAAGCCCATCTGGGCTCACATGCTAAAGAGAACTACATGGACTATTAGGCTTCCACAGGCTCCTACTTGGACCACTGGTCCAGCCCTCCCAAGCATGATACATTGGACTGCCCACTTCATCAATGGCTGCATCTATTAACTACATGTCTTGAGAAAGACCCCTTGAGGGGCGAAACACATGTCAGCTGACAACTATCAATACATAAACTACTACTAAATTGGATTGAATCAATTTACTTTTAAAGATATATAGTTATATGTCTCTGTACATAGATAATTGGATTTTTTGGATGTGTTTTAGGATTCCTCTGCCCTGATGAATGAACTGTAGATTGACAATCCCTTGTTGCAACAGATATTGCTGGACATAGTTCCTATTCAATTATGGCCAACCCATGTGAATGAGGTTAACACATACTGGACGTAGAACCTGCAACTATCCCATTGAACCCAGTCAAATCATTCTCCTGTATCCCACACAATGCCATCTCAATAGAATCAAAAGAAGGTCTAAAGCCCGTCATTGACTCCATGCTTCAGCACGAGAATACTGTACTGACGTATTGCCTTTGCATGACCCATTCTGCCCATTAAGGAATTTGGGACAGAGACACATTCATTTATTAGAGATTCTCATGCTGTGAATGTAGCCATTCTACCCACCTTTCCTGTTTATCGAATCCCACAAGCATTCAGTTCTGTATACACAAAGAAGCAACACATTTCACAGTGGTGCACCTGTAAAGCAGCATTCTTCCAGTGTCCATACATACCAAGAGCCAAAATGTAGTTGCCCTTATTTATACAAACTTGAAATATACATTCACATGGCTTCCACAAAGGTGTGTAGCGAGCCGAATCCTCTTTTCTATGATTTTGAAGAGAGATTTACAGGCCAATTCATGGAATAAATCTGCACCAAAATTCGTGGCGAAAGAAAAATCTGTGCGTGCGATTCATGGAAGGCCCTGCGCGTGTTTTTCCCAGGATGTGCGCCACACGTGGAGCACACGCCACTGCGACATCCCGAAGGCTGTGCGTGACGCGCACAGCGAAAGCGCACAATGTGTAGCGCACACACCAAAAAGGGGGCGGAATACACGGAATGGGGAACAACTTGTGAAAATGAGGGCGTAACTGGAGAGGAACTGCTGGGAAATAAATGGAACGCCCACACGCACGCGAACAACACATATTCATGGAATCTAATAGGGAAAACACGCGCACGCTAAAAGACATGCACAGGCGTAAACATGTCTGCCACACGAAGGCAGGCAGAAGCGTCCCTGTGCAGTATAAAAGTGCACGCAAACAACAAACACGTATATACAGCTACGATGAATGTCCCATTTCTCGAAGCACTGATCATGGGACACCGCCGGAGGAGGAGAATAGCCAGGCCCCGCATTTTTTTGCCAAGGACCAGCCTTTGTGGGATGCCTGATGACCATGTCTATGGCAGGTATAGGTTTCCACCTCATATCATCATAGAGCTGGTCACTGAGTGGGAGGATGAGCTCACATCACCCACCCTGTGCTCCCAAGCATTGAGCCCCTT
Source organism: Ambystoma mexicanum (assembly GCF_040938575.1). Classification (NCBI taxonomy): domain Eukaryota; kingdom Metazoa; phylum Chordata; class Amphibia; order Caudata; family Ambystomatidae; genus Ambystoma; species Ambystoma mexicanum. The sequence goes on from NC_090924.1 coordinate 659,119,520, forward strand.
GGAAAAGGTGCTCATTGTCCTGCATTTTTTGGCCACTGTGTCATTTCAGAGGACAACTGCCATAGTTGGGGGTGTCTCACAGCCCACGCAGTCACGCTGCCTACACCAGGTGTTGGCAATCATGACTGCGCGCCTCTCAGTCCGCAGGCACATATACATGCCCAGAACACCTGCAGAAAGGCAGGCCGTGGTCCAGGACTTTTACAGGGTTGCACACTTCCTCAAAGTGCTTGGTGCCACAGATTGCACCCAGGTGACCCTACATCCACCTAGGGCCACTGAGAACATCTACTGCAACCGCAAGCACTGGCATTCCATAAACGTACAGATTGTATGCGATGCCCATGGAATTATCACCTCTGTCTATGCAAACTATCCTGGGTCTACCTATGACAGTTTCATATACAGAATGTCCGCCCTGAGTGTGGACCTGGAAGCTGGGAAGCATGGCGACACATGGCTCATTGGTGAGTACAAATGTCTGTGCACATGCATGCATGTCACACACAGACAAATACACAAACCTAACGAATGACAACCATCATCACCTCGCCAGGGGACAGTGCCTACCCTCTGAGCAACCACATGATGATGCCAATACGGAACCCCGCCACACCAAACCAGGTAAAATATAACACCGCCCATATTGCAACCAGGGGCATAGTGGAGTGCACATTCAGAGTGCTCAAGTCACACTTCCGCTCCCTTGGCCGCTCTGGCAGGCAGCTACTATATGCACCCCCAGTAGTGTACAGGACCATTGTGGCAGCATGTGTCCTGCACAATGTTGCAACATGGCGGGGCGTACCGGTGAACATGGTGGTGCCCCACATCCCCAACCACAGGCACAGGCGCTGCTCATGGGAGTGGAAAGGGCACGTGGCGAGACAGCCTGGACCCAGCTTGTGGCCACATTTTTCACCTAAACTCCCACCCCTGCAGAGCGCACACAGGCCTGGCACATACCAGGTGACAATCGATGATGACAAAGAGACAGTCAACTGTCACAACCTTACCACCCTGAGAATGTTGCAGCGGAAGTGCTACATTGTGTGCATCCCTAGCTACTTAAACATAACCAATCCTGTGTGACCAAAAGGAACACATGCAAGGAACATATCACACCATCCCCCTGCAAAACAAGGCATGAAAATCACTGGTATGTCACCCAAACCCTCACAACCCACATCACCCTTGCCAGCCACACCATGACCTGGCATGCAACAGCAAAAGAGCAAAACAAAAGCACAAAACATGAGCAATTAGATATGAAGTGACACATGATAAATGGAAAGAGGCCTGAGACAATCACACCTGACATGGAATCAGATTAAATGACTGACCAACAACCTCCCACAAATACAAAGTCATACACAAGTGCATGCCACCAGCGGTACCATCAACAAAAGAAGAATGCCTGTTGTCATGCACATTGGCCAATCAAATTACGCTAATCCCAAACCCGTGTGCTGTGTGTGTCTCCTGCAACACACCGCTCAGCACACAGCAGAGTGAGCAGCCATTGTGTTGGGGATACACCTTGAGCATCATATATAAAGGACAAGCAGCAAAAATAACCCAGTGATGCATGTACATGATCCCCAGATGGTAAGTGATCATGCGCTGCACAGACACAGCATGCCAGAGAAGGCAATCTGTGTGCACGTGTGGGCATGGAAGGGTGGTTGTATGTGTGGTGGAGCATTGTGTAGGTGTGTGTGTCAGTAGGGACATGCACTCAATACATGCATGTGAAATCAAGTGGCCCTCAGTGTCCTGTACATATCGCATGTGAACATTGCCCATGTGGATACCCCAGTATGTCAAACCACAACAATCCCCTGACACCTGAAAAGTAAACCCAACACAGGACAGCCATTGACCAGCAAAACACATGATGTGCATAGTACCCCACAATGTCAGAGAGCCCAATCACTGTAGCCCAAGCATACTGTCCAACAACAAAAGGCCCTCCCTCATTTACTCATCACCATGATCTTCAGAAGAACTGTGTGTCGGGTCCATCAGCTTCTTCCTTCTAGTCTACCTGGCTTCAGGATCCCCCTTCCCCTTGGTTTCCTTGTTCTTCCTTTTGTGTACATAGGGTCAAGCCCTCTCAGAGGCCACCTTTACTGGTAAAAATACCAAATCGCAGAGAACTCCAAGTAGACAAACCCCCAAACCAGGGCTAAAGCCTCTAGGCACCAAAAAACCCTGGTAGTGTCTCCAAAATAGCACAGTAGAACAATGGTTCAACAGCAATTTGAGTACACAAATATCAATGATGATGCCTCAACTGATGGGTAGTGTCACAGCCCCGGTCTCCAGGTGCAGGAGTGGCACGAACCAACCACCCCCTCTGCGGTCTGGGTGCCTGCAAGGTCAAATTTACACAGACCTCCGAGACCCTGGCGGGGAAAGAGGGTAAGGGATCCATTGGTTGGGTAGGTATCGGTATTTAGGATAACCGGAAAGAGGGTCATGAGAGGGGAGGTGTATGGGCAAGGGAAAGTAAGGAAAACACAAAATACAACAATTGACAATTACACCTACAAAAACAGAGAAAACATGTTCCTCATGCACATTGAACAAACTGGCTTAAAGGTGAGCCAAAGAGAGACTTATCTCTGGGGTGAGTGCTGGCCTCCTGCCTGTGCACTCAAAGGTGCAGTAACAGGAGCAGTTCAATGCTGCAAAGAGAACATGAGTTACTATTCTGTGGGTGTTGCCTCACACACACATAACAGCATTCATGCCTCGAACTTAGTGACTCCTCCCCAAACAAGAACTCTTGTCTGCTGCTTCGTTCATATAGTTTAGCTTGCCCCTGTGATGGTTTATACACTGTTCATGCGGTAAGGTAGTCACACGTGGCTCTCTGTAAATGGAAGACCATGGGTTAAGAATCACACATGATAGTATGAGCCTTGGATGTGCTGCTAGCCACGTGTGGCGAGGTGCGACTTCAACGTTGGCAGGGTTTTGTAGTTCTTGGCCAGGTGTCTGCTGGGAAAGGTAGTCTGGAGGCTCCTTTTCCTGCAGAAAGGGCCTAAATGCCTTTTTTAAGACTTGCATCTATTCAGTGTGTGTTTCATTATGCTGCTTGTTACTGGGCTATGTCTGAGACTCACATCTGACCTCCCCCCACATAACCCCAGGGTCTGTACCCTGACAGTTAGAACTGGAACTTCATTAGACAATAACCAAGGAGGCTGGCACAACTGAATGGTTGAGCTGAAACAAAATCAATCCTCGAAAGCTTGAACGAAGAAAGGCAGAGACAGCACAAGTCTTTAAATGCACAGTGAAAGGGAGATAGCCAGAAACAGCTGACAGCAAGTTAAGAGCCACAACAGTTGAATAGCATAGATAAAAAAATAAATCACCATAAAGCCATGGATGTAATAGATGAAATACAGGAGGAGCGACAGAGAGATGCTATGGAACAGAAGTGTACTTAGGAAAACCGAGGCAGTGTAAGAGTACGTGTAAATAACTGCCCGAGAGACAGGTGGACAGATCTGCAACAAGGACAGTAGCAGGAAGAAAAACAGGGACTAAAGGCACGAGAGAGTGAAAAAAAATAAAAGAGCTGTAGTCCAGTAGGAAAACTGCACCATCAGGCAGCAGCGAAGTCCAAGAGGGAAGACAGATACAACGTGCCGTCCAAACAGAATGGAGCGGAGGAGTAGTATATGGCATCTCAGGTGAGGATTGGACCGTGAGTTCTGCCTCTTGGGTCACATACCTAATGCATTCTCCTTTGCCACAATCCCCATGGGCTGAACTCAACACGTAACAACTTCACATTGTCTCCACCCGGCCCCCTCCCACCATCAGTTTGACTTTCACAGCTAAAGGGTGCAGGCTACTGTCTACATAATGCAGTGAATCAAGCATGTATACAGGCAAGAAATGAAAATACATCACAATCAACGTCAATAAATGAACAGTTCAAAAATGTACTCACCAAAATTGATTGCAGACATGCGTGGAGAAAACATCCATAATACCCACCAGGGGTGTAAACACAAGTAGTACAGCGGCAGACAGGCCACCGTTTGACGAAAGTCCAATGCCCTTGTGTAAATTGTTATCACACCGAACCATCCTTGCAAGCCCATGGAAAAGGGAAGCAGGAGTGGCATATGTGTCAGGACCCCAAGCCACAAACACATACACGAGACAAGCTTTAATGGGCCCAGCTGGAACAGACAGTGGATGCTTTCAAAAGCCACAAAGCACCACACCGTCACATGAATGCACAATAGACTAACAATTTTAAACTAATTTAACTAATTAAACTAATAATATAAACAATGGTCACATACGACTCAGGGGGAAAGGCACCCAGGATGGGGGAGGTACAGGGTGCACTTCAACACCCACATGCGATGATGTTGAGATAAAAAAAAAAACTCCATGGGCTCAACGGCTGCATGGCCCGACCTGTATGGGAGATAAGTCGTCGTCCTGCTCACCCCCTGGATGGAAATCAGAAGGTGGACGTGGCACAGTACCCTGACCATGCCTATGCTCAGCATGCCCCTGGACAACAACAAGTCTGAGGGACTGGTAAACCTGGTCCTGTGCGGCGATGGCAGATAGGTCAGGATGAAGCACCTCACATGATATGCATGCTTCCTCTTGCAAGGTAGCACATATAACACAGAGTTCTGCCTGCATGGCCTCGCATTACATCTGGAGCACCTCCCGGCATGCACGTAGCTCAGCCGAGATGGTATTCTGAAGCTGTTCCAACCTCTCCTCTGACCACTTCCTCTGGGACATGTTGAGCACACCCAGAGTAGATCTAAGGGATTGATGGTCATCGCTCAGGGCCTTCTTGGGTGCCTCTGCGTGAGCAGCAAGTGCTTGATGCCGAGACACCATTTCAGCCCAGTGTGCCCTGTCTGAGGCTACCATGCCCAGCCTAAGTGAGCGGGCTGTGGACTGTGCTGCCCGCTGCTGGAGATCCACCTGCCTAACAGGGGGGGAGCACGGATTGGGCCACGTGTTACATGCTCTGAGCGATCTTATCAATAGCTGCCCCCTGTTGTTCTGAATTGGCATACATGGATTGCTCCCACTCAGTATACCCCGGTGGATTGGCACCTCCCGCGGCTGCAGGACTTAATCCCTCCGTTGACATGATGCCCCAGGCACATCAGCAACTGTTGTGGAGTGTGACCGTGCGTCCCGATCCACCACAGGCAAAGGTTCCAACACCATCTGGCCTCTCAGAGCAGGTGTCGCGGACAGAAGATCATCCACATCAGAATCACCCACCATCGACGAATGGACATGACGCGCATCCAACTCAACATTGTTGTCAAAGTGATCATCCTAGCTAGACTGATTGCCAGCCCTGGGCATGAAGGTCTGGAGCACAAGTGGGTACTCGTGGCCTACCACCCCATGACCCCCACTCGTGCCGGGTTGCTGATGTAATAGCAACCCCGTGTCAAGAATGACATCACCATTCTCTGGCTCCATTGCGTCATAATCTGTAATGTGGAAAAAACAAACATGGGTACACATGAATACACATGTCAGAAGCATATAACCCACACACACATCAACAGCCAACACATGAATCAGACATGTCACACACAAATGAAATTCATGGCATGCATCCAGTGGCATTGATATGCAAACACATCACAAATGTAGAAAGGGATGATAACGAAGCCTACACATGCACTGAATGTAGTAAATCTCCTCCATCACACACCAACTGTGTCAGGCACATGTCACAGGCAGAAATGACATATGGCAACAAGAGATGGCACATACCATAAGCATGTCTGAACTGCCAAATGGCCACAGCTGCAAGTGAATCCAAACACACCCTGACACGCGTAATATGCATGTACAAATGCATCACTAAATCATCATCACCAATATAGCTACATTCATCTGCAGCTCGGCCCGTACCGGGTGTCATGGGCCAAGTAGACATAGTGAATGTCCCGAGCAAAGCAAGGGCCTGCAACCAGGCATGAGGGACCATAACGCCCAGTACAGTCCGAGCTGCCAGCCACAAAGCCTCCAGGACACCCCTCAGGGCCTGATTGAGCACATTGTGCATTGATTGTGCCCTAAACCATTAATCACTGTGTCAAATCATCATGGCCAGGCCCTACCAGAATAGCTTAGTGGGCCTGGGCGTACACATACTGCACGACAGTGCATCTTCAGGATTGTGCCAGTTGAACATAACGGGCGCAATGCTGAAATCTCAGCAGAATTAATGTTAATCAACTACATATTAGTCATTCAACAAAAAAGCTGCAGAGGACAGGTGTAAATGAACACTATCACACACACGTAAGTGAATAGCCGCAATGTTGCACTACACAACATTGAAGCTGCTTGCATATGTACATGTGAAAGTGTTCAAAAACACCTGTGTCCATATAGACCCGTATGGTGATTATGAACAGCATCCTATACAGCAAAGCAAGCAGCTACAATGCTAATTGCTTTGATTTATGTGAAAGTGTACACATACACACATGCAGGCAGCTCCACAGTCATTACAACCAGATTGGCAGCCTATAGTGAATCTGCAGCCTATACCAGTTAGTATAGGCCGCAGATTGACCAATCAACTTTGCTAAACACCCACTTTCCCATACCCACAGTATGGGAACGTACTCAGTATGTTCCCATACTGAGTACATGTGTCACAGGGTGCACCTGTGCCCGTGCCTTTCATGACAGTGAAGGGATGACAATCCGACCATACATGCCAGGTCACTTTGACATTGCTGCAGTGAGTCGGCATGTAGAACGGTGTAACATGGCTCAGAAGTGGGTTGGTGCAGTGCAGAACATGTGTACGTAACCGACTATCTACATCAACAAGTACATTATGATGTCAATCAATAAACATGAAGGCAGTGTAAGGGCAAGGTCAGGCATCACGTGCTATGTGCATGCAATGGGTTGCATGGCTGCAGGCAAGACCCTCCCCCCTTAGTGAAAATGCAGAAATGCAGGGAGGCATAGCATGGCAGTGAAAGGTTGACCAGAGAACTGTGTATTGGCAGACAGTGTTGAGTAGCGTCAATTGCATCATCACAGTCAACTGACAACAGAGCAGATGAGAATGGGATAGTAAGCAGCACACATGATGAACCCTCTTTAGTACACCCATTTGTGCAGGAGTCACTACACCAGTGGGACAGAGTCAGGGAGCCTGGGGAAGGCCTGTTCCCCACACAGACCATGACACCCTAAATATGTGCGTGATGCAGGACTGAGCCAGAGTGGGCATGGAATGGATGATCAAAACCCATTAAATGTATATCATCCTGGACATGTACCACTATAATCATCCTGGCAAGGACACATAGAGGCATGCATGGAATGCACATGGAGCATGAATGGGCACTTGTGTCCCTGCGGAGCATCTGCCATCTGCATAGTCCGAGTGAAACACCCTGCATCAAGGACAAATGATGTACCCCACAGTATGTGTCTGGCAGGCTGGCAGGGGGAAGTGTGCATATAGACAGGAGCGTTGAACAGGCCATTGCAGTAGTCCAACATGTTACCCACCAGTGCCATGGTGAAATTGGGGTGCAGGGGGGTGGAGAGGCAAGGTAGCATGCCTACGTGGAGTACCCGCATGCAGGCAGAACACACGCACGTCAGTGATGCGATGACATAGTCCGAGTGCTGAGTGGAAAGACACCCCAGGCTACATGCAGAAGGGCCAGTGAGCTGGAACATGGACCAGAGGGGCAGCCGGGTGACTGGCATGTGAGTAGGGTCAAGTGTGGTGATGAGGACAGTCCGTGTCTGCACTACATGTCTCAGCATGCTGCACAGCAGGCACTCATTAGTGAAGCATTGCATGACTCGCCCATGAGAACCATGTATGCATAGCATGTATTGGCAGTCAAGCACAACACATCGCACAAGCAAACCACACATGGCCTGGACAAAAACGTAACAACACTCACTGGACGGGCATCAAAATCCAGCATCTCTCCCACTCCTTTGTACAATTCTGCCAGGATGAACTCCAGAGAGATCACCTCATGCGGAGTGAGTTCTACCTCCTGGCTCACTGCCATTCACCTGAGTCATGGCATAATTGGAGGCACGCTTTACCTTAGCACAGCGTCGGAGGTCATCCCAATGCTTTTTGCACTCCTGAGCTGTGCGCACCTCATTTCCGATTTCACTAACATCCTCCGCAACATGCTTCCAGTGTTCCCAACGCTGGGCAGGCGTAGTGTGACAATTTGGGCCCACTAGCATATCACGGTCGTGTTCTGACATGTAGCCTACAAGGAAGTCCAGTTCCTGCTTACAGAAAGGCTTCTTCCTGGATGTGCCGGAGGCCTGAGCCGTGTCTAGGGTCCCAGCCTCTTGTGCAGGTGCAACCTTCCTCCTCTTGGGTAGTGATCCAGACCCTGACTGGCAAATGCCGCCCTGATCAGTCGGGGCAGTGGCGCTTGTGGATTGAACCAAGGGAGTGGCAGGTGAAACTAGGACAGAAGCCCTGACTTGCGTCAGTGGATGCTGGGTGCTCTTGACTGGACCCAGTGCAGCAACAGCCGCTGTGCCAGGGTCATTGACCGAGACTGTCCTGGCTGGCAGACTCACAGCCGGGTTCGTGTTGGCTTTCCAACAGCCGGATGCAGGGCAGCAGATGACAACACTGCCCCAGGGACATGTGCCTCGGTCAGAGCAGCCCTGCATGCACTTACCATGTGCCTCCTCACCACCTGGAAATCATCCTGGGACTCTTCAGGTGCCAATGCAGCATACACTGGCTGACCCTGAGCCTGGGCGGCCACAGCTGCACCTGCAGCTACCACTACCCTTGGGCCCATGGCAGTCGATGAAACTGACTGCCGGGTCACATGGGGGCCAGTGTCAGATGCAAGAGCTGCATCTCCAGGAACCACAGGGGGTAGTGGCATGACTGCACCAACAAAAATAGTGCTGAAGTGGCGCACCCCTACCTCTTTCCCCTCTGAAGCCACCCTGGACACCCTGGAGTCCCCCTATTCCTTGGTCACCGTGGCCACGTCCCTGACCACGCCCACCACATGGAGGACACCCAGCTGAGGCGCCCCTCACCTTTCATGGCCTCCCAACCATGGCACAGATGTAGTAGTGCCAATGGGAGGTGTACACAACAACTGTCCTGGGCAATTGGGGCAAAGGGGTGGGTTAGTAGATGTAAACAGTACCCCTATGCTCCTGCAAGGCTGTATGTGACCCCGGTGATAAAGTAACGGGTCACGCAATGCTCAGGCACCTCAAAATTACAGTAAAACCGTGTACACAACCCCCAGTAGCCCACGTGTGTGGAATTAACCTCTCGCAGTATGCGGTGGCGCCCAGGGACATGAAAAACACATACGCGTGGGACACACAGGCTACTATGACCTCGAAAACGGGTATGTGATACACAGGGGGATGAAGTGGGAAAAATAGCATGCGTGACTCACCGTCTGACTAGTGTGGTAATGAAAAACACACGTAGCCAATACCACCGCCAAAAGAAGAGATACGTCCTTGATCTGCTGTGAAGTAGTGATGGCGCGTGAAACAACTAGAAGTAGCAACACACACGTCGGTCTCCATGAAAAGCACGTACAGCTAACTGCTTACCCCGCTCACCTTTAACCTGTGCCAAGAAACGCCCCCGTGCGTCACATCACGTCACTTACGCGCTTAGGCCATTTCCTCAAATTACATGCATTTACACGCGGACGTGCTGTTTTTGCATGTGCAGATTCATTATGCACCCGTGCCGAGGGAAACGCCTGCGCGCGTCATGTCACTTATGCGCTTATGCGCTAAGGGCCTTTCCTCGAATTATACGCTGACGTGCTGTTTTTTTCACATCCCAAATCACTCTGTATCAAGCTGGCCACACGACAACACACGGAACACCACACTCTTGCCCAGAAGGCTCTTTTTCCTGCCCCCCAGAGCCCCAAGCTAAAACCCACCAGCCATCTGCTGCTGCCTGCCTGACTGCTGGCCACGTGCCCTGCTATTTGGTGCCTGCACATCAGCCATCTGTAGGGGTACAGTTGCTGTGACCACCCCTGCTGGAACAGAAGACTCCCGACTGCAGTTCCATCACTCCACAGCCCAGCACCAGGACCCAGTTGCCCACCTACACCTGCCTCGGGGGTTGCCATGTCGGGGGAAACACCATCTGAGACCACCTGCAACCAGCCAGCCAGAGAGGCAGAGGGCTGCCAGCTTCACAGCAGGAGAGGTTGGCATCCTGGTGGAGCAAGTCCTGGTGCATTATGATGCCCTCTCCGGAAGAATACGCGCCGACAAGGATGGACGGAGGAGGATCTGGATGGACATCGCGGTTGCCAACAACGCGCAGGGGGTGGCAAATCGTGACCTACCACACGTCCATAAGCGCTGGGAGAACTTCAGGTCCAGGACCCTCAGGAAGGCCAGGCGCCTCTTGGATGAAGCGTATGCAGTGGGGTGCCGGGTCCACCTTACCAACGACCAGATGAGGGTCCTGGAATGCATACACCCAGCGATTCACCTCCAGAGATCGAGAGACAGACCCGTCTGGAGTTGAGCGGTAAGTGTCCATGCGTACTGATTGGACGCAGTGCATGTTGAGGTGTGCCAGGAGTCTGCAGCTTGGACATATGTCTGGAAAGGCCCATGTATGGATGTGTATGTGCAGGGACATGAGCCTGCTGCATGTGAGTCTAGTCATGTGCGATGCACATCAATGGTGTATGTGTTCCAAAGCATTATGTACAAATGCATGTGGAGACGCACACATGTTAGCATTTCTGTGTATGTACTATGACATGGTTGGGTTGTGACACATGGATGCTGGTTCCACATTGATGTACGTGCACGGTGTACATGTGCGTGTGTGTGTGTTTCACAAGTGTACGACTGTGATACACCATGGATGCATGTTACGCAGACATGTAGGAAGCCAATTGGCAGATGTGACATAGTTGCCGATGATTGCACTGTGACAGGTGGTGGAGATGTACAGATGCATCTCTGTCTGGTGGCGTGTGTGCATGTGTTCGGCACTCCCCATGTTGCTTGTGATGTCAGGCTAACCTTCGGATGTTCATGCTGTTGTCTGTGCATGGATGCTGCTGCCTGCTGCACCATTCCTGTTAATTTGTGCATGTGTGTGGGTTCAAATGATATGTGTGTTGGGGAGTGTGATACCATCTGCGAAGTTTGACACTGCCACTCATGTGCAACTGTCATGTGTGTATCAGACCATTGTAAAGTGCCCTGATGCCTGTGTTCTATCGCTCCCTGTCTGCAGCGTCAACCGATGAAGAGGGCGGAGACGGTGCTGTAGAGCACAGCGGCAGGGATCCCACCGCCAACCGGAGACACAAGGCCCAGCTCCCCTCCCGAGTAGTCATCTCTTCGGGGAGTGAGGAGTCTGGTGCCGTTTCCATGGCTGCAGTTGCTAAGGGAAGGTCCAAGAGGCAGAGTTTGGAGTTGGACTCCTCTGCAGCAGTAGAGGCAGCTGAGCCCCCACAGGGGCCAATGGAGGAAGATGGCACAGAGTCATCCAGGTTGCTGGGGGGTTTGGTTGAGGAGGAGGCCATGGAAGGCTCACGCACAGGGCCTGGGGGGATTCCACTGGTGCTAGAGGTGCAGCCAGGGGCATGGGCAGGAGGCAAACAGGCCGCCACAGTGGTGCCTGTGTGTAATCCTGTCCCCGATCCTGTGACTGCATCATCCGGCACCAGCAGGGATGCCTCCGTCCAGACCCGTTTTCAGGGAGTGGATGCGCATACAACAACTGGCCTTCCTCTCCCTGCGGACGTTGCAATCCATGACCGTATTCAGCCTATCCTAGCTGGGGTGGTGTTGCGCCAACATGGTATTCGGGATGGTGTGCAGGGTTCTCGGCTGGACAATGCACGTCATTTTGAATACCTCTTTGGCCACGTCGACCTACTAGGACAGGTCATCGGCACTGGGTTCATCCGTGTGCTGGAACTTCTTGCGACCCCCTCCGCAACTGAGCCCCCTATGGGCCAGTCATCCTCCATGCCATCTTCCGGCCCAAGTATCACCTGGGACCCCTGTGGAGCTGCCCCTGAGCCAGCGGCCAGGCTGGTGGAGGACACATCCCTGCCACAGTCGCGAGCAAGAGGTCCAGCAGGGGTGGCCACCCCACCAACTGGACCCCAGCAAGAGGAGGACATGCAGGCATCAACAGGCAGAGCACGTGCGCAGCATCAGCAGGGTCAGGGTGGGAGCGATCATGGCTCGGGGCCATCAACATCCCAGGGGAAGGCATCGGCCATCGGGCAGGAGGACCCAGGCTTGGTAGTGTCTTCCGTGTGGCAGTGGTTGGGCCGGCAAATAGATGCGGAGTGGCGGCGGGCATAGAGGGCACGGCTTATAATGGTCAGGGTGGAGAACTCCATACGCCGGGCGTTGAGGTGGCCTGCGTGCCTCGAGGCAACTCGCAGGGAGTTGGAAGAGGCCATGGCTGCATCCCTGCGAGACCTCGAGGTCAGGGAAGAGGCCCGCTTCCGGGACATTGAAGTGGAGTTCGATGATGCCCTGGCCCGGGACATCAATGAGTGAGCTGTCGGACTAGCCCGCCGCCTTTTTAAATAGTTATGTAGGTGTCGGTTTCCTTTATTTTTTTATTTTTCTTTGGGGCGCATGGACTATGCCCCGCCTTTTTGTATATAGTTATTTATTTTGTAGGATTTTGGTTAGGTTTCCTTTGGATTGTTGGGCTCATGGACCCTTTGTTATTAATTTGTATATAGTTATGGACCTGGATTTACTTTATTTTTTGACCCATGGTGGAATTATTTGCTTTTTTTGGAACTTTTGATTTTGTTTAATGGACGGAGGCATTGGAGCCATTTTACTTTGGATTTTATTGGTTACAGCATTCATTTTTTTAAAACATTTTTGGACTTCCGGACTTGGATTACTTTTTTTCTTCTTGTGTGCTTTTGTTTTATTCATTTAGTTTATGATTTAATACATTATTTTTCTCTACTTTATTTGTGTGGTCTTCTCTCATTCGTTTTATGCATGTCACAATGTGGGTTTTCTCAGTCATGTGTCGCCATTGTATGGGTCTGAGGGACATGTATTCAGGGGCATGCTGGTTATTTGTTTTCTATCATGACATGGGGAATTCAATGTGGAGTGGATGGAATGCTTGGTTGGGTGTTTGGACTGGGGTGGCGTGGGGTGGGATTTGGGTGGCCATAAGGGCCATGGCTCTGGATTGTGATGACGTGTTGGGTGGGGGGATATGAGTTGGGGCCTGCTGGCAGGTGCCCATCACTGGGGGTGGGGTGGGGGACATGAGTCGGGCCTGCTGACAGGTGCCCATCACTGGGTGTGGGGTGGGGGACATGAGTCGGGGCCTGCTGCCAGGTGCCCATCACTGGTGGTGCGGTGGGGTACATGAGCCGGGGCCTGCTGGCAGGTGCCCATTACTGGGGGTGGGGTGGGGGACATGAGCCGGGGCCTGCTGGCAGGTGCCCATCTCTGGGTGTGGGGTTGGGGACATGAGTCAGGGCCTGCTGGCAGATGCCCATCACTAGGGGTGTGGTGGGGTACATGTGTCGGGGCCTGCTGGCAGGTGCCCATCACTGGGGGTGTGGTGAGGGACATGAGCCGGGGCCTGCTGGCAGGTGCCCATCACTGGAAGTGGGGTGGGGGACATTTGCCAGGGCTCCCAAGTGCATGGTGACATGTGGCCTGCCTGCGTAGCATGGTCTGGGGTGATGGGCTGCCTGTGGGCCATGGGGAGAGGGGGGAGCGCAACACCCGGGAGGGCCCAAACTGCCAAATCACATGTAAAACTCCCGAGCACACCTCAGAATACGCGTTCCCTGCTCGCGCCCGGCCGATTTGCATGTAAAACTCCCAGTACACACCCAGAATATGCGTATCCCGCTCGCGCAAGGCCGATTGCATGTAAAACTACCCGCACACCCCGAGAAAACACGTATCCTGCTCGTAAAAGGCTGATCGCGTGTAAAACTCCCCCCGCACCCCCAGAATACACGTATCCTGCTCATGCCAGGACGATTGCTTGTAAAACTCCCTGTCCATCCCCAGAATACAAGGCCGATCGCATGTAAAACTCCCTGCGCACCCCCAGAATACACGCAAGCATCCCATCCACCCTCCCCATGCACCGCAGACAGCCCATCACCCCAGATCATGCCCCACAGGCAGCCCATCCACCCTCCCCATGCCCCGCAGGCAGCCCATCACCCCAGACCATGCCCCACAGGCAGCCCATCACCCCTGGGCATGCCCCGCAGGCAGACCATCACCCCAGACCATGCCCCGCAGGCAGCCCATCACCCCTGGACATGCCCCGCAGGCAGCCCATCCACCCTCCCCATGCCCCACAGGCAGGGCATCACCCCAAACCATGCCCCGCAGGCAGCCCATCACCCCAGACCATGCCCCACATGCAGCCCATCACCCCTGGGTATGCCTCGCAGGCAGCCCATCACCCCTGGGCATGCCCCACAGGCATCCCATCACCCCTGGGCATGCCCCACAGGTACCCGATCCACCTTCCCCTTGCCCTGCAGGCAGGCCATCACCCCAGACCATGCCCCGCAGGCAGCCCATCTCCCAGACCAAGCCCCACAACCAGCCCATCACCCCTGGGCATGCCCCGCAGTCAGGCCATCACCCCTAGGCATGCCCCGCAGGCAGCCCATCCACCCTCCCCATGCCCTGCAGGCAGCCCATCACCCCTGTCCATGCCACACAGGCAGCCCGCACCACAGGGGGGAATTTTTCCACGCAATTTTGGAAAAAGCGGGGTACACGTATTCCGAGGGGTGCATGGGGAGTTTTCCATGCGATTTCACTGGCGCGAGCACGGTACACATATACCAAGGGGTGTGTGGGGAATTTGCCACGTGATTTCGCTGGCACGAGCGGGGTACGTGTATTCCAAGGGGTGCGCGGGGAGTTTTCCACACAATTTCACTGGTGCGAGCGGGGTACGCTTATACCGAGGGGTGTGCTGGGAGTTTTCCACTTGATTTTGCTGGCGTGAGCGGGGTACGCGTATACCGAGGGGTGCGCGGAGAGTTTTCCACGTGATTTTGCAGTCGCGAGTGGGGTATGCGTATTCCGAGGGGTGCACGGGCAGTTTTCCACGCAATTTCCCTGGTGCGTGAGGGCTTTGCTGCGTTTTTAGCACATTTTCGTGGTTGGGGGGGCTGTATGCTGGTCCACTGGCCTTTGCGCCATGCAGTGGATTTGTGCAATGTTTTTGGTGCACAGGGCGGGGTTGGGGGCATAACTGGCACTGCTGCAGGTTCGATGCGACGCTCTGCGCCACGGCTGGTTATGGATGTAAGTATCCATGAATATGCTGTGCATGTAAATGGGTTTTGGGGCACGTGGCTTGCGCGCGCTCCCTATCTGCGCCAGCCGCGTGCGCTACTTCTGCGCTAAATTCTATGTACTACCCCCTTAGACTTTGCAGTGTTCAGAGAATGATCTGTTTTGTTTCTGTATGTAAATGACCTGAACCTGACATCACTGTCACAATAAGCATGCCAGCATGATTCCCTTGATCTGTGAACTGCACTTGCTTTGAAGGGTCATAAGACTACTAAGGAAAAGCTCCAATTGTGCCAAACCCCAGTTCATAACTTGAGGCACAACTTCACTGTGGGGTAAAAGACAACTGTCTGAGGTCTGAATTGATGACATCCTCTGAATTCGCACACCTGTAACCCATAATCAGATAAGAGGTTTTCTTTACTTGGCCAGCTACTGCTGCATTGGATTATGGATAATGCCTGCACTGTAAATCACCGGCAGGCTTTTTTTGTTGATTTCAGCACTTAACCTCTTCCCTGGTCCCCAGAATCAGACAAGGAATTGACCAAGATCGAACAAGAGTTATCCAAATCCCTTGTTGTGGGTCTGTTCAATTACCAGAAACCATTAACTCTATTTTGTAATGTGATTGTGTTGCTTTAGGAGTTGTGACTCAATTGCACAGTGACAAGCACGACTCTGTTGCTTAATGCAACTCAGCCCTGTCTTCAATCTAGCTCCACAACTGCCCTTTTGTTAGAAAAGGCAGATACTGTGGTTTTTAGGTTACTCAGTGACTGTGGCAGTACATCATGCTGTTGCTGCTTTACTCTGCTCTAATGTCACTATATCTTGTTGTATACCCTCAAAAGGTGACAGACATGATTGTCTAGTTGTTAGAGAGCATCACTTAACCACCTAGATTACAAGACAGATGCACCCTTACAGAACTCTGAGTTAATTCTCTATGTTGATGTGTCTTGTTCAGGGATCCTCAAGGACAACTTACACTAGGTGATACAGTTTGTATTCAGTTTGAAGTGTTAGACTGTTAATAAATTGCCAAATGCCTGTTCTATCCAAGATGTAAATATTACTGCAAAACAAAAGAGTGCCACCATTTACATGGATGTCTACTTTTCCCATGGTATCACCCATGGTGTATAGTGTACTGTGGAACAGGGAAGTTTTATAACCTCAGGCCGGATCTCCTATATGTAATGGAAGTTATTTAGCTCCTTTATTAGATGCCTAATTGATTAATTCTGCCCTTGAAATAGTTAAGTTAGTTAAGTGCAAGACATATGAATTAACTGACTCTGATCTTTCTCAAGGAAACACTTTGGCAGACAACGCAGCCTGCACAGTGGCCTTTCCAGGCCCTTTGACATCTAATGATGTCTTTAAAAACGAGTCCGGATTGCCACGATCTCTAGTGTAGAGGTGTGATAATATTTAGCTCCAGAAATTGCTAGTTGAGAAGTGACACTTAATTAAAGCGTCCCAAAGGCCACCCAGTAGCACCTAAAGCCCTTTTTGCAGCAACTTGCCAAACTATCCCACTGAGTGGCTCATACAGGAAAGATGGGTGCAATTGTTGTTGATGTGTGTATGGGGTGGAAGGAGGCCTGTCACTCTAGGAAGGCAGGTGCCATCACACTGGTGAAAAGGTAACTGACAGAATTCATTCCCCATTTTGGGCTTCTAGTTTCAGTAGACAGTGAAAGAGTTGGCCTCTTTACTAGCCGGGTTAGTAGAGATATCTGCTTAGCTCTAAATATTCACCTCCACTGTGCTTTTCTCTCACAGTCCAGAGATATTGTACATCAAGACATTGACATCTAGATGAGACTTTCCAAGATTTGCCTGGCTGCAAATGACATGAAGCATTGCCCCTTGTTCTGGTTCCTATTCACAGCAAAGCCAACCATAAACATCTGTTGTAACCACATGAAATACTTACAGGGTAACACATGCATGTGATCACAACCCCTTCAAAAGCTCCATGAGAAATGTACCTCCACATTGATGATGACATGGTTTTGAAATATTATGAAGGGAAGGCTTTGAGATTTAGCTACTTCCAGGTGAAGGAGGCTCTGCCCGAAGTTCCTGAATAAACTTGCCATTTGCTCAAGTTGTGGATTTGGCTTTATAGCGATGTGCAGCAGAGGAAGTTGGTGCTCAAGCAAAGGTTGTGTGGCCCACACCAGAACATCCTCACAACAAAGACAACTGTATGATATTGGGGACATGTGTCTGCATGCCTCCACTTGCAACATGATTCTGCCTCTGCTTGAAGTACAAGTACCTCAGACACTGTTTTAAGAAGGCTTACCATCAACAACACCTGCTAGAGTGGATACATTACTTCACTCATCTATTGCTGGATCAACCTCTTCATCAGCACCAGCAGCTGTGACCACTTCTCCTTTGTTGATTACTGCCAATACAGGCCAGTTCCCAACAGCTGCTCTGACATTGATGTCACCTTATGTTCGCCTTATATACAATGTGTTCAGACAGTGCTGAAGAAAGTCAAACCCTGCACACTTCCCCTGCTTCAGATGTAAGCACTGTAAAGAAAACAGCCTCAAACAGGCACAATCTCCACCCTCATCACAAACAGTCACTTTCTTCTTTTTTTGGATTTTAACAAAGATGTTCATTCCACCAAACAGCACACACATGCTCTGATAGCATTATGTTGGTTGAAGAGGTGACTAAAAATTTGAATGGAAGAAGCAGACAAAGCTTTAAAAAAAACTCATATGCTAATGCTGCATCCTTATACAACAGAATGTTTTGAGTGTTCCTTGTGATTAGAGGAATTATTGTTCTGGTGCATATGCACAGTATCCTGTAAAGTCAGCAGACAGCTAAATCACCACTCTGTCACTTGTGCATCCTTATGACTACCTCTGTCTATGGGTAGCATTGTCATGCATCATATTTGAGGAGGTTCCCACTTCTGGAAGACTCATTGAAGCACTGTGAAGAACTGGTGTTGGGCCAAAGACTGTATTTGAACTCTGTTGCACATCTGACTATAGACTGAGCTCACACTTGAATGGATGACACTCACATCTTTTTTTTTTGCTGAATTGTTCTCTGATCTCTCTATCAAGATTTCCAATTTAATTTTGTTTCTGCCATTAAATATTAGATGGCTTCACACTCTCAGATGTTAAACTCTACCAAAACAGAGGTGTTCTTCTTCCCTGCCTAATACTCTCTCTCATCTCTTCCCCTGCCTATCCAGTTCTCACCTGGCACTCTCCCCTACTTTTCTTCATCTAGAACCATTAGACTCATCCATGACCCTTCTCACACCTTCTCTACTTTTATCTCCACAACAGCAATCGTGGATCTCATTCAACCTTCTAAATATTATGAACAACAGGCACCTCCTTCCTCTTAACACCGGCAAGCATCTCTTAACAACATCTGTCTTCTCTAAACTGTACTACTGTGCCAGCATCAGACAAGATCATTAACTTCGCTATCAGAACTGTCTTTGAACTCCCTCATTTCACACCTTCTTCCTCGTACCATAACCAGGCTCGAAGGCTGATGATGCTAAGCAGGGCCAGATTTAAATGTCTTCTCCTAGTTCAAAAAGCTATACATGGTATGTCACCACTGTATCTATCCTCCTCTATCCAACTGAACAAGTCTTCTGGTAATATCCGGTCTCTGCCTCCTCGAGTACCCTTGTGGCACCATGCCCTGTCGGTGCTTCCTGTCGCTTCCACTCTTCTCTCTTCTTACTCCACTTGCATGGAATTGTCTTCCCCCGGACATCTGAGAAACAGTACACACTGATTTGATCAAAACCAAACTAAAACCCTGCCTACCTCAAATTTGGTTTCTAGCTAACATTTTACATTGCTTCGAAGCTGCCTGTGCCCCTCTCTTTCTCTGCCTCCACTCTAGCACTTCATCCGTCATGGTCACATCCCCAACACAGCTGGCCATACCACCGAGCTGCACTTAAAAATGTCTAATGTTGATTGTCCTTAATCTATGTAATTCCACCCATGAATTGACAACAGTGAATGTTCCATTTTCTCCCCTCCGCAACCTTTTAACAATGTCACTCAAGCTCACACCGTCAAATCTTATTTATCTATTGTTCTTTATTCTGTGATCCAAAGAGCATTGGCCCTTCCTGTATGTAAATAAAATAAAATTCAAAAGAAATTGACTTTCTTTAATGTCATTGCCCTGCTTCCAGTATTGACTGGGGGCTCTCTCAATACCATCGGTCATAATCCCACATTGCATGGTGTTCACCCATTGATGGTAAGCAGTAATAGCCACCTACCAGCCACCTGGCGGTAGGCTTTTATCCTTAAGATATATAACTGATGGATCTGTGCACACCTCCCAACAAAATTGCCCCTGGCTTCCCAATGACACCTCTTCCCTTCATTTGTAGCGACATCTGAGCTGAGTTTAGACTTGTTTCTGAGCCAGGCATTTCATGGGTCCACATTTGGGTTTACTTGACCTCTGAATAATTTACCTCCTCCTGAAATCATCAAGAATCCTGCCAATATCAGATTATCCTCCCCTGGAAAAGGCCTCCTATGTTATGAAAACATGTCATGTTATCTGTGAGTATTAGCAAATGTAGGTATGTCCTATTGACTACAGGTAATGTCACCATCAAGTGTGTCCCTCTCTTTTTCAATTAAGGATTCACCTTTACTGAGTCGGCTTTAGCTCATATCATGGCACCTACTTTGTTTGCCGAACATCCAATTATTTTTGGCTCAGAATAGACTGGTCAGGTTCCTGCAACAGTTTATATTTTACCTAGCACCAGACATTAAACTAAGCTTTTTGAATATCGTGAAGATTCAGGAGAAATTGATGCTAATGAAAGTATCTGTAGAATTCTCCAACTGTGAGAAATGATTGCTATTTGGAGATTACAATTCAGCAGTAAACATCATAGGAGCGGCCATTTAAAAAAAAAAAACTTGGAAAGGGAGAAGGGTCTAGTCCTTTTCCCTTTTCTTCGGTGGCCATTTTATTTGTTTACCTTTTTCAATACACTTTAAATGGGCGCCATGGAAAGGGAAAACAGACTCTGTTTTCCCTTCCCTGGTGGCCAGTTTTGTTGACTTTTTTTTGTTCTGAAACGCTGGAGCATTTGAAAACAGAAAAAGAATGCTATTAGTGTTGCGTGTCTGGGTACTAATAGCAATATGCCCCACTGCAGGGGCATTGCCGAGTCTGGTAAAGCCCTGGGGTCTTTGTTAAGGACCTCGCTTTGCTCAGGCCTGTAACTATGGGCCCCAGGGCTTTATCTGACTCAGAATGCCCCCACGGCTCAGGGTTTATTGCTTATACATACGTGCACAAGTGGCACTATTCCTAATATTTTCACTTTAAATACGCTCCTTTCTGAGTACGCTGCTAAGAGACAGACTTTGTTTCTAGCCTTTGTTGACTTCAAAGTCGCTTTCGATTCAGTCGATAGATCTCTTCTACTTTCGAAACTAATCAAATATAATTGTCCATCTTCTCTGACATCTTTAATAATTCTCCTTCATACAAATACCACCATGCAGGTGAGACTTGCTCTGGGGGCGACTTGACAGCTAAATTTAAAACACACAGAGGACTGAAACAAGGGTGCATCTTGGCCTCTTCGTATTTAATTTCTTTATTTTTGATTTGGGTATTGCTCTAAAACAGATAAGCAGTGATTCTCCGACTATGGGCTTGACCAAAATCCAATATCTCCTTTATGCAGACGATCTGATTCTTATTTCGAAAACTCAAAGTGGTCTACAAAATCTTCTAAATGGTCTAGAATCTTATGTAGACACAAATCATCTAAATATAAATACAAACAAAACACAAATAATGGTCTGAAAATGGCACTCAGGAGCTAAAGTTAAACCTACATAACTCTGCCCTCCACCTACAAATATCTGGGGATACTGGTCACTGATACTCTCGCAAACCCTTGTCAAGAGATAGAAATTAAGGGCAAATTACAGTCTTTAGTTGCTCAGGCTAAAGTATTAATGGCTAAATTCGAAAAATTACAACAAAACATGTGTTAACTTTCTATATGCAGAAAGTCCTTCCAATCTTAACTTATGGGTCTGAAGCCCAATCCCCTAAAAATGATCTTTGGTGGGACAGATTGGAATCATCCTTCTGGAAGCAAGTACTACATTTACCGGCATGCACCCCATTACCATTGATCAGGTTTGAATTGGGCTCTCTTTCCATGTCTTCTTTTGTTATTTGGAAGTACTGTGCATTTTTCCGAAAATGTCTTCTCTCTCTTGATCGTCCAGATATTTTGGGCAAAGTGGCTGTCCATCTACTAAGTAGAGATTGAATGTTCTCCCAAAAATGGTGGAAGTCAACTCTAAGGGGTCGATTCATGGAGCAAACGTGCGCCGAAAATCCCAGCGCAAGCAGGCGCAAGGTAGCGCAAGCGTGAAAAACGCAGCACACGCGCACCCGTGCGATTCAAGGAAGACGCTGCGCATGTTTCCCGCTGTCCGTGCGCCCAATCCTGCCATGGCGCACGCAGGCACACACGGCGTGCGCTACGCGCACAGCAAAAGCGCACATAGCGCGGCGCACACAACCAAAGTTGGCGGAACAGTGGGCGTAACACACGGAATGGGGAATAACGTATGAAAAAGAAGGCGTAACTGGGGAAGTACTGCAGGGAACTACACGGAACGCCCACACGCATGCCAAGAACCCGTATTCAGGGATTCGAATACGGGAAACCCGCGCACGGCAAAAGACGCGCACAGGCGTTAACGCGTCCGCCACACGAAGGCAGGCGGAAGCGTCCCCGCGCACAGTATAAAAGTGCGCGCAAACAACAAACACGTATATACAGCTACGATGAATGCCCCATTTGTCGCAGCACTGATCGTGGGACACCGCAGGAGGAGGAGAATAGCCAGGGCATGCATTTTCGCACCACGGACAAGCCTTTTTGAGATGCCTGACGACCAGGTCTACGGCAGTTATAGGTTTCCACCTCGTATCATCCTAGACCTGGTCAGGGAGTGGGAAGATGACCTTACATCCCCCACCCTTTGCTCCCAAGCATTGAGCCCCTTGGAGAAGGTGCTCAATGTCCTGCATTTTTTGGCCACTGGGTCATTTCAGCGGACTACTGCCATAGTGGGGGGGTCTCACAGGCCACGCAGTCACGCTGCCTACACCAGGTACTGGCAATCATAACAGCGCGCCCCTCAGTCCGCAGGCACATATACATGCCCAGAACACCCGCAGAAAGGCAGGCCGTTGTCCTGGATTTTTTCAGGGTGGCACACCTCCCAAAAGTGCTCGGTGCCATAGATTGCACCCATGTGGCCCTACGTCCACCTAGGGCCACTGAGCACATCTACCGAAACCGCAAGCACTGGCATTCCATCAATGTACAGGTGGTATGCGATGCAAAGGGAATCATCACCTCTGTCTATGCAAACTGCCCTGGCTCCACCCATGACAGTTTCATATACAGAATGTCCGCCCTGAGCCGGGCCCTGGAAGCTGGGCAGCATGGCGACACAAGGCTCCTAGGTGAGTACAAATGCCCTTGCACATGCATGCATGTCACACACAAATACACAAACCCCAATAATCACAACCATTTACACCTCCCCAGGGGACAGTGCCTACCCTCTGAGCAACCACATGATGACGCCAATCCGGAACCCCACCACACCACCCCAGGTAAGATACAACGCCGCCCATATTGCAACCAGGGCCATAGTGGAACACACATTCGGAGTGCTCAAGTCACTTTTCCGCTCCCTTGACCGCTCTGGCGGGCAGCTACTCTATGCACCCCCAGTAGTGTGCAGGATCATTGTGGCAGCATGTGTCCTGCACAATGTTGCAACATGGCAGGGCGTACCGGTGGACATGGTGGTGCCCCACATCTCCAACCACAGGCACAGGCGCTGCCCATGGGAGGGGACAGGGCACGTGGCGAGGAAGCCGGACCCAGCTTGTGGCCACATTTTTCACCTAAACTCCCACCCCTGCGGAGTGCACACAGGCCTGGCACATACCAGGTGACAATCGATGATGACAAAGAGACAGTCAACTGTCACAACCCTACCACCCTGAGATAGTTGCCATGGAAGTGCCACATTGTCTGCATCCCTAGCTACTTAAACACAAGCTATCCTGTGTGACCAAAAGGCACACATATGACATGACATTATATGGCCTATACACAAGTATTTCAAGGTGCGATGAGGCAGGGAGGGGGAAACAAGGGAAGACAGACAACGATACTACTAGGCCAGGTGTCATTTAGATTGTGCAAGTGCAGGGGTAGGGGGAAGGGAAAAGTGCAAGGGGAAGGGGAGGGGGGGAGTGCAGTACAGGGTAAGTAGACTAAAAAACAAATACATAGGCCAGCTGGTGGCAACTGCAAAGGTAAGTGCAAGCACAAGTGCTGGGAAGGGGGGGCTGTAGGGATAGAGAGACAGTCCCGCAGTGCAGGGGTTGCCAGGGAGGAGGTGCAAGTGGAGAGTGGCTGGGCCAGGGACCGAGGTCGGTGAGAGTGGCCCAGTTGCAGATCCAGTGCAGTTTCAGTGAAGAATTTTGCAAGGGAGAGGCAGAGAGAAAGCAGAAGCAAAGAGGAAGGTCTTGAGGTGCTTCCCGAACCGGAGATGGTTCTCCTCAAGTTCCAGTGAGGCAGGAAGGCTGTTCCAGAGGGAGGCCCCTGCCGCAGAGAGAGATCTACCCCCAGCTAGTTGCTTTGAGAAGCGGATGACCCTGACATGCAAGGTGTGAATCACACACACCTGCAAAACAGGCCATGGCCATCACTGTTATGTCACTCAAACCCTCCCAAACCACAACATGACATGGCAAGCAATACCCATACACCAACACAGTAACAATAAGGTAGACATTGCCATGTCAAAAATGTACAGTGGCATCAGACAATGATGCCTGACATGGAATCAGATGAAATGACTGACCAACAACCTCCCACCCAAAATAAGTCATTTCCAAATGCATTACAAGAGTTAAAGACGTAACATAACAATGAATGCCTGTCTACATGCACATTGTGCATTGCAAAATCAACACTGCAGCTTCTGTGTGCTGTGTCCAACTCCTGCAACACACTGCTCAGCGCACAGTACAGTGAACAGCCATTGTGTGTGATGCACACCCTGAGCATCACATCTAAGCGACAGACCATATCAAAAAGCAAATTAGGCATGTACAGGATCCATAATTGGTCACAGAACATGTGCTGCAGGGACACAGTGGGCACCAGAAGGCAAACAGTGTACACGTGGATATGCAAGGGTGGTTGTACATGTAGTGCATCAGAGTGCAAGTGTGTGGGTCAGTAAGGGCATGCACTCAACATATGCATGTGCAATCAAGTGACCATCAGTGTCCTCTACACATCACATGTGAACATTCACCATGTGTACACCCCAGCATGTCAAACCACAACTATCCCCTCGCACCTGAAAGGTAAACACAACACATGAACAGGCATTGATCAGCAGAACACAACATGTACATAGGATACCACCATTACAATGTCAGGGTTCCCATCACACTGCAGGGCAAGGCAACTATCAACAACCCCCCCCCCTCCCTCACAAATGAGCATGACCCACTGAACAACTGCACCTGGGTCATGGAGCCTTCAACCCTCATTCCACCTGGCCACAGCATCACCTTTCCCCTTCGTCACCATCTCCTACCTTGTGTGTAAAAAGGTGCCTGCACCCTCAGAGTCCACACTCATTTACAAAATCACAAAATCCAAGCCAGAAAAACGAACCAGAACACCCTCCAGTAGATGACTTGACGTAGCAGTACCTTACAAAGGCCAAGTACTACTACAATGATGTAACAACCAAGGTAGCACAGTAAAACAATGTCACAACAGTATGTGAACCATGTGCGTTACATAACATAGAATGATGCACCATGAACGGATGTGTACTGTCACAGGTCCCGTGTACAGGCGCGGGAGTGTCACAAAACAACCACCCCCACCGTGTCCCGGGTGCCTGCAAGGTCAAACTCACACAGGCCTCTGAGACCCTGGTGGGGAAGGAGGGTCAGGGATATGCAGTCGGGACAGGTGTTGGCACACTGGATAACTGGAATGAGTGGCAGGAGAGGGGAGGAGGAATGACACATGAAAGTAGGGAATGCACAGAAAATGTACTACCTGCATGAACACATACACAATCCAAACAAACTTGGACATCATTGTCATGGCCTTCTGTAGTCCAGGCTTAGGAGGGGCACGAACCAACCACCCCCTCTAGGGTTTTGGCGCCTGCAAGTTTGGGGCTTACACAGGGATCCACAACCCCAGCGGGGAAAGAGGGTTAGGGAACGTTGCTTGGATAGGTACGGGAAGCAGGAACACCGGGTAGAGGGTACAGGGTTCAAAATTGGATAGGATTCCGGGTGATTAGGGGGAAAACAACATACCAAATTGAATTACACATTCATCCATGCATTAGTGCACCCCCCAGCAAGCCTATGCAGAGCAGTTTGAAAGAAAAACAACAAGACACTTAGCTCTGGTTTTGAGTGCTGGCCTCCTGCCTGCACACTCTCAGGTCCGGTTACAGGAGCACTGCAATGCTGCAAAGAGACCCACAGTCAACAACCTGTACGTGCCCATTACACAAACACACACCACCAAACATGCCCCATAGCAACAAACTACTCTACAAACAGACAATCTGGTGTAGTTGCTTCGTACCCATATATAACATTACCCCTGTGATGGGTCATACACAGTCAATGCAGTAAGTCAGCCGCCGGTGGGTGCGTGGCAAATTGAACACCAATGAGTCACAATTCACACAACATGCAATGTTCCCTGGGTAAGCAGACAGACCCATATAGCAAGGCATGACTTCAGAGCAAGTAGTGTACCACCATGACCGAAACAAAGTTGGCAGTGCATTTATCAAAATGTACATGGAAATGAAATGCACTGCACCCGAGTATGTCCCTTGCTGTATGTCCCTGTGAGCTGCCCCTTTCCATGTCTCGGAAGGCTACATGGTTGATACAAGTGCCTCAATGGACCTTGGTGTACCGGAGGGTATGTGCCACTGCCCCTGCAGGTATCCCAGACAACCTTACAATCAACAGCCATCAGTCCACCAACACATCTGAGCTGCATTGTGTGCTTCAACACCAATATTCGTCCAAGCTCACCCTCAGTGCTGTGACTAAGCCTGCATGTGCAACTCGCCTGGTGCAAGCTTTGCTGTGTTGTGGCCCCCCTGTGCTGCTCACCTTGCCTGGATTTCCTTGGAACACGTCAGCAGTTCTAGGATGTAGGTCTGCAATCCCTGTGCCTCTGCTTGTGCACACATGTGCATGTGGGCACCAACAAACGTGTCCAGAATTCCGACATCCAATGGGCCATGTCTGCTGGCAAAGGTGCTCTGGAGGCTCATCCCCCTGCAGAAAGGGCATGGAACACATGATTAATGCTTTAAAGTCATCTGTGTGTGTCTCTTCAGGCATCTCATTACTTGACCATGTCAGAGAGTTACATCAGAAATCACACCATCAGTCCGTCTTTCACATCCAAAGTGTGGAACACTATCTATGGCATGAATTGCAACAAGCACGTGTACAGTAAAGATAAGAAACATACTACACAATGCATAGCAATGAATGTACACATTAATCATGAAACACCCCATCTAGCAAAAGCTGAACAGTGGACAATAACACCAAAATCATCCCCACTAGGGGTGTCAACACAAGTCACACAGCACCAGACATGCCACAGATATGACAGTCCAAAGCCCTTGTGTAATAGGTTGTGACACCGAATCATCCTTGCAAGCACATGGATAAGGGAGGCAGGAGTGGCATATGTGAGTCAAGGACCCCAAGCAGCAAACACATACACAAGACAAGCCTGACGGGCCCAGCTGGAACAGACAGTGGATGCCTTCAAAAGCCACAAAGCACCGCACCGTCACATGAAAGCACAATAGACAAGCAATTTTAAACTATATTAACTAATTACACTAACTATGGAAAACCTACATTACCTAATTAAACTAACTATCAAACAGAAACTTAACTAACTAAACTAAAAGAAAAATCAAATATGGCCACATACGACCCGGGGGGGAGGGGAGGCACCCAGGAGGGGGGAGGTACAGGGTGCTGCTCAACATCCACATGCGATGATGCTGAGGCAAAAAAAAAAACTCCATGCAAGCAAGTCTGCCGGACGGGTGAGCCTGGTTCTGTGTGGCGATGTGACGTAGGTCTGCATGCAGAACCTCACGTGATACACGTGCTTCCTCTTGCAAGGTCGCACATGTAACACGGAGTTCCTCCTGCAAGGCCTGGCTGGACAACCGCTGCACCTCCTGGCAAGCCTGTAGCTCAGCCGAGATGGTACGCTCAAGCTGTGCAAACCTCTCCTCTGCTCGCTGCCTCTGGGACATCATAAGGACACCCAGAGTGGATGTGAGGGAAGCATAATCCTCCCTCAGGGCATCCATGTGCGCCTCTGCGTGAGCAGCAATTGCTTGACGCAGAGATGACATTTCAGCCTGGCGTGCCCTGTCTGAGGCCGCCATGCCCAGCCTGAGCGAGCGGGCCATGGACCGTGCCGCCTGCTGCTGGAGAAGCACCTGCCTAGCAGGGAGGAGCACAGATCGGGCCACACCCTCCATGCTCTCAGCGATGTTCTCCATTGCTGCCCCCTGCTGTTCGGAATTGGCAGTCATGTCTTGCTCCCACTCAGTATACTGCGGTTGCGCGCGGCGACCGCGTTGCCGGGCTTGACCCCTGCGGGACCCAAGGACCAGGGGTCCTCGCTGTGTTGGCACCGCCCGCAGCTGCACGACTACATGCCCCCGTCGACGTGACGTCCCAGGCACATCAGTGACTGATGTGGAGGGTGACCCTGCGTCCCGATCCACCACGGGTGGAGGAGCCAAGACTGTCTGAACCCTCAGTGCAGGTGTCGCAGACAGAGGAGTGTCCACATCAGAATCACTCACCCCTGACACATGGACTTCATGCTCATACAACTCAACATGGACATCAGAGTCGTCATCAAGGCTGGACTCATAGGCAGCCAGAGACAAGATGGACTGTAGCACTTGGGGGTTTTCGTGGCCTACCACCCCACGACTCCCACTAGTGCCGGGTTGATGTAGTGGTAACAACCCTGTGTCTGGCATGACAACACCATCCTCCGCCTCCATTGCGACATCACCTGAAAAATAGAGAGAAAAAAGTTCACTACACATGTCAGAAGCACACAACACACACACACACACAGACAGCAAACACATCAGGCAGACATGTGACACACAATATATAACCTGGCATGCATGCTGGGTCAACTTTGAATTGCTTCTGTGATCAGACCTGTTGAAAGGTGGCAGTTTCCATGGAAGTGGGTCTATGCAGTGCAGAAAATGTGTACGCCACTCACTACCTACATGTACAAGGACTCCATGGTGTGTGCCAGGAAATGTGAAGGCAGTGCAAGGTCAAATTCAGGCATCACGTGCATTGTGCATTCAATGTGTACCATATCTAGAAGCCAAGCACCCCTCCACCCCAGTACCAAAGCAGGGATGCCTAGCATGGTATCAAAAGGCTGACCATACCCCTATGTATTGACAGGCAGTGTTGACTGGCATCAACAGCTTAATGTGATTCAAGTGACAACACTGCAAATGATGATGGGACAGTAAGCAGGACACATGATGAAAACTCTGGATGCCGCACATGTGTGAAGAAGACACAACAACACTTGGACAGAGTCATTGGCCATTGAACAGCCTGAGGCCTGTGAGCCACAGAGATTGTCAGACCCTAAACATGTGTGCAACGCAGTACTGAGCCACAGTTGACATGGGAAGGCTGATGAGATGCCATGCAATGTATGTAACCAAGGACTTGTATTACAGTGATCATCCAGTCAAGGACACATAGGGGCATGCGTGCAATGCACATGGAGCATGAATGGGCACTCATGTCCCTGCGGGACATCTGACCTATGCACAGTACAAGTGAGATACCCTGCATCAAGTACTAAGGCTGTACCACACGGCATATTTCTGGCAGATTCTGCGCTGGAAGTTAGCATCTACACGGGACGCATGAACAAGAAAGTACACATTGGCAAGTTTGAAGCAGACCAGTGAGAAGGTGGAAATGGGGTGCAGAGTGGCGGAGGAGGGGCAAGGGAGCATGCATACATGGAGTCCCCGCATGCAGGCAGAGGAGACATGCATCACGGAAGCATTGCATTACTTACACATCAGAACCATGTACACGTCACATGTAGTGGCAATCATGCACAACACATCCCTCATGTGAAACACAAACGTCCTCAACAAACATGCATCAACACTCTCTGGACTGGGCATCAAAGTCCAGCATCTCTCCCACTCTTTCGACCAATTCAGGTGGTATGAACTCCGCAACGAGTGCCTCATGCGGAGTGAGCTCTTCCTCCTCTGGTGCAGGCCCACCGCCAGTCACCAGAGTCAAGTTGTAATTAGAGGCACGCTTAGCCTTAGTGCTGCGTTTGATGTCATTCCAACGCTTTTTGCACTCATGCGCCGTGCGCACCTCATGGCCGAATGAACTGACATGTTCCGCAACATGCTTCCAGTGGGTGTCACGTTGGGCATCCGTAGTCTGACTATTGGCACCCACTAGCATGTCACAGCTGTGGCCTCGCACGTAGTCCACGAGGAAGTCCAGTTCCTGCTTGCAGAAAGGCTTCTTCCTCGATGTGCAGGAGGTCGTGGCTGTGTGTGGGGTCCCAGCCTGTGCTGCAGGTGCAACCTTCCTCTCTTGGACTGTGGCGCAGACCCTGGTTGGCTAATGCTGCCCTGACCAGTATGGCCAGTGGGTTCGGTGGATTGAGCCGAGGGAGTGGCAGGTGGAGGGATGACCAAAGGCCTGACTTGTGTCAGTGGCAGCTGGGTGCCCTCTAATGGACCCTGCGCAGCAACATCAGCTGTAGCAGTGTCATTGACCGCAACGGTCCTGGTTGGCAGACTCACAACCGGGGTGTTGTTGGGTGCATCTGCCCCTGCACTTGCCAACACCCGGCTGTTCGGGGCAGCAGATGACATGACTGCCCAAGGGACACGTGTCTTGGTCTGAGCAGCCCGGCCTGCCCCTATGGTTTCCCTCCTGGCCTGTTGGAGATCTACCAAGGGCTCCTCAAGTGCCAACGCAGCCTGCGCTGGCAGACCCTGAGCCTGGGTGGCGGTGTCCACAGCTGCACCTGCAGCTACCACTACCCTTGGGCCCGTGGCAGTCGATGGAATGGACTGCCGGGTCACACGGGCGCCAGTGCCAGATGCAGAAGCTGCATCCCCCGGAACCACAGGGGGTGGTGGCATGACTGCACCGACACATGGCACAACATTGTGCTCAATTGGTGCACCCCTGCCTCTTCCCCCTCTGTGGCCGCCCTGGACACCCTGGAGTCCCCCTACTCCCTGGTCATCACGGCCACGTCCCCGACCACGCCCGCCACGAGGAGTACGCCCAGCTGAGGCGCCCCTCACCTTTGGTGGCCTCCCAACCATGGCACAGATGTAGTAGTGCCGGCACAGATGGAGTGGTGCCAATGGGAGGTGTACACCACAATTAACCTGGGCAATTGGGGTGAAGGGGGTGGGAAGCAAGATGTTAACAGCCCCCCTGCACCTGCAAGGCTGTATGTGACCCCGGTGATGTAGTGACGGGTTACGCAACGCTCAGGCACCCCAAAACTGCAGTAAAACCGTGCACACAACCCTGCAGCCTACATGCGTGGATTCAACCTCCCGCAGTACGCGTTGGCACCCAGTAACACAAATAACGCGTACGTGTGGGACACGCAGGCTACTATGACATCGAAAATGGGTGCGATACACAGGGGCACCCGCAGTGGGAAAAATAGCGTGTGCGACTCACCGTCTGACTAGCGCGATGCAGAAAAACACGCGTAACCAATACCCCCGCCAAAAGAAGAGATACGTCCTTGATAGCTGTGAAGTTGTGATGGCAGGCGAAACAACAGGAAGCAGCAACACACGTCGGTCTCCACGAAAGGCACGTATAGCGAACTGCTGGCTCGGCTCACCTTTAACCCGTGCTGAGGGAAACGCCTGCACGCGTCACGTCACTTACGCGCATGGGCCCTTTCCTCGGATTACACGCGGACGTGCATTTTTTCACGCGCGCTGAAATGCCCATGCACGCCTGCGCGCGTCACGTCACACGGGCGCTTGCGCTTGAGGGGCCTTCTGTCCAATGAAATTGTGTATGCGTGCAGACGCGCTTACGCGCTAAGGGCCTTTCCTTGAATTACACACTGACGTGCAGAATTTTCATGTGCCAAATCACTCCGTATCAAGCTGGCCACGCGTAAGCACACGGAAGACTACGCTCCTGCCCAGAAGGCCGAATTACTGCCCCCCAGAGCCCCGAGCATGCTCCCACCTGCCATCTGCTGCTGCCTGACTGCCTGCTGCCCACGTGCCCTGCCATTTGCTGCCTGCACATCAGCCAGGGGTGCTGTTGCTGTGACCACCCCTGCTGGAACCGAAGACTCCCGACTGGGATTCCATCGCTCCACAGCCCAGCCCCAAGACCCAGTTGCCCACCCACTCCTGCCTCTGGGGTTGTCATGTCGGGCACTGCAACATCTGGCACCACTGACAACCCCCGGCCAGAGAGGCAGAGGGGCACCAGCTTCAGTGCCAGGGAAGTTGGTGTCCTGGTGGAGCAAGTCCTGGGGCAGTATGATGCCCTCTTCGGAAGTTCCCGCGCCAACAAGGAAGGACGGACTTGGATCTGGACGGACATCGTGACTGCCATTAATGCAGAGGGGGTGGCAGTCCGCGACTTCCAACATGTCAAGAAGCGCTGGGAGGACTTCAGGTCCAGGACCCTGAACAAGGCGTAGCCTCTTGTCCGAAGATCAGATGAGGGTTCTGGAACGCATATCCCCAGCGCTCCACGTCCACGTCCAGGTCCTTGAGAGGCAGACCCGTCTGGAGTCGAGCGATAAGTGTACATGCATCCTGATTGTGAGCTGTGCGTGTGGTGATGTTTCAGTAGTGTGCAGGTTGCACATCTGTTTGTATGGGGTCAGGTATGGGTGGGGGTGTACAGGGCCATGAGGCTAACACATGCAAGGGCTGTAATGTGTGAGACATGGATGGTGCTTGTGTGTGTAGGCTTGCATGCCAAATGCTGTTGTGTGGGCACACATGTTTGGATGAATGTGTATGTAAGTAGACATGTTCGTGATGTCACGCATGTATGTTGTTTTCAGCTACATGTATCAGCACTGTGTACATGTGCATGTGTGTGTATTTGACAAGGGTGCAACAGTGATGCAACATGGATGCATGTGACAGCGGGATGTGGAAGCCTGATTGGCAGATGTGACATGGATGCCCATCTGGAAACTGCGACACATGGCAGAGGTGTACACATGCATGCAAGTGTGGTGGTGTGTGTACATGTGTAGTGCACTCCCTGTGTTGCATGTGATGTCTGGCTCACCATTGCCTGCTCATGCTGTTGTATGTGTATGGATGGTGCTAGCAGTTGCGATATGGCTGTGGTATGGCTCATGTGTGCACGTTGAAATGACATGTGTGTTGGGGATTGTGATGGCATGTCTGAGGTTTGCCAATGCCACTCATGTGCAACTGTCATGTGTGTATGTGTCCATTGTACAGTGCCCTGATGCCTGTGTTTTCTTTCTCCCTGTCTGCAGCGTCCACTTATGAAGAGGGCGGAGAAGGTGCTGTGGAGCACAGCAGCAGGGATCCCACCGCCAGCCGGAGACGCAAGGCCCGGCTCCCCTCTCAGGTTGTGATCTCGTCGGGGAGTGAGGAGTCCGGTGCCGCGTCCCAGGCCACAGCTGCCAGGGGGGAGGTCCAAGAGGCGGAGGTTGGAGTTGGACTCCTCGGCAGCAGAAGGGGCAGCTGGGACCCCACAGGGCCCAACGGGGGAAGATGACACCGAGTCATCCAGGTTGGTGGGGGGTTTGGTGGAGGAGGAGGCCGTGCAAGCAACAGAGACGGGGTCTAGAGGTGGGGATTCCACTGGTGCTAGTGGTGCAGTGCAGGACCAGGGACAGGAGGCAGCACAGGCCGCCGCGGAGGTGCCTGTGTGCAATCCTGTCCCTGATCCTGTCCCTGCATCATATTGCACCAGCAGGGATGCCTACGTCCAGACCCGTTTTCAGGCAGGGGATGAGCTCACGACAACTGGCCTTCCTCTGCCTGCGGACGTGGCTATCCGGGTCCGGGTTGAGCCTGTCCTGACTGGTGTGGTGTTGCGTCAACGGGCCATGCGAGGTGACCTGCAGTCTTTTCATGAGGAGACTGCATGTCATCTCGAATGGCTCGTTGACCACGTCGGCCTACTGGGACAGGTCACCCAGGATGGATTCCTCCGTTTGATGGGGCTTGCTACGACCCACTCCTCAACTGAACTCCCTATGCGCCAGTCGTCCTCCGTGCCGTCTTCCCATCCATCAGTCACCTGGGTGCCCTGTGGAGCTGCCTCTGAAGGTGCGGACAGGCTGGTGGAGGAGGCATCCCTGCCACAGTCGGAAGTCGGACATCCAGCAGGGGTGGCCACATCACCGACTGCACCCCAGCCAGCGGAGGATGTGCACGGGCAGAGGCACAGCAGCAGCAGCAACATGGTGGGAGCCATGATGGCTCGGGGCCTTTGACATTGGAGGGGCAGGCATCGGCCGGAGGGCAGGAGGACCCAGGACAGAAAGTGTCTTCCGTGTGGCAGCAGTTGGGCCACGCCATAGATGCGGAGCGGCAGCGGGCAGAAGAGGCACGGCTCACGATGGTCAGGGCGGAGAACTCCATGCGGAGGGCCCTGAGGCGGGCCGAGTGCCTCGAGGCAATCCGCAGGGGGTTGGAGGTGGACACATCGACGGCCCTGCGGACCCTCAGGGCCATGGAGGAGGACCGCCTGCGGGACATTGAGCAGGAGTTTGATGATGCCCTGGCCCGGCACATTCAAAAGTGAGCCGTCGGACTAGCCCGCTGCCCTTGTAAATAGTTCTGTCGTTAGTGTTAGGTTTCCTTTGGTTTTGCATTTTTTTTTGGACCTTTTGGACAATGGGCCACATTTTTGTATATAGTTTTTTTTATTAGGTAGTGTTATTAGATAGGTTTAATTTCTTCTGTTGGGATCATGGACCCTGGCTTGTTCATCTGTATATAGTTGACTGTTGGATTTTTTTTTTTTACAATTTACCCATGGAGCAATGGCTTTCAATTATAATTTTCCATTGGATTTTCTTTTGTGGACTGTGACTTTGGACACCATTCCTTTGGATTATGATTTTTGGTTTTGCATTATTTCACGGACATGCTGCTTTTTATTTTTTTGAATTCCCATTTCTGTTTGTTTATTTTTGATTCAATTTATGTTTCCTTTAATACATATTTATTGTTCAAACTTCAATGTGTAGTATCATCTCATTGGTTTCATGCATATCATGATATGGGTTTTGAGATTCACTGACACCCATTGGGTGTATGTGAGGGACATGTGTTCATTTCCAAACTTGCAATTGGGGTTCTGTCATGTTGTTGCCATTTCTAAGTGGGTGGATGCAATACTCGGGTGGGTGTTTGGCATTTGGAGGCTGACCATAGGGACCAGGGATCTAGATTGTGATGACATGGTGGCTGGGGAACATAAGTTGGGGCCTGGTGGAGGGTGCCCCACAACGCTGGGGGGTGGGGGTGCAGGGGAACATGAGTTGGGGGCCTGCTGGCTGGTGCCCCACAGTGCTGGGGGGTGGGGGTGCAGGGGAACGTGAGTTGGGGGCCTGCTGGAGGGTGCCCAACAGTGCTGGGGGTGGGGGTGCAGGGGAACATGAGTTGGGGCCTGGTGCAGGGTGCCCCACAGTGCTGGGGGGTGGGGGTGCAGGGGAACATGAGTTGGGGGCCTGCTGGAGGGTGCCCCACAGTGCTGGGGCGTGGGGGTGCAGAGGAACATGAGTTGGGGGCCTGCTGGCAGGTGCCCCACAGTGCTGGGGGGTGGGGGTGCAGGGGAACATGAGTTGCGGCCTGGTGGAGGGTGCCCCTCAGTGCTGGGGGGTGGGGGTGCAGGGGAACATGAGTTGGGCGCCTGCTGGCAGGTGCCCCACAGTGCTGGGGGGTGCAGGGGAACATGAGTTGGGGCCTGCTGGCAGGTGCCCCACAGTGCTGGGGGGTGGGGGTGCAGGGGAACTTGGGTTGGGGCCTGGTGGAGGGTGCCCCACAGTGCTGGGGGGTGGGGGTGCAGGGGAACATGAGTTGGGGGCCTGCTGGCAGGTGCCCCACAGTGCTGGGGGGTGGGGGTGCAGGGGAACATGAGTTGGGGCCTGGTGGAGGGTGCCCCACAGTGCTGGGGGGTGGGGGTGCAGGGGAACATGAATTGGGGGCCTGCTGGCAGGTGCCCCACAGTGCTGGGGGGTGGGGGTGCAGGGGAACATGAGTTGGGGGCCTGCTGGAGGGTGCCCCACAGTGCTGGGGGGTGGGGGTGCAGGGGAACATGAGTTGGGGGCCTGCTGGAGGGTGCCCCACAGTGCTGAGGGGTGGGGGTGCAGGGGAACATGAGTTGGGGGCCTGCTGGAGGGTGCCCCACAGTGCTGGGGGTGGGGATGCAGGGGAACAATAGTTGGGGCCTGGTGGAGGGTGCCCAACAGTGATGGGGGGTGGGGGTGCAGGGGAACATGAGTTGGGGGCCTGCTGGCAGGTGCCCCACAGTGCTGGGGGGTGGGGGTGCAGGGGAACATGAGTTGGGGGCCTGCTGGAGGGTGCCCCACAGTGCTGGGGGGTGGGGGCGCAGGGGAACATGAGTTGGGGCCTGGTGGAGGGTGCCCCACAGTGCTGGGGGATGGGGATGCAGGGGAACATGAGTTGGGGCCTGCTGGAGGGTGCCCCACAGTGCTGGAGGGTGGGGGTGCAGGGGAACATGAGTTGGGGCCTGCTGGCAGGTGCCCCACAGTGCTGGGGGTGGGGGTGCAGGGGAACATGAGTTGGGGGCCTGCTGGCAGGTGTCCCACAGTGCTGGGGGGTGGGGGTGCAGGGGAACATGAGTTGGGGCCTGCTGGCAGGTGCCCCACAGTGCTGGGGGGTGGGGGTGCAGGGGAACATGAGTTGGGGGCCTGCTGGAGGGTGCCCCACAGTGCTGGGGGTGGGGGTGCAGGGGAACATGAGATGGGGCCTGGTGGAGGGTGCCACACAGTGCTTGGGGGTGGGGGTGCAGGGGGACATGAGTTGGGGGCCTGCTGGCAGGTGCCCCACAGTGCTGGGGGGTGGGGGTGCAGGGGAACATGAGTTGGGGGCCTGCTAGCAGGTGCCACACAGTGCTGGGGGGTGGGGGTGCAGGGGAACATATGTTGGGGGCCTGCTGGCAGGTGCCCCACAGTGCTGGGGGGTGGGGGTGCAGGGGAACATGAGTTGGGGGCCTGCTGGAGGGTGCCCCACAGTGCTGGGGGGTGGGGGTGCAGGGGAACATGAGTTGGGGGCCTGCTAGAGGGTGCCCCACAGTGCTGGGGGTGGGGTGCAGGGGAACATGAGTTGGGGCCTGGTGGAGGGTGCCCCACAGTGCTGGGGGATGGGGTGCAGGGGGACATGAGTTGGGGGCCTGCTGGCAGGTGCCCCACTGTGCTGGGGGGTGGGGGTGCAGGGGAAAATAAGTTGGGGGCCTGCTGGAGGGTGCCCCACAGTGCTGGGGGGTGGGGTGCAGGGGAACATGATTGGGGCCTGGTGGAGGGTGCCCCACAGTGGTGGGGGGTGGGGGTGCAGGGGAACATGAGTTGGGGGCCTGCTGGAGGGTGCCCCACAGTGCTGGGGGGTGGGGGTGCAGGGGAACATGAGTTGGGGCCTGCTGGCAGGTGCCCTACAGTGCTGGGGGTGGGGGTGCAGGGAACATGAGTTGGGGGCCTGCTGGCAGGTGCCCCACAGTGCTGGGGGGTGGGGGTGCAGGGGAACATGAGTTGGGGGCCTGCTGGAGGGTGCCCCACAGTGCCGGGGGGTGGGGGTGCAGGGGAACATGAGTTGGGGGCCTGCTGGCAGGTGCCCCACAGTGCTGGGGGGTGGGGGTGCAGGGGAACATGAGTTGGGGGCCTGCTGGCAGGTGCCCCACAGTGCTGGGAGGTGGGGTTGCAGGGGAACATGAGTTGGGGCCTGGTGAAGGGTGCCCCACAGTGCTGGGGGGTGTGGGTGCAGGGGGACATGAGTTGGGGGCCTGCTGGCAGGTGCCCCACAGTGCTGGGGGGTGGGGGTGCAGGGGAACATGAGTTGGGGCCTGGTGGAGGGTGCCCCACAGTGCTGTTGGGTGGGGGTGCAGGGGAACATGAGTTGGGGGCCTGCTGGAGGGTGCCCCACAGTGCTGGGGGGTGAGGGTGCAGGGGAACATGAGTTGGGGCCTGCTGGCAGGTGCCCCACAGTGCTGGGGGGTGGGGGTGCAGGGGAACCTGAGTTGGGGCCTGGTGAAGGATGCCCACAGTGCTGGGGGGTGGGGGTGCAGGAGAACATGAGTTGGGGGCCTGCTGGCAGGTGCCCCACAGTGCTGGGGGGTGGGGTTGCAGGGGAACATGAGTTGGGGCCTGGTGGAGGGTGCCCCACAGTGCTGGGGGGTGTGGGTGCAGGGGGACATGAGTTGGGGGCCTGCTGGCAGGTGCCCCACAGTGCTGGGGGGTGGGGGTGCAGGGGAACATGAGTTGGGGGCCTGCTGGCAGGTGCCCCACAGTGCTGGGGGATGGGGGTGCAGGGGAACATGAGTTGGGGGCCTGCTGGCAGGTGCCCCACAGTGCTGGGGGCGGGAGTGCAGGGGAACATGAGTTGGGGGCCTGCTGGAGGGTGCCCCACAGTGCTGGGGGGTGGGGGTGCAGGGTAACATGAGTTGGGGCCTGGTGGAGGGTGCCCCACAGTGCTGGGGGGTGGGGGTGCAGGGGAACATGAGTTGGGGGCCTGCTGGCAGGTGCCCCACAGTGCTGGGAGGTGGAGGTGCAGGGGAACATGAGTTGGGGGCCTGCTGGCAGGTGCCCCACAGTGCTGGGGGGTGGGGGTGCAGGGGAACATGAGTTGGGGGCCTGCTGGAGGGTGCCCCACAGTGCTGGGGGTGGGGGTGCAGGGGAACATGAGTTGGGGCCTGGTGGAGGGTGCCCCATAGTGCTGGGGGGTGGGGGTACAGGGGAACATGAGTTGGGGGCCTGCTGGCAGGTGCCCCACAGTGCTGGGGGGTGGGGGTGAAGGGGAACATGAGTTGGGGGCCTGCTGGCAGGTGCCCCACAGTGCTGGGGGGTGGGGGTGCAGGGGAACATGAGTTGGGGGCCTGCTGGAGGGTGCCCCACAGTGCTGGGGGTGGGGGTGCAGGGGAACATGAGTTGGGGCCTGGTGGAGGGTGCCCCACAGTGCTGGGGGGTGGGGGTACAGGGGAACATGAGTTGGGGGCCTGCTGGCAGGTGCCCCACAGTGCTGGGGGGTGGGGGTGCAGGGGAACATGAGTTGGGGGCCTGCTGGCAGGTGCCCCACAGTGCTGGGGGATGGGGGTGCAGGGGAACATGAGTTGGGGGTCTGCTGGCAGGTGCCCCACAGTGCTGGGGGGTGGGAGTGCAGGGGAACATGAGTTGGGGGCCTGCTGGAGGGTGCCCCACAGTGCTGGGGGTGGGGGTGCAGGTGAACATGAGTTGGGGCCTGGTGGAGGGTGCCCCACAGTGCTGGGGGGTGGGGGTGCAGGGGAACATGAGTTGGGGGCCTGCTGGCAGGTGCCCCACAGTGCTGGGAGGTGGAGGTGCAGGGGAACATGAGTTGGGGGCCTGCTGGCAGGTGCCCCACAGTGCTGGGAGGTGGGGGTGCAGGGGAACATGAGTTGGGGCCTGGTGGAGGGTGCCCAACAGTGCTGGGGGTTGGGGATGCAGGGGAACATGAGTTGGGGGCCTGCTGGAGGGTGCCCCACAGTGCTGGGGGTGGGGGTGCAGGGGAACAAGAGTTGGGGCCTGGTGGAGGGTGCCCCACAGTGCTGGGGGGTGGGGGTACAGGGGAACATGAGTTGGGGGCCTGCTGGCAGGTGCCCCACAGTGCTGGGGGGTGGGGGTGAAGGGGAACATGAGTTGGGGGCCTGGTGGAGGGTGCCCCACAGTGCTGGGGGGTGGGGGTGCAGGGGAACATGAGTTGGGGGCCTGCTGGCAGTTGCCCCACAGTGCTGGGGGGTGGGGGTGCAGGGGAACATGAGTTGGGGGCCTGCTGGCAGGTGCCCCACAGTGCTGGGGGGGTGGGGGTGCAGGGGAACATGAGTTGGGGCCTGGTGGAGGGTGCCCCACAGTGCTGGGGGGTGGGGGTGCAGGGGAACATGAGTTGGGGGCCTGCTGGAGGGTGCCCCACAGTGCTGAGGGGTGGGGGTGCAGGGGAACATGAGTTGGGGGCCTGCTGGAGGGTGCCCCACAGTGCTGGGGGGTGGGGGTGCAGGGGTACATGAGTTGGGGGCCTGCTGGAGGGTGCCCCACAGTGCTGGGGGGTGGGGGTGCAGGGGAACATGAGTTGGGGCCTGCTGGCAGGTGCCCCACAGTGCTGGGGGTGGGGGTGCAGGGGAACATGAGTTGGGGGCCTGCTGGCAGGTGCCCCACAGTGCTGGGGGGTGGGGGTGCAGGGGAACATGAGTTGGGGGCCTGCTGGCGGGTGCCCCACAGTGCTGGGGGGTGGGGGTGCAGGGGAACATGAGTTGGGGGCCTGCTGGAGGGTGCCCCACAGTGCTGGGGGGTGGGGGTGCAGGGGAACATGAGTTGGGGCCTGGTGGAGGGTGCCCCACAGTGCTGGGGGGTCGGGTGCAGGGGAACATGAGTTGAGGGCCTGCTGGAGGGTGCCCCACAGTGCTGGGGGGTGGGGGTGCAGGGGACCATGAGTTGGGGGCCTGCTGGAGGGTGCCCCACAGTGCTGGGGGTGGGGGTGCAGGGGAACATGAGTTGGGGGCCTGCTGGCAGGTGCCCCACAGTGCTGGGGGTGCAGGGGAACATGAGTTGGGGGCCTGCTGGCGGGTGCCCCACAGTGCTGGGGGGTGGGGGTGCAGGGGAACATGAGTTGGGGCCTGGTGGAGGGTGCCCCACAGTGCTGGGGGGTCGGGGTGCAGGGGAA
The DNA here is from genome assembly GCF_040938575.1 of Ambystoma mexicanum. Taxonomy (NCBI): domain Eukaryota; kingdom Metazoa; phylum Chordata; class Amphibia; order Caudata; family Ambystomatidae; genus Ambystoma; species Ambystoma mexicanum. The sequence continues at coordinate 659,160,043 of NC_090924.1, forward strand.
CATGAGTTGGGGGCCTGCTGGAGGGTGCCCCACAGTGCTGGGGGGTGGGGGTGCAGGGGAACATGAGTTGGGGCCTGCTGGAAGGTGCCCCACAGTGCTGGGGGTGGGGGTGCAGGGGAACATGAGTTGGGGGCCTGCTGGCGGGTTCCCCACAGTGCTGGGGGGTGGGGGTGCAGGGGAACATGAGTTGGGGGCCTGCTGGAGGGTGCCCCACAGTGCTGGGGGGTGGGGGTGCAGGGGAACACTGGCAGGTGCCCCACAGTGCTGGGGGTGTGGGTGCAGGGGAACATGAGTTGGGGGCCTGGTGGAGGGTGCCACACAGTGCTGGGGGGTGGGGGTGCTGCTGGACATGAGTGGGGGTGCAGGCTAGTCCCCCGTGGTGTGGGCTGCCTGCAGGGGCCGTGGAGGTTGTGGAGCGAACACCTGGGAGGACCCACACGGCCAATTCACGTGTAGTACTCCACGGAACCCCTGAAATACACGTACCCTGCTGATATCGCGTGTGAAACTTCCCGCGCACTCCAAGATACACGTACCCAGGACTTCGCGTGTGAAACTTCCCGCGCACCCCAGTAATACAGGTACCCTGCTGAATTCACGTGTGTACGTTTCCGCGCACCCCGAAATACACGTACCCAGGACATTCGCATGTGGAACTTCCAGCGCACCCCTGATATACACGTACCCTGATGGAATCGCGTGTGAAACTTCCCGCGCACCCCTGAAATACACGTACCACACTCGCACAGGGCCAATCGCGTGTGAAACTTCCCGCACACCCCAGTAATACAGGTACCCTGCTGAATTCACGTGTGTACGTTTCAAAGGACCCTGAAATACACGTACCCAGGACATTCGCGTGTGGAACTTCCAGCGCACCCCAGTAATACACGTACCCTGCTGAATTCACCTGTGTACATTTCCGCGCACCCCGAAATACACATACCCAGGACATTCATGTGTAGAACTTCCAGCGCACCCCTGATATACACGTACCCTGATGGAATCGCGTGTGAAACTTCCCGCGCACCCCTGAAATACACGTACCACGCTCGCACAGGGCCAATCGCGTGTGAAACTTCCCGCGCACCCCAGTAATACAGGTACCCTGCTGAATTCACGTGTGTACGTTTCCGCACACCCCGAAATACACGTACCCAGGACATTCGCGTGTGGAACTTCCAGTGCACCCCTGATATACACGTACCCTGCTGAATTCACGTGTGTACGTTTCCGCGCACCCCGAAATACACGTACCCAGGACATTCGCGTGTGGAACTTCCAGCGCACCCCTGATATACACGTACCCTGATGGAATCGCGTGTCAAACTTCCCGCGCACCCCTGAAATACACGCACCCTGATGGAATCGCGTGTGAAACTTCCCGCGCACCCCTGATATACACGTACCCTGCTGAATTCACGTGTGAAACTTCCCCGCGCACCCCTGATGTACACGTACCCTGAGGGAATCGCATGTGGAACTTCCCGCGCACCCCTGAAATACACGTACACAGCTGAAATAACGTGAGGAACTTCCCGCGCACCCCATTGATACATGTACCCCGCTTGCCGTGCTGGTACAGGGTTAGCGCAGCCCTTTGCGCTGGATTGGGGATTTTGATGCCTTTTCCCTGCGCAAGGGGCGTTCTTGGGGGCGTAACTGGCGCTGCTGCAGGGTCGCTGCGCCACTGTGCGCCAAGGCTGGTTTTGGTGGCTGGAATCCATGAATACGCTGTGCGCGGAAATGTATTTTGGCGCACGCGGCTGGCGCAGGGATTTGCACGCGTACACTGTGCGCTAGCGGCGTGTGCCACTTGTGCGCTGAAATCTATGAATTACCCCCCAAATGCACTGGCTGTTGCATCAATCTCGCAAGAGCTTCTTTTATCAAATGAAGGCAGTGCAAAAAAGAAAATTCAACAGTATGACTGGTGCACTAACCAAAATAAATGTTTACATTATAGAGACTTCAAACGGAACTTATTTGGTCATAAGCGTTATAGTGTTATGGCTGACTATTTGGTCAAATTTCCATGTCCAAAAATATGACAAAAGCTACTTCGCTTCCGCCTGAATCTGTGGCCAACTCGAGATGTTCTTTCTCGTAGAAATTGAATCCCGAAGGTTGACAATTATTGCCGATTTTGTAAAGCCTTAGATCAGAAAGAGACTTTGGAACATTGTATGGTGTACTGTTCTCAATTGGAATCCACTCGTAAATTGTATTTCAAAAATCATCTGGAAGAACAAAATATGTATACACATAAGGATCTATGGCAATATATTTTCTCATCACCTAAGCTATTTATAAAGATAGCCATGATTCAATTTTTGGATGCTGTATTTCCTGATCAATGCTATAAGCATCAGACAAATGTTATTGAAATTTGCCATTGAGTAATTTAGACTATTGAATGCATTTACTGTAATTGTTGTTTTTGTATATTTCCGCTGGTAAACAGTTATGAAATGTAATTCTTAAAAAAAATGCATTGCTGTTTTGTATGGTGAAAATTTGAAAGGTTGATTTTATCAACCAAACAAATAAAAAAAATAAAAAAAATGTATACATACGTGCTTTGACATAAGAAGGCAGAAATTAGTTGAGAATATCACATTTGCATTGTTTTGTATGCCTATTACACAATATATTGATATGCACATGGAATTAAATTGAGTGAAGGAGCTACATGATTATTCTATTTGTTTTATTAGACTGTGCACAGACTGGATGTTGAACTGTATTGTCTTATGTTATACAAACTTTTAGTGGCACCTTAGTAGACTGCTTCAGAGATCATGAGACAAGCGCGAGATCTACATTTTGTAATATTAATCCACCCTACTGTTGAGGAAACAGCCAGTTCGGCAGTGTTTCTGGTTGAAAATGGTCATTTTGGTCCCAGATGGAGAATATGAGAAGTTTTACCAGGTGACTTAAAGCAGTTGGACGTGGCTTGGGGCAGCTTCTAGGCTAAGCAATGGAAATCTAAGATGTTGAAAAGAAACATGGAACTTGATTCTCATAGTAAAACGGTGGATCCCTCTGTTATAAAACCTTGTGATTTATGATTGCTTGTATGCAATCTAAGATTAGAAAGAACAAAGTATCATGATAATGCATTATTACAGTCTTGAAGGTAATGCAAAAATAAATGGCCTTTTCAAAATACTGCATGTTTTTGTGCCAAACGCATTGTGGAATCAGATAAATACAATATTACGGCTGTTACACCGAGCAAAGGAAAATACACCGACACAGGCTTATAAAGATTCCCAGAATCTTTATTACAAAACTGAACAGTATTCAACAAAGTACGCAAATAGCTATTTGGCCGTCAATACATCACAGAGACCACCAGCAGGTCCAATATGAGCAGTGAGGGAATTTCCTAGCTGGACATCGGTGCTTTTATACAATTTGTAAAATGATGTCCAGCCCCCTTACAGGTTAATCATGCACTGGGCTAGGGTCGCGCCAGGTTCACTTTCCTAATTTACATATCTCGTGCATGCGGTTTACTTTTCGATACATTTACTAACACACTCCATTATTCTTCAATTTAACATTTACACTCTTTATATCTTGCTTTAATACAGACCAAACAATTTTTCGCATATTATATTCAGATAGCATTACTGTTCTTGTATACTTGTAGTTTAACATTGCTAATTCAAGTAATCCCCTGCTCAAAGGTCAACAAAGGACAAGGTCTACATGACCCTAACATGTAGCCTGAAGGCAGGTTGGACAATAACTTACCTACAAAGGTTGGAGAGGTTAAGACAAGAACAAGGACACACGAGACGGCCATTTTAGATTACAGGGTGACTTTGTATAAAACCCCAAAATGGTGGTTTCTAACCTAAAATGGAGGCTTGATTCAAGATGGCTGCTTACATCAATTTCTAAGGTCAAGACCTTGCCGCAGAGAGTTATTCGCATACAATTTTCAAGCAACTTGGCGTAGGCCAATGTACATACAAATCGTTTGTAACAAGAGGCATAATTTAATATCCGGTTTGGCAGCATTACAGGAATTAAGCTAAAAATTGTGTTTCAAAGTTTGTATGCACTAAAAAAGATAACCAAGTTCACGAATCAAAAACAAACAAGTCACAGATATATTCAGAACCTTGACACCATTTTATACAAGGCAAGAAAAGGAGAGAAAGAGAAAAAAATATTAATTAATTAAATTGGAAAAGGAGGGTGACATACACACATGTGAATCATTAATCAGCTGTATGTTTTAAGGAAGGGACCCCAGACTGCTTTAAATGTATCAGGGTCTTTTTTGCATTTGTATATGATCTGTTCAAAAGCAGAGAGAGTCAGCATGTCTTGGGCCCAATCTTCTATGTCAATGCTTTTAGCCAATTTACAAGCAGGTAGAATAATGCATTTCACCACCATGCATCCCCTAAACAGACAGGTTTGATACACTTTTGGCAGATTATGCACACGTTAGTCATTTCCCATGATGAAGACAGAAACCATCACTGGAATGATGGTTCCCAGAAGTAGATTAATCCTGTATGAAACTTCTGTCCAGAATTGCTTCATCTTGGGGCACAACCAGATCATATGGGCCAACGAACCCTTTTCCTGTCTTGCACTTCCACCAGTGATCACTGTCAAACATATTCCTTCTATACATGTTATCAGGTGTCCAGAAGCTTCATTTGACTGACCCTTAAACCCCAGTGCAAGGTTGCAATGTGAACATTATTACAGCATCTTGACCAACTAACAGGTGCAAATTGTAAAAGGCCCCCAGACATTTTGAATGTGTTTTTCCTGTCGAGGAGGGATGCACAACTACGTTCCTTTAACACAGGGAACACATGTTTCAATGGGGAACTTAGAAGGGTGTGAAAAAAGTGCCACACCTGATGCCCATCCTCCCACAGCCTTTTCCAGCTAATGGATGAAAGGGCCGGCACATATTGACCCAGTTGTGTATTTAAGATACATGTACAGTAGTTCTATAGACCAGACGGTGCACTATCTATATTTTGGTGGACAAACACTATGGTTAGCACTGTAACAGGTGTAACGCTGTATTTGGGCCAGACTAATCAGATTACCACCAATGGTAGTGCTATTTTCCTCCAGCCGGCTTTCCTGTGGGAATACCTCCAACACTATAATTAGGCTCTAATCTCAGAAGTAAAGCTATGGTTTACAATAGCTGTGCTCCACCGCAGAACATCATACTGCGTGATTCCGTACACAGTACAGGAGCATCTGAGGTGATCAATGCCACGCTGATATTAACATTACTAAGGAGCAGGGTACTCCATTCCTGCAGGAACAACTGGTCGGTATATGTGCAAAGGGCCAACACTTTTGGGCCAGAATGTGCACACTGGTGCAGGATCACTACACACTTTCCTCTAGTGAGCATTCACCTACTCATAGGCCATTGAGAGTATGAAGGAATAAAGCAGGAATCTCTGCCACAAGACTGTCTTCCAGTTGTCCATTCGCACTTATGCATTCCCCATGCAGCTTCATGTAGTTATGCTATAGCCTTCTTCACTATACATGTGTTCTTCCATCGCTGCCTACTCTGCGGAAGCCTATTTCAATTGCAATCATGCCTCAAAACCGCCCTAACCTCCACAATGCCATTGTCGCATTAGTTTACACTCTGAATGCCTGCAGGAGAATGGCCGCAATGAGCATGCTGGTGGGAAGATGCCGGAACACTGCACGCGGCCAGCACATGAATGCCGGGTGGATTTTCGACAGACGTGGAATAGAAGTGGGGTTGCGGGTGTGTTTCCCCAAACAGGTCTGTTGGGATGGGGTAGGGTAAAGGGTGCGCAGAAAAATGTGACAGGAGTTTGGGGGGGTGGAAACAGAGTGTTGGGTGGATCCCCAAAAAACGAGCCAGGCCATGGGGACCCCGGAAACACAGAGTGCCCCTACGTGTTCTGTTAGGGAGTGGGCAGCACCAGAATGAGTCAGTCCAGTGGACTGGTGCCATCGTTTAGGCCATCATGTAGGGTCGCCGTCAGGTGTCGATCCTTCACATTTGGTGAACGGCTATGTGATATTCACAAGGTTATCCCCACGTGCCAAGAGTCCTGAATCATGCTCTGCCCACGCTCATTCTTGCTCAGTGATGTAAAGATCACATCATGATGTCACTGAAGATTCCAGTCGAGTAGAAAAGAAGTTAAGGAGCGAAGGCCTTAGGCCAGTTAAGGAGGCCAGGCCTAGTAGACAGGGCGTTGGGCAAATGTGGTGCTGTGTACTTCTCGACGGTTTCTTAGTCATACCAGCCAACCAGCTGTCTGAGCTCATTCTCTCGCAACCTACTATCAGTCTGCAAAAGGAACTCGGCATGCCCTATGTGTAGTCATTTGGAACAGCCTCCACCTCACCACAGTTTAGCAAAGTTCTTCAGACTGATCTTTTCAGCACGACTTTCAACTCTAACATAATTAAATCTCGGGGTCAACTCCTTGCACTTGCCCCGTCAGCAGCTGGTGTGATGACTAAGTCGTGTGTCACTGCCCTGCTGAGTATTGACAGTTGCTTGTAATGGCCACATCTGTGCATCTCAAGGTTTTTTCATTTGTTTGAATGAATGCACCTGAGCAGTCCCCACTGATGCCAGAAAACCACATATCCAGAGGAGCACAGCCACCCCTTTCATTGGCATTGATTAAAACACCTCTACTGGTCATTTCTTTCATTATGACTGTTAAGTGCCAAGGACGAGTATGCTCGTGCATTTTGCATAGACTTGCATAATAGCCTGGTTGGTAGGGGTTAAAAGCAGAAGAACATGGGTATATCGAAGCTCAGAAAATCCTGAAAAAGGTACCATAGATCTCCAAATATAAAAGTATTCGAGAAATAGACCACCTTTGCTAATGGTACTCTCGTTCAGATTGGAATTGCCATTGTATTTCGGTGCTGGACTGCCCCTGGGCAGGACAAAGACTGATATGCAAATGGATATTTCCCATCTGTGAAAGGCACAGTGAGTAAAAGCAGTGGCTGCGAACTCTCAAGTGGTTAATAACCACTGAACAGGTTATCATGTCTGTTCTTGCGAGAGAGGGGCGCCCGCTACCTCTGTAAAACTATTTTTTAAGGAACCTGGGATTGGTAACCCTAGGTCTCCTGGGGGCAACCAGACGTGGTCTCCCTCTCACTGTGCTTAGAGAGGCATCAGCTTCACCTCACTGATGATCCCCAACAAGGGTGAAACACGTGTATGGGGTTGCTGGTGGTACTCTCGTTCAGATTGGAATTGCCATTGTATTTCGGTGCTGGACTGCCCCTGGGCAGGACAAAGACTGATATGCAAATGGATATTTCCCATCTGTGAAAGGCACAGTGAGTAAAAGCAGTGGCTGCGAACTCTCAAGTGGTTAATAACCACTGAACAGGTTATCATGTCTGTTCTTGCGAGAGAGGGGCGCCCGCTACCTCTGTAACACCTTTGCTAATATATGTCCAAAGTTTCTCTTTAATTGTTACTGATGTCACCCTCTTCTAGGTTTCACAAACATATTTACACGTTATTCATTTATTTTATTTTATTTATTTATGGAGTATTCATAATGCGCCTATTACCAATGGGCCTCATTATAAGTATGGCGGTAAGGTAACAATGGTGCCGGTAGACATTGCTACCGTAGCGCCATACTGCGAGTTGTGCTCCCGGGTGCCTGTCAGCACGCCAGGTCTGACCTGGTGGGCAGAGCGGCACCCGCAAGCACAGTATGTCCGATGCACCGGCACCGTTATGAACGGTGCCGGTGCATCCGACCTCCACATTCCCATTGAGCCATATGGGGCTCAATGGGAATGGGGATGTACGGGGCCCGGCACTCAAGAAAGGGCAATTACCGGGTCCAGTGGGGCCGGAATAGTCCAGTAATTGCCCATTCACAGGTGCCGGATGTTAGGAAAGATTTCATAGTTGATTGTAATTTTCCCTCCATGTGTCAACTCCACAACTTTGTGCTGCTGTTTAGACACCATTGACTTACTTTGCCAGAGAAGCACAGCCTTCAGATGCACTCATCTGGGCTTTCCGTCACTTTTTATGGGGAAACTGACATGCTCTTAAGATAGTCAGTACTGGGACACTTTGTTTCCCTTAGTCCTTTTCTCATGTTGCAACTTTTGTGCAACATGCAACAAGTGGGCAATGTATTTTACCATACAGCACACTTGGGTCAATAGTCATTTCCAAAGGCCCTAGATACTATCGCTGGACTTTTTATGAACTGTGCAGATGTGTCATGGACAGGAATGGTGGCAGCTATCGTTTCGCATTATTTTTAACCCTTTCCTGCCATGTTAACCGTGTTAACCGTGTTTGGCACAAATAGGTGGCCTGGCTGCAAAATAGCCATGACACGAGGTTCTTTGTCCTGTACTTTGGCCATCTTGCCCCTTCACCTTCCCCAGGTTGATTCGAACCGGGCCAGTCCTTATTTGGTCATGCACTTTCCTGCAAATCCCAGAGTTTTCGTGGGCTTCTGCATGCCTTGTGTGTGTGTCTCCAGGATGTGGGCTGGGATGTCTGGTCCCAATACACATCCTGGGTGGCAGAGAGTCTGGAGTGCCCTGAATGCCTGAGACCACTGTGGTCTGTGATTGGTCCACGTATGGAGTGTGTGTTTGTGAGCAGATTGGGTCCCCTTGGGTCCTCTCTGTTTTGGCACGAAGGGAACTTTGGATAAGAGGAGGCTGAAAACACCACTACCACGTTGATATCCTGAGTTCTCACTGAACAAAGGATAGGATCCAAGTATCCTGCAACTACCAAGTTGAGTCGAGGAACCGCTGGTGACCTGCTGGAAGGTTTGGCACCCTGAGCCCACTGTCGTCCCGTGTTACCCCTCTGCAACTGGTCATCCTAAAAGATCTGCCAAGATGCTTCAACCCATTGGAATAGTGGGACCAACTATTCTCGGCACCTTCATCAAACTCTGCAAGTAAGCTTTCTCAGAAGTGTCCCTGGGCCAACCAGTGGGCTGACCAGCTGACGCAGGACCTTTGCTCTCTCTCCGCCATCGTTTTGAGGAGGCCCTTGAACCTTGGTATACTGCTAGCTTTGTGTCCACGGCACCCTCACACCAAATTTCGTACACTTAGCATTCCCAGGTCTGAAGTGAGACGAGTGCGCCCGGACCAGAGTAAACGCAGTTACCGTGTTACCCTGCTGGGCAACGTCTTTTGCAAATCAGCTGCATTTGTGACACTCTTGCCCCTGAAGCCTGCTGCAGTGAAACTGGGTTGATTCATCCACCCGGAGCAGAGAAATTGCCACTGTCTCATTTGGGAATCATCGCTGTATCTCAGGAACTAAAAGGTGCAGAGACGTCCTTTTTGCTGCATTCGAACCTGCAAGCAAAGTGGACTGTCCTGCCAATGTTTGGGTCTACTTGCATCAGGGACCAGTGAGTAATCAATACCCCAACCGGTGGCCCCTAGCACAAGAGCCAATTTTTACACATGAGTGGCCCTTGGGGGCCCCTCACCTGTCCACCGCTATTGCAAAATAGCGACTCCATCCCGAACTCTCGAACTGCCCCTGCCTTCAAGTGGAAGTCCTTCAAGAATAGTGGAAACCTATTCTTTATCACCTCATCCACCTTCCCGAGCTGCTAGACCCTGAAGAGACCCTATTTTGCCCATTTGAACAACCGTGTGCATTTGCATTGCATGTACTATTGAGCACAGGGCTCCCCTCTTCTTAGGACTTGGACTGCCTCTTAGTTAGGTGAACTGTCGATGTCGAACTGGGCCTAAAGATTAACTGCACTGCCTGTTTTGTTCCCATCTAGGTTGTCGACATATTTTGTGCAGTCACCCCTTTGGACCCCCCCCGGTCTTGTATATATATATTGTATTGAGTGTGATGTATTGGTTTATTAACAGGCCGATTCATGGAATTAATGTGCGCCGAAAATCTCTGCGCAAGCGTGCGAAAGCATGTGAATCGCAGCGCAAGTGCAAAAATCGCAGTGCAAGCGTGGGAAAGCCGCGCACATCGGTTCATGGAAGTCCGTGCGCGTGTAAATACTGGGATGTGCGCCATAATCCTGCATGGCACACGCGGGCACACATGTCATCAAACGCCATGCGCTACGCACACAGCAAAAGCGCACATAGCGTGGCGCACACAACAAAAGTAGGCGGAACACGAGGCGTAACACGCGGAATGGGGAACAACGCGTGAAAATGTGGGCGTTATGGGCGAAGTACAGGAGGCAAATGCGCGGAACGCCCACACGCGTGCCTACAACATGTATTCATGGAATCGAACAGGGGAAACGCGTGTGCCAAAATAGACACGCTAATCCGGAAACACGTACGCCAGCAGGAAGCAGGCGTACGCGGACCCGCGCAGCATAAAAGTGCGTGCAAACAACAAACAAGCTCAGACGCTACGATGAATATACCGTTCCTCGCAGCAGTGGTCTTGGGACACCACAGGAGGAGGAGGACGATAGTCAGGCCCAGAATTTTTCCACCCAGGACCAGCCTTTTTGGGATGCCTGATGACCAGGTTTATGGGAGGTACAGGTTTCCACCTCACATAATATTCGACCTGGTGAGTGAGTTGGAGGATGACTTCACACCACCCACCCTGTGCTCCCAAGCACTCAGCCCCTTAGAAAAGGTACTCAATGTACTGCACTTCTTGGCCACTGGTTCATTTCAGCGGAGTGCCAGAGTGGGGGCGGTGTCACAGGCCACGCAGTCACGCTCCCTACACCAGGTGTTGGCCATCATGACTGCACGCCCATCAGTCCGCAGGCACATATACCTGCCCAGAACACCTGCAGAAAGGCAGGCTGCCATACAGGACTTATACGGGGTGGCACACTTCCCCAAAGTGCTAGGTGCCATTGATTGCACCCATGTGGCTCTATGTCCTCCCAGGGCAACTGAGCACATCTATAGAAGTCGCAAGCACTGGCATTCCATCAACGTGCAGGTAGTATGTGATGCCAAGGGAATCATCACCACAGTATATGCCAACTATACAGGGTCCACCCATGACAGTTTCATTTACAGAATGTCAACCCTAATCCAGGACCTAGAAGCTGGGTGGCATGGCGATACATGGCTGCTTGGTGAGTATAAATGCCTCTGCACATGCATGCATGTCAGATACTGAGTAATGTCACAACCACACTAATGATACCCATCATCACCTACCCAGAGGACAGTGCCTACCCTCTGAGCACCCACCTGATGACGCCAATTCGGAACCCCACCACACCACCTGAGGTAAGATACAACACAGCCCATATTGCAACCCGGGGCCGGGGCATTCGGAGTGCTCAAGTCACGCTTTCGCTCCCTTGACCGCTCTGGTGGGCAACTGCTATACGCGCCCCCAGTAGTGTGCAGGATCATAGTGGCAGCATGTGTCCTGCACAACGTTGCAACACGCCGGCCATTGCGCATGGGAGGGGAAAGGGCATGTGGTGAGGCAGCCCGTACGCAGCTGGTGGCTAATTACTTCACCTAAAATCACATCCCTGTAGAGTGCACACAGCCCTGGCACATTCCAGCTGACAATCAATGATGATGACATAAGGGACAGTCAACTGTCACAACCATACCAGCCTGAGATTGGTCACCTGGAAGTGTTACATTGTGTGCATCCCTAACTACCAAAAGACAACCAATGCTGTGTCACAAAAAGACACACATTTATGCTGCATGAATGACTACCCCCTTGCAATATACAACATGAAAATAGCGCCATGTCACCCAACCCCTCCCCATCTCCACCACCCAACACACCATGGCATGTCATGCAATGTGAAAGCAAACAAAGGAATGCACAACACATGACACATCCGGCGCATCCGAAGGCCATACAAAGGCCCTGTTTTGCGCCCTGGACCCCATTCCAGCACCCCCACGGCAAGGGTAGAGGGCAGGAGCCCTCCCCCCCCGCAGAAGCCACATCGCAGACACCACTGCCGCCTACGATCCACGAAGGCACAAGGTGCAGGGCTCGCCTGACCTTGTCCCTTCACTGTGCCTGACCTAGGCATGCCGGGCGCATCACGGCGCCATAACGAGGCTGAGCCTTGCTAACCGCGGCAATATTTGAATTGCACATCCGCCGGCAGGCGGAGACGCCGGCGCATCCGAAGGCCATACAAAGGCCCTGTTTTGCGCCCTGGACCCCATTCCAGCACCCCAACGGCAAGGGTAGAGGGCAGGAGCCCTCCCCCCCCGCAGAAGCCACATCGCAGACACCACTGCCGCCTACGATCCACGAAGGCACAAGGTGCAGGGCTCGCCTGACCTTGTCCCTTCACTGTGCCATACAAAGGCCCTGTTTTGCGCCCTGGACCCCATTCCAGCACCCCAACGGCAAGGGTAGAGGGCAGGAGCCCTCCCCCCCCGCAGAAGCCACATCGCACCCTTTCCGGCACCTCTAGCTGGAACCCTGAAAACTGCACGCCTTAGACTCACTCGGCACTCTCTAACAAAGGCCCCTATGCAACCCCTGCTGTACTTCGATAGCTGGGCTGCTTAACCCTTTCACTTGACCCTGCAGATCTATTGCACAAGGCTAACCTGACATCAGACTTTACCCAATTTGTGCCTTAATTTGTGTTGTGCCCTATGATCGCCAATAGACCACAATTGACCTGTGCCTTATTCTGTGCTGTGCCCTATGGTTGCCATCAGACTTTACCTGATTTGTGCCTTAATTTGTGCTGTGCCTTATGATCGCCAATAGACCACAATTGACCTGTGCCTTATTCTGTGCTGTGCCCTATGGTTGCCATCAGACTTTACCTGATTTGTGCCTTAATTTGTGCTGTGCCTTATGGTCGCCAATAGACCACAATTGACCTGTGCCTTATTCTGTGCTGTGCCCTATGGTTGCCATCAGACTTTACCTGATTTGTGCCTTAATTTGTGCTGCGCCTTATGGTCGCCAATAGACCACAATTGACCTGTGCCTTAATCTGTGCTGTGCCCTATGGTTGCCATCAGACTTTACCTGATTTGTGCCCTAATTTGTGCTGTGCCTTATGGTCGCCAATAGACCACAATTGACCTGTGCCTTATTCTGTGCTGTTGCAGATAGTACTTCACCAGATTTGTGCCCCGACCTGTGCCCCTGCCCCATGGTTGTCATTAGGTATAACACTGCCCTAGCCACTTTATATACCTCAATGTGCTTCGAGTTGCCCTGACATACTTAGGTGACACACTACCTAGCTAGTCTTCTACACTTGCCTAGTTTGCCACTGCTTTGCCCACATAGAACCTAGCCTGGTTCTCGCCTAGATCACCTAACAGCCAATATACAGGTCTCTTTACAGACTGCTCAGACCTCTCTGGCACCGAACCACTAACTACACGCCTTTGCATGTAACCTAGTCCACGCCCATAGCTTGAACCTGAACTTGCCCACCCTCGCATCCCTGCCCACCTCCAGAATGAAAATCACCTATTACCAATCTCTACACATTGCTTTGAGCCTCCTTACCACCATGGCATTTGCAACTGCGGACTCACACCCTGCTAAGGACAGAAACATGAGACTGAGGGCAAGACTGTCCTGTCTTCATGAACCATCTTCCTACCACAATCACAGAGGCTATATCGATCTAGCAAACAAACGTTCGCAATACCCCAAACCCACCACCCCTCGCCCTGCTCCTACAACTACTAATCAGCCACTGATACAAAGAGATGCCCCTACCAAAAATAAACAACCCTCCTCGACTCAACCAAATAGTACCCTATCAATAATTGGATCTCTCATCAATGCAAGATCCATGGTCGCCCATGCTACCGAGATCTCGGACACCTTAACCAATGAAACCTTAGACCTATTAGTCATAACCGAAACATGGCTCCATGATGCAGCTGGCCCTGCCATCATGCTAGCTATACCTGATGGCTACCAACTACTAAGAGTCGATAGACCTAACACTAAAGGTGGCGGCCTAGCCATCATTCACAAAGCTACCTTACCTTTCAAACTAGCTACTACCCTGATATTCTCATCTTGTGAACTCCTTACTGCCAAATTGCACCTCTCTTGTAACCGGACTCTCACCTTGCATGTTATCTACAGACCACCTGGACCACTGGGAACCTTTGAAGACGACATAACCAGCATTATAACCAACAATACTAAAGACCACGCTCAAATACTATTACTGGGAGACTTTAACCTGGGCTTTAATGACAGCAACGACAAACATGCCCTATCTGTCGCCTCACTCCTGAATGACTACGCCCTATCTCAAAAAGTCTCCTCTCCTACTCATGCCAAAGGCAGAACCTTAGACTGGGTTGCTGATCGGAACTGTAACATCAGTATTACCAACATAATACCACAATCCTGGACTGACCACCACTTAATTGTATTCAATGCCTCACTAGACCTTATCCGGCCCAAACCTATACTCATGGCCCCGCCACTTCCCACCAGAAGTAAAAAAGACATCACATCAGAACAACTCCTACCCTACCTTCTCCCTACTCTTAATAACTTAGACAACATTACAGACCCTACGTCGCTGGTAGAAGCTTACAACAGCTCTATGCTCAAGGCACTTGACTCGATTGCCCCCACCAAGCTGCGCAAAAGCAAACAACTCTGTCACCTTAACAACTGGTTCACGCCACACCTGAAAGACCTTAGAATCCAAAAAAGAAAGTTGCAGTCTATCTGGCAACACTCACCCACCGAGGAGAACAAAACCAAATTAGCCACCCTTGCCAAACAGTATAAAAAGGAAATCATAAACACTAAAAGAAATACCTTCAATGACAGAATCTCTAAAGCCAAATCAGACACCAAGGAGCTATTTTCCATCCTCCGTGAAATGGAATCACCCATAACCCCACCTGACAACATTCCCAAAAACAAGTCCTGGTGCACTAATATACAAAATGCCCTGGCGGATAAAATTAGCTTGCTCCAATCTAAAATTGCTAACAAAAAAGCCTCCTTGCTCCTGCCAACAGAACCCATATTGCAACCTCAGCTCCTCTCAAACCAATCTAACACCCCCCACCTATTTAGCTTCAGAAAGATATCCATATTGGAGACAGAAAAAATCATACTATCTCTAAAACCCTCCAACTGTAAAGGTGACAGCTGTCCGGCCCAAATTATAAAAGATGCAGCTCGAGACCTTGCACCCTTCATTTCAAAAATCATTAATGCATCCTTTAAGTCTAATCTAGTACCGAACAACCTCAAACAATCCTGGGTGCTTCCCTTGCTAAAAAAACAAACACTTGACCCTGCTATACCAACTAACTACAGACCCATCACTACTGTCCCTTTCTTACTTAAAATCATAGACAGAGTAGCATACCTGCAAATCCAGGACTACTTAGAAACTAACAATTTACTAGGATCACGGCAATCTGGCTTCCGTCCCCTTCATGGCACTGAAACAGCCTTGATTGACCTCAAGACCCAAATTGACGAGTTGAAGGACAATGGTAAAACAGCGATGCTACTCCTCCTTGACCTATCCGCGGCCTTCGACTTGGTAGATCATGCAGTCTTATGCAATCACCTAAGCTCGGCCGCTCATTTCTCAAGTGATGCCATAACTTGGGTACAATCCTTCCTTGCAAACCGGACAATGAGAGTCTTCTCACCCTCAGCAGCCGCTGATCCCATACAAGTTTCATGCGGTGTTCCCCAAGGATCATGTGTTTCTCCGACGATGTATAACATCTTTACTAAGCCCCTGTTTGATAAGTTGGACAGACTGGGTGTTGTCTACACTAATTACGCAGATGACACTCAGATTCTAATCCCCCTTTCGGGTAACTTCTTGGAAGACACGGACTTAGTAAATAAGATATATCTCCTCATTCAGGCTTGGATGGCATCCCATGGCCTCTGCCTGAACGACGACAAGACGGAGCTACTAATCACTGGCTCAGCGTTGGCTATCAAAAAACTTGACCCCAACTATGCCTCATTCAACATTGACAATAACGTCATTAAAGTGATGCCTGCAGTCAAAACCCTCGGGGTCTATCTTGATTCAGCGCTCACCTTCAAAAAGCAAACGAACTCGCTAGCATCCTCCACGGCATATACTTGCAAATTGATCCGAGCATGCAGACCTTTTCTAACTGAGACCAGCTGCATCACATTAGCCAATGCTCTCATCATATCCAAGCTGGATTACTGCAATGCCCTTTATGCAGGCTCTAACAAGTATATCCTTGACAAACTACAAACTCTCCAAAATAACGCTATCAGAGTAGCTTTAAATATTCCTAACAGAGCCCACATCTCCACCTTTAGGAAAAATATCCATTGGCTAAAAATCAAAGACAGGATCACCCTCAAAATACTCTCCCTCACATCCAAATGTCTCAACAACATTGCCCCCCCTTATCTGGCCAACAGAATCCACAAGAGAACCTCTAACCGTCCCACTAGACTGACCAACGCCTTCACCTTAGTGGTGCCTAGATTCAAAAAGAGTACAGCCGCCGGCTCTAGTTTCCCAATCATAGCTGCGCAAACTTGGAACAAACTCCCCTTGGATCTCAGAATGGACAAACCTTACTCTAGTTTCAGGCGAAAAGTCCTCACTTGGATCCGTGCCAATGACACTTAGCTCGACCTCCCCCTCCCACATAGACACTAGATGCCTGCAACCAGCTGAATGACATCCGATCAACTAGACTGAACCGTAGTTCCGCATTTCTTTATTTCGTTGATCTAACGTGAACTGTATAAACTGCACTTTTCTTGATTTAATTGCGAACTGCATAACGTGTATTTCTCCTGTAACTAAGTTCTTAAGCAATCTTGTACTGTTTGCGCCCAGCTACCCCTTCGGGTTTGGTTCTGCGCTATACCAAATAAACAAACAAACAAACAAACAAACAAACAAGTGTCACAAAGTGCATTGTCCCAAATGGAAACAGGCCACAGACAATATGCTCCCAGTAATCAATAACAAACAGCACACATGATCAAATACTTACCAGCAACACAATATAGCAACACAGCATGAAACAGTGCCAAAATATGACAGTACAAACTCAAAGTAGTGCAAGTCTTACAACCTGAATAAGCCAGCACATCGACCTCTTCCAACTGCAGAGTGTTGCTGTCAGGCAAATGTGTCAGTGTACTGCATACAACATGAACTGCATCTGCAAAGGTGACGGCCTTGTGAAGACACAAAGAAGGTACCTGCGAATAAGGGGGAAGACATGGATGCACAAGCACATATCAATACACCATGCAGTGTTCAAGACAAGAACAAACCCCACTAGGGATGTCCACACAGTTATGACTACAGACTGCCCACACAGCTCATGGGAGCCCAATGTCACTGTGTAAGTCACTGTCACTTGGTCACACCCTTTGCAAGCTCATGGAAATGGGAAGCAGGAGGGGTGTGTGTTTCAGGAACCCAAGCATCTAACCCAAACACAGGACAAGCCTGCATGTGCCCAGCTGGCATACACAGTGGATGCCCACGGGAGCCACACAAGGCAAAACACTGTAAAAAAATAAAATAAAAAATAAAATAAAATAAAAAAAACAAAAAAAATGGCCATGTTGGCGCCACGGGGGGGGGGAAGGCCACCTAGGAGGTTCGAGGACAGGGTGCACACCAATACCCACCTGCGTGGATGTTGCGGAAAAAAAAATACCTCCATGGGCTCATGGCCTGCACGGCTATGCTACTGTGGGAGAACTGCTGCTGTTGCTCCCTTCACCCCCTTCACCCTCTGTTGCTGCATCAGGAGGTGCATCAGGAGGTGTTGGTGCTAAGGGAAGCAGCCCACGCAAAGCCCTGGTATGGTCCTCCATGGCAGCAAGCATGCGGGTGTGGAAGGTCTCGTTCTGGAGGATGATAGTACGGAGATCCCCATGCAGCACCTGACGGGTTGCCTGCAATTCTGCACGCATGGCCTCCCGTGATGCCCGGATCTCCTCCCGAGTTGCCAGCAGCTCTGCTGAGAGTGAACGTGTGAGCTGCTCCAGCTGCTGTTCTGACCTAAAATTTCGGGAAGCCTCAAGTTCACCCAGAGTCTCCCTGAGGTTATGGAGTTCTACCCTCAGGGCTTCCCTGTGGCCCTGTGACTCTATAGATTTGGCTTTGCGCAGAGTCTCCAGTGCCGCCCGTCGGTCCCTGTTGGACGCCAACATGTCTTCCCTGTTTGATTGGCAAATGGAGTCTGTTGCCTGCTGTTGTTGCTCCATCTGCCTTTCAGGGGGGAGAATGGATGTGGCCACCCTTTCCATTGCCTGAGCCATCATTTGAACTAATGCTCCGTGTTGTGCTGCAATACCGTAAATGGAGTTTTCCCATACAGTATTGCCTGGTGGTGCACGGCCACCGCGTCAGCGGGCACCACACCTGTTTGGGGCAAGGCGATCTGAACCTTGCTGTGCCGGCACTGCCTGAGGCTGCAGGACAGACAGAATCCCTGCCAGAAACACTCACCTGCGACAGCACATTAGTCTCATCATCCGATTCAGCACCTGAATCATAGAAGTCTGGGGATTTGCAACCAGAGACACCCCTGGACATTATGGTCTGCAATAAGATTGGGTTTTCACCCACCACCACACAACGTCTTCTACTGGTGACCGGTCGTGCCTGGGATTCCTCCTGGGTCTGCACCATCTCCTCCAACTCTACAGCATCAAGTGCGTCATCACCTGCAAAAACATGAAAGGCAACAAATGGAAACAGGCATGAGCACCATAGCACACACATAGGCCTTACAAGCAAGAGATCCAGTACATGATTTACACATGTACCACATGACAATAACCCTGGTATGCATGCACTGTCAATGAGTTGGAAGGGAAGGCAAAAAGCACACACTGAGGACACCAAGGTGGAAAAGCAACACATTTGCTGCATGCTGGGTAGAACTGGCATCACACATTAGCCTGTGAGTGGCATGTCCAATACACATACATGACACATACCAGCACACAGATGGCATGTATCCTAGCCATGGTACATTTGACAAGTACAGCCATATGTCAGTGAATGAGTACTGTCACCCATCCGTGTGAGATGGACATGATGAGATGAAAAATGCTAAATAGTGTGACAAAATACGCATGTGCCACACACTGCAACACATCCAGTGTACAATAATACAGTGATTGCAGGCAGATGTACATATCATTGGTTGGTCTCTTCAACATGACAGGAAACAACTATCATGTTCCACATTCAAACAGGCCCCGAAAATTAATGTGAGCAGGCCAATACTCAATCAGCCTGAATGATCTAATCATTCACATAACAAGGTAACACATGTGGGCCAATGTGGGGTGTAATCAATGACAGAAGCATGTCACATATGTGGCATTAGGGCTGAAAAATGTGTTGCAAAAATGGGACAATTTAAACAATCAGCCTGAATGAACACTGAAAAATTCAGAACAATGTTGTTGCAAGATGACAGTTCAAGGGTAACTGCAGTAATGTGGCGCTAATTGGCTACTGTTGGCAGACGGGATACTGTCATACCCAAATCCAAGGCCTGTGAATGTTTTGGAGGAAGCACATGGGTGACCCATACCACTCAGGAGTACACACCCTCACCTGGCATTCAATATGAACCTGTCACCCAAACAACATACACATGGATTACACACACATGCATGGGCATTCACCGGACAATGCGTCATAATCTGGTAGGTCTCCCTTGCCTTGGATCTGTTCCTCTGTGACGAAGGTTCCAGCAACAGTCTCATGTTCAGTGAGTTGGTTGTCCTCTGGTGGAACCCACCGCCAGTCACCAAAGTAGAGGCATGATTTGAGGCCAGCTTGTTCTTTGCTCTGCGTTTCAGGTCATTCCACTGCTTGTAGCAATCATCAGCTGTGCGCCTCACAAATCCAAGGGCACTAATGATGTCCGCGATGGTCTGCCAGTGTGCCCTACGTTGACTAGGTGTGGTCTTGCACCCTGCAGTCACCACCATTTTGCGGCTATGTGCCGACACATAGGCTACAAGTGCATCAAGTTTGGCGTCATTAAAGCTAGGCTTATTTGATGTAACGGAGTGTGTAGCCATGTCTGGGGTCTCAGCATGTAGTGCCAGAGCACCCTTCTTCTTCTTTTTCAAAGGTGGTGCGGATCCTGAGTGGCTTACGCCGCTCTGGTCAGTAGGCGCAGAAGCGCCGGTGTACTGGGTTCTAGGAGTGTGCGAATGCACAATGACCATAGGTCTTGGTGCAGGCATTGGCTGCAGAGTGATATTGGCAGGGCCAACGTCGGTATGATGGACCTAGACCGACACTGTCCCGGCTGGGAGACTCAGAGCTGGGGTGGATAGAGCTGCAGCTGCCCCTGCAACCTCCCCACCCTGCCTACTTGGGGCAGCAGATGACATTGCTGCCCCAGATCCACGTGGCCTGGTGACAGCAACTTGCACCGCCACACGTGGCTTAGACTTGCTGACCTGAAAGTCAGCCTGGGAGTCATCCTGTGCCGGTTCAGGTGCCAAAATGGGCCGGTCCAACAAGGGCTGAGCTAGGATGGTGTCAGCTACGTTTCCCACAACCATGGGGGGGTGGGTGTCCCTGATTGGTCCTACACACATGGGGTACTAGGGGCACCCTGCAAATCCTGGCCACGTCCCCTACCGCGGCCACCATGCCCACCTTTTGGAGGTCGGCCACCTTTGCCTCCCTTACCGCTTGGTCGCCTCCCAACCATGGCACTGATGTTCTTGTGCGTATGGGAGTTGCAGTAAACTATTGTCCTGGGCAATTGGGGGTGAAAGGGGTAGGGTACGAATTCCATCTAGCAAGGCTGTCTGGGACCCCTGGGGGAAGAGGACGGGTCACGTGGAAAAATGTACCCGCACTACGCTGTGGCACCCAGGAACAGAAAAATAAGCGTACGCATAACACACGCAGCCTACAATGACCTCTGAAGGGGTATGCGACACACGGGGCATGCACAGTTGGTAAATACGTGCGCGACTTACCGTATGCCTGGAAAAAGAACGTGAAAAGTACGCGCGTGTGAGCGTTGGCAACACCCCCGCCAAAAGAAGAATTGTACGCTGTCTGAGGAAACCGGACAAAAGAAGAATTGAACGCTGTTTGAGGAAACAGGCCAAAATAAGAATTGAACTATGTCAGAGGTAACAGGGAGTACGAACTTGAACCGTTGTGAAGTAATCGCGTGTGAACTGACAAGAAGTACAAAATTCACCCACTTGCTCTCCACGAAAAGCACATACAAGAAAATGGCGTCCTACACATTCCTTTTAAACCGGCCTACACGTACAACGTCACTTACGCGTGTACGCGCTAAGGGCGTTTCCTCCAATTACACGAGCTGACACTCGGACGTGCAGTTTTTGCACGTGTACAATGAACATGCACCTGTGTTGAGGGAAACGCCGTTACGCGTCACGTCACAGACGCGCTTACGCGCTAAGGGCCTTTCCTCGAATTACACGCTGATGTGCATTTTTTTCACGTGCCAAATCACTCTGTATCAAACTAGCCACGCGAAAACACACAGAAGACCACACTCCTTCCCAAAAGGCCCTTTTCCTGCCCCCAGGAGCCCCGAGCATGCTCCCACCTGCCATCTGCTGCTGCCTGCCTGCTGGCCACGTGCCCTGCTATTTGCTGCCTCCACGTCAGCCAGGGGTGCAGTTGCTGTGAGCACCCCTGCTGGAACCGAAGACTCCCGACTGGGATACCATCGCTCCACAGCCCAGCCCCAGGACCCAGTTGCCCACCCACACCTGCCTCTGGGGTTGCCCTGTCGGGCACAACACCATCTGGCAACACTGGCAACCCCCAGCCAGAGAGGCAGAGGGTCACCAGCTTCAGTGCCAGGGAAGTTGGTGTCCTGGTGGAGCAAGTCCTGGGGCAGTATGAAGCCCTCTTTGGAAGTTTGCGCGTCGACAATGAAGGACGGACCAGGATCTGGATGGACATCGTGACTGCCATCAACGAGGAGGGGGTGGCAGTCCGCGACATCAAACATGTCCGGAAGCGCTGGGAGGAGTTCAGGTCCAGGACCCTCGACAAGGCCCATTGCCTCTTGAAGGCAGCGGATGCCAAGGGGCACCGGGGCCAGCTGTCAGATCACCAAATGAGGGTCCTGGAATGCATATGCCCAGCGCTCCACGTCCAGGTCCTTGACAGGCAGACCCGTTTGGATTCGAGCAGTAAGTGTACATGCATACTTATTGGACGCTGTGCGTGTTGTGGTGTGACAGTAGTGTGCAGGTTGTACATGTGTTTTTGTAGGGCCATGTATGGATGTGTATGTACAGTGGTGTGAGGCTGACACATGTGAGTCCTCTCATGTGTGAGACACATCGATAGTGTTTGTGTTGGTAAGCATGCTGGCCAAATGCAGGTGTGGGAGCACACATGTTTGAATTTATGTGTATGTATGTTGGCATGGTTGTGGTGTCACACATGGATGGTGGTTCCTACTGCATGTATCTGCACTGTGTACATGTGCATGTGTGTGTATTTGACAAGTGTGCAACTGTGATGCAACATGGATGCATGTGACACTGACATGGGGATGTCATCACTGCGACAGTTTGTGGAGATGTACACCTGCATGTAGGTCTGGTGGCGTGTGTGCATGTGTTGTGCACTCCCTGTTTTTCATGTGACATCAGGCTCACCTTCGGCTGCTCGTGCTGTTGTTTGTGTATGGATGGTGCTGCCTAGTGGAATATTGCTGTTGAATAGCTCATGTGTGTGAGTTGAAATGACATGTGTGTTGGGGAGTGTGATGCCATGTCTGAAGTTTGACACTGCCACTCATGTACAACTGTCATGTGTGTATCAGTCCATTGTTCAGTGCCCTGATGGCTGTGTTCTATCTCTCCCTGTCTGCAGCGTCAACTGATGAAGAGGGCGGAGAGGGTGCTGTGGAGCAAAGCAGCAGGGATCGCACCACCAGCCGGAGACGCAAGGACCGGCTCCCCTCTGAGATTGTCATCTCGCCAGGGAGTGAGGAGTCTGGTGCCACGTCCCAGGCCACAGCTGCAGAGGGTAGGTCCAAGAGGCGGAGGTCGGAGATGGACTCCTCGGCAGCAGAAGGGGCAGCTGAGACCCCAAAGGGTCTGACGGAGGAAGATGGCATGGAGTCATCCAGGTTGGTGGAGGGTTTGGTGGAGGAGGAGGCCGTGGGAGGGACACACACGGGGTCTGGAGGTGGGGATTCCACTGGTGCTAGTGGTGCAGTGCAGGGGCAGGGACAGGAGGCAGCACACGGGGTCTGGAGGTGGGGATTCCACTGGTGCTAGTGGTGCAGTGCAGGGGCAGGGACAGGAGGCAGCACAGGCCGCCACGGAGGTGCCTGTGTGTAATCCTGTCCCTGATCCTGTGACTGCATCATCCGGCACCAGCAAGGATGCCTACGTCCAGAACCATTTTCAGGGAGGGGATGAGCGCACAATAACTGGCCTTCCTCTCCATGCGGACGTGGCTATCTGGGACCGGGTCGAGCCTGTCCTGGCTGGGATAGTGTGCGTCAACGGGGCATGCGAGGTGACCTGCAGTGTTTTCGGGAGGACACTGCACGTCATCTCGGATGCCTCTTTGACCGCGTTGACCTACTGGGACGGGTCACCAGTGCTGGATTCCTCCGTGTGCTGGACCTTCTTGTGACCCCCTCCTCACCTGAACCCCCTACGCGCCAGTCGTCCTCCAGGCCATCTTTGCCACCCATGTATCACCTTGCTACCCTGTGGAGCTGCCTCTGACCCAGCGGCCAGGCTGGTGGAGGACACATCCCTGCCACAGTCGGGAGTCGGACATCCAGCAGGGGTGGCCACCACGACAACTGCACCCCAGCCGGAGGAGGACGTGCAGGCAGCAAGAGCCAGGGCGCAGGCACAGGCACAGCAGCAGCAGCAACATGGTGGGAGCAATGATGGCTTGGGGCCTTCAACATCGGACGGGGCATCGGCCAGAGGGCAGGAGGACCCAGGATTGGAAGTGTCTTCCGCGTGGCAGCGGTTGTGCCAGACCATAGGTGCGGAGCGGCGGCGGGCGGAAGAGGCACGGCTCACAATGGTCAGGGCGGAGAGCTCCATGCGGAGGGCACTGAGGCAGGCCCAGTGCCTCGAGGCTATTCGCAGGGAGTTGGAGTCCAACATGGCATCATCCCTGCGAACCAACGGGGCCATGGAAGAGGACCTCCTCCAGGACATTGAGCGGGAGTTCGATGATGCCCTAGCCCAGGACATCGAAAAGTGAGCCGTCGGACTAGCCCGCCGCCATTGTAAATAGTTTTTAGTGTGAGGTTTCATTTTCGTTTTCATTTGATTTGGGGTAATGCCCCACACATTTGTATATATTTTTTTTCTTAGTTCGTTTCTTAGGTAGGTTTTCTTTCGTTTGGCTCATGGACCCTTGACAATGGATTGTACATAGTTGGACAATGGATTTATTTGAACTTTTTCTTTGGATTTCACCATGGATTAATGGATTTTTCTTTTTACGTTTCCATTGGATTTGCTTTGGTGGAGGGAGAGTTTGGACTACTTTTCTTTTGGATTTCTTTGGATTGGTTGTACTTTTCATTTACTCATCTTTTGGACATGCTTTTCATTTCATGTTTGCAATTTTTTTATGCTTTCATTTCATTGCTTTCTTTTTGTCCATAATACATTTTGATATTTTACTTCCATGTGTGTAATTCGCTCATTGGGTTCATGCAAGTGAAAATGTGGGTTTACACAATCAATGCCAACCAGTGTGTGTGTGTGTGACCGACATGTGTTGATGTACATTGTTGACTTTTGGTTTGTTTCTTGAGATAGGCATGTCAGTGTGGGGTGGATTGGGAAATCATAGCGTCTCAAGACTGGGGTGGCGTGCTGTGGTATTTTGGTGTAGAAGTGGGCCATGATTGTGCATCTTTATGTCATGTAGGGGGTGCCCCTCACTGCTGGGGGGTGCAGGTGCAGGGGGACATGAGTGGGACATGAGTGGGGGCCTGCTGGCAGGTGCCCATCAATGCTGGGGGGTGGGGGTGCAGGGGGACATGAGTGGGGGCCTGCTGGCAGGTGCCCCTCAATGCTGGGGGGGTGCAGGGAGACATGAGTGGGACATGGGTGGGGGCCTGCTGGCAGGTGCCCCTCACTGCTGGGGGGTGGGGGTGCAGGGGGGCATGAGTGGGGGCCTGCTGGCAGCTGCCCCTCAATGCTGGGGAATGGGGATGAAGGGGGACATGAGTGGGGGTCTGCTGGCAGGTGCCCCTCAATGCTGGGGGGTGGGGGTGCAGGGGGACATGAGTGGGCACCTGCTGGCAGGTGCCCCTCACTGCTGGGGGTGGGGGTGGGGGTGCAGGAGGACATGAGTGGGGGCCTGCTGGCAGGTGCCCCTCAATGCTGGGGGGTGGGGGTGCAGGGGGACATGAGTGGGACATGAGTGGGGGCCTGCTGACAGGTGCCCCTCACTGCTGGGGGCTGCGGGTGCAGGGGGACATGAGTGGGGGCCTGCTCGCAGGTTCCCATCAATGCTGGGGGGTGGGGGTGCAGGGGGACATGAGTGGGCACCTGCTGGCAGGTGCCCCTCACTGCTGGGGGGTGGGGGTGGGGTGCAGGAGGACATGAGTGGGGGCCTGCTGGCAGGTGCCCCTCAATGCTGGGGGGTGGGGGTGCAGGGGGATATGAGTGGAACATGAGTGGGGGCCTGCTGGCAGGTGCCCCTCACTGCTGGGGGTTGGGGGTGCAGGGGGACATGAGTGGGACATGAGTGGGGGCCTGCTGGCAGGTGCCCCTCACTGCTGGGGGGTGGGGGTGCAGGGGGACATGAGTGGGACATGAGTGGGGGCCTGCTGGCAGGTGCCCATCAATGCTGGGTGGGTGGGGGTGTAGGGGAACATGAGTTGGTGATCACTAGTGCAAGGTGACATGTGGTCTGGCTGCGGGGCATGCCCATGGTGGATGGGCTGCCTGCGGGACATGACCAGGGGTGAAGGGTAGTCCCCCGTGGTGTGGGCTGCCTGCAGGGCCCGTGGAGGGGGTTGAGGGCACACCTGGGAGGACCCACACTGCCAATTCACGTGTGGGACTCCCCGCGCACCCCACTGGATACACGTACCCTGCTCTGACTGCGAAATTGCGTGTGAGACTTCCCACGCACCCCCGAAATCCACGTACCCCACTCACATAGGGCCTACCGCGTGTGAAACTTCCTGTGCACCCCCGAAATACACGTAGCCTGCTCACACAATGCGTACCACGTGTGAAACTCCCCGCGTACCACCCAAATACACGTACCCTGCTCGCACAAGGCCAATCGTGTGTGAAACTCCCCGCCAACCCCAGTAATACATGTACCCCGCTCGCACAGGGCCAATCGCGTGTGTAACTTCCTGCGCACCCCCGAAATCCACGTACCTCGCTCGCACAGGTCCTACCGTGTGTGAAACTTCCTGTGCTCCCCGAAATACATGTACCCCGCTCACACAGGGCCTACCGCGTGTGAAACTCCCCGTGTACCACCCAAATACACGTACCCTGCTCGCACAGGGCCAATCGCGTGTGAAACTCCCTGCGAACCCAGTAATACACGTACCCCGCTCACACAGGCCCTACCGCGTGTGAAACTCCCCGCGAACCCCAGTAATACACGTACCCCGCTCGCACAGGCCCTACCGCGTGTGAAACTCGCCGCAAACCCCAGTAATACACGTACCCCACTCGCACAGGCCCTACCACGTGTGATGATTCCAGCGCACCCCAGGAATACACGTTCCCTGCTCGGCGTTTGCTGTGTAGCGGCCATGTAAGCTGGTCCAGGGTTAGCGCAGCCCTTTGCGCTGGATTGGGGATTTTGATGGCTTTTACATAAAATTTCTTTTTTTTTTCTTCAAAATTTAAAACAAGTGAATGCAGTATCTACATTATCGGTAACTTACAGACAAAAAAAAAAAAGGAAAATCTCTAAGTTGCCAAATGTATATCAGAACAAAAATTAAAAGAGAAAAATTAACCATTCACATCAAAACAATACATAATACAGAAATTCACGAAATTAGTGAAATAAAACGTGCACAAGCAAATCGGAAACTCAGCTTATAATCATTAAAACTCTATATACGTAGATAGAGCTGCTTCGATGATTTTCACTAACCGTACAGTCACAATAATAATCGAGTTACAAGATCCCCACATACACCGTGCCCATATTAATTCCAGTCCGTATTCTGTTTGCGTGAGATTGAAGGAGTTAATATTTTTTGCCCTCTCTGTTTCAAAGAAAGGACATACAAGAAAAAGATGTTTTAAAGTTTCTATGGATTGAGCATTTTTACAAAATCTACAGGTGGTATTGTGATACTTGTTGAGATTATTGACCCACTGTTTCGTTCTTGCTTTCGTGTGTAATAGATTTAAGCGAAAGCGCATATATAGTGTCCGTATTTCAACACTAGGGCATAGCATAAGATATTGTAAACACGTCGATTGCTTGTGTCTGAAGAGCGCATATTCAGAAAATGATGAATAATGCGATATTTGAGAACAGGTTGTAGCCCAATTGTTCCAAAACAGACAGTTGTGCGCTGTGCTTAGTTTAAACTGCAACTCTTTAGAGAAAATGTTAATTCCAGATAAAATGATGAGTATGCGCTTTTGGAAACTTGCCACTGACGCAGGATAAGATTCTCTCAACATGATAAAAAAGTCTTCGTGAAGGGAGTTTTCTACAGGAGAGCTTATCTTTATGAAGGTCTTCAAGATGCGCCTTCTATGATGAGATGCCAAAGAATTTAGGCCTAATTCGTGGCATAAAATTGCATTCGGTAAATAAACAGGCAGGCCAAGAGTTGCTTTGCATAGTTTGGCCTGGAGTTTATTTAGAAAAATGGAAAGGTCTAATAGACAGAGATCTAGTCCATATAAAATGATTGCTTCTACCTTTTTGGAATAAAATTCAAACCAGGGCAATAAAGAGAACTTGCAGTATTTTCGAAAAATGATTTTCATTTGGTTTTGTAATGGTAGTACTTTTTCAACCAATGCTTTTTGCCAGCCAATAGCAGAGGAATTGTTTGCAAGATTGTAGCCCAAATATGTAGTCTGTTTAACAATTTGCAGGTAATTGAAGTTAATATGCCAGCAAAATTTCTGCACCTTTTTTTTAGAAGTGAGCACAAGAATATTAGATTTTGAAAAGTTTATTGTGAGGTTGTTTGTTCTACAGAAGTGATTAAAGATTTCCAGTTTGTTCTGAAGACCGGAGTGAGTGCTGTCAAATAAAAGCACATCATCGGCATATGCCAGCCAAGAGAGTTTGAGTATACCAAGACGGACGGCATTGATTTGTGAGGAGCCCCAAAGGTCTTCAATGTCTGATAGATAAAGATTGAATAGCACTGCTGCGAGGTTGCATCCTTGTTTCACGCCAATTGCCGTTGGAATTGGCTCAGTCAGAAGCCTGCTGCTGGAAATGCGTACTCTGAACGAGGTCTGGAAATGCAACAATGCGATGAGAGCTACTAAGGAAGACGGAAAATTGAGATTTAACATTTTTTCCCAGAGTCTACTGCGAATAACGCAGTCAAATGCGGACGATAGATCTAGTGACGCAATGAAAACCGGTCCGTGGAAGGGACCGTGAGCTTCAGCTTTTAAGTGTGCAAGAATAGTTGCGTTTAGTTGGGTCCCATGTTTTTTCTGAAACCTGTCTGTACTTTATTTAGTATACGCTTTTCCGTAATATGTTTTTCGACATCCTTCAGCAGAAGGAGTGCAACGATTTTGGCTGCGACATTTATTAGCGCAATAGGCCTAAAGTTGAGAGGATTATTTACGGGCCCTTTTTTTTATGGAGCGAAATAATGATGGAACAGGCCCAGGAAGGCGGAAGACTTTTTGAAGTAAAGATAGATTGAAAAATCCTCAAGAATAGAGTGGCCCAGAAAAGGGGGTCATCTTTGATGACACAAGGTGGCAGGCCATCGAGGCCTGCACATTTTGAGGTTTTTAACTTTGTTATTGCGAATAGGATGTCTTCTATGGACCATGGACAAATCACTGGACTATGTGTTACTAAAGCCATAATGTCAACCTCTTTAAAACGCTCAGGTAGTCGATATTTCTGTTCAAAGAAGGCAACCCATGTTGTGCCATCCATAGCTGATTCCAAAGGAGGCTGAAAGCTTTTGTTAGCTCCCCTGAGTATCTTCCATATATTCCGAATATTGTGATTACAGATCAACCTCACCATGTTCTGATTACCTATTAAATAGAATGAGGTACAGGCAGCTTTTATACTATTTTTGTGTTTTCTTAAAAGACTTTTTTTTGCAGCCACATAACTAATACAATCCATTGAAAAGAACTGCTCTTCAAAGTTCTTAGTGCGCTATTTCGTTCCGATTTTAGTTTGTCAAGTATGTTTGATAAAAGAAGAGAGGAATGAGATGAGTTTTGCTGCTTCTGAGAAGAGTCAGCTATGGCAGTTAGATGAGATTGTATCATCTGAAGATTCCGGGATATAATAGCTTGTGAATTCATGTCCTCCCGCTTGGGAATAGGCCACCAATCACTATTGACTAGAAATGTTATTTGTCGGCAAGTTGATATATTCCAACCGATTGATAGAAGATGTCTATCACTTTGAACGAGGGCCAATACCTACGATCTAGGAAAATAATCTGTTTCTACAAACATGATACCTGTAAGTATGGCATGGTCTCCATATGATGGAAAATGGGAGATAATCGGTGAAATAATTCCTGATAAATGTTTTGAGACCACTATATAATCAATGGAGGAGCAAAAGCTACCCCTATGCCATGTGAAAAATGACTTTAAGCATTGGGGTTGGATCACAAGATCCCAACATGAAAGAAAATGAGCCCATTTTTTACCATTTGCATAAGCAATCTTGAAATGGTAAGATGATGCATTAGGCATTGGAACATGGGAAGAAGCATATAGATATGCATTAAAGTCACCACAAATAATGAACTCAGTGGATGGATATATGCAGATAGCGTCCATTATCATTTCATTTAACATATTGATAACTTCATCAATACAAAGTGTAATAGGATTCCAGTAAATTGATATTAGCATAACTCTTTTCTTTCCAGAAATGTTAATGTCAACATCATTTGATAAAAACAATTGATTAGATATCCTACGATTTATTACAAAAGAGAGGTCATTGTTGAGTAAAATAGTAATACCTCCAACTGGGCGACCAGACAAATGATGTACAGCAGCATTGTGAACAGCAGTAAAACCATCAAATTGAAAATCATTACAATTCATAGTTTCTTGTAGGAAGAAAATAGAGGGCAAATCTTCAATGTTCTTGTTTTTGAACCAAGTTAGCAGATTATTGAATCTGCAGCAGTTCCAAGACTGAATAATAAACTTTTTACATTATGAATTCGAGTTAGCAGTAGAGTTGGTTAACACAGATTGTACAGGAGATTTTGCTGTCGGCAAAATCCCTAAGAGACCATTCATTGTGATAGAACTTTTTCATTTTCTGAAGGGTCAGATGGAGTATTGTTTGTAGTAGTACAATTTTTTGATAGCATTGGAGGATTGAATTCTAAGAATTGCATAGCCTTTTCAAAAGACAGAAAGGCTTGCAATTCAAGCCCCAAAAAGAACAAATCAGTTTTATGTTCCCAGATTACTTTCGCTATGATAGGTGATAAGGCCTTGCAAAGCATCCGATTGTTATCAATCAAAGGGAGCTTTATCCACTCCACATCTTGTGAATTTAGATTATGCAAGGAAGAAATTGTATATAAGGTGTTCATCAAAAATGTGCGATTGATGGGAACCAGGCCATTAATTTGTGGGTTGCTAGACCACCCAATTAAAGTTTGGGTTCCCTCGGGAATATCATTAAAGGAGCATAAGTCTCTGTTAATTATGGTTGTAGTAGAAGGTGGGTCAGTGGAAGAAAGCTGCACATGTGCCCCTTTGATTCATCCTGGATAGGTGTAGCTGACACATTTGCAGAAACTTCAGAGGGTATGTTTTCAAAAAGATGACTAGGTTTCTCTACTGACTCCATACCTGGAAAAATAAGCATTTGTGGAGCTATTCCAGGAGGTGGAGCCTGGAGTGCAGAATTTTGCAAAAGTGGTACTTGCGTTACCATCAATGCTGGGGCTGGCATAGGTTGATGAATCAGTGCTTGAACAACCACCGGCACTGAGACTTTAGATTCAGCCATTCCTTTGTCGGAATTACTTGCAGCGCCACAGCAAGTCGTTTTTTTATTCTCCACAAGGGGAAAAATATGTTCAGATTTGCCTGTATCATGGAACTAGAAGGCGCAGTGCCTTCAACGCAGAAGGGTGCTGCAATTGTACTGGGATCATTAAGTACATTCTCTGCAATTGGTTTAAGAGAGGAAGAGCAGACACCTCTCTTCACTCTTTTTGTACTTTTTTGGTAGATTTCAATTGAAGTGCGCATAAACTCTCTTCATTTAATTGACTGGGATTAAGCTGGAAATCTTCTTTTCCTGTTAGGGAGGTATTCATTGTGTCATCCACATTGTCACAGTTGTTTGCTGAGCTTTGCAAGGAGGAGGTGGCCTTGCTGCCATTAGAGATATATGTTTTATTCATCTTTGATTTATTCCTCCGTTTTACTGCTCTTTGGTGGGCTTTTTTCATTCTACGAGATGAATGGTGAATGTTTTTGGATATTTCAGTGGATTCTAACATCTCTTTAGAAGTATCTTCATCTAGTAGATTTGTAATAGCTGAGGGACTGTCAGGAGAGATTTCCTCAGTAACAGTTATCGGAGCTAAGATATTATTTTGGAACAAATCCGCAGAAAATAGCTGGGATTTGAACAGCAATTGTTCAATTTGCAAAATTCTTTCGTGTTGTAGATGAGCCACTTCTACAATATCAATTGTTGGAGACGTAGAGTTTAAAGGCTCGAGGCTGCAGGGTTTAGTAACTGAATTCGCAAATGATGTTGGCATACCCTTTAATAAAAAAGTAACTTCAGTCGTTTGAGTGCTTTGCGTGGTCATGGCCTGTGTTGGAATAGCAGCCGGCAGGCTCCTCTTTACAAGCTCAGCACTCCGTTCTGGACAATTGATGTGGAAATTGTGACAGGCTTCCTGGGCCAACATAAACCCTTCAATTTTGGAGAGTTTTATGGAGTTGTTCATGATTGAATCTTTGATGTCCTTTAACAATAGGTGAGTGAGTTCATGGCCTTTGTCGAGTAAGTTTAGGATACGTTTGAGAACCGGAAAAGAATGTAATTCTTGTTCTAGTAGGTGGGAAGAGTTCTCCTCTTGGGGTATAGGAGACAATTGAGAATGGGGAGAGAAAGGGACAGAAAGAGACTCCTGAGGCAACTGTTTAGTAGAAGAGTCAAGAAGTGGGGGATCATCTAGAAGGAGTTTCTTATGAGGGTTAAATTCGCTTGTGGGTGAACTTCCCAAATTACTTGGTGCAAAAAATCTCTAGAATGTTTTACCAAAGTGGTTGGTTGAGTGAACATGGATGAAGTAGGAAGAGGAGTAGGATGAAAGTGGACCTGTTCACACAATCCACAGGACGCTGCCGCTGGGATAGAAGTATCTAAGGAAAGGCTTATACGCCTTTCTAAGGCAGCAATTACACCAGGTGCAAGCATTGAGGTATCAGAAATGGGGATGCGAGTTTTGTCTGATGCACCCGAAAAGGCATCAGAATTAATATCTAAATCATTAGCCGTTTTTAAAGAAAATGGGATGTTTGCTTTTGCTTCTGATGGTGAGATAGAGGGTTGTGTGTCTGTGTGTATATCAGAAGGAATCTGAGGAAGCGCATACTCTTCTGAGTTTAGTAAGGGAGTCGCTTGTATGGAAATTGACAGGAAGGATTGGTGACCTTCTGCTATGGAGTGGGACACTTCCACTTTTGCTTTTGAAAGTTTGTTAATCGAAGGCTGTTTAGTAGATTCCTTTAATCGTCTCCCGTTCCTTAAAGTAAGTGAAGAAGAATCCATAGAAATCAGCACATGTAGTAATAGAGATTTAAGGCAGGATACCCTCTCCCAACAGAAAAAATATCATACAATCTATAATTTCAACCATAGACAATGGTACCTTAGGAGAGCTCTCTGGGCATTTTAATGCGGCACAGTAAACAGGCAATACCCCAAGCGAGCAATGCTCCAGAAAGCTCCAGCCAACACGTGCCGCGCACCACGAACAGCAAACAGTCCTTTGCAGTGCTTCGCGGTGCGCAGCTCGGGTGTGCTGGGTAGCAGGAAATATATGGTAACGCAGAGGGCGTTGCAAAGTACGTGGGCGGAGTAACAGGTCCTCAAAGCACGTTCAAGAATACAGAAAGAAATGCGTGTTAAAAGGGATACTTATTAATACTTTTCTGTACAGAGCAACATTTGCGATCCTTTCAGGCACGGGCTTCAAAGCACGAGCTTCAAATTGATACAGTAAAAAAGGTCCCACAATCACCTGGTTCCTGTTCTGACACGGGTCAGGCACAAGGCGGTGTTGCACCAAAGGACTTCCTCCAAAGCAACTCGATTGTAGAGAGTGCCAAAGTCCCACACAATGGGGGCGTAACTGACGCTGCGGGATGTTCTCTGCGCCAGGGCTCTTTTTGCCTTGGGAATTCCATGAATACGCGGTGCGCCAGAATGCTGTTTAGCGCACACGGCTGGCGCACGCTGGCGCACAATCCCTCTCTGCGCTGCTCGCGTGCGCTGCCTCTGCGCTGAATTCTATGAATTACCCCGTTTGTCTTACTGTGATTCTTTGCTATGGTCTTTGTTACAAAGGCCTTGTAATAAATGTGTCTATATTTTTGGATGTAACACCTGTCTGGAGTAATTTGTAAGTGTCCTTGCTCTGTGTGCTCATTGAGGTTCTTCAGTCACTCTCACCCCTTCTGAGACTTAGTCTTGACCGCCTGCCATAGCTACCCTGATTGGTCTGGCTTGTCCAGAGGTTATCCTGTTCCAATAAACTGGGTTGGCCTTCTGAACCTCTGCCCCTCCTGGTCAGAGTTCAGAAATCCTTCTTAACAAATAGGTGTACAGCGGTGGGATAGGACTGAAGGTATGCAGTGTTGCATACTAGTGAAGGCATTTCAAGTTATTCCTACCAGGACACATAGTGAATTGTTGTAGTATAACTGAAAAAGGCCATTGTCCTATCTAGCAATATGGAAACAAGTACCTTGTTAACTTTAAATGCTTCTAAATCTGAAACATTGAGAAAGATGCGTGCTGAGAGAAGTGTCTCTGCTCAAGGCACACAAATGGAAATGATCCAAAGAATCATGGACTGGCAAGAAGCTCAGCTTAGTGCCATAGCTCCTGTTGACAGTACAGAAGGAGGTGGGGCTGCTCCCACTAGCAGAACTGACAGTTCTGTCGCTGCACTTGTTCATGGGACCCATGAGGATTCAGAGGATGTAATGTCTAATGTTTCCTCTGCCAGTACTGAAGGTGAGGCCATGCTTAAATTCAAGAAACAAGAACTGCTGTTTAGGCAGAAGAAGCTTGAATTTAACATGACCAAACTGAAAATAGAGCAGGCAGAAAAACAGAAAGAGAGTGATCACCAGTTGGAACTGGCCAAGCTTCAGGTTGCCAATGGATCCAAGGGTCCTGGACATGGGTCTGGGGCCTCCTCTCGTCCAAGGTTTCCTAAGGATCTGCTCAGTGTGTATGAGGAAAAGAATGACATTATGGACTGGCTGAATGCACTTGGGTATGCATGTGAAGTTCAACAAGTTTACAATGCTGATAAAATTGCCTGGTTACTTAGCAGATTGCCCAATTCTGGCTGCAGTGCCATTATTGAAATGTCAAAAGCTGAGAGAGCAGATTTTGCAATCTTGAAGCAAACTCTCATATTAAAGTTTGGAAAGACTCCTGCCCAATACTTTAAAAGATTCAGAGAGTACAAAAAGAAAGAAGGTGGTACTTGGGTATCTTATGTAACTGAATCCTTAAAAAACTTGACTGGCTGGGCTGAAGGTTATAAGGTCTCTACTTTTGAAGGTATGATACGTCTTGTCATGCTGGAACACATTTTTACATCTTCTTCCCCTGAGCTTAAGTAGCACTTGGCAGATTCAAAGGAGATAGATCCTAAGAGACTTGCCATAGCAGCAGACTTGTGGGTGTCACATAGAGTGTCCCATAAGGACAAGATTCATCCTGGTAAGCAGGAAGAGCGGAAAAAGTCCAAAGATAAGGAGGTTGGAGAAACTTATAAAACTTCCTCCCATAAGGGCCACAAAAGGAAAAATAAGGGTAAGACACAAGAGAACTCACAGGGTAGTGGAGGTCAGCCTCCAAAACAGCACTCCGGTTATAGTTAGCCTCCCTATGTAAACAGACCCAATGGATCTTGTTTTGCTTGTGGAGCAACTGGCCATGTGAAGGGGGATCATAGATGTAAGGTCACAATCTTGGGGGTCCACTCTGCTAATCTGGCCTTCTCCTTCTATGAGGAAGAAGAGATTACAGGGGCATCCTTTTCCTCAGACTCCTTCCCCAGTGGGATAGAAGCTGAGGTAGCTTAAGTTTCCCTGGGTTCCTGGGAGCCTAAAGTCTCAGAGGCTTATGCTAGGATTCCAGATAATACCAAGCACTACTTTAAAAACAATGTGCTGATAAATGGAGTAGATACTCCAGCTCTTAGGTATAGTGGGTGCAGTCGAACTGTAGTGGATTCTACCTTCGTAGATCAAGAGGAAGTTGCCAGAGCTCCTCTGGCCCCCATTAAGTTTGCTGGTGGCCCACCTCTCATGTTCCGAGTAATATCTGTTACTCTTACTATCAATGGTACAGCAGTCAGAATTCCACTGAGCATACAGAGGAATGTACCAGGAAAGGTCTTACTGGGAAATGATCTCAGAGCTTTAGGGCTTGTGTGAGATACAGCTGAAAGACCCTGCACAAGGTCTCAAACAAGGGCAGCACTGGCCAAGACCAATGCCATGCCCCAGCCAAAGGGGAAACCCAAGGCTAAAGGAGTAAGAAAATCTAAAAGAGGGAAAGAAAACACTCCCCCTAACTCACCTACCACTGAGGTGGAGGTAGTTGGTCAATCACCAGGACCTGACGAGGAGGTGGTGATACTTGAAATAATTGACCCACATGACCATCCAAACTAAATGATTTGTTAGTAGAAGGTGGTCCTGACAGGGAAGAATTTAATAAGGGCCAACTTGAGTGCCCATCTCTGGAAGGCCTAAGGAGACAGGCCTGCTCTCAGCTTGAGGGTGAACCTCCTCGGAAGCACAGGATTTATTGGGAAGGTGGGCTCCTGTATAGTGAGCCCACAGAGTCTACAGAAGGAGACCATAGGAGGTTGTGGTTCCGTTTGCTGTAAGACCCTTCCTCCTGCAGCTGGCGCATTAAGTGCCCCTTGCTGGTCACCTTGGAATCAATAGAACCAAGCAAAGGATATCCGTGCACTTCTACTGGCCCAAGATGGGGGTGCAAGTAGAAACTCACTGCGGAAGTTGTGCCTCCTGCGAGTTATCTGGTAAGAGTGGCTCAACAATCCAAGCTCCATTTGTACCACTCCCAGTTGTGGGGGTACCATTTGAGAGGGTAGGGATTGACATTGTTGGTCCCCTTGACCCACAAACATCCTCAGGCAATAGGTTTATCCTGGTGCTGGTCGAGCATGCCACCAGGTATCCTGAGGCCATCCCATTGAAAACTGTGACTGCCAAGTCAGTTGCAAAAGCTTTGCTTGGTATATTTACTAGGGTTGGCTTCCCTAAAGAAGTTGTGTCTGACAAAGGCAGCAACCTTATGTCCAAGTATATGCAGGCCATGTGGAAGGAATGTGGAGTCACCTATACGTTTTCCTCTGCATATCACCCACAGACAAATGGCCTATTTGAACAGTTTAACAGGACCTTGAAGAGTATGATTGGGGCTATGGAAGAACCCCAAAGAAGAAAATGGGATCTTTTGTTACCATGCTTACTGTTTGCCTACAGAGAGGTACCACAAGAGGGTGTTGGCTTCAGCCCCTTTGAACTTCTGTTTGGTCACCCTGTAAGGGTACCTTTAGCCAAAGTCAAGGAGGGATGGGAGATGCCGACTCTCCCCATAACTACCAACGTAGTGGACTATGTGCTGGGGCTCAGAAAAAAGGATGGCACTCCTGATGGGCCTGGCTAGTGAACAATTGAAAGCAGGACAAGCTCTGGTGAAACACTTGTATGACCAGAAGGCTTCCCTCATCAATTTTACCCCCGGTCAGCACGTCCTGATCATGAATCCTATAAGGCCTAGAGCTTTACAGGACAAGTGGTCAGGCTTTTACACAGTGGTGGAGTCACTGGGTGAGGTCCACTATTTAGTGGACCTTGGAAGGGCTGGTCAGGCTCCAAAGGTGTTCCATGTAAATAGGCTGAAGGCTTTCATCCCAAGAATTAAAATCGCAGCACTGCTGTTGGCTTCAGATGTTGAAGAAGAGGAGTCTGAACCTCTTCCTGGCCTGTTCCAAAGCAGTCCTTCAGACTTCTCCATTGAGGGTGTCCAAGTGGCCCCTCACCTGACTACTGATCAACAGGCTGAGGTGTAAACTTTGCTTAGGCAGTTTTCCCCCTTGTTTTCAGAGTCCCCTGGTTTGACACCTTGGTGCAAACATAACATTGACACAGGAGACAGTGTACCTACCAAAAATTAGGGGATACAGAATGTCAGACAAAGTAAGGTCTTACATTAAGACAGAGGTCAACACAATGTTGGATCCTGGGGTGATTGAACCCTCCAGTAGTCCTTGGTCCAGCCCAGTTGTGTTGGTTCCAAATGCAGGTACTTCTGAACTGAGGTTCTGTGTGGATTACAGGGCTCTGAATGCTGTCACCAAGACAGATCCACACCCCTTTCCTAGAACAGATGAGCTGGTGGATACTTTGGGTGCCTCCAAGTACCTCAGCACATTTGACCCCAATGCAGGCTATTGGTAAATAGCCCTTGCAGAGCATGCCAAGGAGAAGACAGTGTTCTCAACACCAAAGGGTCTTTACCAGTTCAGGGTAATGCCTTTTAGGTTGCAGAATGCCCCTGCCACTTTCCAGAGGCTTGTGAATCATGTGTTGAATGGGTTGGATGAATTCTGTTTTGCATATCTGGATGATATAGCAGTTTTCAGTGCCACCTGTGAAGACCATGTGAAACACCTTGGGATTGTGTTACAGGCTCTTCAGAAGGCCCACTTGACCATAAAGGCCAGTAAGTGCCAGATTGGACAAGGATCGATGTTCTACCTTGGACATGAAATAGGTGGAGGGGGGATACAGCCTCTACCCAGTAAAGTACAAGCAGTACAAGACTGGCCTACCCCCACTACACAGCGCCGAGTGAGAGCCTTTTTGGGACTCACTGGGTACAACAGAAATTTCATGGCAGACTATGGTACCATAGCTGCCCCTCGGACTGCTCTCACTACTCCAAAGAAACCCAAGAAAGTAACTTGGTCTGAAGAGTGCGAGAAGGCCTTCAATGGCTTAAAAGACTCCTTTTGCCAGGCCCCTGTTCTCAGGGCCCCTGATTATCAACAACCTTTTATTGTGCAGACAGATGCCTCTGACACTGGGATAGGAGCTGTACTATCACAAGTAGATGAGAAGGGTAAGGAACACCCTATTGGCTTCATTAGTCACCAGCTTAAGGACAGAGAGCTCAGATGGTCCACAGTAGAGAAAGAATGTTTTTCTGGTGTGTGTGCCCTAAGGAAGTTGAGGCCCTACCTCTATGGGACCCAATGTACTGTGCAAACTGACCATAAGCCCTTAAAGTGGCTAATGAACATGAAGGGAGAGAATCCAAAGTTGCCTAGGTGGTCCATACGTCTGCAAGGCTTTGACTTCACTATTAAGCATAGGCCAGGTGTCCAACATAGCAATGCTGATGGGTTGTCCAGAATGTTTAACCGACCTGAACAAGAAACTCATCCAGGTGTGGATTAGTTCCCCCTGTCCTTAGTCTGGGAGGGGTGAGTGTTAGGAAAGATTTCATAGTTGTATGTAATTTTCCCTCCATGTGTCAACCCCCCCAACTTTTTGCTGCTGTTTAGATACCATTGACTGAATTTGCCAGAGATGCACAGCCTTCAGCTGCACTCCTCTGGGCTTTCGCTCACTTTTTATGGGGAAACTGACATGCCCTTAAGGCAGTCAGTACTGGGAGACTTTGTATCCCTTAGTCCTTTTCTCATTTTTCAACTTTTGTGCAACATGTAACAAGTGTGCAATGTATTTTACCATACAGCACACTTAGGTCTATTGTCATATCCAAAGGCCCTAGATACTCTCGCTGGACTTTTTATGAACTGTGCAGATGTGTCATGGACAGGACTGATGGCAGATATCTTTTCCCATTATTTTTATCCCTTTCCTGCCATGTTAACCATGTTAACCGCGTTTGTCACAAATATGTGGCCTGGCTCAGAAATGGCCATGCCACGAGGTTCTTTGTCCTGTCCTTTGGCCATCTTGCCCCTTCACCTTCCCCAGTTTTCGCGGGCTTCTGCATGGGCTGGGATGTCCGGTCCCAATACACATCCTGGGTGCCAGAGAGTCCGGAATGCCCTGAATGCCTGAGACCTCTGTGGTCTGTGATTGGTCCATGTATGGAGTGTGTGTTTGTGAGCATGTCTCCCATTGGGTCCTCTCTGTTTTGGCATGAAGGGAACTTTGGATAAGAGGAGGCTGAAAACACCACTACCACATCAATCTCCTGAGTTCTCACTGAACAAAGGATCGGATCCAAGTATCCTGCAACTACGAAGCTGAGTCAAGGAACTGCTGGTGACCCGCTGGAAGGTTTGGCGCCCTGAGCCCGCTGTCGTCCCGTGGGACCCCTCTGCATCTGGTTGTCCTAGAAGGTATGCCAAGATGCTTCTACCCATTGGAATAGTGGGACCAACTATTCTCAGCACCTTCACCAAACCCTGCAAGTAAGCTTTCTCGGAAGTGTCCCTGGGCCAACCATTGGGCTGACCAGTTTACGCAGGACCTTTGCTCTGTCTCCACCGTCGTTTTGGGGAGACCCTCGAAACTTGGTATACTGCTAGTTCATTGTCCACGGCACCCTCACACTGAATTCCGTATACTTAGCATTCCCAGGTCTGAAGTGAGACGAGTGCGCCCGGACCGGAGTAAACACTGCTACCGTGTTGCCCTGCTGCAGCAACGTCCTTTACAAGTCTACTGCATTTGTGACACTCTTGTCCCTGAAGCCTGCTGCAGTGAAACTGGGTCGATTCATCCACCCAGAGTGGAGAAATCACCACTGTCCGGTTTGGGAATCATCGCTGTATCTCATGAACTAAAAGGTGCAGAGACGTCCTTTTTTCCGCAATCGAACCTGCAAGTGAAGTGGACTGACCTGCGGAAGTTTGGGTCTCCTTGCATAGGGACCAGTAAGTAATCAATACCCCAACCGGTGGCCCCAAGTGCAAGAGCCCATTTTTACACATGAGTGGCCCCTGGGGGCCCCTCTGCTGTCCACCGCTATTAGGAAATAACGACTCCATCCTGAACTCCCGAACTGCCTCTTCCTTCAAGTGGAGGTCCTTCTTGAATAGTGGGAACCTATTCTTCATCGCCTCATCCACCTTCCCGAGCCGCTAGAGACCCCTGAAGGGACCCTGTTTTGCCCATTGGAACAACCGCGTGCATTTGCATTGCATGTCCTATTGAGCACAAGGCGCCCCTCTTCTTAGGGCCTGGACTGCCTCTTAGTTAGGTGAACTGTCGATGTCGAACTGGGCCCAAAGATTAACTGCACTGCCTGTTTGATTCCCATCTTGGTTGTCGACATATTTTGTGCAGTCACCCCTTTGGACCCCCCCCTGGTCTTGTATATATATTGTATTGAGTGTGATGTATTGGTTTACTTAGTGTTACTGTTATTCTTTGCTATGGTCTATGTTACAAAGGCCTTGTAATAAATGTGTCGATATTTTTGGATATAACACCTGTCTGGAGTAATTTGTAAGTGTCCTTGCTCTGTGTGGTCATTGAGGTCCTTCTGTCACCCTCACCCCTCCTGAGACTTAGTCTTGACCGCCTGCCATAGCCACCCTGATTGGTCTGGCTTGTCCAGAGGTTACCCTGTTCCAGGAAACTAGGTTGGCCTTCTGACCCTCTTCCTGGTCAGAGTTCAGAAACCCTTCTTAACACTGGACCCGGTTGCGGGTTTGAAGGTAGCCTTGTCGGTTTTACCAGCAAGTCTACCTCCAACCTCATAATGAGGCCCAATGTCTTTCAAGGAGCAACAAGTCAAGAGGGAGGGGGAACAGGGAGGACAAAAAAGAAAAACGATCCTACTAGGCCTTGTGAAATTTGGAACGTCCAAGTGCAGTAAAATTAATGCAGGGGACAGGGGAGACCGTGAATTATAATCAGTAACCGCCATCTATTATGCATCCATTCTACGATCGACCATAACCCCCTTTTCGCCATAGTCAAACGTAGAGTGAAAAGATGCCTCCATGTCCTGTTACTTCCCTTTTGTGTTTTTTAGGATGTATTTGAACAAATTATAAGTATCCAATGCCTAATTATAATTTCTGTTTTTTTGTTTATTTATAGATAGTGCGCGCCAGACCCGAAGGTATCAGGGCACAGGAGAACAAGAACTTTTTCAGATTAACTCGGGGGAGCTAAGACCACATTTCGCAGAATGCATTTAATTGATCATTCAAAGTAATGCTTCAGTTGCATGATTCAACTGGTCATCCAATTATACTCCCGTCTGTTTCTTCCACTTAGCTATATTCTACAATGCAAACGTGACTGCGTTGAGGAGACTGTCCTCTTTGATGAGCAAGGCTGGCCAATACAGTACAGGAGCATATGTAGAAAAACATGCTCCATGGAGATTTGTGCCATCAGAAACATTTTATAGAAGAAACATATCCATCTTTTCATGCTATGGTGTGTGGCATGTATTATTGATGATATCAACAAGTTGGGTGCCAATGAAATACACAAACTATTCTGTGTTCCTGGCAACGTTTACTTTGAAGACAATGGTGTCTCAAGAATGTCCATAAAGTATCGATATACAACGACACTAGTGCTATATGTTCTGTTGTTCATTTGTTTCAGGTCCAGTCATTTAACTGAAATTATGGAAGCTGAAATGAAGATAAATAAACCATTTCCCTGAGCGGAATAGACGTTCATTTTTGTTTATTGTGGCAATTCCACAAAAGGAAGCTTTATTTCAAAACTGAGAATCCAACGAAGACTATTTGACGCTGTAAGAAATTGAAAGTAATGTGAACACATAGATTGGCAGCCACGTGTTGTTCTTTGGACTGTCGTAGTAATACACAAGAAGAGGCAGACAGGAAGCTAATTCTTCATGCCATTAATGCTACAGGAAGAGATGCTACACAACTCGATATAATTGCACAGGAGGCTTTAATTCTTGCTCTAAGAAGGTATCCACAATTATTTTTTTAATTGTCTAAGAGTCGGAGGATTTTGTGTGGGGGGCTATAAGTCTGGCTGGGATCCATGGCATTGAATAAGGGATTCAACTGGATAACTGGGAAGGGTCTACATAAGCTCCCTCCAAAGGGAAGGGAGGGCACACATCCCCATCTGTGCCAGGCATTGACACTTCCAGTGGACGGAACTCTAGATGCAAAAGGCATGCCATGCATGCTGGGTCATCAGCCTGGAGAAAGTACCACCTGCTTTGACTCATAGTAGATATTCCATGATGAGACATTACCTAATCTATTTGTGATCGATTAACAAGTCCGCTGGTAACCGCGCCGGTAAAACTGTCAGGTTGCCGCCGGACTTGCGAATATTGCCGGTAATTCTAAATCCCCATTCCCATTGAGTTCCATAGTACTCAATGGGAATGGGGACTACAGAAGCACCGTTAATAACGGTGCCGGTGCCTCCGTGAAACTCAGCGGGCGGGTGCCCTTCCGCCCGCTAGGTCTAACATTGGCGGGTATGACGGCACCCACTTGCAGAGTCGTACTGTACTGGTCCAGTAACAATGGTGCCGGACTGGCATAATTAGAATGAGGCCCCATGTTTTGTACGTGGCTTCTTTTGTACTTGTTTGTTCATGCTATTGTTAGCCCCAGGAGGAACATATTCAGTAATCCTGCAGTTTACAACATATACAACATACCTAATAGATACCTGCAATATTTAACAGAACACGTGTCAGTTGTTTTATTCCTAATCACAGAGTGTGTTTCCTTGAATCATCATTTCATATAAGATTGATCTGCTAAGCAACACAGTAAACCACTGACAAGGACACATGTTCCGCAGGGCACACAAACAACTCTGACAATGTAATTCTTACGTCATTCTCCAGCAGACAGTCTATCGTGATACATCATCGTCGATTTAGATGACTGTGCTTCTTTTAAAACATGTTGTTTTTGCATTCTAATTAAAAGATTAAAAAAGGACACAACGCTATTTTTAAAGTGTCATTAAAATGTGCAGATTTTTGCATACTGCTTAAAATTATGGAACCCACCCACACAGAGTTGAACGAATATCTTAATTTCTTGTGCAGGGAACAGGTTTTTGACTATATTTTGTCAA
The DNA here is from genome assembly GCF_040938575.1 of Ambystoma mexicanum. Classification (NCBI taxonomy): domain Eukaryota; kingdom Metazoa; phylum Chordata; class Amphibia; order Caudata; family Ambystomatidae; genus Ambystoma; species Ambystoma mexicanum. The sequence continues at coordinate 659,203,640 of NC_090924.1, forward strand.
TGATGTTAGCTTTCATGCAGGGGAGATGGGCGACTGATTGAAATGGAGCAGCAACATATTTTTAAAGCCACATGCTTGTGTACGGAAGTTGTTATTTCTGAAAATGGCTTCCATGTCTGATGTGGTCTATTCTGCTCCTGACTGCCTTCGGCTTTCTGCTTATTCTGAGGTTTATTTGTGGGGTACACGAGGATGCTGAATGGATGTATTAATGAACTGAAAAGGGGCGTAGCAGTACACATCGCACAGAAGCCATTTGTTAGTGCTACCTTTTCATGTATGGGATTTATAAGGTATGGACCTAGCTGGCAAGCAACAGGGCGCAGTACAAAGGGTCTGCACCCAAGGGGGCTACAAGAAGGGTGAAGGGGTAGCAAAAAGCTGCGATGGGTAAGGAGAGGAGTCACAGTGGCCTCCAGAGGTGGAGAAAAAGGGTTGAGTGGAACGGTCAGCGATTTAGACCCGTTCGGAATTGTAGGATGGAGGGGCCAGGCACATCTACTTGAAATATTCAGAATACTATTGCGCAGATGCATATAGTCAGCTAAGTGCTTCAGCACAAGACATTAATAGAATTGAGCATTTAATTCAAGGTAACAGAGTTCACTTTCTTGCTGAATTGCTAATCGTGCCCCTGGCACCCCAAAAGGTTCACCCGGCAAAAAGATAAAAAAGGAAACAATTGGTGACAAAAGCAACACAATTTCCTGAGGAAGTTGATTAGTTCATACAAGAAATCAATTATATAGAAAAAATAACCTGTGACGAAAACCCATTGATCATTAATAAAGAAAAATAACTGTTTTGTTCAAAGCAGGAATCCACTAGCTAAAAAAGAACGAGGCCACTATTTGCTGATCCCTAGCTGCCAAGAAATCCTCCCCCATTCCCTCTGCAGCTAAAGATCAAATTGATCATATGTTCAACCTGGTTTGCTTTTCGCAAGGAGGAAGACAAGAAATGACTGTTGAACCGTTTCGGGGACTTGCTATTGAGGAGAGATTTTGCAGTACACAATGGGAGGTGATTAGTAATGGTCACGATAGATTAGGATTTGAGAAGCTCTTTACAGTACGGTGTGGCAAGGAAAGGAAAGATGTCAACACTGGTTCAGCAAAAGTACATTTTACATAGAAACATTGTGCAAATAAGAGCATAAGAGCACACTTTGAACAGAAAATGTGTCCTACTGTGGGGACCCAGACATGTTCCTAATATTCATCATGAGTAGCAGATACATGGGGGCAGGGTGCATAAACTGGCCAGTGGCATTATTTGAGGAGGGAGTCTGTTATGAGGCAGCTATCTAATATAAAATCAGCCACATTGAGCATATAATATTGCTAATTTGTCTTGGAGAGCCTCCATATCGAACACTTTAGTACTTTGTGTAAATGAGCATATGTTGCAGAGCATTAGGGCATTAACATTGGTGATATCTTTTGCAGATCTTTCGAAAGTACTTCCCAAAGGAATTGGAGATCATGTCTCTAACCCCATGAATAAACGAATGGCACAATTATTGGAAAATAGTCACTCCGAAATAATCTTTGGCAAGAAACTTTTGTCAACATGTCATACAATGTATCAGCACTCCATTGGTGGATATGGGTAACTCCCCGAAGGAACATTTGGAAAATTAGTGCTAAGGTGCATTTTCAAACTCACATTTTTCCTAAAGTGATAGAATTTGAACACCATTACTAGGGGACCAGGACATTCCCCTGAAAAATAGTTCAATGAATGAGTGCAAAGAAAAAAACGCACATTGGGCTCACAAAACAAAATGTGTGCATTTCTCTCTCTTTCTCTCTCTCCCTCTCTCTCTCTCTCTCTCTCTTTCTCGCTTTCTCTATCTCCCCCTCTCGCCCATTCTCTCCCTCGCTCTCTATACATCGCAATGTTTTCCTATTCCTGAAAAAACATAAACACACACACAGCGCCCCCAGAAACGAACATGTGTCCTTATTTGTGCCCACGTCCCTCTATGTAACCCCCTTTATTCCCTGTAACTCCCACTTTCATCTCAAATACTTCCTCTCTGCTTTCTTCCGTCCCTCTCTCTCCCCTTGTCTCACTCCCTCTCTCTCTCTATCTCCCTTCCCGTCTCTATGTGTTCCTCTCTCTTCTCTATGTCCTTATTTGTTTGCTCACTGTTTTTGTGTTGCTCTGTCTTCATCGTCTCTGTAGCTCCACCCCTTTCATCTCATTACCTCTCCCCTTCTGGCTATAATTCTTGCTGTCCCTTCTCTTCTTCATCTACTCTCTCTTTGCCTCGGTGTCCCTTGTCTCCTCTATTCTCTGATTGTCGCTCTTCCCACTTCCTTTCCTCTCATATATTCTCTGGTGAACCTCTAAACCATCCCAACTATATGTCCACCTTCACTGTGCACTGAGATGTGCGTGTGTGTCTCAGCTCTATGGGTTTCTGCTTACTGGCAAACCAGTCCCTACTTCGCAGCTCCTTTGCTTGCTTAACGACTGGCTGTAGGTATGCCTTTATACATGGATGCCACTCTTTAATAAAAGTGCTCTGTAGACATATCTTCTGCATGTTGGTATAACCCGTGCACACACCTTTACTACCTGTTACAAGCGCACATAGAGATACATGTTCCTTTCTCCCTATTTTTAATTATAACAACATGCTGCCTTGTCAGCAGATAAGCACACGGCACTAAATGGCATGGACTCTGATATGTCTCTGAGTAAATGTTCAATTTATTTTTAAGTGGGGGAGACCCTATAAGTATGACCATAGAAATGCATCTGTCGTTTTCTGTACAACTCTGATATTAAATTTGTTTGGTGAGATGTTGGCTAACTGTACTGTAGCTAATCACAGTACTCTAGATCTTTTCTCTGGTAATGGCTTTGTTTTGAAATATCTTCCTGGAATTTCCTGGAAATTCATGCATGGGATTAGTTGAGAAAGGTCACAAAGGTATTCTTTCAGCAAGGTGATTTGGCTATTGTAAAATAATAGGACTTATTCATCAAGACAACAGGATACCAAAAAGCAAGCACCTCTCTTATCTGTGGTTGGAGGAAACAGATAGTAAGATTTGGACTACCCCAATGCAAATCTCTTTATAAATGTACCTGTCACAACATAATGAACACAGGTGTAGGTGAGCTTAAGGATATTTTACATTTGGTCATTTTTAACTTCTAATTTTCACAGGTAGAATTGCAGAATTTTCCCATCAATCTTTAGCAATCTAGAGTCACAGAACCTTATACAAGCCATAGTGAAAACAAGATCCCTGAATATTTTGCCAAGAAGAGTTGATTTGTTCTCACGTAATTCCCATTCTTCCATGGACTAAAACTTGAATAATCTGCCTTGACCAGCTGCCTTCCCACTACTTGGCCTGTGGAGTAATAGTCTGCCCTTGTATCCTGTCTGCCTGAATGAAACCATGGGAGACGGTGTTGGGTGCCAGGTAGCCGTGATTATGTGTTTTTCATTTTTATGTAAGCATATAGTGCCATTTAAATGTAGGAATAAATGAAGAGAAAAAGTAGTGGGGGAATAAGAAAGGGCAAAGGACAAATTGAAAAGACACAATGAAAGGGAAGATGATTTACAAGTATGTCTAGACAGTTAGATAGAAAGTCGTACAATGAAGTGGGGATACTTAGATAAAAGGATTATGGAAAGTGAAATAGTTATTTGTCAAGTGTGAGGATGCAGGAATGAGACACGGACCCAGAAAGCTTAGGATTGTGCACATTTACTTTTATTTAAAATAGTAAAGGGGTTGTAAAAGGCCCCACTATCCCTAATCTAGGAGGTATTTCCCTGCCTCAACCAAAACTAACTGGTCTGTCCTTCGGCAAAATGTCCAAAGCATGCATGTGTCTGAAATCCTATTCTGGCCCTCACATTCTAAAACTAACTCTAAGGTGCAAAGGATATTGTTTCTGGATCATAAGGTGCACAAATGTTCAAATTCAACACGAAGATGTACATCCAACCAAACAGTTCTAAGTGGACAAATGTTCACAGTTCCAGGGAATGGCTCCCTTCCCTAAATTCCATGACAACAAAAGTTTGAACAAAGAATAAATAGGCTCTTTGTCAGTTCTGATGAATGACTCCCTTCCCCAGGTAGTCTCTTCAGGTTCCAGATAGTGTAAAATCCTAAGGGCATGTGAGTTCCTATGGATTCCCTTTTGTACTGTATCACAATTTGGATGCAGGTCCCAGGCTTGCAGGTTGCCTGGAATACTGTCCTACCAGGCTCTTCTTTACTCTTATAGCACTTTACATCCTCAAAGGAACATGTCTTCTTTTAGGTTCTCTTTCCTTCTGTACACACTTTAGCATTTACACACACACTTGACTCTGCCTAGTATACCCTCCTGCCAGGACTTTCACAAAGTTACTTGTTAACATTTCTCTTCACCTGATGTACTCTCTTCAGAGGATTTTCGCACAATTACACGTAAGCATGTGTCTTCACCTGGTCTAGTCTCCTGTCAGGACTTCATATAGTTACTTTTCCCTTTTATACATGAAAACTTATTAGCCCAACGTTGCTGTATCGTTCATTGCTTAACAGTGTTTGTTTCCATAATAGCCTCTTTTCCAAGTTGCATTTATTTGACCCTCTTTCTCAATTCTGTCTCTTTCGGGATATGCACTCAGCGACCTGCTTGTGGCATGACTCATAGGTGTGTAAGCCTCTTCATGTTGTTCCTGTGTTGCTTCTATGAAGCAGCATGCACCTTTATGCAACCTGTAACCTGTCTGCCTTCCCTGGGCTTACTGGGTGCTTGTAGTGTCCCTCATGCTTCTCCTCTTTGATTTCCTCTGTGCGCTGACTCAGCATGCGCCCCCTTTAACCGCTTTGCCTTCACTGTGTCCTTCTCTACTATATGTGGTTCCAGCTGGCTTGCGCTCTCAGGCAGTGAGCGGACTGCATTTTGGTTTCCTCTTCAACTGGTTGGATCAGCCACAACACTATTTCCACCAGCATCCTCTTCCCCAGCGTAGTGGTCAGTATTCATGCAAGTCGCCGTGCAGACAAGCATCTGCCGCTCTCTCTGCTTGCTGTCAGATGCGCTGGTTTTAAACTTTCTGGCATGATTGAAAAATCTCCAATGACTACACCCCTGTGTAGGCTTCCCGGTCTTAGTGATCTTCAATATTCTGTCCCTCTTCCTTGTCTCAGTGTTTACCGCATCATTCTTTATATGATGTTGAGGAGCTGGTATGAGTTATTATTGGGAGTGATCAATACTGCTCCCTGCCTCTTCCTCATCTCAGTGATTGATATATTGGCCTTTGTGTCAGGTTGGGGAATACTCAGAGTGGCCCTGGCAAGGGGTTGAGGAAAAGTGTTACAGTATGCCGCCATTAAGACATGAGGAATGGAGGGAAACTCTGCAAAAGGGAATAGAGAGCATGTGATTTCCCCTACTGATGTCATGTCATTTCCCCCAGGAGGTCCTCCCACATACAGGAAAGGAGTGATGACATCATCAGATTCATCACACATGGTACAGAAAAGGTTAACCAGTCCTTAATGGCACCTCGTCTACGATTAAGTCTCATGTTCAGTGAGGAGCCTAATAAGAACTGAAGCAATTAGGCTTGTCACACTTGGTTAGAGAGTAGACACCACGATGCATCACCCTCATCTGTTATTTTATATCTACTTATATGTGCATAGATTATTATTATTATGAGGGACTTCCTATATGCTGGGCAGGGTAGCAGGATTTGGGGTGTTAGTTCTTCAATGGCCAAACAGCCAGCTTTGTTTTGGGCACGTTTTTTTTTCCATCTGCTCAATAAACTTTACTTTTGCTAACACTTTTTTGAAACAGCTGTTGTGTGACTTTCTATTGGCCCATTGCCTATGTCTGCCTCAAGTGTCTCAATTGGAAAGGAGTGTGTTAATTGAAGGAGCCTTTTTCTCTTACCTCTCTTAGCTGGGATGAGTTTTTCCACATTTGATTCCATTCTCCAAGTGTGGGCTTCCATGAGGGTCCCTTCAACCTTTACCTTGCACATGTCTGCTATTTGTTGCTCAGGCTTATTTCCCATGTTGTTTGTAATATGTGAGATTCACCTGTCTGCTATTTTTGCTCTGGCTTCTGTGTTGGCATCTTTGCTGTCCAGTATAGTTTTCTATGCTAGCTATTCTAATGCCTGTGAATTCTCTTATTTGTTCCTGCTCAGTGTCCCCTGTGTACAACTCCTTCAGCTGTTTAGCTTTATGAACTACATCTCCATGCCTCACGGCCGACGAGAATTAAGTAAAGGTTAGACCACTGCTGACGCAGTGAGAGTCCAGTACAGTGCGTCGTTTCACGCAGTAAGCATGTTATCATTAGCATGAAATAACAATGATGAGTGGGGGCTCTCATACAGGGCGTATCTTTATACCACTTGCTATTGTGTCCCACAAGTGATATACATACACATGTCCCACTGCTGGGGCTAAGTTGAAGCCTTGCATTAGACCTCTGTAAGCAGACATCTTTCTTGAGTTTTCCTACGTCAGGCTTGTGTGAACTTGGATTTATGTTATAGCATAGATGCTCTATGTAATGACTAACAGCACTATGATTCCTTAAATGGATTAATCTAGGCTCTTACATGTGGCATGTTAACAAGACCAAAAAGCCTCTGAAAATGCAGGAATTCTTCATAAATCAGCTGTTTTCTTCTTTTGCCATATGTATGGATCAAGGGAAGGATTTGATCAGTCATTGCAAAGCCTTCTTGTAAACCACTCTGACAAGTCACCTGTCCATCGATTATTTTCACTCAGTAGAATTTAAAAAATGTTAATTTCCTCTATCAATGCAGCTGATAGTTCTGTAAGAGACTGCACTGTTGGACCATTTTGGACATCCAGTTGGAGTTACTGACCAGAAGCTTGGGGAACATTCCTGGAAGACGCTGGAGCCGTGGTCATCCACCAGCTAAGCAGTGCTGGCTTCAAGGTGTGAGACAGGTGTATAACCTAGGCACTCGACCCCATCCCTAGCCTCATAAATAAAGTGAGTAACATAGCTTCCTCGAAGGGTGTCAGGTTCCAGAGCAGCTGCTCACAGATGAATGAAAGTTGATGGTTGATGGGGTTTTTGGACCTGGTCCACTTGTCAGGGCAGAGAAAGACATATTGTGTCATAAGATTTATCAGAAAATCTATCTCCACAAACACATACCCATGAGTGTTAGACAAAGCAAGGTGGGGAAAATCTGGTGTGTGTGGAGATCACGTGTAACTATGCTGGAGACACGCTGCCACAATGGCAAGGCTGCCCGATTCCAAATGTTGGACAGATTTTTATGATTCTGCCCCCTGAGCCACAGACACATAATAGGCTTAATGGTGTATTCAATTTACCCGGACTGGGGGATATGCACCTGATAACAAGACCAGCAAATGCATGAGGAAATGTCTGCTTCTCTGTGCTCAGAACTTCAGGTTGTCCAACTGCTGTATCAGCAGCTTTGTGCTGTTGCTGCGTAATTGGAATGTGCCGCGCTCTATGGCTGCTGCTTTTACTTTTACTGGAATTGTTCGGGTCTGTGCTAGTGACCACTGCGCTCCGGAAAAAGACTTTAGAATGCCCATTTATTGAAGGAAGAGTTTCCTGTGCTTTGTCAGAGCCCCATCGATCTTCAGTGCTGACTTCGGAGGACATTACCTTCAATGCCCTCACGTTACGAGCGTGGGGCAGGGATACACTATTCTTGCTGTTGTGTGAGGCACATGAGGATTTCCTGTGCTGCACGCTGCTTCCTCGTCTCAGTGCTTCTTTGGATTTTGAATTTAGCCAACAATTGAACACTTTTGAGCGTGTTTGAGGGAATCATACACATTAGGTGCGCAGTTACCTTGTATTATGTTTTTTTTTGTTTTATCAGCTCATCTCACATTTTATTTGGAACTTTTACTTGGAGCTGCTATTTTTGTGACATTTATCTGCACATAAGACCAATATACAGCAGCAGTTTCTTCCAACTACTGGAGAACCAACAGTCAAATGGAACACCTGGATGGAGGATTTCCATGCCTATGGCCCTCATTATGAGTATGCCGGTAACCCGCCGGTAATTCCAGCGGGATACTGGCAAACCTGCCTACCGTTTCTGCTGCCTGATATCCAGGAATTTCTGGGATATTACAGGTGGCAGAAAGGGCAGTAAATCCCCATTCCATGGAGTCCCTCAGGACTCCATGGAGGGGATTGCCGGTATTTCCGGCTGTTTTTGCAAGTGGAGGCCTGATGTACCTCTAGCTCTTGGCTGGAGGTAAATCCATGATCCCCCTCTGGCAAACTTTTATTATGCTGACCCGGGAAAATTGCTGGTCACAGAATAACCAGCAATATTACCAGCAATTTTCATGGCCGGCAAACTTATAATGAGCCATGTCTTAGCAATCCATGGTCCTAACTTCAGTATTGAGCATCGGAGAGCTCTACTTATGCACTGCATAGGATTCAAAGGCAGACGCGTATTTCAGAGTTTGCTGGACTTTACCAGACACAAAGTGGGGAACAGGGGAAGGTGAGGATGCCCTTAATCCCTATGTAGTCACACTACATAAAATGAACATATTCTACAGTGATATTATTTCAGCACAAGAGATCAATATACGGCTAAATCAATAGAGGATGTTGATGACTGCCCTCAGGGAAATAGCTAATAAATGTAACTTTGGGACTACGCATAACGAGAGAATTAAAGATCAATGCATGTTAAAAGTAAAGAAAATAAAATAAAGAAGAAATGTGGGCCAACACGGACCCCACGTTGGATGAGGTGCTGGATCTGGTGAAAAGAATTGAACACGTTATCCTGTGGGAAAGAATAGGAAAACAAGGAACACAAGAGCACAGTTACCACAATTGATGCCAAAAGAACAGAAAGCATTCATGTCCTGCTAATAAGAAAAGTGGGAATTTAGTCAACTTAGCTGTTGGGCAGTTTAGCTGACTGCCCAACAGTGAGCAACTTTTAGAAGTAGGAAAGTAGTGAGCCAGGCTGGGGGGAGCTCTTCACACTGCCTCCCACATCTAGATAGGCATAGTATAGCGCCATACTAGAATTACCAACCTAGGAGCCAGTGTTGTTTCTGTATAGGGACATTTAGTTATATGTAGGGACTGAAGCAAAAGGTCTGAGTAATTTGTAATTGATAAAATGTGTTCTGCTCATGATGTGAATGGGGAAGGAGAAAGAATCTGTAACCCTTGGGACTTCAATGGTATGGAGTTGGGAATTTAGTCAAGCCAATGCAAAGACATGACATACTTGGTGAGAGCAATTCTCGCCCATTCAAATGTTCCCCTTCTGTGAACGTCAGGAAATGTTTTTTTTGCAGGAGTTCCTCGTACTTTGCTTACAATGATGGTTGTCCATGTCATGGTGAAATATGAAATAAATGTGGGATGAGGGGGCACTTTTCTAGACATTGTCAAAATGTGACTCAGAGAGGGGTCATTTAAATCAATGTTTTAGGGGAGTGTGATGTTTTGGAAGAATCAGTTGCAGAGGATAATAGTTGTTACAATTGTTGGTCTGTAAGTGAGGTTGGGCCTGCAAGAGGTGTTGACGAGAAACCTCACGGAGTGATTTTGGGGAATGGCGTTGGGGTGCACATGTTAATTGACTCGTGTTCTGATTGAACGATTATAAGCAGAGAATTGTGGCAGAACAATTTTGGCAACACCAGTCTGATGCCTCCCAGCATAAGAGCAAGTGCCAATGGAGCTGTAGAAAAAGGAATAATTGCTTGTTTTTAGGCCACATTAGAATAGCGGAACAGACAAACCAAAGATAAGGTGTATGTGTCCACAAAAGGGGGGTGCTTATTAGGATGGTAACAACAATCTGATATGGATATAAGTATTGCTCAAAATGTTCCAGGAACCATAGCAAGAGTGTCAAGGACAGATGGCAACAAGCCAGAAGATAGGTGGTGTGAGTTGTTCAGTGAAACATTGGATTTCTTGAGAAGATAAGTAAAGAAGATAGAATTGAAGGAGGGGATGACTCTGGTGGTGTCCAAGCTCAGGTGTGTGCCACTAGCATTTCATGAGGAGGTATCAGGATAAGTTAAAATATTGGTGGCAGAAGATATCAGAGAACCTGTACTGGCGTCGGAATGGGGCTCTCCAGTGGTGGTGGTGGTGAGAAATGTGGAGAAGTCCATGTTTGCATGGACCTCAGAGCATTAAATACATGTGTGGTTGTGGCAAGGTCTCCATTGCAGAACATTGGTGAATTGTTGAGCATCATAACAGGAGCCAAGGTTTTTACCACCCTGGATCTTACCTAGGCATATCATCAGGTGGTTTTGCATCGGGAATCCCAAGATCTCACAATGTTTATCACACATGACAGGACATTCAGGTTCAAGAGAATGCCATTCGGCCTGATTTCAGCTGCAGCTTTCTTTCAGTGTGTAAGGAATGCCATTCTGGGAGAAATTAAAGGCAGCAATTTCTATTAGGATGACATTTTGGCACGACGTAGATGAAAAAGATCATGATAACAAGCTGTGGTTGGTATTAGAGAAGGTATGAAATGTGGGTTTTACGCTTCAAAAGAACAAATGTAGATTTAGAATGTCAGAGATAGATCACCTGAGACATTAACTAATGGATGAGGGCATATCTCAAAAAGAGAGTTTGGTCAAAGCCATTCAAAAGTTGGAGGCTCCCAGGTATAAGCAAGGAGTTTTATCTTACATGGGGTTGATGGAATATTTTTCCAAGTTTGTAAGACATTTTTCAGATTGTTGTGTTAACATCAGAGCAACGTGCAAACAGGATGATGTGTATGATTGGACAGAGGTTTCTGAGGAAGAATTTTGGTACATCAAGGAGATGGTTTCCAATGCACCCATACTTGTGTGTTTTGATACCAACAATGAAGTGTTTATCACGACATAACTAGTTCCACAGGGTTGAGTGCAGTACTGCTACAAAAGAATAACAAAGTGGAGAGGATAATTGTTTTTGTATCAAGGGTTCTGAGAAGGGCAGAACCTTGTTATTCTGTGATCAAAAAGGAAGCAGTATGTGTCATGTGGGCAATAAAGACATTTTGAACTTTCACATGGGGCAGAGAGTGTGTGGTTTTGAGTGGCCACAAGCCATTGGTTTCTGTTTTTACATCCAAGGGTCTTGACAGAATATCCAGGAGGATTGCTAAATGGGTTACTTTGTTGCAAGGGCATGATTTCTGTGCGCAGTATGTCCGGGTAAGGACACTATCATTGCAGATTACCTCTACCGGAGTGGGACTGGTACCACTCTGGTGGTGGAAACAGAAGAAGTGGTTGAATCCACACATGAGGTGTTTGTAGTATGTGAGGGTGTCATAACTAAAGAAGAATGGGAAACAGCGAGTAGAGCTGATAGAGAATTAACACATTTGAAAGACTTAGTAATGTCTAACTGGAGTGGCTTGAACGTTGAGTCAGCGCTCAGTGTGTTTCATCGGGCTAAAGATGATTTGAGAGTTGAAGGAGTGTTTTTATTATGTGCAGCTTACTTTGTTCTGCCATCAGGGGTGAGAAAACTTTTAGAAGCAGCACATAGTGGACATTTGGGGATAGTAAAGACAAAAGGGCAACTCAGATCAGACTACTGGTGGCCTAGTATAGACTGTACAGTTGAGGAGCTTGTGAAGAACTGCAGTGAGTGTCTGTCCACTGATAAGGTGCTTAAAATACATGTTCAGCCTCTTAAGCCACTAGGCTTTCCCGGATTACTATGGTATTTTGTAGCGTTGGACATTTTAGGACCAGTGTCCAGGAGAGGGGTGAAGACATTCATTTTTGTGTTGTAGATCTATACTTTAAATGAGTCTAGATTAAGATCGTTCAAGAGGCAGATTCGAGGGTGGTAGTTGAATTTTTAGATTAGGTATTTCAGCGTGAAGGTTTTACAAGTAAAATGTTGATGGATAATGGCGTTCAGTTAACTTCAAAGATTGTGAGAGAGTGCTTGGGATATATTGGTGTAGAACAGCACAAAAACTCTCTGTTCCATCCTTCCACCAATGTAGTAGTTCAGAGTCTTAATAGAACTCTTATGCAAAGCATTAGGATGGCTGTGCGAAAGGGCAGAGAGTGGGAGGAATTTATAAGAAATACTGTGTATGTGTACAGAATAGCCCCCACTCCACAACAGGGTTAGGTCCGTTTGAAGATACTGAGGAGAAGAAAGGCGGTCTCTTCTGTCTGCCCACTCTGGTTCAAAAGAATGGAATTTGTAGCATGGGATGAGGAATCACTTAGAGAATGGGTGATGGTCACGAATGAGAAGATGAAAGAGAGATATGATAGTGAAAAGAAAGCACGCCTAACCAGAGTTGAGGAAGGCGATAGGGTGTGGGTCCGAAGGCCGTGTGGAGTGTTGAAAGGGGAAAGCAGATTTTCAGGACAACTGCAGGTGAGAAGGGTCTTGAGTGATGCTGTGCAGTTGGAGGATGGCAGAACTTGGAATAAGAGCATGGTGGCAAGGAGATCAGTCTGCAGTAATTTGCAAGTTGGTGGTAGGATGTATGGATGGGAGTTGTGTTAGGTGTTGCTTATAGCTCACCTCATAATTTTGGATATATTGTTCATATGTAACATGTCTTTTAATAATCAGTGCATTGTTTGGGTTTAAATGTCTTTTTACTTTTAGCGGCCTTGTTTATCTGGTTACTGCAGAAGCCCAGAATGTTTGTCTGGTTGCTGAGGTGATGGCTCCAAGTTCCAGTTTCCAATCTTGGGTATAACGTGTTCTGCCCACACACTGGGAAGGCAGTTGCTGGACCTGTTGATCAGGAGGGGCTCATACTGCATAACTTAATAAAACTTATAAAGGACTTACCATGTGCCTCCATTCCTGTGGTAGTATCTCACTCACACCTACACTAATTATTTGCAGCAATTAATATATGCTGAAATAAATGCACATCTATTTTCAACATTAAATTTGAAATCAGATGTGAATATGATTTCCCTAATATACATACTGGCTAGTACATATATGGTTGTTATTAGATCAGGCACTTAGTATTTATAGAAAACAACACAAACTCCGGTCCTCATTCATGCCTTTTGGAAACATGCTTTGTAGTTTATGAATGCTTCTCTATGTAGCTGTGCCTTTTCTGAACCCTCCCACCCCGCGTGGGTATTTTTTTATGATATCAATGATCTGACATTTTAGTTGTATTGCTTGATTACTTGATGGTTGCATTCAAAATGGTTTAAATCTACTGCCGACTTTGTATTCCGATTCCTTATGTCTTGTTAATGTTCTTATATTCTCACATTAGTAAACGTACTTGTTTCTCCTACATGCACTTTGCCACAGGGATATTTGAGACAGGACACTGTGTATTTCCTGATGCATTTTGCATAACACTTTACATACATTTCTACTACTGTTAGAGGATGATGTAATACACTTCCTGACATCACAATATTTGCGCATCCTGCATATGTGTGCACTGCATCTTTTGCTGTCTCTCTACATTCTAGGCAATACACTAGCTCTCATTTCCCATGTGTTATTCTTTGCTGGTGTATAATGCCGTAAATACATTACTTGAAATGGAGGGAGAATGTGTCCTACAATGTATCCAATGCATTTGGATAATACAAAAAGCTGTCATCTAACAATTGTCGCATCCCCGGCCAGTGCAGCATTTTATTGCAGTATGACATTACGCATATGCGAATAAAAAAGTGCCTTCTCTCAGCAAAAGGAGTGATTCTCTAATTTCCATAAAAAAACAGTAGGAATTTAGAAAATTCGGAAACACAAATTATGCCATGCCTCAAATTGATCATAGGAAATCGTGTCTTCTACTCTCAAGAGTTGCCGCAGGCCTTTTAACTGAGATCTCTCTCATCATGGGGCATATATGTGATGAATGATCGTGGGTAAATCTGTATTTCTAATTTAGTAGTGTGAACGCATGGAATATATATAGATGCACATACTTTCTGGTTTTTAATCACAACTTTATCTCCAGTTGTACTGATTTAAGTCCGGTTTTTACAAATACATTGGCCTGCAAATTAATATTCTCTGTACTGTGCAGGTTCTTTTCATAGGATACCACAGTGCTAGGAGCCCCTTTACAATCCTATAATAACAAGGGATTCACTTAGTTGAGCCTGCTTCCCAGTTATAATACCATAAATCTGCTTACAGTAAACCCAGCTCAGTTTAGACCCTGCATGATCTCTGGCAGCTATGTCTCATGCTCTTTTGGCTTCATATTACCTCAGATATCCATGAATTTAGTCACATCCTTTGTGGCCTATGCAAACAGATTCCTAATGCCTGAGCAAACTTAAAAACATAACCAAAATTGTCATTTTGACAACAGTTACTCTCTAATAGGAATAAGGAGATAACTCCAGGCAAAGGTTGGGTGAGGTAGTTGCGCAATATGGAAGCCCCTGGAAAAGTAATAATAGGGACAGTGCAAATGGATGGGGCGTGTCAGATCAGGATGATGAAAGGTAGTAGTAGGAACAGAGTGGAGTTTGGAGGGCTCATGGACAAAAAACAATTGGAGGGTGGTAAAGCATTAGGGTATTGTTTAGCAGTAAAGGGTCGCAAAGACAGATATTCACTCTGTTAATGGGAATTGTCAACTAGCTTCCTCTGGGAGAAGTTCTTGTTTACTAGCAATTAGGGGGTGAAATGATATCTGCTAACATGAAACACCCCAGTCAACTATATCTTATCCACTAGATGTTCACACTATGTTTTCCAACAATCCCAATTTACCTACAAACCTCTCCTGGGATACCATTGCAATGGGCTACCTTTCCCAGCAGATTACCTTTTTTGGCTTTGTCAATTTCTTTTTTCCCATTTGCCATGCCAGATTTTCTACTTCCTGATTAACTAGCTGGATAAGGTTGAATCTGCTGAAGCCACCATTAAATCCCAACATTACAACCTTGTATCGAATCCTGCAAACTGCTCCAGGATTCCCTCTGGATCCCTAAGTAATTTCCACTGAGCATCTCTTATCTCAGTAATCGGACAAACTGCCAGTGGCTCTGCAATGATTTCTCTTGATCAATAGTGTGCCTCCCAACTAGCCCTTGAAGGGTCAGCGCTAATTTGTTGGTAAAATGTCTAGATTGATGCACTCCTACTAGTAAGATACATTTTAGAGTCTCCCTTTAATGTCTTCTAGCTCAGGACCAGCAGTGAATGATTTCACATGCTCAAAGGCTGCAAAAGGCTTTACCTATGCAGCATAGATTCCATTTTGTACTGCAATACATTATGTCCCACACTATTGTACAAATTGCAATCCTATTATTTAGATCACTAAATTCCTGTATTTGTTAACTAATTGATAAGCAGAATTCTGGCTCTTCAGTTTGCTTTCAAATAGCAATGGTTGGGTTACATAGACTCTGGCCTGCTACCTGTTCCTTACCACTGAATGGGGTAAATGTGCTGCATGTATCTTTCCTCACTACAACACTCCACTGTAAATCTGCATGCTGTACCTTGTTTACATACTGTCATCTCCAAAAGGGCTTCCATTAAGAGAAGGAGAGTCAAACAAGCATACACTGAATCTCTCTGCGAGTACATCTTCTGGATGTAACCTCCAAAAATCAAAGTCTGTTTTTTTGTTTCTATTGATACATTTATTTTAAAGACCTTTACACAGTCTTTGCACTGCTCTGCTAAGAGATTGATCAGAAGTCCAGTTGAAGTCAGAAGAAACAAAAAGGGGAGAGGACCAACTATCCAACCCTGTATTAAGAAACTTTAAACCACCAGGTTATCTCTTCTGTGAGCATATAATGTACTCACTGAAAGGTATGATTCTTTATACTTCAATTGTGCCACTAGCCATCTTTCCATTGTGTCAGCCTGGAGCCAGATAACTAGCCACTGCCACTTGGTTTCTGTAATTCAATATTGCAACCTCTCCCATGGATACAGTTCGAAATGTAAGTAATAATTTGTGTGCCGCTTAAACCTTAAAAAAAACTCTTTTTTCTCTAGGAATGTTGGTGTCTTGCAAGTAAATAGTTATTTATTTTAGAGCAAAAAAGATATGAAAACACCATTCGGAACCTACCTGCAGAAAAGAGGCCATTTACATTCCATGAAATTATTTGCAATACATCCAACATGCTTACATTTCTGCAATCATTGTCTAAAACTTGTTACCAACGTTAACACTACAATGTTGACATCCT
Source organism: Ambystoma mexicanum (assembly GCF_040938575.1). Taxonomy (NCBI): domain Eukaryota; kingdom Metazoa; phylum Chordata; class Amphibia; order Caudata; family Ambystomatidae; genus Ambystoma; species Ambystoma mexicanum. Next base: position 659,219,866 of record NC_090924.1, read on the forward strand.
TCCGTAGCCTCCTCCTCGCCACCCCTAATATACTTTCCCACGGATTACAAACCACCAACTTTGTATATAACATAAAGAGAAAATGATATCAACCAAAAAATAGGTGGAAAAAACTGTGGCAGTAAATAACAAGACTGTAAAAAATGCGATCTCTATTCTTTTTCCATCTTATCAATGAAGGCATCAGCCTCCTCTTTTCTTCAGGAAAAGTATCACAAAGTTTTCCATTTCATTTTTAAGCCCATAGAGCACTGAATAGATAAATGTGCTGCCTTCTGCATGAGAACACCAGCACAATTTGTAATCTTCCAGCATGCTTTTGTAGACCATTGTCTCTCACATGCTAATTATAGGGTGGAGATAGCTGCCTTTTTGTTAAGGTGAGTCAGACTCCCATAGGAACCTCTTAAAATTCTATTATTAATAACATTTGATTTGAATAACGGATTTGACCAAAATCTCCAAAGTGCTCAGCGACTCACGGGCCCCCTAGTCTGCAACGTTTTGTAAAGATATGTTAAAAAATAAGAAAGTTTTCCAAAGTTGCAGACTATTTCTCATTAATGTTTCCGTAGACAAACAAAGTCCATTTTTGCCAAAGCGTACAGTCCAAAACAACTTGGGCATGAAGCGTTGACTCGCTATACTTTTTTTTTGTTTGGGGTTATTCTGTGCAGTAGTTCTTAAATATTTGATGAAGAAGGGAGTACACCCTTTGCCAAAATAGAGAACTATATCTCAGGGATTTACCTAAAACTGTTTGTTTGTAGCAATGAAACAGCCGTCATCTTGTTTTTCTCTCCATGCCAGAGATACTCGAGGTTATAGCTGAGGATATGGGAAAATGAAATGCAGGACAAAAAAGTTATCTGCAGGTCAAATAACATACAAATGCCATCAGGAAAGAGGTGGGGGGGGGGGTTGGCTAGAGGGCACCAAGGGGAATTTGGGTGTTGGATGGAGTCTAGGGACTGAGTGTGCAACACAAAGCGTTTTGTAGTTTCAGCTATGGACACGAATAGCCAACATCTCAAAGCAAAGTGCATCACAGAAACAGCATGTGTTGTCGGGGGAAATTGAGAGTGCAGGGGAGGTGAGGAGGCCATCTGGAGAGTGAAGGGATCTGACACAGATGAGGGGGGCACTTGGTGAGAGCATGGGCAGTCTGGAAAGCATTTTGCCAATATTTGCAGCTAAATTCGAGGCGGCAAAGGACTACGGATTGCCACGGGTAAGAGTAGTTCTGTGCCTACGGCAATACATTTCAGGGTGTCTCTGTTTTATTTCTTTTTAAAAGATATTTGTGTAGATAAAGTGACATTGGGGTTGAAAAATCATTGGCCATAGCCAAAGGCCGTGATCAATAACACAGTAGGTATTTGGGAGTCTTGTCTATTTTGGCTGTGTGTTTTCAGACTTTCTTACATGTGAGACTGTGGAGAAAAAAATAACATTGTTTTAAAAAATCAGTACAAAAAGGAGCCACCCACTCTAGTTTTAGATGCCCCATCTACTGTATTTTAGCCTGTGTATTCTCACCCATGCTATTATATCTTGTATAATTATACCCATTACATGTATCCTCACCTAGTGTACTGCCATGTATACTCTGCTTTCTTTATCATCATCTACCTTAAATAAATACATGTGCAGTCATTTACTGTTTTGATCTTTTAACTTCTGTTGTGTTACTTATATCTCTTTCAGCATTCATATTCCATAATCAGACGAGATTGGTGTATTGAGGATTGCTCCTAGCAACAGCAATGACTGGGGTGTTTACCAGCAGCTATCCCAAAGCCGTCCCACACCATGGGTTGTTACCTGTGGGTATACCCTGTAGTCGCGGCTAGGAAGCAGCCACTGGCTTGTCGTGCCTTGTCTAGCCGCGGCTATAAAAATATTTTAAAAAAATATATACATGTGTGTGGGTAGTTGTCTTGGAATGTTTTTTTAAGATGTATTGAGTGTAGTATTTGTAAACAGTTATTGGAACATTTTTAGTACTTTCTATTCATTGATAGTACATATAACTTTACATACTTTAAAAAGGTAAACAAATATGCAAATAAAGTTTGTTAAAACTATGTGTATTTGGGGTGTGTGGTTGTGGTTGACTTTTTCTTTTGGTTTGAACACATGATGTCTTCTTCCTTAGACCAATTATCTGGATTCTTACTGTCCATGATTTGTCTTAAATTTTCAATGTCCCTTTTCATTGATTGTACTTATTTTTTAACATTAATTCATAGTTGTTTTAATTCTTTGAATTAATCCATGATTAGTTTTGTGGGTAGTTCTTGTGGTGCTTCTTGTTTACTTCTTCGTGACACTTGAATGACTTCTTCATCTGTTTGAAAATATTTGAAATATTTTTCAACTACTGAAGATATAATACACTTTAGGAATATTTGTGTTGGTTGCATAGAAATTTAAAAGTAGTTAAGATACATTATATCTGTTTCGTGACTGATATTTGTTCCGTAAAATATTATTGTTAGTCTAATTTTACATAAATATAAATAATGAACTTACAAAATCCTGAATGTGATGTATTTTCTTCTGGTTCCTTTTCTTGAGCATCTTCTTTTTTTAATGTATTCTTTTGTAGGATAATTCTCCAGACATTCCATGTAGTGTTGCATTGTACTGTGATAGAAAAAATACTGCTTGTCACCAAAGATAATAGAATTAGAAACTGAGGAACATTACATGAGGAGAGAAGGTGGAATTTCTTGTATTTCTTTCTGATTGGTTGTTTATTGTTTGTCTGGTGGGTTGCTGCCAATAGGATGTCACGTACCTCACATGCTGTTCAACTATTGAACCTATCAGAGAATGTACTTATTTGAGTGATGGTTATATGTCCCAATACAACTCTAGATCATATTGAATCATTATATGAATATATATTCAATGAAAAAACGTTGTTAACAGGATGTTATGGTTACAATTAAAACCGAAAAACCTCAGAAATTTGCTAGTTGTGGTAAGCTAAGCAACCATAGCTCATGCCACCACTGTGCACTGCTAAGACTAACATCCAGGACATCAAAGATGACATCACAAATGTCATTGATGACATCACTTATGGCATCACATATCTGGGCCACTTGTTTTTGTTTGCTGACATATCTAGGCCATTTAGTTTTGTTCAATGACAGTCAGAATATTAAAATTCAAAAGGTGTTATATATCTAGACGTTAACTTTGTCATATGTTCTTAAAGTACTTTCCTTAGGGTTTGGTCTCAGCTCATGGTACACATACATTGGGCAATAAGCAGGCCTCAAACACACAATCATTTGTATACATGAAGATAAACGTTAATGTTATTAACATTTTATGATGATGCTGTTTCTTTCTTCCTTACTTTAATTTCCCTGTATGTGCCTCTGATTTGTATGCATTGCGGGTCTTCATATGTATTGTTTGTACTAGCACAAGTGTGCAGTCAGTCTTGATATGTTAGTTAGTTACTACATGTTTAAAATTACCCAAACCTCTGATAAGGTACCATTATATATTTTACTATCCAAAATAACAAGATTATACATATTGTACTTCTAATGAGCATGCTGCAGCCGTTGCCTATGTTTATGTTTGATTAGGTTCCTGTATTAACAACAACACTCCAATGCAATGTTGTTTAGATGAGTTCATTCGTTAATAAATTAGGTAGTTCATGATAGGTCTCCCAATCACCCCTGACATCTTGTTACCAACATTAGAAACACAACCCCTTGTAGGGACTTTTCATCAAATTGAATTTCACATGTGATGCCATCAGTGATGTCATCAATGACCTTTGTGATGTCATCTTTGCTGTCCTGGGTGTTAGTCTTAACAGTGCATGGTGGTGGCGTGAGTTTTGGTTGCTTAGCTACCATAACTGGCTAATTTCTGAGTTTTTCTGGTTTTACTTGTAACCATAACTTCCCTTTAACAAAGTTTTTTCATTGAATTTCAAAGGTTTTTATTAGTGCAACTTAACCATAACGTCCCTTTAACAAAGTTTTTTTCAATGAATTTCATAGGTTTTGATAAGTGCAACTTAACATAACGTCCCTTTAACAAAGTGTTTTCTGTGAATTTCATGGGTTTTTTACCAATGCATGCTATTTTCCTACAACTAATATCATACTTACCCCAATATAGCAACTTTTTCCACTGTTTTTGCATCCGTCAACGTCTGCGAAAGTCTACCATCATTGCGGACCTTCCAGACAGTGCCGCGTGACCATGCGCCCATGCGCGGCATGGTGATGCGTCCACGAACGCCTCTGCACTCCACGATCGGGTCCGTGCTTTGAGGACAGTATGGAACTGCATTTTTTACTGATCTAGGAACTTTCAAGCTCACAATGTTCCCGTGCACAGCTCCTACACCTATTCTTACTCATTATCCATTAACAATCTAGTACAAAGCACATACTTGGAAGAATATGAGCAAAACTGCTATGTATTTTGCATCAGCTATTGCCATCCCTCCTCCCCAAGAGCCTCCACCACCACCAGCTGTACTTCCAAAGACAATGAAGAGGACCAGAAAGATGAGTTAGAGTAAGTGCCTACCTCTAGCACTCAGAGAGAATCATGGGTGTGTCAGTTCATTACCACTGTTGGGAATGTACCAAAGGCTAAAGCTACCAAAGTGAAATGCATTGAGTACAACTTTGTACTCAGTCACAGACTACCTGGACAGGACTCCTACGGGACCACCTCCATGCACTGCCACACCAAATCCAACCACTGCAATACTCTCAGAAAGGTTGTTCCTTTCTTAGCAAGTAGTAGGCTGTCTTCCTCCACCTCATCTCCCTCAACCAATACAGTAACCACACAGCCTACTTCTGTGGGACACAAAATCCCACCAGCTACCTTGCAAGCAATAAAAGAGGCTGTTGATCCATATATTTCAAAGACAATAGTCCTTTGTATATACTGCAACACACCACTCTGCGAGTGGAAGCAATTTCAAAGTGTTTTTGAAGCTGTAATCAAGGAGCATGAGAAATACTGCCCCCTACCTTAGAAGTAACACAAGCGCAACATCCTCCCCTGTCCACCTGCCCCTCCATATTAGTGATTGGTGCCTCTTCCCTCATTTCCCTCCTCACCTTATGTTCTAAACTTTCCTGTAAAAAAATAATAAGTCAAAAAACAACAAAATAAAGGTTCCTTTAGGAACCACCTTTCACAGTTAAAAAATAGAATTAAAAAGAAATCGTATAGACTCCATCTACTTTACATTTCTCAGTAAAGTACATAAACTCAGTAAGATTTTCCAACATTTCCATTAGCATTTTGTGTTATGCTAATGGGAATAATATGGCGTTCAACCCCCGTTCCAGGTACTTGAATGGGGGATAACGGCCCGGCAGCCCCAAGTTATCGGCCCAAGTGAAGGGAGTGCAGATAACGAGGTCATTAGAACCCCGGGTCCCCAAAGCAGGAACTTGGGTGCTAAAAACATGATTTTTCTTCCTACACCTGGACGCCATTGTAGGAAGGAAAATCCGTTTCCAAGATGGTCACCATGGAATGGGAAGGCAGGGCTCCGTACTGGGCACCTCTTCCTTTTCCATGGCAGCCTGCAGTAGGCAAAGAGAGAACCCTATGACCATATTACCACAAGCACCATTTTTTTTCTTTTCAAAACTATCCCACTTTCGAATAACTACCTCATAGCCGCATCCCAGGTGGACATCCCAGGTGGACATGGCCAATTTAACCCAATTTGTCATCCCTCGTGGTCATGGCTAGTAGCCAGATTGGCAACTGCCCATGGCCACAGGCTATACCTCAGTCACCAAAGGTATATCACTATTTTTTGTACCTACATTATGACACTTGTCAAAAAATAAAACACGGGCACATTTGCAAAACCATGCTTTAAGGTCCTTGCCAATGCTCCTTAGATGAGTTAGCTGGAAATCTGGCCATGTTTTATTTTTTCAAAAATGTCAAAATGTATTTACATAGAATAGTAATATAACTTAGCACCCACTTGCTAAAATCATCCATTCAGACTTTACACAAACATTCAAGGTTGGGCCTATAATCTTTCTGAAAACTTTTGTCCACATTCTTCAAACGGCAATAAAGTTATAAGCCATCTAAAATTGTTTAGACCCCCTCTAATTTAGCCCCCTCTTGACAAAACCCACCAAACTTTACAAACACATTTATATCTAGATATAAAATCTTTTTCCAAATGTTTGTGTAGATTCGTCAAATGGCACCACATTTATAAGCCTTTGCAATATTTTGGGATACCCCTCTTGACAGAATCCCACCAAACTTTGCAAAAACATTTATATCTAGATTGAAAATCGTTTTGCAAACGTGTGTGCAGATTCATCAAATGGCACCACATGTATAAGCCTTTACAATATTTTGGGACCACCCCTCTAATTTTGTTCCCTCATGAAAAAACATGCAGATTCATTGAGTGGTGCCAAAGTTATAAGCCATACAAAAACTGCTTTTCACCAACCCTGTAATACAGAAATATACATAGATGTCCCCGAACATCTGAAGTGTTAGCGAAAATCACAGGAATGTACCCGAACATCTGGACTATTTGCAGACTCTGGGGGTAAAGAACACCTATTTTTTGGCTTCTTACGGCCATATCCCATCCCATCCTCATCACCCCTCACCTCCACGAGATTGTTCAATAAGTTTTATATCGCTCCTCCTAAACACACTCCTCAACCTTTTGGTGATGTCACCTCAATCCTCCCAAACAAATGCCTCCAATGTGATGTCTCCTCCTACTTCCTCTATACCTGACCATTGCTACCATCTACCAGTCTCCAGGCGCCACCTCCCCTTTCTTCTCTGAATGGGCTGACTTCTGCTCTTCCTTACTTTCCTCCACCTCTAACCTTCTCCTCCTGGGTGATTTCAACATTCAGCTGTACTCCCCTGGCTCTGCATCCACTCTATTCACTGACCTCTGCTCCTCACTTTCCCTCCACATTTCCCCTCATGCCAACCCACACAGCTGGACACACTCTGGGCACCCTCATACACTCTAATCTCTCTCTCTCCCCACCACTATTCACCCCTCTTTCCAGGTCAGACCACTCTCTCCTCTCCTCCTGTCTGCATCCCATTGGCCCTCTGACTGGCCCACCAAAAGTCACACCACCCTCATTCACTGACACCCATCCACTGAAACGAGTGGCTGCGGCTGCCTTCAACCTCCACCTTCATCCCCACTGACCCCCTACCTCTGACTCTGCACTTACCAACCTCCATCTTTCCATCACTAACACTCTTGACATTCTTGCCGCAATAATGAGGATCATAAGCGCGGGGCAGCAGAAAGAAAGTGGCAAACTTCAGGCTCACACTCTGACAAACTGGCCTGCTGCTTGCTCCAAATGCAATACAGACTCACCATCCGTGCAAAGAAAATATGCTCACATTCAGGCACGGGTCTCCGGCGCATCGAATAACATGGCTGAACTATTCTAAATCTACAGGGAACTAGCCAACCCCTCTGCGGTCTCTTCCTCCCCTTCTCCTTCCCAGGCCCTCTGCAATGCACTGGCCTCACACTTTGCCACCAAAACTCAGGACATTCTGTCCACCCTTTCTACACTCCCTCACAACCCATCCCACTGCCCTCCATCACACCCCTCCTCCATCTTCCTTCCTCCCCTGTCACACCTGAAGAAATTACCAGAGCTGTCTGCTCCACGAAGGACTCTTCTGAAAAGGTCTCCTTTTGCTCATCCAGGTCCATCAAGGATAAGATTGGATCCCTTGCCCCTGATCTCACTGATTTCTGCAATCACTCTTTTGCCACTGGATATTTTCCCTCCCCGCTCTCGCACTCTCTTGTGCCCCCACTCTTGAAAAACCATCTTCGGACCCTAAATGCCCTGCCAGCTATTGCCCCATCTCTATCACCCCCTTCCTGAGGAAACAACTTGAGAAGCTGGCCTTGCCCCAACTTATCTCTCACACTAAACTTGTTGGTGGCCTCCATGACCATCAATCTGGATTCCGAGCATCCAGAGGCACGGAAACTGCTCTTTTGAACACCCATGAAGAACTGCTCGCATTTCTGGATTCCAACTCCCCAGCTGTCCTTATCCTTCTCAATCTCTCCTCTGCATTTGATGTAGTTAACCATTCCATCCTCATACAAAGGCTCCACGATACACTTGGTTTCTCGGAACGAGCACTGGATTGGATGTCCTCCTTCCTCACTAACTGCTCCTCCCAAGTCATCCTAGGCCCCTTCTCCTATCCTACGTCCATCTCCACCTGTGGGGTCCCCGAGGGCTCTATAGTCTCCCCCTGGCTCTTTAACATTTACCTTGCTCTCATAACATGCCTCATCTCCTCTTCCTCCTCCAACTTCCAGTGTTACGCAGATTACACACAGCTCTTCTTCAGCCTCCCTGCTGGCTCACTTGCACCATCCATAATCCCTGACTGCCTATCTACCATCCAATCCTGGTGCGCCTCCAATGATCTCTGCCTCAATGCCTGTAAAAATGAGATCCTTTCCATTGGGACCCGTTATCCCTCCTTCTTCCCTTCTCTCTAGCCTTCCACCTTGGGCACTCCCCCCGAAACTTCAACTGAAGCCAGAAACCATGGAGTCATCTTTGAGTCCTCTCTTTCCTGCCTCCCTCACACTCAGGACATTTCCAATAAGTCCAACTATCAGCTCTTCCTTCTCAAATGAATTCTTCCTTTTCTCACTTTCCATCAAAGGCTCAATGTGACTCAAGCCCTGGTCGCCTCTAGACTTAACTACTGTAACAGCCTTCTCCTGAATCTTCCTTCTTCCACTCTGCGACCACTGAGGCTTATCCAAAATAGGGCAGCAAGACTTATAATTGGCCTTAAAACCAGGGACTGCATCTCCCCTGCACTAAAAAAGTCTTCACTGGCTTCCGGTTGCTGCATGGATTAAATTCAAATCTCTCTTCATCATCCACAAGGCTTTATGGGCCTGGGGACCACACTTCCGTCAGCTCTATCTTACTTAATATTCTCCCTCTAGACCACTTCACTCATCTGGAACCAACTCTTTGTGCATAAAGCGCTTTACTAAACAGAGGGCAGGGGGGTCACTTACTCTCCTCTGCGGGCCCCCTTCTTTTGGAACAGCCTCCTCCTCCCCATACACCTTGAGCAGGAACTTTTCAAATTCCAAACCCTCCTTAAGACTTTCCTCTTTTCCTCCTCCTTCCCTCCTGATCTCCCCTGCTTAATCCCAATGTTGCTGAATTGGCATCCTAGACCCTTATGCATCTTCGGGGCCTTGACCTCCCACACCAATTCTTCCCAGCCCCTGTCTTTCCACAGCACTTGCTTATGCACTCTCTCTGCTCTGGAGACTCACACTTATACCTCCAGTGGCCCAAGCCATGTAGCACACAACATTCCTAACAGTTCGTCCATACCTCCCCAACGGGCTATGCCTCCCCAGCACTTACCCCTCTTCCCTCCTCCTTTTTCTGCACTTGCACGTTTTGAATACTCACATGGCATAGTAGGTTCATCCCCCTCCCCTCTTTTCTGCTCCGCTCTTAAATATTGTGTTGTAATGTTGTAATGTATTTCCTTTTTCCCTCCTTCCCTGCCCTGTGGGTGCTTTAAAACAGTATATTCTTATTGTATAAGAGCCTAAAAAGCAAACAATAAATACATACATATGTAAATAAATACTATTTCCTCTTAGCACTCACTCCAGTGTTCTCCTTGTGCTGCTTCCACTCACCACCTCATAACTGCCCTCTACCACTCCGCCACTCTCTCACTTCCTCTACTCAGACTCCTTCTGCCTTCTCAACTTCAAACACCTTCTGCCTTTGCCTCAAGCTTTCGCCACAGCTCCTTTCCACCTCCAGACAAGCAGAGCCTCTGGGGACCGCCCTTTCTTAACCGCATTCAGGTGCTTACTATCAGTAGTCTTGAAATTGTATTGGACAAGCTGGAATTGTTTGTGGCTTCCCTGACTTTTCGGTTGCTCCGCCCCCACCCTATCCTTAGCCACAGAACCAGCCCTGTTTAAGGCAGACTGCTTTGGAATTCTTGTCATTGTTGAGGTTGGGGCTGCAGCCATAGAATTCTGAGTCGCATGCACAAGGGAGATATTGCTGAGCCATGTATGACAGACCTTAGGACTGTAAGAGGATTCAATTCAACACTACAGCTAAGTCAATGCCTAGTCTGGGATACTGAATGGAAACCCTTATTGATATACCTTTATGTACCTTTATGTATCTGACCCCACTGAGCCAAGAAGTAGTTCTGTTTTGCAAGTTTAAAAGGTTTATTTGAGAATTTAAACAATATATATATATATCACACTTTATAATAAATTAATATCTGATAGTACACTTAGACATATGATGTTGATCAACAATGGGTAATCTGGCACTAGCACACTTCTTTACAATCAATGAGGAGTTAGTATAGGATGGATCAAGTAGCAAAAATACTTTTATGATTTCAAATGGATGCAATGTTGAATGAAAATGCAGTACAGAACTAACTAATATGATTTCACAAGATATCATATGTTCACTTTTCCCCTGGTGGCAATTCACCCCACTCCCCTATGCAACGTAAGACATGGAAGTAGATGGAAAGAGGAGCACACAGTTCTCAGGAATGCAATCAAATACAATACAAAATTCAGTTCCCCCCCAGCAAGCTTAGAGAAAACCGGTATGCGTTTTAAAACACAGGCCCAAGTGCTTTGAATGTGGTGGCAATGAAGAGAGAAATATGCTGAAAATGCTTTTAATTCCCTTTAGGAGGTTCAGGGTGAGTGAGAGATACTAGGGATGAGTGCAGGCTCACTTTAGCAATGATTCAGAGATGGTGATTAAGAGGCAAACGAATTTTTAGCAAGGAAAGAAATGACTGCTGATGGTTACAGGTGGCTGGATTTTTAACCAAATCGCAAATCGCGGTAAAATTCACAAGTGCGTGAATCGTGATTGCGGAAAAAGTATAAGGAGTAGGAAGTCGGTTCTAGCCTTCTTTGAAAGGAAAGATTCTAAGCTTTCAGAGGAAAGTTAAAACAAGTTCCTAGCCCAAACGGTTCCAGAGATACGGATGATTAAATAAAGGTAGTTTTTCGGATTTAAAGTAAACTCAAAATGACAGGTGACAGCTTGCAGCTTCAGAATTGACAAGTGACAGTGGTGCAGCTTTACAAAATGACAAGTGACAACTTCTACGAGGCAGTTCTGGTTAGATTAAAATATTTTGGATTAGATTATTTTAACTAAGAGATTGGTTCTGCACAGTTCTGCTAGGTACTCACAATATATTTTTGAAATAGGCCTCGCCACGGATCTGGTCAGGTTTTGGACTGGACTCCGGTTCTGGTCTCGGCACTTCACAGTGGTCTGGGTCAGCTCTCTGGTTCTGCTCACAGCGGTCTGGGTCACTCTGGATCTCTGGCCTCTTGTTCTGGATACTGCTCTGCTTTCTCTGGGTACAGCACTGCTTCTGGATCTTTCTGGCGCAGGGTTTCAGGCCAGAATCAACAGCTCAGCCCGGCTGTGAATAGTCTGCAAATGATTTTGGGCCTGCTGACAAATACTTTTGCTTGCATTGGGCCTTCTTGGTTCAAAGTTCTGTAGTCTCTGTTTAGCTTGGAAGTCTAAGTGTAGGATCTCTGGATATGAAGTCGTCGGTCAGCATGCTCCGCAGCAAATGGAATTGAATGTCTCTACCTGTCCCAGCAGTCCCTTTTTATGTGTTTTGAAAATGGGTGTGTGCCTGGGCCTAGGTAAGCCTGCCCCTCTCTACTTGTCATTGGCCCAATACTCCCCTCTCCCATGATTGGGGGAAGGAAATGTGAGTCAGAGTGATGCTGTAGGTTTTATGGGTCAGAGGATCCTCCCCTGGTCAGTTTGCCCACAAATCTATATTTGATTCAAATACATATTGCACAGATACACAGTTGTTTAAAATTACATGCACCCATCACATGTCACATGAGGTATACTCTGTTCAAACTCTGCTCTTCCTGGGGGCTTGCATTCAGAAATGGCAACATGTTGCACTTTTTAAATGGTTTTGCAATATCGGACATTTACCCAAATTTACACACATGTGCGCAAGGAGTGTGGACATTAATTGATGAAGTGTCAGATTTTTAACATGCAGACATTTGGAGTGAAACCCTATTTTCCGCTAGCAACCCCCCAGATCATACCACTGTCTCCTAAAACCTCTTAAAATGTGGGCAGAAAAATCACAAGAATTATGGTATCATTTAGATAATTTTGACAAGTACGCACCATGAGTTATACATCTTTCTTAAAACCATATTCTGGCCAACAGGGGTGTGTCTTCCCAGGTCACATGGTGGAGAAACCAGTCTATCCACTTTCTTTAAGCTCAGCCTGTCCTCAGAGGGAGCTGCCCCTCCCCGTTTCTGCCAAGAGGAAGCCACTTTTACGACGCCCCCAATATAACTTCTGCCTGAGTCAAGGAAGGGCTTTGTTCAAAAGGAAGCCATTTACGATCCCCCCAATAAACCATCTGCCTGGGCCCAGGACAGGCTTTTGTTCAACTCCCTGTAGCTGCTCCACCCCTAATCTAATCGGAGAGGTGACAACTCCTTTTGGCAAGGGGAAGAGTGGCTGAGCAGGTTTTAACTCCTGTGGGGGTAGATGTCAGGCAGAATTCAGTTTCATTAAGCCAGGTTTCAGCTAAATGTCACTTTTTGTCCCCCAGTTTAAGTCTATTACGATTTTTACATACACATTAAATAATTACTTCCTTCAAGTCATTTCAGAGCATAGTTTTACATTGTATCCACCTCTTAGCAAGTCTTTCCTTGGTCTGGTTTTGTTTCATTTGTTCAGTTTTACACAAAAGTCTGGTGGTTTCAAAACGCCTGTTTTCTAATAGCGGTGAGTACTGGTAATGCAACCATTTTTGGGATTTAAGAAAATGAATTCCCCACAGTTCTAGGTTGCTTTTGGCAATCAGCATTGCCATTCCCAATGGTTTCAGGCTACTGTGTAGGTAGCCCAATGGTGGTTTTAGGCAATGCCCTCCTGTGCTCACAACCTAGGCAAAAATGGGTGGCAGCCTATTCTTCATGCATTTCCCTGTGCATTTTCTGGGAAGTTCTGGCCATCATGATGTTTTCCATGCCAGTACTGCACAGTTTTCCTATTCTGGCGTACATGTGGGCTTTTTGGCCATCTTGGATTTTCTAAGCCCACAGCACCAAATGTTGCAGCATGATAGCTCAAATGTGGGTCAGGACACCCAACAAAGCCCCCCCATGCGACTGCACTTGACTGAATTTGAGTCGATGGGGAGTCGGGTGCACAGAAGGTGATGACCCACGCACTGGTATGTCCGCATAATCTTCTTCCAATTCTGCAAATTGCACAGTTCAGCATCTTTTCCTCCATCCGGTACTGATCAATCGGTTCTCCTCGCCGGTCCTGATGGGAATATTGGCGGTACCCCGGGCCCCTTGGGTCTCTGCTCCCGGTCTCCTGATCGTCCTCCTTGGCCAGTCTCCAGGTTTTCTTTCTCCTAGGACGACAAAGGAAAAGCGGCAATACCTCTTCATGGACATTTCTACCCCACCATTGATATAGTGGGGTGGCATATATATTTCAGAACTCAACAGATATGAACATGCACATTTTTTTAAATTAAGCGACAGGAACACATAAACTTGAGAAACACAGAATTTTATAGGCTATATGTAGGATCTTTTAGGGTTGGAATTGAATTACTCTGGAGCGGTACCCTCTGGGATTGCAGAGGACTCCTCCAGTTGCTGCAAAGTGTGCCTGGGATGGCAACACTTCAACTGGTTTATGTGGACCCACTTGTCTTCCCCTTCTGCCAAACCGCCTTTGGGGATGCGGATCTTGTAGGCCACAGGGGAGATCTTGTCTATAATCTCAAAGGGTCCCTTCCATGTAGGCAAGAATTTTAGCTGTTTGGCCTGGTTCCTTTGGAAATTGTATAGATAGGCCCGATCACCCACCTTATATTCCTTTTGGGTAGTTTTTAAATCATAGTGGGTCTTCATGCTCTCGGCTGATCTTTCTAGATTCCGCTGAGCATAGGCAAAAGCATGCTGAAGGTGTTTCCTTAAATTCTCCACATACTCATGAGTTGTGGAGGCATTTATCAACGTTTGCTCTTGTGTTCTGTAGAGCAAATGCTGGGGAAGCACCATCTTGCGTCCAGTCATCAACTCAAATGGTGGCATTTTGGTTGCAGATGAAGTGGTAGATCTGATGGCCATTAGGACCAGAGGTAATCGGATATCCCAACTTGGCCCAGAATCTGCCACAAACTTCTTTAATATGCTCACAATGGTTCGGTTGTATCTCTCCACTGCTCCAGAAGAAGCTGGACTGTAAGCAATGTGTAGCTTCCTTTTAACCCCCAGTATCTCCCACATCTTTGTCATTACTTCACTGGTGAAGTGGCTACCCCTTTCTGACTCAATCGTTTGAGGTAGACCAAAACGGGAAAAGATGTGGTTAATCATCAGGGCAGCTGCTGTTTCTGCCTTGCAGTTTGGGGCTGGGAGACATTCCACCCACTTGGTAAACAAGCATGTAACGGTCAACATTAACTTGTTTCCTCTGGACGAGCGGATTACAGGGCCTACAAAGTCGATTTGCAAATCTGACCATGGCAGTGTCATCCCCCTCTTTTGGAGGGGTGCACAGTGCGTGAGGGATGATGGCTGAAATTGTGCACACACAAGACACCCCTTCAAGTATTGGTCGAGGTCCTGCCCCATGTGTGGCCAGTATGCAACCTCTCTTAAGATTTCCAATGTTGTGTGAAACCCCCTATGACCGGTGGTGGCCGCATCATGGGCGTGACTTAACATCAGGCTTCGGAATGAGGTAGGAACCACCCACTGATCGTGGCCAGCTTTGGATTTCCTTACCAACAAACCGTCTTGGATCCGGAACATTTTTGGACATTTCATCAACACTCTTAGGTCCTCTTTCCCAATGTAATCGGTATCCGTCAGGGGAAAGTTCTCAGGGTCCTCAAGGTGTTGGTAAAACTTAACAATAATTGGATCCCCCTTCTGAGCTGTAATCAAATCAGCATTAGGGGTCTCCTTGCTCCATTGGGCAGTTGAAAGATCATTGTGAGCATTTGTCTGGGACATAGTGATAGCAGTGACCTGGATTTCCCCCAACAGGGACTCTATTTCGATTAGATCCCCTTGGATGGCCCCGGTTTTGGCCAGCTGATCAGCTAAGTCATTTCCAGTTTTGTCTGGTCCCTTACTTTGGAATGACCCTTGATCTTTTTCCAGTAAATGGTCATCCCATTTGATGTGACCAGATCATCAATGTTTTGGATTAACTTCCCATGTTTCAAGGGTTTGTTATTAGCACATAACAGGCCTCTGGTTTTCCAATTAACCAGGTGCTCCACGAACCCGTTCAGTACATAATCCGAATCTGTGATTATGACCAGTTCGTGGAGTTGATGCTGGACAGCAGTGAGGATGGCCTGATGCACAGCCATCAATTCTGCCACCTGACTACTTCGGGGACCAATTTTGTATCCAGCGGAGGGTTCTGGGAACTCCTTCACCCATGCATTCCCTACGCCAGCCACCAGTTCTTTCTCCCCGTCGTTGTCAACATGGTAAGAGCATCCATCCACATAGACAGTGGGCATTCCCTCACACTTGTTTTCTTCAAAGACTTTGTGTGGGGAATTAAGGTATGCCTCCATGTTGTCCTTGATTTTTAGACTTTCGTCCTCGAGACAGTTTTCTCTGGCACAATCATGCAAGTCAGCCAGACCTTGCGCGAGGGGACTCTTCTTGTTTTGGCCATATCTGACCTCCACAGGAAAGCCTTGCATTGACGGAATCCAGGAAGTAATTCGGGAATTACTCACATTCCCGGCCCGGATTCTGTCACTTTGGAGATATTGCAGAGGCTTGTGTGGAGTCTCCACTATGATGTGTTCCCCCTGGATAAACGGGCGGTAATTCTTCAATGCCCACACCGTTGCCAGGAGTGCCTTTTCACAATCGTTGAATTTTTCCTCCACAGAGGATAAAGTTTTGCTCGCATAGGAGATTATTTTATTGATCTTGTCATGCTTTTGGTATAATACTGCCGTCAAGCACGTATTAGAGAACCCCGCCTCCAGGAAGAACTCCTTGTTTCTGACAGGGTAAGCTAGGCAAGGCACTTGTGAGAGGCTTCTTTTGAGTTGTCTTACCGCCTCGGATTGTTCTGGACCCCATTCCCACTTGACCCCCCCTTCAAGAGATGAATCAGGGGTCTAGTGATCTCTGCGTAGCCTTCAATGAACTTTCTGCTGTAATTAGTCAGTCCAAGGAGGCTCCTTAGTTCCCGCAGAGTTGTGGGGCCTTTCAGTTTCTGAAGTGCTTCCACTTTTTTTTCCTGGGGACAGAGACCCTGAGGAGTAATCTCATGCCCCAAGAAATTAACACGGGTTCTACACCACTGTGCTTTCTGAAAGGAAAGTTTTGCTCCGGCGGCCCTCAACTGTGTCAGAACATAACGGATCTCCGCTATGTGTTCCTTCACAGATGAACTTTTGATGAGGACATCATCTACATAAGCCAGGTTACCCCTCGCACCCAGGTCGGGCATTGCCTTATGTAGGAAAATGTTGAATTAATTGCCGGAGTTGAGGTATCCGAAGGGAGTCCGGGTCCATGTGTACTGCTGGCCCCCAAAGGTAAAAGCCAGCTTGTATTGGTCCTCCCTACTGACAGGCACAGTCCAGTATCCATTGGTCAGGTCTATTGCTGTGAATACCTGTGACCCCTGAATCTGGGCCAGCCCTTGGTCAATGTAGGGCAGAGGCCATCGGGAAGTATGGACCCGTTTGTTGAGCTCCCTAAGGTCGGCGCAGAGTCTCCACTGGCCGTTTGGCTTCAATATACCCAGCACCGGATTATTGAAAGTGCTGTGGACTGGACGGATTATTCCCCGGGACTCAAGGTTCTTAATTATTTCAGTAAGGGACTCCATGGATGCAAGAGGCAAGCGATATTGTTTCATAAACACTGGAGTCATTCCAGGGTCCGTGGGAATTGTTGTGGTGTGGATGTCGGTGCGACCACAGTCATATGAGTCTACCGCAAAGAGATCTTGGAAATCCAAGAAAACTTGTTTCAACTTTTGCTTCTGTTCCAGAGTCACACAGGCATCAGCTAGGTTGACTCTCTCTTCCACCATCTGCCTGAAACCTGGAAAGACTTCTGGTTTGGCTATCTCAGCGGCCTCCTCCAGCTGGGTGGAGAAGTCCCTGGTCAGAGTGCTGATTTGGACTGGAGGCTTCAGGTGGGAAAGGCAGCCCTCATGGACCTGGAAAATCACCTCATCCCTCCTGAAGTCACAAGTCACATCTTCCTTAACATAAGGGCAAGAAGTGTACACCAGGAAGTTCCCCCCATGCCAGGTGAAAATCCTGTCTGGTGTTGTATTGTCATCCCTGTCACTGTCAAAGCAGTCCTTGGGGATTGGTCCTAACAGTTCATTTCCTAGATCAATGGAAAAATGTTGGTCATCAACCGACATTCCAATAATGGTGCCTGCGGCTAGAGTAATACTCTTTAAGTCGCTGTTATCCACCTCTATTGGAATGGTGTCATGTTCTATGTTGACTAATGGTGTTGGGTTTACCCCTAACCCTTGCTGTTGGAGAGAAGCATTTAGATGAATATAAGCATCAGGGTTTTGCAATTTTTGTCCTCTTTTAACTTTCACTTCCAGGGAGAATTGTCGGGTCCTTTCTGGGATGGTGACTTCTCTTTGATCTGAATTTCAACTGCATAAGGTAGCCATTGAGCTGACCTAAATGCTTTTTCTGGATCATCAAAGCCTATAGGATTATCCGCTAATCGGGACCAAGCTTTGAAGTTTATTAGGTCCAAACTAATGGCAAAGCGATTGAGAATGTCACTGCCTAAGTAAAAGGCGGCAGTGACGTCTCGCACGACCCAACAATTATGGACTATGCTCTTGTTGCCAATGGAGATTTTGAGCATACACCTGCTTGGCAGGAGATGTTTGGAATTAGGTGCTTCCAGGTCCATTTCCCATTTGTCTATCAGTTTGAATGTGGGAATGGCTGGATCTTTTGGGAGGTGGCGGAACATGGCTTTGCTGATGAAGCTCTTACCGTTGTTCACACACACTCGAGCGAGAACAGAGTCCTTCCCATCATTTAACTGAACAGGGATGAACAACTGCTCTCCAATTTGCTGAATATCAGCCAGGCTCTGTGCTGATTTCACATCTTTCTGGACTATAGGAGTGGGAGTTTCTGATTGTGGATTAGTAAAGAATTTCAGGGTGTTTCCTTCCAGTGTGGAATACCACCTTAAACTGGAAGGAAGGTTGATTTTCAAAAATAGAGAGGACCCCCCATCACCAGTCTGTTGTCCTACTGCTATTACTGTCACGTCTGGAGTTTGGTTGTTCTGGAAGTGAAATTCTACTTGGTCAGATTTTTGTTCAACCATGTGGCAGGTGCCGTTTAAACTAATATGGTTGACACTCTGTTTTAATTTTATTGGTCGGCTAGTCTGGGTCCAGAGGACCTTGTTTACACAATCTATTAGGGGTGACAACCTTCTCAGGAGGTAATTCCCTAGTAAACAATGGGTATCTTCTGGAGTCACTACTATGACCGGGTGTTTCACCTTGTGTCGCCCAATTTTAATGTCCAAATCTGCAGTCCCCTCGACAGGAATTTCCTTCCCGTCAAAGTTCTGAAGTTGTCCAGGAAGAGAGGTGAGAGGAATACGGTAATTCTCCCCCCTTCCTGCATTTAGTTCCTCAAAGGCCCTTTTGGACAGAAGGGTAGCTTGGGATCCAGTGTCCACCAGTGCCAAAATTGTACCCTGCCCCTGTACTTGTACCAGGGCATAGTATCTTCCCTCCTTCTCCTCAAGGGGGCACAGATAATGCACATTTTTGGACAACTGGTGGGCTAATTTTCTGGTTTTGGACATTGCTTGCGAAGAGATTTGGGCAGAATTCTGCGGAGAGCCTTGGGAATCTGAAAGAAAAAGTTGGCAACTGGAGATCAAAGCCTTTGTGGGTCCCCCTGGTTCCGGTTCTGGACGTCCCCCCCTTTTTGGAGGCAGTCACCAGGATGGGTTTGAACCAGGGGATTTCGGTATTGTCGGTTCTGGGATGAGATGATGGGCAGCGGTAGCTCAGTCTCCACATCTCCCCAGTCTGAATTGGCATCCCTTGGGACCCATTTTTCCTTGGGAGGAGTTCCCCCATCTCTAAAGGAGAAGATCCTTTCCCCAGGATCCTCTGAGGATCCCTCTCCCTCAAATTGGAAGACCTGTACCTCCTCCACAAAGTGGGTCTGTTTGGGTCCTTTGTTTCTCCTACCCCCCTCTGCTCATTTGGAGGCAGGATTTCAGGGGCAGGAGATTTTGTTTCCAGTTCCTGGTTTTCCAGGGGCTGTTTACAGGTTGGGAAGGAAGCTTCCTCCAATGCTTTACACCCCCCTTCCCCTTGTGCCTCCTCCCTGTGAACCGGTGGGTTATCGGGGTGCTGCCCCCGTCATTGTTCTGGAGCACCAGGTCCAGAGTTTGGGGCATTCTGCAGTGGCATGCTCATCTGAGGGTTCTGTTGAGCCCTCAGTATGTGACCCAGATCCCGTGCCATATTTTGGACCTGGCGCTCTAACTGGGAAACCCGCTCAGGCTGATACGGGGCTCTATTTTCTCCCCTGGTCTGATCCCGGGAAGGGTAGCTATCCCTTCTCTGGTAGTACCCCTGGTTGGGAAGATTTTGGTACCCCTCCACCCGTGGCCTCCCCTCTCCCGGATTAGGTTGTCTTGGCTCAGGGAATTGGGGAAAGAAGGATGCATGATTTTGGGGCAGGAAATTGGGTGGATACCTGGGGAAAAAGTTCTGCCCAGGATTTGGAGAATTTCTGCCCTCCTGTGGGAAGTTGGGAGGGAAGTTCCCTGGGTTAGGTGCTTGGCCGGATCCCCCCCTTGGGCTGGAGGAGTCCACACATAACCCAGGATTGGTCGGTTTCCCTTATAGCAGGGACTTACATAGTCAGGGAAGCGGGGGACCCCATTTGTGGGACTACCTCCTCGACTCCCTGTCTGTGACTGGCCCGAGGGCCTTCTGGGCTGTGAATTATTTGGTGCAGGCAGGTTTTTAGGCCCCCCATCTCCAAATCTAAAACGGGGGCAACCTTTACCTCTGCCACCTTGGCAGCAGCAGGGGTGCTGTTGGTTTTGGGGTTTTTGGGCGCCTTATTTTTATTTTCGATGGGCTTCTGCACCTCATAGATCCGGGTAGCCTGTTCAATGACCCAGTCTAAAGATCTTTTCTCATGAAAATCTCTCACGAGCTGGGTCATTATATATTTAGGGAGAGCATGGAAAAATGTATTGACAAACTCTTTGCTGTCTGTGCGCACCCTTCTGGTGGTCTGCGCAAAAGCACGCTTTAATTCTTGCACAAACTCTTGTGGGGCCTGATCCTCAACACATTGCAAATTGTAGGCTGCCTTGCAAGCCTCTTGAGGATTTCTGTAAACAGAAAAATGTTTCAAGATGGCCGCCTTATAGGTGGACCATCTTAAATGATTTTGGTCCTCCAGCCCCACAAAGAAACTGGAGTATTCTGGGGAGAATGTTCATTTGACGTACTGGATGCAGCTACTGCTGTCCTTCAAATGGACAGTCTTCATCATTTGCTCATAGAGCTCCAAGTGTTCCCAGACGGAATACTTGGCGTTCTTATGATAAGGCGTGATGACACTCCTTATTGCCTTTATTTGCTTCAATGGGTCCTTAAGCAAGGCCCTTTTTGCCTTATTGGCCTTTTCGGTTCGGGTAACCCTGGTCCATTCATCCTCTGACTCAGAGGCATGGCTCCCAGAGGTTCCTGTCTGATCCTCCAGGTTTTCCCGGATTCTGCGAGCCTGGGAATGGCTGGCAGAATGTGGGGACCTGGTCTCCTGTGTCCTGCGCCGTTCAGAGGAGTCTTCAGATTCCACCTTGCTGCCAGGATTTGATGGGTACCCCCCCACTGACCTAACTGGGCAGAAGTTTTCAGGATGCCCTTAATGGGCCTACTCTCCTGGGGATCCCCACTAAATTGCACTGTGCTTGGGTGCCCATACCCAGATGCCCGCCCCTCCATTCCTGGGAGGTACTGGCCTATGAGCCCCATACTTCTGGTTGGATAGTAATCTGCCATCCCTGTGGCCCAGTGCTCATGTGCGCAAGGGGACATGGGGGTGGCAGAGTCCAGGGACTGAGAGATATGAAGGCCTCTGGTAATAGGGGTCCTGAGGTTATGCTCAGGAGTCTCCCTCTCCCAGCGAACCTGGTCTCTATCCGCCCCTGCTCCCTGTTGCAATGCAAGAGCCTGCGCTTTCAGTTCCTCAGTTAAGGCCTTACTAGACTCTATCAGTCTCTCCTGCATCGCTACCTGTTGTTGGAGCCTATCATTGTGCTGACAGAGAGCCTCATTTTCTCTCTGTGCCTCCTGATTGGTCCTGGAGTACTGGGCCAGTCTCTGCTGCAGGAGGGGTACCTCCTGAGTCCCTTCCCTACTGGCCTGCTCCTTTCTTGCCAGAGCCTCCTCCACCCTCCTGGTGTGCTCTAACAAGTTCTGGTGTTCTTTTTGGAGGTCACCCAGTCCCTGGAGGGCCAGGTGATTTTCTTCCATTTTCCTTTTTAAATGGCAGACTTCCTGGCCTAAGGTGTCCCTTTCCTGACTAAGAGTCTGCATCTGTGCCGCCAGGTCGTCCCTTTGCCTTTGGAAGGCACCAGCTCTCTGGCGCTCCTGATCAAACTCTGCCTGGGTATCCAGGTCTTTCAGAATCAATTTATTGCTTTCTGCCTTTTCCCTATCTAGGTGGCTTTGCAGTGTGACTACCTGCTCAGCACATACCCTATTGAAATCTAATTGTTGCTCCAGCTTTTTCTGGCTCTGTAGTAGGGAGTCCAAACCTTCTTGGTACTCCTTTTGCAAGGCCAGAAATCTGGTATCCTGGTCAGCCTTTTCCTGTTGCAGGATGTCCATATCCTCTTTTATTTTAATGATATACTGCCTATTATCATTTTCTAACTCCTGGCTCCGCTGCAGCCTCTGCTCAGAAGAGACCAGGTCAGATTGGACCTTCTCTAACGCCATTTGTCGCTTATTTGCCAGATCTTGGCTTTCAGTACATTTATCCTGCATGTCTCCCATATATAGGTACAGGTATGCCGCTATCCTGGCAATCTTATTGTGTTCATCTTTGGCTTTAGGAGCCATATATAGTTCACTCAGGGCCACATGTAATGGACCCTGATCTCTCCATGTGTCTGACCCTGTTTCAGTGACCTGTTGCGCGATGGCCAGCAACCAGACTGTTTGGTCCTGGTGAGTCCACTCACCTCTCACAAATAGCTTATGTAAGAGGTGCTCCCTCGCTATTTTCATGTCTACCAAGGTCGTCATTCTAGAGATTGATCTCTGTCCTGACTTACAGAAATTAGTATTTTATTTTTGCAAAACAGACCTTTTCCTTAGAGTGTCCCTTTGAAGAGTGCTTTACAGCGTAAAACAGCGTGGTGATCCGACCGGATGTATGTATCCCGTCAGTTAGAACACTGTATTAAGCTGCACAAGTGATAGATCTAACCCAGACGTCCGGCTCGAGCCCCCACTTTGTAAGAGGATTCAATTCAACACTACAGCTAAGTCAATGCCTAGTCTGGGATACTGAATGGAAACCCTTATTGATATATCTTTATGTCCAGTTCATGAGTTCTGGATGACTACCCCTATATAACACCCCTCTCTTAGAATCCCTCTGACCCCACTGAGCCAAGAAGTAGTTCTGTTTTGCAAGTTTAAAAGGTTTAAACTTGCAAAACAGAACTACTTCTTGGCTCAGTGGGGTCAGAGGGATTCTAAGAGAGGGGTGTTATATAGGGGTAGGTGTTATTAGGTTTATTTGAGAATTTAAACAATATATATATATATATATATATCACTCTTTATAATAAATTAATATCTGATAGTACACTTAGATATATGATGTTAATCAACAATGGGTAATCTGGCACTAGCACACTTCTTTACAATCAATGAGGAGTTAGTATAGGATGGATCAAGTAGCAAAAATACTTTTATGATTTCAAATGGATGCAATGTTGAATGAAAATGCAGTACAGAACTAACTAATATGGTTTCACAAGATATCATATGTTCACGTTTCCCCTGGTGGCAATTCACACCCCTCCCCTATGCAATTTAAGACATGGAAGTAGATGGAAAGAGGAGCACACAGTTCTCAGGAATGCAATCAAATACAATACGAAATTCATTTCCCCCCCAGCAAGCTTAGAGAAAACCGGTATGAGTTTTAAAACACAGGCACAAGTGCTTTGAATGTGGTGGCAATGAAGTGAGAAATATGCTGAAAATGCTTTTAATTCCCTTTAGGAGGTTCAGGGTGAGTGAGAGATACTAGGGATGAGTGCAGGCTCACTTTAGCAATGATTCAGAGATGGTGATTAAGAGGCAAACAAATTTTTAGCAAGGAAAGAAATGACTGCTGATGGTTACAGGTGGCTGGATTTTTAACCAAATCGCAAATCGTGGTAAAATTCACAAGTGCGTGAATCGTGATTGCGGAAAAAGTATAAGGAGTAGGAAGTCGGTTCTAGCCTTCTTGGAAAGGAAAGATTATAAGCTTTCAGAGGAAAGTTAAAACAAGTTCCTAGCCCAAACGGTTCCAGAGATACGGACGATTAAATAAAGGTAGTTTTTCGGATTTAAAGTAAACTCAAAATGACAGGTGACAGCTTGCAGCTTCAGAATTGACAAGTGACAGTGGTGCAGCTTTACAAAATGACAAGTGACAACTTCTACGAGGCAGTTCTGGTTAGATTAAAATAGTTTGGATTAGATTATTTTAACTAAGAGATTGGTTCTGCACAGTTCTGCTAGGTACTCACAATATATTTTTGAAATAGGCCTCGCCACGGATCTGGTCAGGTTTTGGACTGGACTCCGGTTCTGGTCTCGGCACTTCACAGTGGTCTGGGTCAGCTCTCTGGTTCTGCTCACAGCGGTCTGGGTCACTCTGGATCTCTGGCCTCTTGTTCTGGATACTGCTCTGCTTTCTCTGGGTACAGCACTGCTTCTGGATCTTTCTGGCGCAGGGTTTCAGGCCAGAATCAACAGCTCAGCCTGGCTGTGAATAGTCTGCAAATGATTTTGGGCCTGCTGACAAATACTTTTGCTTGCATTGGGCCTTCTTGGTTCAAAGTTCAGTAGTCTCTGTTTAGCTGGGAAGTCTAAGTGTAGGATCTCTGGATATGAAGTCGTCGGTCAGCATGCTCCGCAGCAAATGGAATCGAATGTCTCTACCTGTCCCAGCAGTCCCTTTTTATGTATTTTGAAAATGGGTGTGTGCCTGGGCCGAGGTAAGCCTGACCCTCTCTACTTGTCATTGGCCCAATACTCCCCTCTCCCATGATTGGGGGAAGGAAATGTGAGTCAGAGTGATGCTGTAGGTTTTATGGTCAGAGGATCCTCCCCTGGTCAGTTTGCCCACAAATCTATATTTGATTCAAATACATATTGCACAGATACACAGTTGTTTAAAATTACATGCACCCATCACATATCACATGAGGTATACTCTGTTCAAACTCTGCTCTTCCTGGGGGCTTGCATTCAAAAATGGCAACATTTTGCACTTTTTAACTGGTTTTGCAATATCGGACATTTACCCAAATTTACACACATGTGTGCAAGGAGTGTGGACATTAATTGATGAAGTGTCAGATTTTTAACATGCAGACATTTGGAGTGAAACCCTATTTTCCGCTAGCAACCCCCCAGATCATACCACTGTGTCCTAAAACCTCTTAAAATGTGGGCAGAAAAATCACAAGAATTATGGTATCATTTAGATAATTTTGACAAGTACGCACCATGAGTTATACATCTTTCTTAAAATCATATTCTGGCCAACAGGGGTGTGTCTTCCCAGGTCACATGGTGGAGAAACCAGTCTATCCACTTTCTTTAAGCTCAGCCTGTCCTCAGAGGGAGCTGCCCCTCCCCGTTTCTGCCAAGAGGAAGCCACTTTTACGACGCCCCCAATATAACTTCTGCATGAAGCAAGGAAGGGCTTTGTTCAAAAGGAAGCCATTTACGATCCCCCAATAAACCATCTGCCTGGGCCCAGGACAGGCTTTTGTTCAACTCCCTGTAGCTGCTCCACCCCTAATCTAATCAGAGAGGTGACAACTCCTTTTGGCAAGGGGAAGAGTGGCTGAGCAGGTTTTAACTCCTGTGGGGGTAGATGTCAGGCAGAATTCAGTTTCATTAAGTCAGGTTTCAGCTAAATGTCACTTTTTGTCCCCCAGTTTAAGTCTATTACGATTTTTACATACACATTAAATAATTACTTCCTTCAAGTCATTTCAGAGCATAGTTTTACATTGTATCCACCTCTTAGCAAGTCTTTCCTTGGTCTGGTTTTGTTTCATTTGTTCAGTTTTACACAAAAGTCTGGTGGTTTCAAAACGCCTGTTTTCTAATAGCGGTGAGTACTGGTAATGCAACCATTTTTGAGATTTAAGAAAATGAATTCCCCACAGTTCTAGGTTGCTTTTGGCAATCAGCATTGCCATTCCCAATGGTTTCAGGCTACTGTGTAGGTAGCCCAATGGTGGTTTTAGGCAGTGCCCTCCTGTGCTCACAACCTAGGCAAAAATGGGTGGCAGCCTATTCTTCATGCATTTCCCTGTGCATTTTCTGGGAAGTTCTGGCCATCATGATGTTTTCCATGCCAGTACTGCACAGTTTTCCTATTCTGGCGTACATGTGGGCTTTTTGGCCATCTTGGATTTTCTAAGCCCAAAGCACCAAATGTTGCAGCATGATAGCTCAAACGTGGGTCAGGACACCCAACAAAGCCCCCCCACGCGACTGGGGAGTCGGGTGCACAGAAGGTGATGACCCACGCACTAGTATGTCCGCATAATCTTCTTCCAATTCTGCAAATGGCACAGTTCAGCATCTTTTCCTCCATCCGGTACTGATCAATCGGTTCTCCTCGCCGGTCCTGATGGGAATATTGGGCGGTACCCCAGGCCCCTTGGGTCTCTGCTCCCGGTCTCCTGATCGTCCTCCTTGGCCAGTCTCCAGGTTTTCTTTCTCCTAGGATGACAAAGGAAAAGCGGCAATACCTCTTCATGGACATTTCTCCCCCACCATTGATATAGAGGGGTGGCATATATATTTCAGAACTCAACAGATATGAACATGCACATTTTTTTAAATTAAGCGACAGGAACACATAAACTTGAGAAACACAGAATTTGATAGGCTATATGTAGGATCTTTTAGGGTTGGAATTGAATTACTCTGGAGCGGTACCCTCTGGGATTGCAGAGGACTCCTCCAGTTGCTGCAAAGTGTGCCTGGGATGGCAACACTTCAACTGGTTTATGTGGACCCACTTGTCTTCCCCCTCTGCCAAACCACCTTTGGGGATGCGGATCTTGTAGGCCACAGGGGAGATCTTGTCTATAATCTCAAAGGGTCCCTTCCATGTAGGCAAGAATTTTAGCTGTTTGGCCTGGTTCCTTTGGAAATTGTATAGATAGGCCCGATCACCCACCTTATATTCCTTTCGGGTAGTTTTTAAATCTTAGTGGGTCTTCATGCTCTCGGCTGATCTTTCTAGATTCCGCTGAGCATAGGCAAAAGCATGCTGAAGGTGTTTCCTTAAATTCTCCACATACTCATGAGTTGTGGAGGCATTTATCAACGTTTGCTCTTGTGTTCTGTAGAGCAAATGCTGGGGAAGCACCATCTTGCGTCCAGTCATCAACTCAAATGGTGACATTTTGGTTGCAGATGAAGGGGTAGATCTGATGGCCATTAGGACCAGAGGTAAACGGATATCCAACTTGGCCCAGAATCTGCCACAAACTTCTTTAATATGCTCACAATGGTTCGGTTGTATTTCTCCACTGCTCCAGAAGAAGCTGGCCTGTAAGCAATGTGTAGCTTCCTTTTAACCCCCAGTATCTCCCACATCTTTGTCATTACTTCACTGGTGAAGTGGCTACCCCTTTCTGACTCAATCGTTTGAGGTAGACCAAAACGGGAAAAGATGTGGTTAATCATCAGGGCAGCTGCTGTTTCTGCCTTGCAGTTTGGGGCTGGGAGACATTCCACCCACTTGGTAAACAAGCATGTAATGGTCAACATTAACTTGTTTCCTCTGGACGAGCGGATTACAGGGCCTACAAAGTCGGTGCGTGAGGGATGATGGCTGAAATTGTGCACACACAAGACACCCCTTCAAGTATTGGGCGAGGTCCTGCCCCATGTGTGGCCAGTATGCAACCTCTCTTAAGATTTCCAATGTTGTGTGAAACCCCCTATGACCGGTGGTGGCCGCATCATGGGCGTGACTTTACATCAGGCTTCGGAATGAGGTAGGAACCACCCACTGATCGTGGCCAGCTTTGGATTTCCTTACCAACAAACCGTCTTGGATCCGGAACATTTTTGGACATTTCATCAACACTCTTAGGTCCTCTTTCCCAATGTAATCGGTATCCGTCAGGGGAAAAGTCTCAGGGTCCTCAAGGTGTTGGTAAAACTTACCAATAATTGGATCCCCCTTCTGAGCTGTAATCAAATCAGCATTAGGGGTCTCCTTGCTCCATTGGGCAGTTGAAAGATCATTGTGAGCATTTGTCTGGGACATAGTGATAGCAGTGACCTGGATTTCCCCCAACAGGGACTCTATTTCGATTAGATCCCCTTGGATGGCCCCGGTTTTTGCCAGCTGATCAGCTAAGTCATTTCCAGTTTTGTCTGGTCCCTTACTTTGGAATGACCCTTGATCTTTTTCCAGTAAATGGTCATCCCATTTGATGTGACCAGATCATCAATGTTTTGGATTAACTTCCCATGTTTCAAGGGTTTGTTATTAGCACATAACATGCCTCTGGTTTTCCAATTAACCAGGTGCTCCACGAACCCGTTCAGTACATAATCCGAATCTGTGATTATGACCAGTTCGTGGAGTTGATGCTGGACAGCAGTGAGGATGGCCTGATGCACAGCCATCAATTCTGCCACCTGACTACTTCGGGGACCAATTTTGTATCCAGCAGAGGGTTCTGGGAACTCCTTCACCCATGCATTCCCTATGCCAGCCACCAGTTCTTTCTCCCCGTCGTTGTCAACATGGTAAGAGCATCCATCCACATAGACAGTGGGCATTCCCTCACACTTGTCTTCTTCAAAGACTTTGTGTGGGGAATTAAGGTATGCCTCCATGTTGTCCTTGATTTTTAGACTTTCGTCCTCGAGACAGTTTTCTCTGGCACAATCATGCAAGTCAGCCAGACCTTGCGCGAGGGGACTCTTCTTGTTTTGGCCATATCTGACCTCCACAGGAAAGCCTTGCATTGACAGAATCCAGGAAGTAATTCGGGAATTACTCACATTCCCGGCCCGGATTCTGTCACTTTGGAGATATTGCAGAGGCTGGTGTGGAGTCTCCACTATGATGTGTTCCCCCTGGATAAACGGGCGGTAATTCTTCAATGCCCACACCGTTGCCAGGAGTGCCTTCTCACAATCGTTGAATTTTTCCTCCACAGAGGATAAAGTTTTGCTCGCATAGGAGATTACTTTATTGACCTTGTCATGCTTTTGGTATAATACTGCCGTCAAGCACGTATTAGAGAACCCCGTCTCCAGGAAGAACTCCTTGTTTCTGACAGGGTAAGCTAGGCAAGGCGCTTGTGAGAGGCTTCTTTTGAGTTGTCTTACTGCCTCGGATTGTTCTGGACCCCATTCCCACTTGACCCCCCCCTTCAAGAGATGAATCAGGGGTCTAGTGATCTCTGCGTAGCCTTCAATGAACTTTCTGCTGTAATTAGTCAGTCCAAGGAGGCTCCTTAGTTCCCGCAGAGTTGTGGGGTCTTTCAGTTTCTGAAGTGCTTCCACTTTCTTTTCCTGGGAACAGAGACCCTGAGGAGTAATCTCATGCCCCAAGAAATTAACACAGGTTCTACACCACTGTGCTTTCTGAAAGGAAGGTTTTGCTCCGGCGGCCCTCAACTGTGTCAGAACATAACGGATCTCCGCTATGTGTTCCTCCACAGATGAACTTTTGATGAGGACATCATCTACATAAGCCAGGTTACCCCTCGCACCCAGGTCGGGCATGGCCTTATGTAGGAAAATGTTGAATTAATTGCCGGAGTTGAGGTATCTGAAGGGAGTCCGGGTCCATGTGTACTGCTGGCCCCCAAAGGTAAAAGCCATCTTGTATTGGTCCTCCCTACTGACAGGCACAGTCCAGTATCCATTGGTCAGGTCTATTGCTGTGAATACCTGTGTCCCCTGAATCTGGGCCAGCCCTTGGTCAATGTAGGGCAGAGGCCATCGGGAAGTATGGACCCGTTTGTTGAGCTCCCTAAGGTCGGCACAAAGTCTCCACTGGCCGTTTGGCTTCAATATTCCCAACACCGGATTATTGAAAGTGCTGTGGACTGGACGGATTATTCCCCGGGACTCAAGGTTCTTAATTATTTCAGTAAGGGACTCCATGGATGCAAGAGGCAAGCAATATTGTTTCACAAACACTGGAGTCATTCCAGGGTCCGTGGGAATTGTTGTGGTGTGGATGTCGGTGCGACCACAGTCATATGAGTCTACCGCAAAGAGATCTTGGAAATCCAAGAAAACTTGTTTCCACTTTTGCTTCTGTTCCAGAGTCACACAGGCATCAGCTAGGTTGACTCTCTCTTCCACCATCTGCCTGAAACCTGGAAAGACTTCTGGTTTGGCTATCTCAGCGGCCTCCTCCAGCTGGGTGGAGAAGTCCCTGGTCAGAGTGCTGATTTGGACTGGAGGCTTCAGGTGGGAAAGGCAGCCATCATGGACCTGGAAAATCACCTCATCCCTCCTGAAGTCACAAGTCACATCTTCCTTCCATTAAGGGCAAGAAGTGTACACCAGGAAGGTCCCCCCATGCCGGGTGAAAATCCTGTCTGGTGTTGTATTGTCATCACTGTCACTGTCAAAGCAGTCCCTGGGGATTGGTCCTAACAGTTCATTTCCTAGATCAATGGAAAAATCTTGGTCATCAACCGCCATTCCAATAATGGTGCCTGCGGCTAGAGTAATACTCTTTAAGTCGCTGTTATCCACCTCTATTGGAATGGTGTCATGTTCTATGTTGACTGATGGTGTTGGGTTTACCCCTAACCCTTGCTGTTGGAGCGAAGCATTTAGATGAATATAAGCATCAGGGTTTTGCAATTTTTGTCCTCTTTTAACTTTCACTTCCAGGGAGAATTGTCGGGTCCTTTCTGGGATGGTGACTTCCTCTTTGATCTGAATTTCAACTGCATAAGGTAGCCATTGAGCTGACCTAAATGCTTTTTCTGGATCATCAAAGCCCATGGGATTACCCGCTAATCGGGACCAAGCTTTGAAGTTTATTAGGTCCAAACTAATGGCAAAGCGATTGAGAATGTCACTGCCTAAGTAAAAGGCGGCAGTGACGTCTCGCACAACCAAACAATTATGGACTATGCTCTTGTTGCCAATGGAGATTTTGAGCATACACCTGCTTGGCAGGAGATGTTTGGAATTAGGTGCTTCCAGGTCCATTTCCCATTTGTCTATCAGTTTGAATGTGGGAATGGCTGGATCTTTTGGGAGTTGGCGGAACATGGCTTTGCTGATGAAGCTCTTACCGTTGTTCACGCACACTCGAGCGAGAACAGAGTCCTTCCCATCATTTAACTGAACAGGGATGAACAACTGCTCTCCAATTTGCTGAATATCAGCCAGGCTCTGAGCTGATTTCACATCTTTCTGGACTATAGGAGTGGGAGTTTCTGATTGTGGATTAGTAAAGAATTTCAGGGTGTTTCCTTCCAGTGTGGAATACCACCTTAAACTGGAAGGAAGGTTGATTTTCATAAATAGAGAGGACCCCCCATCACCAGTCTGTTGTCCTACTGCATTATTGTCACGTCTGGAGTTTGGTTGTTCTGGAAGTGAAATTCTACTTGGTCAGATTTTTGTTCAACCATGTGGCAGGTGCCGTTTAAACTAACATGGTTGACACTCTGTTTTAATTTTATTGGTCGGCTAGTCTGGGTCCAGAGGACCTTGTTTACACAATCTATTAGGGGTGACAACCTTCTCAGGAGGTAATTCCCTAGTAAACAAGGGGTATCTTCTGGAGTCACTACTATGACCGGGTGTTTCACCTTGTGTCGCCCAATTTTAATGTCCAAATCTGCAGTCCCCTCGACAGGAATTTCCTTCCCGTCAAAGTTCTGAAGTTGTCCAGGAAGAGAGGTGAGAGGAATACGGTAATTCTCCCCCCTTCCTGCATTTAGTTCCTCAAAGGCCCTTTTGGACAGAAGGGTAGCTTGGGATCCAGTGTCCACCAGTGCCAAAATTGTACCCTGCCCCTGTACTTGTACCGGGGCATAGTATCTTCCCTCCTTCTCCTCAAGGGGGCACAGATAATGCACATTTTTGGACAACTGGTGGGCTAATTTTCTGGTTTTGGACATTGCTTGCGAAGAGATTTGGGCAGAATTCTGTGGAGAGCCTTGGGAATCTGAAAGAAAAAGTTGGCAACTGGAGATCAGAGCCTTTGTGGGTCCCCCTGGTTCTGGTTCTGGGCCACCCCCCCCTTTTTGGAGGCAGTCACCAGGATGGGTTTGAACCAGGGGATTTCGGTATTGTCGGTTCTGGGATGAGATGATGGGCAGCGGTAGCTCAGTCTCCACATCTCCCCAGTCGGAATTGGCATCCCTTGGGACCCATTTTTCCTTGGGAGGAGTTCCCCCATCTCTAAAGGAGAAGATCTTTTCCCCAGGATCCTCTGAGGATCCCTCTCCCTCAAATTGGAAGACCTGTACCTCCTCCACAAAGTGGGTCTGTTTGGGTCCTTTGTTTCTCCTACCCCCCTCTGCTCCTTGGGAGGCAGGCTTTCAGGGGCAGGAGATTTTGTTTCCGGTTCCTGGTTTTCCAGGGGCTGTTTACAAGTTGGGAAGGAAGCTTCCTCCAAGGCTTTACACCCCCCTTCCCCTTGTGCCTCCTCCCTGTGAACCGGTGGGTTATCGGGGTGCTGCCCCCGTCATTGTTCTGGAGCACCAGGTCCAGAGTTTGGGGCATTCTGCAGTGGCATGCTCATCTGAGGGTTCTGTTGAGCCCTCAGTATGTGACCCAGATCCCGTGCCATATTTTGGACCTGGCGCTCTAACTGGGAAACCCGCTCAGGCTGATACGGGGCTCTATTTTCTCCCCTGGGCTGATCCCGGGAAGGGTAGCTATCCCTTCTCTGGTAGTACCCCTGGTTGGGAAGATTTTGGTACCCCTCCACCCGTGGCCTCCCCTCTCCCGGATTAGATTGTCTGGGCTCAGGGAATTGGGGAAAGAAGGATGGATGATTTTGGGGCGGGAAATTGGGTGGATACCTGGGGAAAAAGTTCTGCCCAGGATTTGGAGAATTTCTGCCCTCCTGTGGGAAGTTTTGAGGGAAGTTCCCTGGGTTAGGTGCTTGGCCGGATCCCCCCCCTTGGGCTGGAGGAGTCCACACATAACCCAGGATTGGTCGGTTTCCCTTATAGCAGGGACTTACATAGTCAGGGAAGCGGGGGACCCCATTTGTGGGACTACCTCCTCGACTCCCTGTCTGTGACTGGCCCGAGGGCCTTCTGGGCTGTGAATTATTTGTTGCAGGCAGGTTTTTAGGCTCCCCCATCTCCAAATCTAAAACGGGGGCAACCTTCACCTCTGCCACCTTGGCAGCAGCAGGGGTGCTGTTGGTTTTGGGGGTTTTCGGCACTTTATTTTTATTTTCGATGGGCTTCTGCACCTCATAGATCCGGGTAGCCTGTTCAATGACCCAGTCTAAAGATCTTTTCTCATGAAAATCTCTCACGAGCTGGGTCATTATATATTTAGGGAGAGCATGGAAAAATGTATTGACAAACTCTTTGCTGTCTGTGCGCACCCTTCTGGTGATCTGCACAAAAGCACGCTTTAATTCTTGCACAAACTCTTGTGGGGCCTGATCCTCCCCACATTGCAAATTGTAGGCTGCCTTGCGAGCCTCTTGAGGATTTCTGTAAACAGAAAAATGTTTCAAGATGGCCGCCTTATAGGTGGACCATCTTAAATGATTTTGGTCCTCCAGCCCTGCAAAGAAACTGGAGTATTCTGGGGAGAATGTTCATTTGACGTACTGGATGCAGCTACTGCTGTCCTTCAAATGGAAAGTCTCCATCATTTGCTCATAGAGCTCCAAGTGTTCCCAGACGGAATACGTGGCGTTCTTATGATAAGGCGTGATGACACTCCTTATTGCATTTATTTGCTTCAATGGGTCCTTAAGCAAGGCCCTTTTTGCCTTATTGGCCTTTTTGGTTCGGGTAACCCTGGTCCATTCATCCTCTGACTCAGTGGCATGGCTCCCAGAGGTTCCTCTCTGATCCTCCAGGTTTTCCCGGATTCTGCGAGCCTGGGAATGGCTGGCAGAATGTGGGGACCTGGTCTCCTGTGTCCTGCGCCGTTCAGAGGAGTCTTCAGATTCCTCCTTGCTGCCAGGATTTGATGGGTACCCCCCCACTGACCTAACTGGGCAGAAGTTTTCAGGATGCCCTTAATGGGCCCACTCTCCTGGGGTTCCCCACTAAATTGCACTGTGCTTGGGTGCCCATACCCAGATGCCCGCCCCTCCATTCCTGGGAGGTACTGGCCTATGAGCCCCATACTTCTGGTTGGATAGTAATATGCCATCCCTCTGGCCCAGTGCTCATGTGTGCGAGGGGACATGGGGGTGGCAGAGTCCAGGGACTGAGAGATATGAAGGCCTCTGGTACTAGGGCTCCTGCGGTTATGCTCAGGAGTCTCCCTCTCCCAGCGAACCTGGTCTCTATCCGCCCCTGCTCCCTGTTGCAATGCAAGAGCCTGCGCTTTCAGTTCCTCAGTTAAGGCCTTACTAGACTCTATCAGTCTCTCCTGCATCGCTACCTGTTGTTGGAGCCTATCATTGTGCTGACAGAGAGCCTCATTTTCTCTCTGTGCCCCCTGATTGGTCCTGGAGTACTGGGCCAGTCTCTGCTGCAGGAGGGGTACCTCCTGAGTCCCTTCCCTACTGGCCTGCTCCTTTCTTGCCAGAGCCTCCTCCACCCTCCTGGTGTGCTCTAACAAGTTCTGGTGTTCTTTTTGGAGGTCACCCAGTCCCTGGAGGGCCAGGTGATTTTCTTCCATTTTCCTTTTTAAATGGCAGACTTCCTGGCCTAAGGTGTCCCTTTCCTGACTAAGAGTCTGCATCTGTGCCGCCAGGTCGTCCCTTTGCCTTTGGAAGGCACCAGCTCTCTGGCGCTCCTGATCAAACTCTGCCTGGGTATCCAGGTCTTTCAGAATCAATTTATTGCTTTCTGGCTTTTCCCTATCTAGGTGGCTTTACAGTGTGACTACCTGCTCAGCACATACCCTATTGAAATCTAATTGTTGCTCCAGCTTTTTCTGGCTCTGTAGTAGGGAGTCCAAACCTTCTTGGTACTCCTTTTGCAAGGCCAGAAATCTGGTATCCTGGTCAGCCTTTTCCTGTTGCAGGATGTCCATATCCTCTTTTATTTTAATGATATACTGCCTATTATCATTTTCTAACTCCTGGCTCCGCTGCAGCCTCTGCTCAGAAGAGACCAGGTCAGATCGGACCTTCTCTAACGCCATTTGTCGCTTATTTGCCAGATCTTGGCTTTCAGTACATTTATCCTGCATGTCTCCCATATATAGGTACAGGCATGCCGCTATCCTGGCAATCTTATTGTGTTCATCTTTGGCTTTAGGAGCCATATATAGTTCACTCAGGGCCACATGTAATGGACCCTGATCTCTCCATGTGTCTGACCCTGTTTCAGTGACCTGTTGCGCGATGGCCTGCAACCAGACTGTTTGGTCCTGGTGAGTCCACTCACCTCTCACAAATAGCTTATGTAAGAGGTGCTCCCTCGCTATTTTCATGTCTACCAAGGTCGTCATTCTAGAGATTGATCTCTGTCCTGACTTACAGAAATTAGTATTTTATTTTTGCAAAACAGACCTTTTCCTTAGAGTGTCCCTTTGAAGAGTGCTTTACAGTGTAAAACAGCGTGGTGATCTGACCGGATGTATGTATCCCGTCAGTTAACACACTGGCCCTCATTCCGACCCTGGCGGATTTTTACCGCCATCGGCGGACTTTTCCGCCATGGCGCAAAGTCCCTTTAAGCCATGGCGGAAGGCGGACTTACCGCCCCATTCCGAGGTCGGCGGGGCGGTAAGTCCCCATTGACCCATTTACCCTTCCCCATTCCCATTTCGGCCCCATAGGGCTCAATGGGAGTGGGGAAGGTGTTAATTACGCCACCGTACACTACGGTGGCGTAATTAACACCGAGGTCCCATAGCGCCATGGATTTTTACGCCCGCAAAAAGCGGGCGGAAAAATGACCATGGCGCTCTGGGAACTCGTAGTTGGCGGTAAGGGGTCGGCGCAGCTAACGCTGGCGTAAACCCCTTACCGCCAGGGTCCTAATGAGGGCCACTGTATTAAGCTGTACAAGTGATAGATCTAACCCAGATGTCCAGCTCGAGCCCCCACTTTGTAAGAGGATTCAATTCAACACTACAGCTAAGTCAATGCCTAGTCTGGGATACTGAATGGAAACCCTTATTGATATATCTTTATGTCCAGTTCATGAGTTCTGGATGACTACCCCTATATAACACCCCTCTCTTAGAATCCCTCTGACCCCACTGAGCCAAGAAGTAGTTCTGTTTTGCAAGTTTAAAAGATTTAAACTTGCAAAACAGAACTACTTCTTGGCTCAGTGGGGTCAGAGGGATTCTAAGAGAGGGGTGTTATATAGGGTTAGGTGTTATTAGGTTTATTTGAGAATTTAAACAATATATATATATATATATATCACACTTTATAATAAATTAATATCTGATAGTACACTTAGACATATGATGTTGATCAACAATGGGTAATCTGGCACTAGCACACTTCTTTACAATCAATGAGGAGTTAGTATAGGATGGATCAAGTAGCAAAAATACTTTTATGATTTCAAATGGATGCAATGTTGAATGAAAATGCAGTACAGAACTAACTAATATGGTTTCACAAGAGATCATATGTTCACTTTTCCCCTGGTGGCAATTCACACCCCTCCCCTATGCAATGTAAGACATGGACGTAGATGGAAAGAGGAGCACACAGTTCTCAGGAATGCAATCAAATACAATACGAAATTCATTTCCCCCCCAGCAAGCTTAGAGAAAACCGGTATGAGTTTTAAAACACAGGCCCAAGTGCTTTGAATGTGGTGGCAATGAAGTGAGAAATATGCTGAAAATGCTTTTAATTCCCTTTAGGAGGTTCAGGGTGAGTGAGAGATACTAGGGATGAGTGCAGGCTCACTTTAGCAATGATTCAGAGATGGTGATTAAGAGGCAAACGAATTTTTAGCAAGGAAAGAAATGACTGCTGATGGTTACACGTGGCTGGATTTTTAACCAAATCGCAAATCGCGGTAAAATTCACAAGTGTGTGAATCGTGATTGCGGAAAAAGTATAAGGAGTAGGAAGTCGGTTCTAGCCTTCTTGGAAAGGAAAGATTATAAGCTTTCAGAGGAAAGTTAAAACAAGTTCCTAGCCCAAACGGTTCCAGAGATACGGACGATTAAATAAAGGTAGTTTTTCGGATTTAAAGTAAACTCAAAATGACAGGTGACAGCTTGCAGCTTCAGAATTGACAAGTGACAGTGGTGCAGCTTTACAAAATGACAAGTGACAACTTCTACGAGGCAGTTCTGGTTAGATTAAAATAGTTTGGATTAGATTATTTTAACTAAGAGATTGGTTCTGCACAGTTCTGCTAGGTACTCACAATATATTTTTGAAATAGGCCTCGCCACAGATCTGGTCAGGTTTTGGACTGGACTCCGGTTCTGGTCTCGGCACTTCACAGTGGTCTGGGTCAGCTCTTTGGTTCTGCTCACAGCGGTCTTGGTCACTCTGGATCTCTGGCCTCTTGTTCTGGATACTGCTCTGTTTTCTCTGGGTACAGCACTGCTTCTGGATCTTTCTGGCGCAGGGTTTCAGGCCAGAATCAACAGCTCAGCCCGGCTGTGAATAGTCTGCAAATGATTTTGGGCCTGCTGACAAAATACTTTTGCTTGCAGTGGGCCTTCTTGGTTCAAAGTTCTGTAGTCTCTGTTTAGCTTTGAAGTCTAAGTGTAGGATCTCTGGATGTGAAGTTGTCGGTCAGCATGCTCCACAGCAAATGGAATTGAATGTCTCTACCTGTCCCAGCAGTCTCTATTTATGTGTTTTGAAAATGGGTGTGTGCCTGGGCCTAGCTAAGCCTGCCCCTCTCTACTTGTCATTGGCCCAATTCTCCCCTCTCCCATGATTGGGGGAAGGAAATGTGAGTCAGAGTGATGCTGTAGGTTTTATGGGTCAGAGGATCCTCCCCTGGTCAGTTTGCCCACAAATCTATATTTGATTCAAATACATATTGCACAGATACACAGTTGTTTAAAATTACATGCACCCATCACATATCACATGATGTATACTCTGTTCAATCTCTGCTCTTCCTGGGGGCTTGCATTCAGAAATGGCAACATTTTGCACTTTTTAACTGGTTTTGCAATATCGGACATTTACCCAAATTTACACACATGTGCGCAAGGAGTGTGGACATTAATTGATGAAGTGTCAGATTTTTAACATGCAGACATTTGGAGTGAAACCCTATTTTCCGCTAGCAACCCCCCAGATCATACCACTGTGTCCTAAAACCTCTTAAAATGTGGGCAGAAAAATCTTTCTTAAAATCATATTCTGGCCAACAGGGGTGTGTCTTCCCAGGTCACATGGTGGAGAAACCAGTCTATCCACTTTCTTTAAGCTCAGCCTGTCCTCAGAGGGGGCTGCCCCTCCCCGTTTCTGCCAAGAGGAAGCCACTTTTACGACGCCCCCAATATAACTTCTGCCTGAGTCAAGGAAGGGGTTTGTTCAAAAGGAAGCCATTTACGATCCCCCCAATAAACCATCTGCCTGGGCCCAGGACAGGCCTTTGTTCAACTCCCTGTAGCTGCTCCACCCCTAATCTAATCAGAGAGGTGACAACTCCTTTTGGCAAGGGGAAGAGTGGCTGAGCAGGTTTTAACTCCTGTGGGGGTAGATGTCAGGCAGAATTCAGTTTCATTAAGCCAGGTTTCAGCTAAATGTCACTTTTTGTCCCCCAGTTTAAGTCTATTACGATTTTTACATACACATTAAATAATTACTTCCTTCAAGTCATTTCAGAGCATAGTTTAACATTGTATCCACCTCTTAGCAAGTCTTTCCTTGGTCTGGTTTTGTTTCATTTGTTCAGTTTTACACAAAAGTCTGGTGGTTTCAAAACGCCTGTTTTCTAATAGCGGTGAGTACTGGTAATGCAACCATTTTTGGGATTTAAGAAAATTAATTCCCCACAGTTCTAGGTTGCTTTTGGCAATCAGCATTGCCATTCCCAATGGTTTCAGGCTACTGTGTGGGTAGCCCAATGGTGGTTTTAGGCAGTGTACTCCTGTGCTCACAACCTAGGCAAAAATGGGTGGCAGCCTATTCTTCATGCATTTCCCTGTGCATTTTCTGGGAAGTTCTGGCCATCATGATGTTTTCCATGCCAGTACTGCACAGTTTTCCTATTGTGGCGTACATGTGGGCTTTTTGGCCATCTTGGATTTTCTAAGCCCACAGCACCAAATCTTGCAGCATGATAGCTCAAACGTGGGTCAGGACACCCAACAGGACACAGGTTTCTTGGTGCACTGCGTGGCCATGTGCAGTGTCTGCATGCGTGGAACAATGGTTTCACGGTGAACAATGTATTTCCAGGAATCTAGTAATTTTATCTAGGAGTTATTTTCATGGGCAGGACTTTGTAAGCCCTTACACTCAAGCTGCCACAGCGTTATTTTACCTGGGGTCATGGACTCCCTGTAGGGACACCTTGCATGGGATGCCGGCCCCACAGCTACGTCATATGACAGCTTTTGGGAATAAAAGTACTGCAAACGTGTCTGTTCTTTGTAGGTGCTTCCCATATTTTCAGCCTCTCTTAAAGGGCCAGGGACATGCTTTTGTTCCATGCGACAAGCCGCTGCCAATAGAATGGGCGATGATCATCCCCACACCATGCCCAGTCCACCATGCAAAATTACCAAATACTGCCTGCCATGGATGCATGGAAGGTGGCAGCATTTCCAATGGATGCCTGTGGAGCCTGACTCCTTTTTGCTGGTGTGAAAGGCAGGGGGCAGTACACGTAGCAGGCCCCCCTCCCGCATCTTTTACAGAGAATTTGAAAATGAGCTCCATACTGTTTGCAGGACACCAATAATTCACGTGAGAGGTTTGCAACATGTTTACATGAATTCAGGCAAAATATTGACTGTTCACATGGGAGGCTCTTTGTAATTACTGAAAGTCTTAAATAAGACTCACCCTGACCTAATTAAGGGTTATGATATTAAAGGGGATCAAATAATACGGATGGAAGGATGGAAAACCTATGCAATTAACATACTTTAAAAGCATTATTTTCTGATACAGATTCCATTCATCCACTAATTAAAGAGTTTGGCAGAACTTTGAAAAACATCTGTTAACATATGTATCATCCAGGCACTTGTGCCTGGTCATTTTAACTTATTTTGTGGATCAGGGCCATTGGCACAAGTAAAGTGCAGGGAGTGCAAATTGCGTATGATGAATCTGGGATGCTTAACACATTACCACATGCATGCATTTAGCTTCTGGACACAAGCACACATTACGGCACCATCACTTTGTTTATGATAATTTATTTGTTTGTAAATGTGCCTCATTGTTTTTTTTCAGACATTATAGCAAGCCACAGTTTTTAAGAAACGTGCATTGTAAAACAGCAACCATGAGTACATTTTGGATTTGAGTGCATATTTGACCTGGCTAGGTATCGTGGGGCGAGTTTTAAAGAGGGAAGCCTTGGAATCACGCAGTGCCAGGTTTGTATTGGCCCCCAGTGGGAGCTTGCATAAACCTGAGGACTGGGGGAATATAAGGACAGGTTTTCAACAATATATAAATAATGAATCACTCTACAATAATCATCCCACAAATTGCTTCTGCCAATTTCTTTTTCTCCAGGAAACCCCAAGTTGCAACGGAAGCACGGTTTCTGCACTGCTCGATGACAGGTCTAAAATGCTCTTCCACTGGAAGCGAGGTCCTGTAACCACCCTCTTCTCTTCTGGAAGATTCTGAGCTATGGCCTTTCCAGATCCTCATCATCAATTCACTCGTCCTTTCGCCTTTGGGACATGAGAAAGCTCCCAGGTATGGTTTGGCTTGCAGAACTGTGCTTTGAAAATACTACAATTACCTAACAATAAGCACATGAATTACCTAAATATATACAAAATACACGTTTACAATATTAGCATCTAATAATACGTGATTGTGCGTTTAGAAGAAAACATAGGGCTGGAGTTGTGTTCAGCATCGCTTCTGCTGATTTGATGTATGTTATGCTATGACTTGAATATCCATTTAGCAAGCCTCAAGCTTGTCCAAGCTACCAAACCCTAGGTTTATCATCGGCATGCTTGTGCTTGTGAATGAGAACAACATTTTGTATATAGCGCTGCATAGTGTTTCCAGAGCACGTTGGCAAAAGGTTATTACAGTTACCAATTATTACCCACAATTGTGGTACCCACTTCATTACCACAGAAGACAGAATGTCAGGGTTTTGAACCCTGCTGATTTAAGGCGCGCTTACTAAGGGCAGAGCTTTCCATTCATCAAGCTCTGGACCGGTGTGATGATGCACAGGTTATCAGTCCTTTGCTCACTACCAGACCTGTAAAGTCTTCAATGGTGAAGAATGATGTATTGTGATGTAAAATGTTGCTCATCTGGGCCCAGATTTTGGTGATAATGGCAGCCGGGGTGGGGGCCCTCTGAGGTAATGTCTGAGGAAGTGAGTTCTGTTACTGTGGAGTTTATCACCAATGGCGCAAACTAATGGTGATAGGTGTAAAAGCTATTTTACACCTATCACCATTAATTTCATGAAACGACACTGGCATAAGCGTCCTTTTATAAAACGAAAGATACCCCAGTCCAGCAAGACTGCTGATGGCGATGAAGAGGATTAGTGAGGACAAATCTGTTTCCCTTTTAAATGACAGCCATATGGGGATGCAACAGGCTAGCTGAACAGGAGGTAAGAAGAGGCAATGGTGGGCTGACAAGGGGGTAGAGATACAAGGGTGTTGGGAGGAGTGGCAGTAAAAGGGAAGCAGATGATGGCATGGCACTAGGGTGGCCATTTGTCCAGGGAACATTGGAATTATATCATCTGACTCTTGCATTCATTGCACCCTGATAGCAATTCATTGCAGGAGTGTAGGAGCCCTGGCGTTTTTGTTTTTTTCTTAAATATAAAATGATGTGTGTAATTCTCTCTCATATAATGTTGACTGCTGACGAGACCCCCTCTCCAGAAACTTCATCCCAAAAGCATAGTGCACGCCTCTGCCCTATTCCATCTACAGTGCTTGTTCCTCTGTTGCACAGAGCAGGTTCACTAGGCATAGGTACTCTCTGACAGCTGCAGTGACAGCAATGTCACTGCACCGCAGAGGCTGTATTTAAGATAGGCACCCCTGTTCCCAAAACTGCATAACTATGAGAGTTACTATCTGGGGTCTGTTGAAAGCTTTAAATATAAGTCATACCTGAGATTAAGGTATGGTGGCTAGTATCTCTCCTACTTATTACAGCCACTTCAATTTGATATCATACCTGCATCAGTACTGTGAGCGTATCTCAACTCTGGAAGAGTCATGTGTATTCTGCCCAGACAGCCTGGCCTGCCCAAGTGACAGGGCAGGAGGCTGGAAGGTTATGGTTCTCCTTTGATTCCTTGTGAGGTTCTGTAAAACCTCTCTCCAGTGAACTAGCCTCCCAGCAGGAGCTGGCCTGGGAAGCAGGAATGAGAGGCACACCAATCCCAAAAGGACTAGCGTCACACCAGGGGTGATGCATGCCAAAAGGGCCTTTGATGCTATTGTCAAAGGAGGGGTCATAGTTAGAATAGACAGAGGACGCTCAGACCAATTGCAGGATGACTACACCATCTTATTTTCTCTCTTTATCTCTCTGCCTTCCTGTCCCCTCCACTTCCTTTAACACATAGCACGTTGGCTATAATATAAGAAGTCAAAGTCCACTTCTCCCAAGGGCACTGATTGCACACTTAAAGCAGGCTTGCTTTAGTCCAATCACCTAAAGATGTTTGCCTT
This sequence comes from Ambystoma mexicanum, assembly GCF_040938575.1. Lineage (NCBI taxonomy): Eukaryota > Metazoa > Chordata > Amphibia > Caudata > Ambystomatidae > Ambystoma > Ambystoma mexicanum. The sequence goes on from NC_090924.1 coordinate 659,262,336, forward strand.
TAAAAAAGGGGTCTCCTGCTCCTTCATGGACTCACTTTGGAAAAAACACCTGAGAAAGAATTCCTTTGACCTCTGGTGGGAGAATCAACTTTCCAAAACCCTCCGCCAGTGAGATGAAGACTGAGTGTCCAAAGCAGAGGCAAGCTCTGTCTCTACCCATCCCCATGGCTCCTTGGGGGACCAGCTGCTGGAACAAGACATGCATCTCTGCCAGACACACTGCTGCCCAGGACCTCATTGTGGTGAAGGGCTCATAGAAGTGTGCACCAGGCTCCTTTGCATTGGGAGCACAAGAACAAGGACTACACTACTCCCTAAGATCCTCCAGAGGGACTCACAGCACCTGAGATCCAAGACAGCCAGGAATCCTGTATTGTTTCCATCAAACTGTTGTGAGGCGAGACTTGAGCCTGTTTGAAACAGTTCAAACTTGCAGGATATGAAATGATATGGCATTTATAACACACCTATACACAAGTGTTTCAATGCGCGATGATGCAAGGGAAGGGAAACAGAGGGAGAACAAAGACAACAATCTTACTATGCCTAGTGACATTGAGATCATGGAAATCCATTGTTGCCTGTGGCACTCAATCAATCATCTAGCCACATCTCGTGTCTTCGAACCAGTTCGCTGCAGCCCTGCACTAGCTGGGCACATCATTACCACGGCTTCAACATGAAATCCATTGTTGCATTCGGACCGCTTTTCTAACCTTCAGCATCTCCGATGCTGATCAACATAGGCAGTCGACGTGACCCAGTTGGCCTCACGAACAGCGACCATTGTAGGCTCAACCTAACCACCCAACCGGTACTGTGATCCAGTCACCAGCAACTTCGCCATCAAATCTACCATCGAACTGACCTTCGAACCGACCGTCGAACTGGCCCTGGTGGTCCTCACTATCCACACTTCTCCAAGTGCCTCATTGAAGCAACCAAATACAACATTGAATCCTCTCACTGGTATCTTTGCAGTGAAACCGACCATCAAACGGACCCTGGTAGTCCTCACAATCTGCCCTTCTTCAAGCATCGCTTTGAACTGCAGTACATTTTGGCTTCACCCCTGCTAGACACCACTCCAGGTTTGGATCAACGTGACTGCTGCATTGGAGCCCTTTTGAACTACATGAGTATCACCTAGAAGCCTGGTTTGTCTTTGTTGAACCTCCATGTCCCACGAAATGTACTATTGGCTGGTAACTTCCACCTTGGTCTATGGTTGGGCCCTAGAGATGGGCAAGGTCACCATTCATCTATTTTTGTACCAGAACATATCCTTCTTGAACGCATTGTGGTTCATTATTGCATTTTCTCCGCTTGCTTCATTAGCCAGACTGCTGCATCTTACCATCTGTGAATTTTCTCTGTCCTTTCTACGCGAGGGTGGTAGGTCCTGGAGAAGGGAATGTGCAGTGCTTTTCTTTTTAGTTATTGCAGATGGTAAAGTGTACATATTTTTACATAAGCTTGATTGGATATTCCCTTTACTTTGGACTGTTATACTTGGTTTGGGTTGCTTCTGGGTCACAGTCGCACACCTCTTGAGAATATAGCCTTTCCTCGGCCCCCGTTACCACAAAAGGTGAAGGAGGTATATCTCTTAGCTGTGCCTGTATCGCCTTTATGATTGGGTTGGCTCTTCCTTGTAGACCTTTAGCCTCTACTCATCGTTGTACTCCTGCAGAGCAGACGTGAATTCATCACACTATCTGGGACGGCTGCCCAGAGTGCTAACATGATTATAATATGCCAGTGCCTGGTAGCTTCTTACCAGCGATCTGCAATTTTGCACCTGTCAAACCTACTTTTGCACGAGAGCTGGGACATTTTGCAAGAACATGTTCACCCACCACCCTGCTCACAAATAACGTTTGCCCTCATCTAGCCATGCAAAGAAGGCAAGTTGCACTAGTTCATGTGTGCCAAAATATCCGTCATTGGTGTAAAATTGCTAGGGAGCAGAGCGATTTGTGAAATTCGGCCTCAGCTCTAAAATGGCTGCGTTTGAAAATCCAGTATTCTTCTTCACGTGCTCTGCTGGTCTCGTTTAAGGCGTGTTTTTTCTCTATGCAGTGTTTCATTATGCTTTCTTATTGAATTCCTGCTCTGGACCTGCTGAAATTAAACACGGTACACCTTACCGTAATCAAGTACATTAGCTTTAATTAAAGCCCTGAAAAGTTCATTATGAAATTCCGACGTGACCTTCAGAGACTGATATTCCTAATTTAGCCACTATCTGGGGAAAAACAAAGGCGCCCATAGGCGTTAATTAATTCCTCCTCAGAGTAACCTGGAGATTGATTTAACTGCGCGGGGAGGGGGATCTCTCCAAGCGGCGGGTGATACTTGGGGTAGCGCGAGCACTCGACCTGTCCCTGTTCGCCCGCGGTCGGAAAGGGCGTTTAAGTGATTCCTATCTCCTCGAAGAGCCCTGCTTCACGCGCATTAACAGCAGCGGCTAGGCTCAGGGCACTCATTTCATGCATGGGAGCCCGTGCGCAAGGACACAGCCAAATTAATAGCGGAGCCAGTTTTCAGCAACAAAGCCATCTGTGTCCAAATGCTTAAGGACGACTGAAAACGAAGCACGATTATAGAATTTAGGTTTTAGTGATTGCTGATGTAATTTAGGTATACGTGCCTGTGTGCGCAATTCTTTTCCTGTTTCTACTTTGTGTGCTTGTATTTTGAATAGTCTTTTTATTCGGATACCTGTGAAAAGTTATTTTGGGAACTATTGAGACATTAATATAAAATAAAAAGCACGCTCTCATTTTCCCGACTGGCACCTTGCAGCACTCGGTGAACGCTTAACCACCACGCACGTTTGGCGCTACATTCCCCTGCTTCATATCTGCCTTAGAATCAATTATGGAATGCTGATGCGTGATTGATGCAGAGAGTGTGATGCATATGGAAGATCAGAGCAAAACATTGGCAGTGATGGTCGCATCTGTTTCCTGATTAAGAAGTCATCTGGCTGGCATGTTAATAGGTTCATTCATATGTCTTTAATGTCTGTTATGGAAGATAAGTAGCTTTGCATACACGGTACAGAAGCAGCTGCAAGGGAATTGTGTTGTTTCAATGAATGCGCATATTAGCAGACAATATTATTTCATTTGGGGATTTTAGACCTAAGCATATGTGATGTAATGTTGTTTGTCATTTGTATAGTGCCTTTTTCTTTGTTATGGCCTCAAAACGCTGTAGGTGAATGCCCTGGGGGGAGGGGGGCACCGAAGTTGCAGGTGTGGGAAATTAAAATATTAAATAAATAAATAAACATAATTGGCCTCATTTCAATAGTGGCGGTAAGGCAACAACGGCGCCGGTAGTGCTACCAGCACCATTGTTACCATGCCGCCACACTGAGCAGAACAGGATGGTAGCTGCGGTACCGTTGTGAACGGTATCGCTGCTATCATCCTCCCCATTCCCATTGAGCCCTATGGGGGCTCAAGTGGGAATGGGGACGTACCGGCTCTAGGTCCCGTGCAAGGGGAATTACTGGGCTCGCAAAGGTCAGAATGGCCCGTAATTCCGCTTTCGCGGGACCCAGAGCCGGACCCGAGTTTGGGGGTAGCCATGACGGTATAAACGGCATATCAGCAATTTTTACTTCCTAAAACAGGCCCATACTATGGACAAAAATATAGAAATATAGAGATTAAAAATCCTCTAAGCAAGAGTAGAACTTAAGGACACACATGAGCCGGCCCCCAAAGCCCCACCCACATAGCTCCATGGATATGTTGGTATCAGTGGTACCAACAGAGCGGCGCCACAGGAAAGAGCTCAACTATGATGAATGACGGATCTGAAGAGGACATTTAAGGAAACATGAACATTTAATGTGCATGACTTAGAAGGTACAGTGAAGACATGATTACTGAAAGATATCTGAGAATTAAAATATATTTATCCTTACCTAAAAAATACTGCCTTTGGGAATGGGAATTACTTATTTAATTAAAAAAAACGAAGGAGTCAAATTACACTTCATAACCTCATCTGGAGCCCTCGGTGTAAGTTAGGGCAGAAGTATGTTGATGGCAAACTTTCTGTTTGTTATTATGCAGTCTTCGAAAGCACAAAAGTGTTTTGGTCAGTCCTCCTGGGGCCAGGTTTCAGAAACTTTGCACCGATGCAAGTGCAGAGTTGTACGGTATTAGCACCTATTTTGTTAAAGCACTAGGATATATTAGAAAACCATTGCACCGTGACAAGCGCAGTTTGGCATGAAATAAGCAACAAGTCAAAATGTGCTCTAATTCAAAAAAGACACATTTCCGATGCATTGTTGCACCAGGGAAAAGTTTGCCTTAGTGCTAATACCATTCCATTTTAGCTCTAGGGCAAATGTTTAACATTTGCCTCGACAGGTTCTCTCCAGCTCTTAACTGAAAACACTTGTATATGTCTGCAAGAGACCTGGTTGAGGACATCCATTATCCTTAACGGTTATTCAATTTACCAATCTCCTGCGATGAAGGGAAGGAGAGGGAGACCATATGGAGGACTGATTATAGGTATCAGAAACACTGTTAAATCTAGACAGCTGGAGACATTATCCAGCGATAAAGTGATTGCAGTGGAAATGGAGAGCATAAGTGACGGAGGCAAAGAAAACATACTTATCATCAACCTATATAGTCCACCTTATGGAAATGGAACCGAACCTCTTCAAGAAGCAATCCATGAACTACTAGCAGCATGGGTGACTGATCCGACCAATAAATCGGTAATTATCTCTGGGGACTTTAATTGTCATATGTCAGGCGTAGTTGGTTCTACGAATAATCCCCTGCTGAACCCATCAAATAATATGAAACATAAAATTAAAGATCCAATTGGTACCTCTTGGCAGACATTTTTCAATGAATGGGAAATGGAGATGATAAACGGTAGAACCCCAAGCGACAATCCTGGAAACTATACCTGGCACAGTAGGAAAGCAAAAAGTGCCTTGGATTATATATTTGTGAGCCCGCAGATGGCCCTGAAAGTAAGAGATCTAAAGATCACCACAAATGATTGGAGCGACCACTCTACTCTCGTGTTAATGTGTAATATAGGCATGACAGCTACATATACTAAACCCATGGGGGACATGTCATCTAATTACTCGGGCACTCGAATACGCTGGTCGGATAAAAACATTGACGCGGCTGGAAATTCGGTACAAACCATGGACGATAACATTCTGTCCCAGCTCCAAAACATGTCCCTAAATGAGGTGGAACAATGGGCCGCCACTTTTTCCTCTCTACATGCGACATCTGCAGTAAACCAAATAGCGACAGAAGATAAAATGTCAGTAACATAGGACAAAAGTATAAGAGATGCCAAACGCAAGTTGAGAGCTGAAATTCGACAGGCTAAATGGACTAGCAAATCCTTTGGAGAATATCACGGAGTATGCAGAACCATAAAAAACAAATACAGAGGGTGGATTAAAACCAAAAGAATTGAGCAAAAACTTAAGCAATGGCAGTCAATGGTTCAAATCATATGCTCCAAAAATTCTAGAAGCATATGGACTTTACTTGGCCAAGCAAGGGGCAATGGCTGTAGGGATCTGATCAACCCGATAAGTGCAAATGAATGGTCAGACTTCCTTATGTGCCGAAATATCCCCAATGAAGAGGTGGGTAAGCCGGTAGAAAAGATGACACCAAGGTCCGTCCCATTCAATTTAACAAATGCACATTTAATTTGTAAAATTAAAAAGCTTAAGTCATCCAGGGCTCCTGGGCCCAATGGTCTCTCAAATGCTGTACTGAGGAGCCAGCCGGAATTTTGGGCTAAATTTGTAAGCATACTATTTGGCAAAGTACTAGCAGCTGGGAGGATTCCTAAATCATGGGAACATGCCTATTTAATCCCAATCTTTAAGAAAGGAGACAAGAAAGATCCCTGTAATTACAGACTACTTTCAATGTTAGACTGCACAGGGAAACTCTTTGCAGCACTTCTATTGGAGAAATTAGAAGAATGGGCGTCTAAAACTGAAATATTTAATACATTTCAAAGTGGATTCCGGAGAGGATATTCAACAACCCATAATATCATTATCTTAGACACCCTGCGCACAAAAGCAATGAGGAAAGGAAATCCACCTCTATATGCTCTGTTTGTAGACTTCAAAGCAGCCTTTGACTCGGTTCGTCGTGAAAAACTATGGGCAAAACTTGAACTATTAGGTTGCCCCGAGATCCTCCTGTACTATCTAAAATTACTGCATGAGGACAACACAGTGGCCTGCAGACTTAGTAATCAGGGGGACTTCACAGCAAAGATCCCACAAAACCGAGGCGTCAAGCAGGGTTGTGTGACGGCCCCATTCTTGTACAATTTGTTCACATATGATTTACCAGGGGTCATCTTAAGTGAACATAATTGCCCCCCTGTTGTCGGTACCATCCACTGTGCGGTACTAGCGTATGCCGATGATTTGATTATTATGGATCACACATTTAGCGGCTTACGGAGGTCCTCACTGAAGCTGTGGGAATATGCTACAAACAACGATCTAATCATCAACCAGGAGAAAACTCAGTTGATGGCTTTTTCAAATAAGAAGATAGCACGACCCAGATTATTTTTGCATGAAATAGAAATTAAATATACCCAACAATATAAATATCTAGGGGTCGAAATAGAGGCCAAGTTGGGTTATAACATCTGTATTCAAACAAGGAAACATCGGGCAGCACAAGTAACGTCATTGATCAGCCAATTTGCAAGGCAGAACTGTGGAATGTCACTATATGGAATCCGTCAAATCTACACCCAGGTACTAACCCCAATGGTGGTTTATGGATTGGAAGCGCTATTACAGATGGATTTAAGCTGGCTACAAGTGATAGAGGGGAAGTTCTGGAGAAGAATCCTTGGTCTCCCCAATCCATCCCAATGGCATTGCTAAGATTGGAAGCTGGGGTTTCCTCACTGAGGTCCATTGTCCTGAAAAGGAGAGCAGAACTGTACTTAAAGATGGCTAATCAACCAGAGTCTCGATTATTAAAAGAATTTAGCACGGAAAGTACAAAGGAATCCACCAAATGCCATCTGAAAAAGGAGATTGAAGCCCTCCTAAGGACAATATGCTGGACTATGAGTGGAGAGAAACTTACTGAACCTCAAAAAAAAGCACTTTCTAAAAAAATCGACCTTTGGGACTGGCTAGAAAATTATGCACACCTTGACAAGCTTCCAAAATACAAATTTATTCACCACATGCTCTATACATTTAAACAAATGCAGCCATATCTATCCCTCAGTCCCTCTAGTAGACTTAGACGATTTCTACTTTTACTGAGGGTTGACAATCTACCGCTGCTGACTAACAAAAGCAAACATAATAGTTTGACTTCTACAGAGAGATATTGTAGACTTTGCAAGAATAAAGGATACAAAGAAACAGCTTATCATGTACTCTCCAGATGTGTAAACATGATGGATACTTACATAGTAAACTTTGGCAACTTTGTCCATGATACGGAATTCATAGGGGAACCCGCCTTCTGGCAACGCCTCATGAACACTCAGAGCATGCAGTTGCAGATCGCAACTTTTAGAGTATGGTCGGAAATTGAAAGAACTTTGAAGATCTCTATATGAATTAGTTAAACAGCAGGTTATAGTCTGTGATAGTGGAGCATGATCTCTGTTATATGTGTTTTAGTATTTTTAGTATGTGCAATCGTTATTAAGTTTGAATGATCTGAAGAATTGTAAGTGTAATAAGTCCTAACTATGCTACGTTTAATGCTATGCTATGCTATGTTTAATGGTATTTTAAACATTTTTTCTTTCTTTTTATTTCTATCTTTTAATTGATTAGTTGACTAGCTGATTAGAAACAATGTGAAATATGTAATAAGTAATATGATGAATTTATATAATTTATCAGCATGTGTAAAGTTTAAATATAAACTGTAACACATTATTAATAAATAAATAAATAAATAAATAAATGTTTAACATTATAATCATTTATGGACAACAGTATAGATTATAAAACCATATGAGTGAGACTTTCCCTACAGAGTAGCTAAGGAAAACAAGGCACAGGGCCTCATTACACGGAAGGCAGAGGACCAAGGTGCTATTAGCACTTTGGTCCATGCCGGTAAAATACCGGCACCGCCTTGGTGGAAAGGGGAATTACCGCCCTATTCCAAGGTTGGCGGGGGTAATTCCCCCTTCCCCCATTGCCCTTCCCCATTCCCATTTTTGCCCCATAGGGCTCTATGGGAATGGGGAAGGCGCTAATTACGGTGCCGCAAATTGCGGTACCGTAATTACCACCCTGGTCCCTTTGCGGGTTGGTTTTTAACGCCTGCTAAACAGCAGGCGTTAAATTACCTACCCGCAAAGGGACCTCGTAGTAAGGCGGTAAGGGTTAACGGTCACGGGTACCATTACCGGTGACCGTTAACCCTTACCGCCTTCCGTGTAATGAGGCCCACAGTAATGAAAAGTGATTTGCTGAAGATCACATAATGTATGAAGTGTAGAAGTGTATGAAGTAAAGTGTATTTTCATCAGAGTCTCGTTTTCATTTATTGTTGCAATTTTTAGTATTGTCATGTATATACTTTGGGAACTCTTTGTTAACAGATCTACCAAAATCCTCATTGGCGCTATTGAAGGCTGTTTTAAAGCTGCTGTCCATTTAGCAAGGGGTGCCAGAAAGTTTGACTATGTTATGCCAATTTGATTAAGATTACATTGGCTTCCATTCGAAAAGAGATTTTTTAAAAATTACTCTGCATAACGTACACATTAATTAATCTCCAAACTCCACAGTAGCTTTGTGAAAAATTCAGAATTTCCAGTGGCACTCGAGCATTATGGAGTAGGAATGTTCATAGGTCCAAACGTTCATCAACTTTGAACAAGACCTTTTCACTAGCTGCAGTGAAATACTGGCATACATTCCCAGTGGAAATACGTTTGACACCAGATTTTTAAAATGTCGAAAAGGTTTAAAAACTTGGCTCTGGAACGCGGGTTGCTAATTTTTAACAAGTTAATTTTAGTGTAGACTTTTATTTCTGGATGCATTTAATTATGAGACTAGTATTATAGGGGGTAGCTTTATTGAGTTGCATTGTTTATTTAAGGAGGAGTTGGTTTGCTTTATTTTAGGTCGAGGATCGATCGTGGGAGTAAGATGTTAGTGTTTTTATTTTTTTGTGTTTTTAAGGATGTTATGCAAATTGTTTATTTATTTTATGGTTGTATTGTATATGTATTTCTATCTGTGTGCTTTGACATCATGTACAGTGGTATGATACACTTTATGTGTTTTGTTTGCGCTTCATAAACATGTATAATAAACAAATAAATAGAAGGTGGGGATTTGAGTTGGACAGTTTCCAATTCAGAGATGCGAGGTAGTTCACTTTCTCCTATTCCACGTTTAATATTGGAACCAACAAAACTCTTTCTGCAAAGTTGCAATTCAAGGGCTAAACTAGTACACTGTTAAAACAATGTGGGGTTCAAAGCACCAATGTATCTGCAAGAGGGAAGCCGGGAAATAGTCTTTATCCTGAGCTGAACATATTTGCAAGTACAGAAAATTGTACAGATTAAGATTTTAAATATAATGGCAACTCACTATATTTATAATCTCAGTCTGTGCAATGGTCTCTATTTGCAAAGCACAACGTCACATTATAAGGCAACCTGAAAGAATATAAGAGCAATCTTAATTGAAACATATGTTCATAAAGCAAGAATGCATAACTTTGTCAGAAAAAAAGAAAGGGGTTGAACCAGTTCAACAATCAGGTGCAGTGGCATGCAGGTAAGGCACAGATTTCAGCAACAGTCAATTACCCTGCTACCTACCTTTCCAGATGTGTACTTCTGTCTCATATACCCTATTTTCCTCCCATCTTCCCCTGGAGTCCTTCCATTGCACCAGATCCTTGGTGCCCCTTTCCCCCTTCTTACAAGTAACTTTCAGACCTTTGTTCCCCTTTAGCTCCATTCTTTAACACTTAACTCAATCCCCTTTCCGTAGCTTGCCCTCACCATTTTTCCTTTCTCACATCCTCAGTCACCAATTCCTTGCCACTCACTCCCATGCATTGCCTTGGCTCTCATGTAGACAGTGGACCACCTTGATTGGCCAGTCAGCCTATTGGACAACGCAGAGCGAAAGACCCCAAAAGGACTTGGCTTTCACTGTGCTTTCAAGATTCACTTTCTTTGAAATGTGGCTGCATATTGTGAGGGAACTGTGAAGGGAGTCCCCCTGAGATCTAGTGATGATGAGGAAGCAAGAGAACCCTATTATATTTATTTTTGTTTTCAAGGACTATGGAGTTTGTGTTTTTGTATGTGTGTGTGTGCCTGTGTCTCTGTGTATGTGTTTGTGTTTATGTTTCAGTGACTGTGATGGATGTATTCGTGCACAAGTGACCTTGCATCTGTATATCTGAATCTAGTGTTGATTTGCATGTATGTCTTTTGTTGGTCACATAAGAGTGTTCTGGGCAAAACAATGAAAAATGACCACAGACTTACAGGGTCATTCAGGATTGGGTGGTAATGATAACATTCACAGTATTTGGCAAATACTGCTGATTTTACCATCCACCAATTTCAGAGATTGATCAAATACCACCAGTGCTATTCCATGTGAGTCTGCCTAAAATATGGAATAGCTGGAATAATGGTGGTGGTATTTTAGACAGACTGTCTGCCGAAATTCCTTCTTTTGTGTACAAACACTTGTGTATAGGCGTGTTATAAATGCCATATCATATCTCCACTTTAAAAGTGGAGCAAAAAAATGATCTAAATTGACTCTAATTTTTGAAAATATATCTATTACACTACAGAAGGAAAATGCAGGTGCTTCCCTTCAATGCAGTGAAAACATTTTTTACAAAGGGTCATGTTAGGCCACACCCCCTTCTCACCAACATACCCATGTAATTCATAAAAGGATCAGAATGGACCATTTTGTGTATACAATCTATAGTACTGATATGATCCACTTAAAAAGAACACCTTTGTAAGTTACCAACAGCAGAGGTGATATTCCAGAAACTGAAACTGAAATAAGATATGGACCCTTATCTCCGTGGCAAGTAGCAGGCGTGTTAAGCTGCTGAGGATTGTAACAGACACATGGTGTATAGATGCAGTGGTGCCAACATTACAATTCAGGGTCACAGAACCTGTCATTTAAATGCATGCATTGCAGCTGGTCGCTAAGAACATGCACCTGCAGCTCAGGGTGTTCTCACTTTCACTCATTGTGCAGGCCGATGTGGTGGGCCATCCATGCATCTCTGCAACATTTCTGCAACATTTCTGAAATCAAGACGCATGTCTCACCCCATCTTCAAAGAAGCTGAGCAGGCCCTGCAGAATAGAACAATTTTTTTCATTTTCAATATTTATTTTGCATGTGCAGCTCTGGCCTTGTGAGCAACATCCCAGCCAGTCAGGGGCCAATAGCCTCCTTGCACCCCTTCCCAGCCTGTCCTTGTCTGAAGTAATGTCATGGAAGATATATTTTCAGTTTATGGGAGACCACTTATATTCAAACTGGTATTCATTAATTTGTTTACTGACAAAGCCTTCCCAACCATTGCAAGCGATGCAAGGTAGATGTTAAAGAGCCACGGGAAGAGGATAGATCCCTGGGGCACACCACAGGTGGAGAAGAAAGTAGGAGGGGAAAAGGTGAAAAGCATGACATGTGGAGCCTTTGTAGGAGGATGAACTGGTTGACACTGCCAAAGGCAGAAGAGAGATCAAGTAGAATGAGGGCAGCAGGGGAGTTGAAGTCCAGGGATGCAAGCAGTTCTTCACAGGTGTTTAGAAGAGCAGTCTATGTGCCTCTGGATGCTCGGAAACCAGATTGATGATCGTGGAGACCACCAACAAGTTCAGTGTTCGAGTTGAGTTGGGGCAAGGCCAGCTTCTCCAGCAGTTTCCCCAGGAAGGGGGTGATTGAAATAGGGCGGTAGCTGGATGGACAGGAAGGGTCTTCTTCAGGTGTGATAGGGGTGAAGGAGAAGAAGGCGGAAGGAGGAGGGGAAGTGGTCAAGGGAGGCAAGGGAGTGTGGGATGGGTTAGGTGGGTGAATAACAATGGTGTTCAGGATGTCCAGAGTTTTGGTGGCAAAGTGTGTGGACAGTGCATTGCATAGGTTTCAAAAAGGGTAGCAGGGGTTATTCTCCAGAAAGCACATGGCATGATAACCTGTTCTGAGATGAGAGTTAGCAGCACACACTTTTTGATCACTGTACCTTTCACAGATGGGAAAATATCCATTTGCATATCAGTCTTTGTCTCACCTACATGGACAGTCCAGCACTGAAATGCTATGGCAATTCCTCTCTGAACAAGAGTACCAACAGCAACACCATACACGTGTTTCAGCCTTGTTGGGCCTCATCAGTGAGGTGAAGCTGTGCCTCTCTGAGCACAGTGAGCAGGGAATCCACGTCTGGTTGCATAGGACCTGGGAAGGAAGAGGGGAGGAAGAAGACCAGCTAGAAGGGTTGGCTAGCTCCCTGCAGATTCTGAAAAGTTCAGCCGTGTTATTGTATGCACCTCATACCTGTGCCTCAATGTGGGCCCTTTTCTTGGCATGGATTGCAAGTCTGTATTGCCTTTGGAGCTGGCTGCAGGCCAGTTTGTCAGAGAGTGAGCCTGAGGTTTGCCACTTCTGTTCCGCTGCTCTGCACTTTCATTTTAGGGCTGCAAGTTCGGAGTCATACCAGGTTTTACACTTAGAGGCAGGTTTCAGGTGGATCCTCATGCCTGCGGCAAAGGTGTCAAGGGTATTGGTGATTGCTAAATGAAGATTGCTGAGAGCAGAGTCTGTGGTGCAGTCTGAGCAGGGCTTTTGTGGGTGTGGTAGGAGGGCCAAAGGAACCCAGATGGGAGGAGAGGAGAGCATGGTCCCACCAGGAGAGAGGGGAGACCAGAGGGCGAGAGAGCGAGAAGTCTGAGTGGATGATGGCGTCCAGAGTGTGTCCAGCCGAGTGGATTGGACTAGAGTGTATGATGGGAGGATGGAGATGGAGGGGTAGAGGTCAATAAATAGAGTGGATGCTGAGGCAGAGGCATAGGCATCCAATTGGATGTTGAAGTCTCCCAAGAGGAGGAGGTTGGAAGTAGATGAAAGTAAGGAGGAGCAGAAATCAGCCCATTCAGAGAGCAACAGGGTGGTAGAGCCTGTAGGCCAGTAGATGGTAGCAATGTTCAGAGTGGAAGAGAGAGAGCTGACCAATGAGCAGAGCAGGCTCTTGTGGAAAGCATAGAGTTCGGTGGGTATGATGAATGAAGGAACCCACTCAGGATAGATTAGGCAACCCCACCACCAACACGGTTAGGTTGAGGCTTGGAAATGATCTTGTAAGCCGACAAGGAGGAAGGAGTCAAAAGCAGTGACTGAGCTGTCATTGAACCAAGTCTTGCTAAGAGCAAGAAAGTCGAGGTAGGTTGTTTTGAAGAAGGAGTCAGATGTCAGCCGAGTGTTTGTTGGCATAGCAGGCGTTAAGAGTTCCAGGTGTAGGAAGTCTCTGCCTTTGAAGGTTTTCTTAGGAACAGTACAGGGGCATGGTACTCCATTCAGGGGAAGAGGGACAGTGAGAGTGGTGAGGGGAGAGGCAGCAGAATGAAGAAAGTTAATGAGGGAAGGCAGGATCCAGTCATATGGTAGGAGGTTGGGTTGAGGACCGTGAACCAGTGTTAGGGAGAATTCTCAGAAATGTGCTAATTCCCTCCACCTTAGAGACCCCCAGCAACTTTGCTGGATTTTGAGGACTCTAACTGTTACGCTCACCTGGTATCCATGGGACGCCACTCGGCCCTGGTTGCTGGGTTCACCCTGGACTCTCTCCCGATCCCGGATGGTGCCTCTGATGGAAGTCGGGCCTGAAAGCACAGGAGAACTGGAATTAGGATCAGAGTCAGTCTCCTCCCACCTGCCCTAGGTGCGACCGGATGGCCCTCTCCTCACCTTGTAGTAATGTCTGGCATGCTCTCCGTCCTGCCTTCTCCGCAGGGGTGCATAATTTTCAGCGGGCTTGAGCGACCAAGTTAACTTCACTGGTGCGAGCCCATTCAAGTGTCTTTTAAGGCAGGTAAGTCTGTTTGCCGCAGTCTTTATATGTCCTTGCCTTTCTTTCTTTTGATTAATGTCTTTTCATATTCCCCCCTAGGTGAACGGAGGTTTGGGAGTGTGCATCTGGGATCGGACTCTTGCCGGAATGGAGGAAGCGAGAGCGTACTGTAATTTTGGTAGGTAATGCGAGCTGCGCTATTTTGTCCTTTATTTGCTAACATGTACTCTTTCTTCCTTTTCAGGTCGTGGTGGTCTTTCTTGGCATGCAATGTGTTCCGGAATGATGCCGGCTGAGAAATGCCCAACTAGGTTAGGTTCTCGTGATGACTGCGGATAGCGCCGTACTTGACTTGTTTTAACGTTGTCCTTCTCTCTGTCTCTCTTTCTCTAGGTTGCTTCGTTCCGGTGCATTCGTGGTGATCTGAAGCTGCTGATGTCTGGATGGATGATCGCGAACAGCAGAAGGATGGAAGAACGATGAACAGGAGTGGGATGGAATTTGCAGGTAAGTAGAGACTAATAATGATATTCTTTGTCTCCTCTGCAGGTCTGTTATCAAGGATCGCCGGTATCAGGTCGCTGGGCATGATGAGCGTTATGCTGCTGGCTGCAGAAAAACGCGAAGCCCGTTCTGTAACTTGGGTGTGGTTTATACAGCCCTCTGTAAAGTAGTCTGTATAAAGTAGTCCGGGCTACCACACCCGAAAACACTACACCACACAGTCTGGTTCTTAGGAACTAGACTATGTGAGTGCCTCCATGTTGGCTGCAGGCCCCCCACAGAAAAAGTAGTCCCTTCAAGGAGGTCCTCTATTCTGCACATGAGCCTGGCACCAAAGGCTCCACGACTGACACCAGGAGAGTCGAGGAAGATAGTGCATGGCCCCTGAGGTCCAAATTGAACCCCGAGTCCTGGCCCTGCCTGGTATGTGGGCATGCCAGTGGGGTTGTGGGTAAGGGGTCGTGACACTAACCTGGAGAGAGTGAGACCCTTTTTCCTACTCTCTCATGTATTTTAATGTGATTTTGAACTCTGTGTTTCTTTTGGCTCTGGAGTCTGACAAATCCCATAGGCATCATAATTTACATTGTGTCCCACAGCACCTTCAGTGCAGTGGCAAAGAGAAGTCTTTTAGATTTCCCAAAGGTTTATTTACCTTCTCTGGGATAAACTGCTGTTTCCCAGAGCAGTAAAGTGAGATTGGCTTTACTTACAATGTAACTTTCTAGACCCAGCACACAATATCTTACAATAGGGTGCTGGGGGGGTTACTAGCATCTCCTTTGTTTAGCTTCTCATGTAAAATGTTTTATGTTGACCTTTTCTCACTCAATGGCTGGTGGCAGTGGTTTCATTTTAACTACAGTGGGCTGCGTTGGCAGGTGCAGTAAAGCACCCACAGGTGCCATTTTTCTCAAAATGGCCCGGTCTTCTTGTTTAACTATTTCTTTGTGGATTTACTGTGCTCGCCAAACCAGGTTTGGTCCCATTGTTCGCTTTGCCTTTGGCGGGATTCACGAGTGAAGCCGCCTCTGGCTCAGGGTGTCTAGGGTAAGCAGGAAGTGAGGGTGGTGCCGAATCTCCCTGTGCTTAGTCTACTAGGAGACCCAAATGCACTCTGTGGTGATTGGCCGCCTGACTGTCTGGCAAGGACAGCCACCCTGCTGGGTGACTGACAGCCAGGCTGGAATGAATGGGAGAGAACTGAATAAAAGGTGAGGCTTTTGGCTTGGAAGGCAGAGTTGACCACTGGACGAAGGAACCACAGAAGTACTTGAAGAGGATGCCTGCTGTAACTCCTGGACCGTTGGTTTGCCCGGTAAAGCCCTGCCCTGTGCTGAAACTCCAAATTTGTAATGACAGATAAGCCCCTGCAAGGACGACTTCTCTCTTTGAGTTAGGCCAATCAAGCCACCTGGACATCCACCTCGGAGCTGGTTGAATTTCCACAGAGTTGCTGCTGGAAACCATATAGCCAGGGAGAGGAACACCAGATTGTGTGCGTTGCTTTTAAGCTGGCCTCGAGCTTCAGGAAGATCCTCCAGACTCACAGGAAGCAGGACTGACCGAGCCTGAGCCCCCTCAACAGAGTGTGGGACCCCAGAAGCAAGGAAAGTCCATCTCGACAGCCCAGAACCACAGTGTTGCTATTTGCGGTAGACACGAGAAGCTGAAACACTAACAGCCACTGATTTGAAGATTGCCGGTTGCGAACAGTGACCATCCCATTGCAGTGCAGGAGTCCCCAGAAGTCTTCCGCCTTGTCCCCATGACTGAGGCCCAGGAAAAGAGAGATCTGCAGAGCCACACAGGAACATAAGTCACCTGCTGCACTTTTTCTTCAATGCAAAGGTACTGTGAAGTCTGAGAGAACTTACCTTTTACTGTAGAGTTACTTGCAACTTCTACCACTCACAAGTCTAATCAGCTTGTGGCCCTACATTTGATTCTTCTTTTCTTCAAAGACGTCTAAAACATTGTGCAAAGACTTTTCTACTTACCTACCAGAAGTTCTTCATCATATATAAGACTTTTGCCCATTGACTTTGGCTTAGCCTACTGTACTGAATGACTCGTCTTGGGGGGGATCCAAAAGTATTTGCCTGCTTAAGGATATTTGTGATCTCCTGTTGTTCGAATTACCTTTTAATTTGACCAAATTCAACAGTATTCTAAATGAAAACAGTAAGATATTAATGTCGCCAGCACCCTAGCTACTGAAGCCACCTGAGGTTGTAGGTTGTGTCTGTAGGCCATCCCAAAAGGGTCTTTACTGATTTAGAAACTAAGAGTGTTCACTATTGAAGTGTATTTGTGTGTTACTATCATATTGCTCCCTTGTGAAGAAAGCATATTCTAACTGACTGATAATAAAATTAATAATTGTTTATTCAAAAAAACTTCTGTGTAAGAGTTTATTTGGATAATTTGTACTGTGAATCTCCCCTACAGCTCACATTGACCCCTCTTGAGATAATCCTGGCTGCTCAACTGCTACCAAAACTGTGTAGTACAAGCTTACACCAAAGGTTGGGTTTCATATACCTGTAGTCAGAGTTGTGTGTAGTGCACCCAAAGAGTACTGCATACAAACTTTGCCTAACACTGGTGGTAGGCAGTGAGGGTATATTGTAGAGTTTTTCCACTAAGAATGTGCTTTGCTTTTGTTCAACTAAAAACCTTTACAAGGCTAAGCTCCACTAGAAAAGCAATTGTAACATGCCAGATATGGATAACTTCAGGCAGGACGCCCTGGTCATTTTAACAGTGGAGCAACTGAAAGAAATGTGTAAAGTCACGAATCTCCCTGTTAAAGGAAAGAAAAATGAACTGATTGCAAGATTGTTCAATAATCAAAGTCTGGGTAGTAGGCCTGTCACACCTACTATCCCAGGAAATGTGGAAAAGTATAATGAGGATGATAATTCAGAGTGTAACTCTCATATTGTTGAAGAGTCAGAAGAGTCAGAAGAGTCTCAGGAAGAGAGCCCCTCTTTAACTCAACAGGGCCTTTTGCCCCAATCTTAAGCCACAGGGACCCCACAAGGTCCATCACCGAGTCCTGAATTTGCGTCGCTTGAGAAAATGAAACTTGAGTTAGTGTTCAGAAGATTACAGATCCAAGCTGAAACCAAACATCAGGACTTCAAACTGAAAGAAATGGAAATGCAACATGCTCTTGGAATGAGGAAATAGTCTCTTGAAAATGTTTCTATCCCAGAGTCTTCTAGGTCTTCCAGTCCAAAGAGTCCTTGCATGTCTAAAGAAGCAGTGAGTATGTATGATGTGAAACTTGATATTTTGGATTGGTTGGGTGTTTTGTAATATAACTATGGGATTCATGGTTTAACAGGGAATCAGTTGATTCTTTGGCTTTTGCCTAGACTCCCCTTGGAGGTAACTGATTCTGTAATGCAGGTGGGGGGACTTGAAAGATTGGAGTATGCAAATGTGAAGCTAGTTTTGATAGCTAGATTTGGGAAAACTCCTTCCCATTACCTTAAGTGGTTTAGGACCCTCAAAAAGACAGATGGTACCCATTGGGCTACCTGGGTGCATGAATGTTTGAAAAACTTAGATGTTTCGGTTTAGGGTTACAGAGTGAACTCTTTTGAAAGAATGAGAAACATGTTTATGTTGGAATTTATTATGATGCCTGCTTTGCACTCTTCCTGTTGTTCCAGTGTTAGATCAGAAGAAAGATTAACTCCTTCTATTTTCCCATCTAAAGGTTGTCCCCTGAGGAGGTCAAGCAGAGGTTCACTCTCAACCTCCTCTTGAGCAGAGGCTAGAAGCAAAGAAGAAAATTTGACCAGTATGGAGATGGTTTCCAGGTGGCTTGCGAGTTGGTTGTTCCCACCACCTCAAGGGAAGAAGTCGTCCTTGAAGGGGCTTCTCTGTCAAGGGAGTTTCAGGCTATTCGGAGCTGAAGCAGGGCTTCACCGTTACAACCAATGGCCCAGGAGTTGCAGCAGTCGTCTTCCTTCAGCTCGTATTCAGTTCTTTCATTCTACTCGTTGCCTCTGCCTTCCAAGTCCCAGAGACCTGTGTTTTAAACAGTTTTCTCCCATTCATTCCAGCCTAGCTGCCACTCACCCAGCAGGGTAGCTGTCCTTCCCGGATGGCCAGCCAGCCAATCAGATCTCCTAGGAGACTAAGCACAGGGAGTTTACGGCAAGTCCCTCACTTCCTGTCCACCGCAGATACTCAGGCAACAGAGGCGGTCTTCAGTACTGAAGTGTGCCAAAGGCAAACAAACAAAGGGACCAAACCTGGTTTGGCGCGCAGCAGGGGCGTTGCTAGGGGGCGGCTAAGGGTGCTATAGCCCCTGATCTTTTGGTTGTAGCCCCGGATAGAATCTCAGGAGCTACAGCCAAAAGGCTAGCTAGCCCCCAGTCCCAACAGTCCCGACATCAGCTTAGCCCCGGGTCTTTTCCAGATCTAGCAACTCCCCTGGCGCGCAGCGACAAACACTAGAAGGACCTTTCCAAAAAAAAGTCGATCGGAACCTGTTTTTACAGAGGGGGCTCATACGCCATCTTGAAAAACATTGCTCTGTTGGAGAGTTTAAACTGGTCTCTGTCGGGAATATCATGGTAATACCACTGCCACCAGCCATTCTGACAAGAAAGGGTATCATTTGAGTGCTACAGGAGTTTTCTAGGCATAGGGAATACTCAGTATTCCCTCCAGCACTCTGCTGTAAGGCAGTGTGTGCTGGGCCTAGCAATTTAAAAAGACTAGCAAAGTCAATTTAACTTTATATTCACTGGGAGACAGTAGTCAGTCCCAGAGGAGGTATTTAAACCTTAGGAAGAATGAAAGACATCCCTGTGCCACTGCACTGAGGGTGCTAGGTGACACACAAGAAAAAGATGATGCCTATGGTGTTGTCTAAAACTTCATATCCAAAGAACACAAAAGTAACACACACATCAAAATGCATGAAAGAGTGAGAAAAAGGCTCACACTCTTTCCAGGTAAAAATTAAAGTCCTAAATATCCAGCAAAGTTGCTCGGGTTCTCAAAAAGTAAGGGAAATTAGAACATGTATGAGAATTCGCCCTAAGCAGGAGCAGACTAGGAAGGCCAGAGAGCTCACTTTAAATTACCCTCAGTGGGTTGTTACAGAAGAACCTATACCACCCAGTCCACAGGAGAAACCAACTTCTATTTCCAGGAAGAAGGAGACAAAGGGGAAACCCAAGATCTCAGGAAACAAGAAAGATAGCATTCCTGTGCATCAAACGAGGACAGCCCAGAGAGGACAGTTCAAAGTCACACCTGTGACTACTCCACCAGCTGAGGCTGAGTGTGAGGTCCAACCAGTAGAGGTTGAGTCAGCTACTGATGACACAGACAGGCTGTCAATCTGTCACGCCGCAGGGAAACTGGCGGCTTTGGAAGAAGTGGAAGCTGCGCCCGCCCTAGCGGGTTCCGTCACGTACATTTTGAGCGTGCAGTGCAGGTCTAGTGGTCGTTGCGGCGTACCTGAACTCGGTATTTAAGCCTTTTCACTTCCGGGGTCAGGTGCGTTGCAACGTACAGTGTTTTCGTCCTGTTCCTGCGCCGCTGTCATTTTTCTGATTAGCAACATTTCTCCCTTCCGTATTCTTTGTTTCACTTCTTCTTCCCTTTCTTTCGCTCCGAACATTCATCTAGGATTTTCTTTCCCTCCTTCTTGCCCTCTCCTCCTTGTCGGTTCCGTTCCCATCTAATCACCCTTCCTCCCTTCCGTCTTGAGTTTATTCCTTCTATTCTTTGTCCGTCTTTTCTAGTCTGCTCCCCGTTAGGATTTCTCCACTCTTGTTCCTCCTCTTATCCTCCTTCTTTTCTATCAGTGATATCCCAGAGTCGACCTCAGCCTGTCTTGTGGATTGCCTCGTCCAGCCCTTGTCTGCTAAATCTGTACCAGAGTTACCTCCTGTTGATTCCCGTGTACCGACCTCTGCCTGCCATTTGGATTGCTTCGCCTAGCCCTCTTCTGTTTTATTGTTCTGGAACTTTCTTTGATCTGGATCTTACCCGATTCTTCCTGGAATTTCTTCGATAACTGGACCTTGTTCATCCGATTCCTCTCCTTCTACTGCAGCCTCTTCCAGGGTTTTTTGTGCCATTGGCTTTTTCCCCGAATAACTGCGCCCGAGGAGGGTTGCCACAGATCACCCAAAAGGGTGTCACTGTGGCGTCCTACCTTGGTCGTCCCTATCTTCAAAAAAAAGGGGTGAAGACTCGAACTAAGGACAATCCAACGCTAATTCAACGCCGGAGACTTCAAGGTGAGGAGGAAGGGGAGGAAGGGGAGTCTGGGGTATCACAGGAAGAAGAGGAGTCTACTGACCTTCCTGACAGTTTGCAACGCCACGATTGCGACATGGCCACTCCGCAGCAGGTTCAGGAACTTGTAGCAGCCGTCCAAAACTTGGGCCTGGAGGTCCAGAATCTAAAGGGCTCAAACGCTGTGCTACAACAGAGGATGGCAGAGCGAGACCTACCGACAACTGATCTGCCTCCCTTACCGTTAGTCTCTGGGAAGTTTGATGGGACGCCCAAAAGGCTAAAGGAATTCTTGGATGCGTGTCACTTACATTTCTCATTTCGTTCACATGCCTTTACTTCTGGACATACCAGGGTTGGTTTTATGATAACCCACATGTCTGGCAATGCCTTGACGTGGGCCACCCCTTTAGTTAATAGAACTGATCCTGTGCTCCAGGATTATGAGGCTTTCAAAACCTTGATGAAGCAAACCTTCCTTCGAACAGAGAGCACCTTTCTGGCTTCCGAGGATCTGTTGGACATCCGACAAGGAAACTCAGATTTAATGTCCTATATCACCTCATTTAAGCAGATCGCTGCGGAAGCTGGATGGCAAGAACAAGCCCAGTATGTCATCTTTCGGAGGGGTCTGCGAGAAGAGTTAAAAGATGAACTTGCGCGTATCGAACGCCCCTCAACTTTCGCCGATCTAATCACTGCAACACTTCGGATCGATTTCCGGCTGTCTGAACGGCGAGCTGAGCGACGAAGGATTAAGAGTGGTCTTCCTGTGCCCCCAGCTGCTTCTCCTTCTGCACCATCTCCCTCTACCCGTCTCTCTCGTGAAGAGCCTATGCAGATCGGCATCACCCGTTCTCCTCTCTCGGCAGAAGAACGCAGGAGGAGGCGAGAAGGGAATTTATGCATGTACTGTGGATCTTCAACTCACCTGCTTCGAGAATGTCCTGATGTACCTCCTAGGCGCTCGGGAAACGAGCACCCTCGGTAAATTTGGGGACATATTACCGAGGGAAGGAATCCAGTCCCTTTGTTACACTCTCAGTCACCACTTTGGAGTGTTCTGACGATGATCGTCTTATGGTGATGACAGTCACTCTTTTGAACGGCCAGACCTCAATTCAGACTCAGGCCCTTCTGGATTGTGGGGCTGCAGGTAATTTTATAGATACCCACTGGGCAGAGAGTCAAGGACTGACTCGGATAGCCAAGACCGAGGATCAATCGGTGGAGGGAGTTGATGGCGAACCTTTGAGCTCAGGCCTTATTACCCATTCTACCGAAGTCCTCACCATGCGTATCATGCAACATACTGAACGCCTTTCTTTTGACATTATCAGAGCTGCTCACTTCCCTTTGATTCTAGGCATTGGATGGTTGCGTCGGCATAACCCTACCATTGACTGGTCTAGAAACCTGTTAAGTTTTCATTCAACCTTCTGCAAGGCAAGCTGTTTGCCGAAGCCTACCTTTTCTATGATGCAGACTTCCTGTGGGACAGAATCCAAATCCATACATTGCTTACCATCCTATTTAAATAGTTACGCTGTGGTTGTGACAGAGAAGATACCGTTAGAACTTCCTCCTCACAGACCCGAGGATTGCTGCATAGAACTGCACCCTGATGCCTTAGTGCCATTTGGTCGTATGTACCCCTTGACTATGCAAGAAAAGCAGTATCTGAGAGACTATCTCGACAAGACCTTAGCTAATAAGTTGATCAGACCTTCAAAATCTCCTGCTGGTGCCTCCTTATTCTTCATTCCCAAGAAAGACAAGCAAGAGCTACGCCCCTGTATTGATTACAGGGGATTGAATAAGGTAACCGTCAAGGACAGATACCCTATGCCTCTCATCTCTGAAATCATACATGCCGTACTGTCAGCTACAGTATTTACCAAACTAGACTTACGCAACGCTTACCATTTGCTTAGGATTCAAACCGGAGATGAGTGGAAGACAGCCTTTAGGACCCCTTATGGTCTGTATGAGTATCAAGTGATGCTCTTTGGCCTTGTAAATGCTCCATCGATATTCCAACGTTTCATGGATAGACTTTTTTCGTATCTTTTAGGACATTCAGTCATCGTTTATCTTGACGACATATTGGTCTTTTCCCACTCACAAGTTGAGCATAACACTCATGTCAAGGAAGTATTTCACAGACTCAAAGACAATGAACTCTCTGTCAAATTGGAAAAGTGTGTGTTTTCGGCCACGTCCATATCATATCTGGGGTACATTCTTTCCTCTGAGGGAATTGCCATGGACCCTCAGAAGGTCAATGCTATTCTAGACTGGCCGTCTCCCAAGTCTGTTAAGGACATCCAAAGGTTCCTTGGGTTATCCAATTTCTACCGGAAGTTCATACCCAACTTCTCTCAACAGGTACTCCCGATGACCTCACTCCTTAAGAAATCCTCCTCTCCTTTCCAATGGTCTTCTCTAGCCGAAGTGAGTTTTAAACAACTCTTGCAAGCCTTCTGTTCAGCTCCCATATTAAGACAACCTGACCAGCTCCGTCCTTTTATAGTGGAAACTGATGCGTCGTCTGCTGCTATCGGAGCAGTGTTACTGCAAGAGTATGAAGGGAAGGAACATCCAGTGTCCTATTATTCCAAGACACTTAACCCCAGTCAACGTAACTACTCTGTGATAGAGAGAGAATTGCTGGCTATGAAATTAGCTTGCACAGAGTGGCGACACCTTCTCCAAGGTGGAGAACACCCTTTTACCCTCCGAACAGATCATAAGAACCTACAGGTATTACGTCAATTTGAATGTTACAACACAAGACAGGCAAGGTGGGCACATTTTTTCGCCCAATTTGATTTTAACATTACTTACATTCCGGGTGAACATAACTTAGTGGCAGATGTCCTGTCTCGACGTAGTGACTACCTGTCTGAACAAGAAACAACTACAGAATTGATGTTTGCAAGATCTCAGAGGATAGGCGCGGTGTCCACATTCCTGTAACAGGTCAAGGACAATTCTGGAGGGAGATTTGAAACAGAAAAGGTTAACAACAAGAGCGATCATGTAATCAAGGAAGGTTTATATCTGGTTAAGGACAAGTTGTATCTGCCGACTCCGTCATTAAGGAGAACAGCATTATCCTGGTGCCATGATACCAAGATTGCAGGCCATCATGGAATTCGGAACACACAAGAACTCTTATCGAGATATTTTTTTTGGCCTAGGATGAAGGAAGAGACCCGACAATACGTCCAGTCTTGTGTCACCTGTCTTCGTAACAAGTCGTCCACACAAAAGCCTCTGGGATTGTTGGAATCCGGTACCATACCCACAGGTCCATGGACCACTATCTCGACTGACTTCATTGTAGAGTTGCCAGTGTCTCAGGGTTGTACTTGTATAATGGTGGTCATCGATTCATTTACTAAAATGGCACATTTCTCACCCCTACCTGGTGTACCTTCTGCATCTCGCATGGCTGAAGTCTTCTTGAGGGACATATTCAAGCTACATGGTATGCCTACTAAGATCATCTCAGACCGTGGCAGCCAGTACACTTCTCATTTCTGGTCTGCCTTATGCAAGCGATTAGGCATTGAAAGGGCCTTGACCTCGGGATTCCATCCACAATCGAATGGACAAACTGAACGTCTTAATGGTACGTTGGAGCAGTATCTCCGGTGTTTTGTCAACCAACAACAGGATGATTGGGTCCAGTTACTCCCTACGGCCGAATTTTCATATAACAACACCTGCCACTCTGCCTTAGGTTCCAGCCCTTTTTTTTGCTCTTACGGGTATCATCCCCGTACCTTTCTTCCCTTGGCAAACATTGAGTCCTCGGTGCCCTCCGTGGAAGCTTCTTTAACAACTATCCGAGAAGCCCAAGACAAAGCTAGACTAGGACTCTTAGAGGCACAAGAAAGAAATCGAACCCAAGCTAATAAACAAAGGAGACCAGTGCCCAATTGGGGAGTCGGATCCAAGGTACTTCTATCCACTAAATTCCTACCACGTTGGGTTCACCCGTCCAAACTGTCCCCTAGATACATAGGACCATACAAAATAACACATGTGATCAACCCAGTAGCCTTTCGCTTACAGCTACCTGCTCGATTAAGTCGGGTACATCCAGTGTTTCACACCTCTCAATTGAAGACCTTTATGGAAGATAGGTGGTTCCGGAAAAGGAAGAACACCCCAGTCCCTCCAGATCCCACTGAAGACATCTATGAGGTATCCCAGATTTGTGACTCATGATATCATAAGGGACGTCTAGAATACTTAGTCCACTGGAAAGGATACCCGAGGTCTGAAGACACGTGGGAACCTAGAACACATTTAAATACACCTCTCCTATTGCGTAGGTTCCATTTCAGACATCCCAATAAACCCGGTGGGGTGGACCTTAGGAGGGGGCATACTGTCACGCCGCAGGGAAACTGGCGGCTTTGGAAGAAGTGGAAGCTGCGCCCGCCCTAGCGGGTTCCATCACGTACATTTTGAGCGTGCAGTGCAGGTCTAGTGGTCGTTGCGGCGTACCTGAACTCGGTATTTAAGCCTTTTCTCTTCCGGGGTCAGGTGCGTTGCAACGTACAGTGTTTTCGTCCTGTTCCTGCGCCGCTGTCATTTTTCTGATTAGCAACATTTCTCCCTTCCGTATTCTTTGTTTCACTTCTTCTTCCGTTTCTTTCGCTCCGAACATTCATCTAGGTTTTTCTTCCCCTCCTTCTTGCCCTCTCCTCCTTGTCGGTTCCGTTCCCATCTAATCACCCTTCCTCCCTTCCGTCTTGAGTTTATTCCTTCTATTCTTTGTCTGTCTTTTCTAGTCTGCTCCCCGTTAGGATTTCTCCACTCTTGTTCCTCCTCTTATCCTCCTTCTTTTCTATCAGTGATATCCCGGAGTCGACCTCAGCCTGTCTTGTGGATTGCCTCGTCCAGCCCTTGTCTGCTAAATCTGTACCAGAATTACCTCCTGTTGATTCCCGTGTACCGACCTCTGCTTGCCATTTGGATTGCTTCGCCTAGCCCTCTTCTGTTTTATTGTTCTGGAACTTTCTTTGATCTGGATCTTACCCGATTCTTCCTGGAATTTCTTCGATAACTGGACCGTGTTCATCCGATTCCTCTCCTTCTACTGCAGCCTCTTCCGGGGTTTTTTGTGCCATTGGCTTTTTCCCCGAATAACTGCGCCCGAGGAGAGTTGCCACAGATCACCCAAAAGGGTGTCACTGTGGCGTCCTACCTTGGTCGTCCCTATCTTCAAAAAAAAAGGGGTGAAGACTCGAACTAAGGACAATCCAACGCTAATTCAACGCCGGAGACTTCAAGGTGAGGAGGAAGGGGAGGAAGGGGAGTCTGGGGTATCACAGGAAGAAGAGGAGTCTACTGACCTTCCTGACAGTTTGCAACGCCACGATTGCGACATGGCCACTCCGCAGCAGGTTCAGGAACTTGTAGCAGCCGTCCAAAACTTGGGCCTGGAGGTCCAGAATCTAAAGGGCTCAAACGCTGTGCTACAACAGAGGATGGCAGAGCGAGACCTACCGACAACTGATCTGCCTCCCTTACCGTTAGTCTCTGGGAAGTTTGATGGGACGCCCAAAAGGCTAAAGGAGTTCTTGGATGCGTGTCACTTACATTTCTCATTTCGTCCACATGCCTTTACTTCTGGACATACCAGGGTTGGTTTTATGATAACCCACATGTCTGGCAATGCCTTGACGTGGGCCACCCCTTTAGTTAATAGAACTGATCCTGTGCTCCAGGATTATGAGGCTTTCAAAACCTTGATGAAGCAAACCTTCCTTCGAACAGAGAGCACCTTTCTGGCTTCCGAGGATCTGTTGGACATCCAACAATGAAACTCAGATTTAATGTCCTATATCACCTCATTTAAGCAGATCGCTGCGGAAGCTGGATGGCAAGAACAAGCCCAGTATGTCATCTTTCAGAGGGGTCTGCGAGAAGAGTTAAAAGATGAACTTGCGCGTATCGAACGCCCCTCAACTTTCGCCGATCTAATCACTGCAACACTTCGGATCGATTTCCGGCTGTCTGAACGGCGAGCTGAGCGACGAAGGATTAAGAGTGGTCTTCCTGTGCCCCCAGCTGCTTCTCCTTCTGCACCATCTCCCTCTACTCGTCTCTCTCGTGAAGAGCCTATGCAGATCGGCATCACCCGTTCTCCTCTCTCGGCAGAAGAACGCAGGAGGAGGCGAGAAGGGAATTTATGCATGTACTGTGGATCTTCAACTCACCTGCTTCGAGAATGTCCTGATGTACCTCCTAGGCGCTCGGGAAACGAGCACCCTCGGTAAATTTGGGGACATATTACCGAGGGAAGGAATCCAGTCCCTTTGTTACACTCTCAGTCACCACTTTGGAGTGTTCTGACGATGATCGTCTTATGGTGATGACAGTCACTCTTTTGAACGGCCAGACCTCAATTCAGACTCAGGCCCTTCTGGATTGTGGGGCTGCAGGTAATTTTATAGATACCCACTGGGCAGAGAGTCAAGGACTGACTCGGATAGCCAAGACCGAGGATCAATCGGTGGAGGGAGTTGATGTTAAACCTTTGAGCTCAGGCCTTATTACCCATTCTACCGAAGTCCTCACCATGCGTATCATGCAACATACTGAACGCCTTTCCTTTGGCATTATCAGAGCTGCTCACTTCCCTTTGATTCTAGGCATTGGATGGTTGCGTCGGCATAACCCTACCATTGACTGGTCTAGAAACCTGTTAAGTTTTCATTCAACCTTCTGCAAGGCAAGCTGTTTGCCGAAGCCTACCTTTTCTATGATGCAGACTTCCTGTGGGACAGAATCCAAATCCATACATTGCTTACCATCCTATTTAAATAGTTATGCTGCGGTTGTGACAGAGAAGATACCGTTAGAACTTCCTCCTCACAGACCCGAGGATTGCTGCATAGAACTGCACCCTGATGCCTTAGTCCCATTTGGTCGTATGTACCCCTTGACTATGCAAGAAAAGCAGTATCTGAGAGACTATCTCGACAAGAACTTAGCTAATAAGTTGATCAGACCTTCAAAATCTCCTGCTGGTGCCTCCTTATTCTTCATTACCAAGAAAGACACGCAAGAGCTACACCCCTGTATTGATTACAGGGGATTGAATAAGGTAACCGTCAAGGACAGATACCCTATGCCTCTCATCTCTGAAAACATACATGCCGTACTGTCAGCTACAGTATTTACCAAACTAGACTTACGCAACGCTTACCATTTGCTTAGGATTCAAACCGGAGATGAGTGGAAGACAGCCTTTAGGACCCCTTATGGTCTGTATGAGTATCAAGTGATGCCCTTTGGCCTTGTAAATGCTCCATCGATATTCCAACGTTTCATGGATAGACTTTTTTCGGATCTTTTAGGACATTCAGTCATCGTTTATCTTGACGACATATTGGTCTTTTCCCACTCACAAGTTGAGCATAACACTCATGTCAAGGAAGTATTTCACAGACTCAAAGACAATCAACTCTCTGTCAAATTGGAAAAGTGTGTGTTTTCGGCCACGTCCATATCATATCTGGGGTACATTCTTTCCTCTGAGGGAATTGCCATGGACCCTCAGAAGGTCAATGCTATTCTAGACTGGCCGTCTCCAAAGTCTGTTAAGGACATCCAAAGGTTCCTTGGGTTATCGAATTTCTACCGGAAGTTCATACCCAACTTCTCTCAACAGGTACTCCCGATGACCTCACTCCTTAAGAAATCTTCCTCTCCTTTCCAATGGTCTTCTCTAGCCGAAGTGAGTTTTCAACAACTCAAGCAAGCCTTCTGTTCAGCTCCCATATTAAGACAACCTGACCAGCTCCGTCCTTTTATAGTGGAAACTGATGCGTCTTCTGCTGCTATCGGAGCAGTGTTACTGCAAGAGTATGAAGGGAAGGAACATCCAGTGTCCTATTATTCCAAGACACTTAACCCCAGTCAACGTAACTACTCTGTGATAGAGAGAGAATTGCTGGCTATGAAATTAGCTTGCACAGAGTGGCGACACCTTCTCCAAGGTGGAGAACACCCTTTTACCCTCCGAACAGATCATAAGAATCTACAGGTATTACGTCAATTTGAATGTTACAACACAAGACAGGCAAGGTGGGCACATTTTTTCGCCCAATTTGATTTTAACATTACTTACATTCCGGGTGAACATAACTTAGTGGCAGATGCCCTGTCTCGACGTAGTGACTACCTGTCTGAACAAGAAACAACTACAGAATTGATGTTTGCAAGAACTCAGAGGATAGGAGCGGTGTCCACATTCCTGTAACAGGTCAAGGACAATTCTGGAGGGAGATTTGAAACAGAAAAGGTTAACAACAAGAGCGATTATGTAATCAAGGAAGGTTTATATCTGGTTAAGGACAAGTTGTATCTGCCGACTCCGTCATTAAGGAGAACAGCATTATCCTGGTGCCATGATACCAAGATTGCAGGCCATCGTGGAATTCGGAACACACAAGAACTCTTATCTAGATATTTTTTTTGGCCTAGGATGAAGGAAGAGACCCGACAATACGTCCAGTCTTGTGTCACCTGTCTTCGTAACAAGTCGTCCACACAAAAGCCTCTGGGATTGTTGGAATCCGGTACCATACCCACAGGTCCATGGACCACTATCTCGACTGACTTCATTGTAGAGTTGCCAGTGTCTCAGGGTTGTACTTGTATAATGGTGGTCATCGATTCATTCACTAAAATGGCACATTTCTCACCCCTACCTGGTGTACCTTCTGCATCTCGCATGGCTGAAGTCTTCTTGAGGGACATATTCAAGCTACATGGTATGCCTACTAAGATCATCTCAGACCGTGGCAGACAGTACACTTCTCATTTCTGGTCTGCCTTATGCAAGCGATTAGGCATTGAAAGGGCCTTGACCTCGGGATTCCATCCACAATCGAATGGACAAACTGAACGTCTTAATGGTACGTTGGAGCAGTATCTCTGGTGTTTTGTCAACCAACAACAGGATGATTAGGTCCAGTTACTCCCTACGGCCGAATTTTCATATAACAACACCTGCCACTCTGCCTTAGGTTCCAGCCCTTTTTTTTGCTCGTACGGGTATCATCCCCGTACCTTTCTTCCCTTGGCAAACATTGAGTCCTCGGTGCCCTCCGTGGAAGCTTCTTTAACAACTATCCGAGAAGCCCAAGACAAAGCTAGACTAGGACTCTTAGAGGCACAAGAAAGAAATCGAACTCAAGCTAATAAACACAGGAGACCAGTGCCCAATTGGGGAGTCGGATCCAAGGTACTTCTATCCACTAAATTGCTACCACGTTGGGTTCACCCGTCCAAACTGTCCCCTAGATACATAGGACCATACAAAATAACACATGTGATCAACCCAGTAGCCTTTCGCTTACAGCTACCTGCTCGATTAAGTCGGGTACATCCGGTGTTTCACACCTCTCAATTGAAGACCTTTATGGAAGATAGGTGGTTCCGGAAAAGGAAGAACACCCCAGTCCCTCCAGATCCCACTGAAGACATCTATGAGGTATCCCAGATTTGTGACTCACGATATCATAAGGGACGTCTAGAATACTTAGTCCACTGGAAAGGATACCCGAGGTCTGAAGACACGTGGGAACCTAGAACACATTTAAATACACCTCTCCTATTGCGTAGGTTCCATTTCAGACATCCCAATAAACCCGGTGGGGTGGACTTTAGGAGGGGGCATACTGTCACGCCGCAGGGAAACTGGCGGCTTTGGAAGAAGTGGAAGCTGCGCCCGCCCTAGCGGGTTCCGTCACGTACATTTTGAGCGTGCAGTGCAGGTCTAGTGGTTGTTGCGGCGTACCTGAACTCGGTATTTAAGCCTTTTCACTTCCGGGGTCAGGTGCGTTGCAACGTACAGTGTTTTCGTCCTGTTCCTGCGCCGCTGTCATTTTTCTGATTAGCAACATTTCTCCCTTCCGTATTCTTTGTTTCACTTCTTCTTCCCTTTCTTTCGCTCCGAACATTCATCTAGGTTTTTCTTCCCCTCCTTCTTGCCCTCTCCTCCTTGTCGGTTCCGTTCCCATCTAATCACCCTTCCTCCCTTCCGTCTTGAGTTTATTCCTTCTATTCTTTGTCTGTCTTTTCTAGTCTGCTCCCCGTTAGAATTTCTCCACTCTTGTTCCTCCTCTTATCCTCCTTCTTTTCTATCAGTGATATCCCGGAGTCGACCTCAGTCTGTCTTGTGGATTGCCTCGTCCAGCCCTTGTCTGCTAAATCTGTACCAGAATTACCTCCTGTTGATTCCCGTGTACCGACCTCTGCTTGCCATTTGGATTGCTTCGCCTAGCCCTCTTCTGTTTTATTGTTCTGGAACTTTCTTTGATCTGGATCTTACCCGATTCTTCCTGGAATTTCTTCGATAACTGGACCGTGTTCATCCGATTCCTCTCCTTCTACTGCAGCCTCTTCCGGGGTTTTTTGTGCCATTGGCTTTTTCCCCGAATAACTGCGCCCGAGGAGGGTTGCCACAGATCACCCAAAAGGGTGTCACTGTGGCGTCCTACCTTGGTCGTCCCTATCTTCAAAAAAAAGGGGTGAAGACTCGAACTAAGGACAATCCAACGCTAATTCAACGCCGGAGACTTCAAGGTGAGGAGGAAGGGGAGGAAGGGGAGTCTGGGGTATCACAGGAAGAAGTGGAGTCTACTGACCTTCCTGACACAATCACACAGCAGGGTTGCTGTCCTGGTAGGACAGTCACCTAGCCAATCAAACTGGAGTGCGACTTGGGTCTCCAAGGAGACCCTGTGCAGGGGGCCTAAAACCCCTCCCTCACATCCTGTCCACCCAGACACTCAGGCGCCTAATGAGGGCTTCTTTGCAGAAGCCCACCAAAGGACGGCGAACAAAGGAACCACACCTGGTTTGGTGCACAGCGTAAAACACGAGACCTTTACAAAAAGAAATAGTGAATAAACCCAACCAGAACCAAATAATATTAAAAGGGGTTCGAGGATACCACCATAGCTTCCAACAGTACAAAGGCCATTTTCATAGTCCGCGGTAGGAAAAAAATGGTAAGCCTCTCATTGGCTGTTAGTAGAAGGAGGTAGCCAATCACAGTGGGGGCAGCTACCAGGCAGGCAAAGGCTCCAGGGCCATGTGTGGGGCAGCCAATTTGTAGGTGCTTTGGAAATATAAAGGATGATGCTGGTCGATTTTTAAATAAACCGCAAGGAAGGTTTGTACCTTCAGAAAATGCCTCAAATTGAAAGCGCCATCCTTATGGGCAGTAACACACCCTCTAAAATGATTTAGAGCATGATGCATGCTCAGCCCAAAAACAAAAGCAAGAATTGCTATTTTTTCTCCCTAAGCAAGTAACTAGCCCCACAGGGCCTACCTTCTCCAAATTCTCCTGCAGCTCTCGATGCCCCAGGTGTTGGTAAAGTTAGCCTGCTCCAATGACTCCCCTTCCCTGTTATCCAGTTGTGCCGAGTTGGTCCCACCCTACAACAGTAGATGAGAGCTTCACAGCTCCCTCCTCCCTGAGCCAGCCAACATTAGTATTATAGCCAGCACTTCGGGAAGTTGGTTGACGTCGGAGGAAGACCTGCGCCTTGCAGACCAAGGTGCAGGTAAATGGGGTAATGTCCACTTCCCCTCCTGTGCACTGGCCACCACTCACCACAGTTTGAAGACAAAGGGCTGCTCCCTGTGAGCCTGTGGTCCCCTCTGATCCCAGGCGGAGTCACGGCTCCTCCCCAGGTTCGCCTCTTTCAGCTGCGTGTGTGACTGGAGGTATGTCCATAGTGCCCTGGAAACTGCGGGTGTGCCCATCTGAGCCTGAGCCTGTGCTCTCACACCGTGCAATGTCTCCTTTGTAGCAGGCTGTCCAGGGGTAGTCAGCTTGAGGCTCTTGATGTTTTTTTTTCCGATATGTGAATGATGGTGCGTCTTGTATAATGGTCCCTGCCCCACCGGGGCTCGATGGCACAGCCTTCCCCTCTCTCACTTCCCGCTGTGCCTGACATTCTTTCTCACTGTTGATCACAAGGAATCACAGGCGAGCACTTCATACCCAGGCAGTTCCTCCACCTCGATCTGCTTTATGTTTGTCTCCAGTGACGGCTTGATAGGATGTTTTTTTCAGGATTTGCACGGCTGCAGCAGGAGCGTTCTCAAGACACAGCTCAAGCACGGCCAAGACAGGTTGCTCAATTTGATTTGTGAAATGTTTTGAGGAATGTCCATGTGTAAGTAAGAGGAAATACCAATTGATTTCATGTCTTTTGTTGTGGAGGGTGTTGTTGATGTATGTATTTTATGTTTTAAAATATATTGTTTGTAAAGTTATTTCAGCGAAAACATACCTGCATGGTGAGGTCCTCACTGTTACGTAGTAAGGTACGCATGCGCCACACGTAAAGAGGCCGCCCATGCGCGTTGCAATAAAGGGAACCCATGCTCGGCAGTTGCCCCCGGGGGGACTCTAGTGAGCAGACCTGTCTCTGTATGTTCTTTCAGGTACCAGGGCTGGAGGCCTATCTACAGAGGTGACCCGGGGCTATATTTACTATTCAACAATGGCGACGAGGACGCCGCTGAGTGGGGAGAGAATTTCACAATCAAATGGGTGATTTCGGAGTATTTTTCTCAGCGCCCACTAATCGCGTCACCCGCGCAGTGCACGTAGGACTGCCATTTTGTGTGCCCAACGGTGGCAGCCCCTCACCATTGAGGAAAATGTTTGGACCCACCAGGGCCATTTATACATTTGGTTGTGCTTTGTGTGCAGATTTGCAGATTTTCTGAACTTTCTTGATATTTGATGCCTGGATAGGCAGTTGGAGAACTGTCTCATGCTTACCACAGCCATGCTCAGGGGAAGGCCTGGGCTTGGTGGGCAATACTGCTAGTGGGTGGACATTTATGGAAACGTTGTGCCTGGACAGGCATGTGGAAGGCTGTAGCTCCGCTGTCATTCAGTTGCAAAGACTAGGTATGGACAGTGCTGTCAATTTTGTCTGTGGGTAGTACCCTTGCCCATTTCTGTACGTTGCTTGCTACCATTCCTCGCCCTAGTTGGGGGTTATTTTTCCAGTGCCAACACTCTGGAGCGTCCTGTCAAAAAGGTGGACACGCCTCGCACTGGGCCAGTGCGGACAACTACGTTGGGACTGTATTCTTCTCCTGCCCGCGGTTGCCTACTTGCGGCCTCTGAGGACGTGAGGGGTGCCTGTGCAGTCCACAGCCATGGTTGACAGCGATGGTGCTCAAGGAGGGGTGGCTCAATTTGCACCTGGTGTGAAACCCCCTGTCAGGACTGTTCTCAGACAAGAGGGCATGCTGGCACCCATGCCGGAATTCGACATGTCTGGCGCTCCATAGAAACTAGGCCCAAAGTGGCTTCTGTGGGTCAAGAAATTAGAAATGTACTTTAGGGCTACTGGAGAGACCGAGGATGAAGCAAAGGTAGCAACTCTACTGTATGCTGCAGGCTCAGAAGTCCATCGGATTTATGAATCCTTGAACACTCCTGCTGTCACATATCAGGCTGTCAAAGATGCCCTCAAAGAATACTTCCTCCCCCTGGCCAACCAGGTTTTTGATCGGTTTGTAATGTATGGGGAGAAGCAGCATGAGGATGAGTCTCTGGACAGTTTCTGAGGGAGACTGTGGCACCTGGCTAGCACGTTCCAGTGGGAAAACGAAGAGGGGATGGTTAGGAATCAGCTCAACCAGGTATGCAGTTCTGGCAGACTACGGCACCAGGTGCTCTGTGAACCAGGGCTAACTCTGATGCAGATCCTTGACATGGCGAGGGCGTATGAACTGGCTGACAGCTGTGCCTCGAGAATTGATGCGGCAGTCAAGTCAGGGTGGAGTGAAGAGGCCTACGCCGTCGGGCATACAGCGAACTCCGGGTCCCAGCGATCAAGATGGACTCAAAGGAAAGCCGAGCCACTGCAGAAAATTGACCTGCCACAGCAGTGTCAGAAGTGTGGGTACGGTCTCCCGCATTCCAGCGACTGCCCCGCAAAAACGAGGGTGTGTGGGCGATGCAGTACCGCCAGACATTTGCCAGAATGTGCCGGGCAGCAAACCCAGTGACTTGAGAGGCCCAAGTAGATCTAACAATGGTGGCCAGTGTAAACAGAAGAGCGTGGCCGCCGTGGAACAGGATCTCAAAGAACTGGACATCGCTGAGGAAGAGGAGGAGGAAGTAGAGTTCTTCTTCATCTCGAACATTGATGCCATCTCGAAGAAGCGTCGACAGCCCACATGCCTGGTCAACATCTGTGAGACTCCCACACCGGTCATCATAGACACAGGTCCATCAGTGTGCGTGATGGCCTCAAAACACTATGAGGCACTGCCTGGACCACCAGCTTGGACGAGACCAAGTCCAAAATATATTTGTCTTGTCTGCAGACTCTCTCTCTCTCCTAGCCATTCCCTTACCGTGGCTACTATCTATCGGCCACCTGGTCAAATTTCCTCCTTCCTCTCTGAGTGGGCTGACCTCTCCTCCGCACTCCTGTCCTCAACCACTCAACTCATGAAGCGTGTGTCAGTTGAGGCTTTCGCTGCTACCTTCTCGCCCCCCCTGCCCCTTCGGCTGACTCCCACCCTGACACAGCCCTCTCAATGCTCCACTCTGCTATATCTGTTACTCTTGATATCCTTGCCCCCGTCATGAGAATCCGCCTGAAGCCCAAAGCCAAATGTAACTCCTGGTATGACTCGGATCTCGCCACCCTAAAACGCAAGTGCAGGGTTGCAGAGAGGAAATGGCGTGCTTCATGTTCATCCTCTGACAAACTGGCCTGCCGCCTGCTCCAAAGGCAGTACCGGCTCTCCGTTCTCACCAAGAAGAGAGCCCTTATCCAAGCCCGCATCTCTGAGGCATCAAACAACTCCGCCGAACTCTTTAAAATCTGCAAGGAGCTGGCCAACCCTGTTGCAGTCTCTACCTCTCCTGTCCCCTCCCAGGCCCTCTGCACTGCACTGGCCTCTCACTTCGTCTCTAAAACTCAGGACATCCTGTCCTCGCTCTCCTCCTTTCACCTCCCTCCCTCCCTACCCGGCCCTTCCTCTGGCCCTTCTGCGGTCACCCCTCCTCCCTCTTTCTCTGCCTTTCCACCTTTCTCTGCTGACGAGGTTTCCAGACAAGTCCGATCAATGAAAGTCTCGTCTAAACAGGTTCACCCCTGTTCCTCCAAAACTATCAAGGACCACATCGACTCCCTGGCTCCTGCCCTGGCTGACTTTTGCAACCACTCCTTCGCCTCTGGAGTCTTCCCTTCCCCCCTCAAGCACTCCCTTGTGCACCCTCTTCTCAAGAAACCCTCCTCCGACCCCTCCTGCCCGGCTAACTATCGCCCTATCTCCATCACTCCCTTCCTGGGCAAGCTCCTGGAGAAACTGGCCATCTCCCAGCTTAACCTCCATGCTGAATCTGTTGGTAGTCTTCATGACCATCAATCTGGCTTCAGAGCTGCCAGAAGCACGGAAACTGCTCTCCTGAACATCCGTGAAGACCTGCTCTTGAACCTCGATTCCAACACTCCGTGTGTTCTCATTCTGCTCGATCTCTCCTCTGCCTTTGACACTGTCAACCATGCCATCCTGCTCAACCGTCTCCGGGAAAACCTGGGTATCACTGGTCAGGCTCTGGCGTGGCTGACCTCTTTCCTTTCAAATCGACCCTCCCAGGTCCAACTGGGGTCCTTCCTCTCCGACATCTTTTTCTCCACCTGTGTTGTCCCCCAGGGATCTAATCCCTCTCCCTGGCTGTTCAACCAGTATCTGGCACTCCTTGCCCACCGCATCGCCGCTCTCTGCCCTAATTTCCAGTGCTATGCGGACGATACCCAGCTCATTTTCAGGCTACCCTCAGCCTCCCCCTCTCCTTCCCTCATCTCTGACTGTCTGTCTGCTATCCAAGAATGGTGTGCCGCCAATGACCTCTGCCTTAATGCCAGTAAGACTGAGATTCTACTCATCGGTACTCCCACTCCCTCCTTCCCTGCAGCTCTCTGGCCTGCCTCCCTTGGCCCCCTCCCTGCTCCTACCTGCAAGGCAAAAAACCTTGGGGTCATCTTCGACTCCACACTCTCCTTCTCTCCTCATATTTCTGACGTCGCCAAGAGGTCACACTACCAGCTGCACCTCCTCAGAGGTATTCTTCCCTTCCTCTCCTTCCCCCAGAAGCTCACTGTCTCCCGAGCCCTGGTTCTCTCGAAGCTGGACTACTGTAACAGCCTCTATCTTAATCTGCCTGCCTCCACTCTCCGCCCTCTGCAACTCATCCAGAACAGAACTGCGAGACTTGTCCTTGGCCTCAAGCCCAGGGACCGTATCTCTCCAGGACTGAAATCTCTACACTGGCTCCCAGTGGCTGCGAGGATAAAGTTCAAAACCCTCTGCATTGTCCACAAGGCCTTCTGGGGCCTGGGTGCTAAATACCTTCAACTCTCTCTTCCCAAATATCTTCCTTCCCGAGCCCTTCGCTCATCCGCCTCCAATTCCCTCAGGGTTAGCCGCTTCTCGAAGCAACGAGCTGGGGGTAGATCTCTCTCCGCGGCAGGGGCCTCCCTCTGGAACAGCCTTCCTGCCTCCCTGAAACTTGAGGAGAACCATCTCCGGTTCCGGAAGCACCTCAAAACCTTCCTCTTTGCTTCTGCTTTCTCTCTCCCTCTCCCCTGCTGAACAGCTAATTAATTCTTCACTGAAACTGCACTTATCCTGCAACTGGACCACTCTAGACAGCCTCGGTCCTTGGCCCAGCCACTCTCCTCTTGCACTGATGCCCTGGAACCCCTTTGCACTGCGGCACTGTCTCTGTATCCCTACAGCCCCCCCCCTTCCCCAGCACTTGCTCTGCACTTACCTGGCACTTGCCACCAGCTGGCCCTATTTATTTATTTATTTATTACTTTACGCCACTTACCTTGTACTGCACTTCCCCCCCTCCCCTTCCCCTTGCACTTTTCCCCCTCCCCCACCCCTGCACTTGCGCGATCTGAATGACACCTGGCCTAGTAGGATCGTTGTCTGTCTCCCCTTGTCCCTCCCCTCCCTGCCTCGTCGCGCCTTGAAACACCTGTGTATAGGTGCGTTACAAATACCATATCATATCATATCATATTTGTTTGGGGGAGACCATCCAATTCCCCTCCATGGGGTATTTACAACCTCCATCACGCACGCCAACCGCTCAATCAAGGCCAAGATCTTTGTGACCAACGTCAGCCCACACTCTCTGCTGAGTTGCACAGCGTCAAAGGTCCTGGATATGGTGCATTTTGCAATCTCAGTATACTAATCGGACACCCATGGCCTCATCGAGCGGTTTCCAGGACTATTTGACGGGGTAGGCAAGCTAAAAGGGGAGCCGATACACCTGCAAATCGATGAATCAGTGAGGCCAACGGCGCTGAAACACTGACGCATTCCTTTTCATCTGAGGGCGCAGCTGGAGCAAGAGCTGCAAAATCTCATAGACCTGGACATCCCTGAGAGGGTGGAGGGCCCTACACTGTGGGTGTCTCCCATAGTCGTGCCGACAAAACCAAAACAACCGGGGGCGGTACGGATTTGCGTGGACATGAGGCTGCCCAACCTGGCCATTACGAGGGAACGACACCTGACGCCAATGCTGGACGATGTGGTAGGGGAGTTGCAGGGTGCCAAAGTATTCTCAAAGCTAGACCTGCACTCAGGTTACCACCAGCTCGAGCTCCATCCGGACTCTCGGTATATCACTACCTTCACCGCCCACAATGGCCTGTATCAATATAAGAGAATTAGCTTTTGGCATATCCTGAGCCGCAGAAGTGTTTCAGAATGTGATCAGAGGTGCCCTTGCAGACCTGAGTGACGATATCCTGGTATATGCATCAACGGAGAGGGAACACCTGGTCAAGCTGGAGACGGCGCTGGAGAGGATTCATCACCTGGGACTAATCCTGCATTGTGAGCAATGCTAGTCCTTGAAGGAGAGCATTGAGTTTTTCGGGTTCGTTTTTTACGCAGGGGGAATATTACCAGACCCATAGAAAGTTAAAGACATTCAGGAGGACAGGGCCCCGGACACTCCCTCTGAGGTGCACAGCTTCCTGGGGATGGTGAACTACTGCGGGAGGTTTATTAGGAACCTTGCCTCCCTCTCAGAACCACTCAGGGCCTTCACGAAAAAGGATGCCGCCTAGACATGGTCAGCAGAGGAGCAGAAAGCTTTCAACACCATCAAGGCTGCGCTCACCAGTGATGAAACAATGACATTCTTTGACCCCGAAAAAGAATCAGAGCTGGTCGTGGATGACAGTCCGGTAGGTCTAGGTGCTCCTCCAACTAGACCTTCAAGGACAGATGCGGCCCATAGCCTACGCCAGCAAAGTCCTTACAGACAACGAGCAACTATTCTATCAGATTGAGAGAGAAGCACTGGCCATTTTGTGGGGCTGCAAGCATTTTCAGTTATACATCCTGGGGAAACCTGTCTCAGTTGTCACGGACCACAAGCCCCTGATTCCCATCATGACTGGGGCATCCTCCAAACCTCCCCGAGGATTGAGAGGTGGATGCTCAATCTCATGGAGTATGGGGTGAAGCTGCAGTACATACCAGCATGAATAATGCAGCGGACTACCTGTCCCACCACCCAAAGGGCATCAGCCCACCAAAAGTGCAGTCGGGTGGAGACTGTGCCGAGGTCATTCGGCATGTGGTAGAAGCAGCCATTCCTATTGCCTTGACACTAGAGGAGTTGGCTGAAGCCTCAGGGGCCGACGAGTGTTTCCAGATGGTTCAAACAGCCATAGGCTGTGGGGACTGGAAATTCCCGAAAAAGAACTGCTGCGCAGCAAGACCTGCAGGGACTGTGGCGAGCACATCACAAACTATCTACATCAGATGAAGGGCTGTTATTGAGGGGAAGACAGATTGTGGTCCCATGGAAGCTGGTGGACAGGGTATTGGAATTCGCTCACAGCGGCCACAAAGGCACGTGCCTGAGAGCTAAGGTCTGGTTCCCAGATCTGGAAAGGAGGGTCGATGAGCACGTACAAAGGTGCGTCTGGTGTCAAGAGGCCACCCCAGTGGCCAAAGAACCCTCTATCGAGTACATGGATGTTAGGGAGAATTCTCCAGAATGGCTGATTTCCCTTATCTATTGAGTCCCTCAGCAGCTTTGCTGGATTTCTAGGATTTATCTTTTTCACCTGGTAAGATTGTGAGCCTTCTTTTCCCACTCTTACATGTTTTTTTGGCTATTTGTTGTACATTTTTGTGTTCATAGACTGTGGAGTCTCACCTACTCCATAGGCATCATCTTTTTACTGTGTGTCACACAGCACCTTTAATGCAGTGACACAGGGATGTCTTTTAGACTTCCCACTTTAAACTCCATTTTCTGGGACTGACTACTGTCTCCTAGAACATGTAAAGTTGCCATTGACTTTACTAAGCTTTCTAGATTTACTTATTAAGAAGTCACATCAGCAGTTTGTGACCACTCTTTTTCATAAAACTACTGATAAGAACACCTTATTACACTATTCTAGTTTTCACACAGCGGGTCTTTGCCAGAACTTACCGTACGGACAGTTTTTACGGATACGGAGAAACTGTACCAAAAAGGATGAATATAAAAAACATGCAGAGGATCTAAAAGGAAGGTTACTGAATAGAGGCTATCCACATAAATTAGTCAAGTATAATTTGAAAAGAGCGTTGAATAGGAACAGAGATGAATGCCTTGTACCAAAAGGAAAAAAGAAACAGAAGAGATTAGTGTGTGTTACCACTTTTAATCCAGTAAGTAATGAAATTAAAAGAATTGTGAATCGGAACTGGGATATAATCAAGCAACCAGGAAGCCTTTCGAAGAAACCTATTTTTGCTTTTAAAAAGAATCAAAATCTTAGACAACGTTTAGTGCATACGTATAGAGATTTGAACTCTGAACAAACTGTACTGAATCAATGGGAATTACCCCCAATTAGAGGCCATCATAAATGTGGAAACTGTGTGTCCTGTCCATTATAAGAGACAGGACAAGAGTTCAATCATGGGACGATAAAATGGAAAATGAATACACATACAAACTGTCGCACTAAAAATGCTATTTACATCATTAGATGTCCCTGTAATCTTCTCTATGTGGGTAAAACAACAAGGGAGGTTAGACAGCGTATAGGTGAACACCGCAGTTGTATCCGGAATAAGGTAGCTGAGAAACCCTTGGTGGACCATTTCAGTCTCAAACAACATAAAGACACTGATTTAAGATGGTTTGTGTTACAAACCATAAAGATTCCAAAAAGAGGAGATATATCGACCATGCTCCACAAATTGGAACAACGATGGATATATCGTTTAGACACAGTGAAGAATGGCCTCAACATTTCAGTTGAATGGGGAGCACTGATCACACACTAATGGATGATTTATGTGGATCGGGCTCAGTTTATACTTTAGCAAATCTTAGAATATGAGACCAATATTCGTGTTTTTACCTAACTACAGGACCAAGAGATGAACACTTACTGTATTGCGAGGCGATAATAAAGAAGCGCTCACCAATATATATTGTACCATTGATATGGAGTACACACAAGTAAGTGAATGATCTATAGTCTACACATGGATTTCGAGTAATAGTCCTAACATTGTGACTACAAGGAACGGCGAATGAGCCGATCTGGAAACCAATAATGCAATTCAGCAATTGTATCTAGTAGGTATCTACATCTACTCTGTTTTGCTTTGGATGAACATGCAAATGTGCGCAGACATGCTAGGGGTGAATAAGAGCAAAGACGGGCTCGCAAAGCAATAAATACGAAGTAAGTAGTCCCTTTTTAGTGTTAATATATTGAGTATTAGAGGGAGTCCTCTTCCTTCCTCGATTGCTACAAACGAAGTAAGTAGTCCCTTTTTAGTGTTTACATATGGAAGACTAGAGGCAGTCCTCTTTCTTCATCGACTGATAAGCGAGTATAAGTAAACACACGATACATGCACAAAAATAGCGCCGGAAGACGAGCGTGACACGGCACTCAGACGGGCTCTGAAAACAGTACAAACAAGGTAAGCAGGAGAGGGTTGATTGTAGTCCGGTAAGAAATAAGTGGGAAATAGAATAGAGGGAGTGTGTTCAATATTTAAGAACTTTAAAGACAGGTATTTGACACTCTATAAACTAACTAAAAGTGCACATGAGTGCTTACATTCAGATGGGAGTCAGTGGATACGAGAAACAGTGAAGGGCTATGACAGGCCATATAGATATCAACGTAAATGTCAATTCTGGAGTT
The DNA here is from genome assembly GCF_040938575.1 of Ambystoma mexicanum. NCBI lineage: Eukaryota > Metazoa > Chordata > Amphibia > Caudata > Ambystomatidae > Ambystoma > Ambystoma mexicanum. The sequence continues at coordinate 659,304,532 of NC_090924.1, forward strand.
GAACCTAGAAGGAATTGTTTATCACAATGATATGAGTTCTTAAAAAAGGCCAGATCTTAGTGTGCTTCCCAAAATCTGTTTTTCAGATCCAATTGTAGGATTATCATCAGAGCGGTACATTGTGGCTGCAGTTTGATAAGAAAACCCTCTGTACAGAATACGTTGAATAACAGGTGTAAGTATTACTAAAGTCCACCCTTAATAGTCTTTCCACTTCCTTATCAATAATTGTGAAGGTTATCAACTATTCCCCTGAACGAATCCCCTTTCCCTGTAGGAACTATTTTTAATAGCCCTGTCTAATATGAAGAACCTCTCTTGAAGAGTCCATATGAAATGCATTGATTCATGAACACTGCAACAGAATCAATTTGAGTAAGTACATTAAGTGAAAATTATGCTTATACTGGTTTATTTGCATCTTAGATGTGGACAGATTAGGGTGGCCATTATGCATAGATGTAGATAGGATTAATCCGGTAATCAATTCAATGAGTGTCAGGAAATGTATCACTCATAGATATTGATACAATGATTTACAATGATTACTGTTTAGAATCTTTTCTTCACATTAAATGTGACAAAAATAAGAGGGAATAGCGTATGGCATGAAATAGAATATATGAATGTTAGATTGATGTTAAGTGAGTTTCGTTGATATTCTGTATTGTATTTTAGGTGGTGATACTCACCCTACTTGAGGCTTACGGGAATAAGGCAACTCCCGATTTTCTGTCCTGAAGAAGGTTGCAAGATCCAAGGGGCAACAAATGTGGATGGCCCGAAAAGACAACCGAAACACGTGTAGACATAGGTCTGTGTGATTAGGAACACACAGGCAGTACCATCACATGATTGGATAGAGGACTTTTGTTCACTGTGTAAATAGAATTTGAGGCTGTCCATATAGGATGCCAAAAGACAAAAAGATATATATGTTTTGACAACAAAGTAACGAGTGGAAAGAATGGTAGGAGTGAATCAGTATGAATGCATGATGCAGATATTTGTTTTTGTGAAAATGTTTCATTTTATATTTTATATGAAATTTTGATATGCGAATAAAGGTTTTTAGAAATCAACAAATGGAACATTTATTGGTATTTATAAATAAATAAATGTATTGGGAGGCTATTCCCTGTTCTGTTGGTCCAATATTATATTGATTGTTGTATGACGCCTGGAGAACCAGGGACTTTAATCAGGCACCCTTTTTTTGTATAATATTGTAACAAAGCCTGCAAGATTACTGTTAGAAAACCAAACACAGTACACCACCGTCCATTAATAATTATGCATACAGCACTCTGTCCTTCTCATTTTTAATCCCAATAAAAATGTTACGTAAACTTCAATTTCCATAATTTCTGCAAATTCCATGGTTAGATTGTTTCAACGGAAAATCGCTCTGTACGACATATTACACAGTTTCAGATAACCTTGGCAGAAAATATACACTCTGAATGTAGTTAAAGTTATCTTTTCTTTTTTTTCTATTTTTCACAATGTATGTCCTTCGAGCAATTCATGCGTAACGGTCAAGGCTACATTACAATAAGCATTTGTCCTGTTGAAAGGGAGACAAGTTAGGTTTCGATTTCCAAAAGATATGTGGCAAAAAATAGCATTGAGGTGGGACAGTGTTAGGATTTTATCGTGCATTTCGCAATGTAATTCCCTTAGGACTCCATGGGAATGGGGAAGTGGAAACACCGGCACCATCTTGTAATGTTGCCGGTGTTTCCACGTCCGCCTGCAGGCGGGTGGTGTTAAACCTGCCAGTTCAGACCTGATGGGAATGACACCTCCTGCCTGCAGAACTCGAGATCACCCAGTCCGGAAACAACAGTGGTGGCGGGTTTACCGCCACCGTTATTTCCGGACCCAGTGACTCGTAATGAGGCCCAGTGTGTCAGACGGCTGAGCATACGTGGGTGGCAGGGCCATGTTAAGCACGTTTGGAGCCCTGGGCATGGATATATATGGGGCCTCCCTCCAGCAAACCAAAGGAATTACTTTACAACTTTTAAAAAGATTATAAGTGGGCCATGGTTTTCAAATAGTGTTTCCATTAGATATTAAAAGAGTAAAGCATACGTTTAAAACTTTAAAGAGTAGAGCAGACTTTAAAATACGCTTGTCCGAGTACTGCACAATGTGGTCCAGTCCATTGTATCTTCTACGTGTTCCAGTCAAATGTCCTACATAAGAAGAAAGATCAAGTAATGGGCTAAACAATGCCACTGGTATGCGAGGAGGCAAATCTTACAGAACACAGTACAGTTATGAAAGAGATATGGATGCATTCTGTGTTTGGGTTGTGGTCACTGTGTAGATTATTCGGTAGGTTACTGTATTATTATGTATTGGTTGTGGGCAGTTATTAGAGCCTTGGGTGCAGATTCATCAAAGAGTTTGTCCATTGGGTGGAAGTACTGCAATACTATGTGAACTGAAGTGGATAGGGGTTAGGTGGCTGTGTTGTGTTTCTGGTTTGTGGTAAGTGGGTAGATATTTGCATGTATGGCTGTATTATGCTGTGGTGGTTGAGACCAGGGTCTAGAGTATTGAGTACATGGCTGGAGGCTGTAGACTGTAGGGTATGCAATCAAGAGTGTAGGCTGTAGGTACAAGCACCACAGTATAATATAGCTATGCATTGAACATTATGATACTGGTATGTGGATTGCAGAAATATGTGTACAGACTGCAATTTGGAGATTATAAAGAAGTATGACACTAATAATTTTATACTTACTGTTTGTATTGTTGAGGGCCTATGCAGTTTTTGAGCGTGGTATTTGGAAATGTAGGAGTAATCGTTGTTTCATTCTCTGTGGTAAAAGAAAACATAACATGTTAGGGTAGGTACTTCATCATTTTGTAGATCATTGCAATGCAGAAATGTCTATACTTTGTGGACCCTCATAATTAGTACTTCATAAGTACCATGCTTTAAACAAGTGTACTATGCAATGGGCGCAGTTCCTGTGTTTCTTCGCATAATCATTAGGTCTGTGGGAAAAAGAAAAACCACACAAGATAAAATAAAACTTCTACATTCATTTGTTACTATGTTGCACAGTATGTTTTAATAATGTGTTCACTAGTTACAGCAATGTTTAAGGTGCACTGTTTCAGTAGTAGGAATTGAAATGGTGTATGATTTGTCTTTTTGAAGTGGTGGCAGTATGGTTGCAGTTAGATACCAGTTGGCGCATTCTAACTGTTTATCTGTTTCCTCTTTTTAGCAGTATTTCTTTATGCATTTGGTTGGTACTGATGTTTTGTAAGTATTGTGGCATTGCACTGTGATTTTGCAGAATTGTGGGGAGAGTTAGATACCTGTTGGCTTATTCTAACTGTTGATAGTTTGGAAGTTGTTGAGGGTATGATTGTAGCACTGTGGTTGATGAAGGTTCAGTTTGGCAGTTTGAATGCTACAAGTAATATTGAAGTATTATGGTTGCAGTTAGATACCAGTTGGCGTATTCTACCTGTTTACAGTTTCTCATTTTTGCAGGGTATGTTTAGAAGGCTTGTGCGTTCTTGTTGGTACATTTACATTTTTCAATATTCTGAAGTGCTGTTGCAGCACTATTGGTGTACTTAATAATATTTGCATATTTCTTGCATTGGTATAGGCATTGTTAGACAGTTGTTGCCTTATTCTAGTAGTTGGTGGTTTGAGAGGTTCCTGAGGACAGTTTTAAACCCTCATACTCAGTACTTTTTTAAGTACTATGTAGGAAACCATATTAGTGTGATTCTTGTACACTTTCGATTTTTTTACTGTAATCATTGGGACAATGGGGAAGAAATCGTATAGCAGGCAAACAGATGTATTTGTTGGACAGTTGCAGTATGCTAAGTTGTTCCAGTTACGCAGAGTAGAAGGTAATTTATTTTGTTGCAATTATATATGTACTGGTGGGTGTTGGGGAGTAGGTTATTCTAATTTAGTAGATCAGTGAGTACATTTTGGTTTCAAGAATATTAAGTAGGCATTTGCAAGATTTGCTGGTAATCTCTGCTTTAGAGTAATGGAAGTATCATTGCATTCAAACCATGCACATTGCTTTTTAATATATGCAGTATAATGACCTGCATTGGTGTGTCCCCTGTGTGATAGATATTGGCCACTGTTGTGAAGGCTTTCTTGCCAAGTGATTCTTGTCCATGTGTGAAACTAGTAAGCTTGCAGTTCTTTTTGGTTCCATCTGCATTGTATCTTAAAAGCATTAATATTATTTATTGGCTATGTGATTGTATCTGTAAGGTGGAATGATTATCGGAATTACAAGTAGTACATAATATGCTATGATATGCATTTTGTCCGAGTTGTTAAAATGGAATGGATTCCTAGTTAGGCATAGGTACATAGATAAAGCGCTCGTTAGGGAATTGTTCCTGCATCACATGGTTGCAGAAAGTTCATGTATGTTTCCACATGTATGATATCTGGAAGATTTCATTTATAGGTATGTTTTTGATTTCCAGTACTTGTAGTAAGTATATTAGACATTCCTGTGGATCTTCTTGTGTGTTTAAAGCGAATCTCACCATTCCAGCACAGTAGCCCAATTACCTGCCTTATTCCTGAGACACTCTAAGGGCCTCATTACGAGGCAGGCGCTGATGGAATGAGGGGGCCGGTACGGGACTGGCCCCCTTCATTCCGTCGGGGCGATTGCAAGCTTCCCATCGCGGGACCCAGATCACACGCCTGGTAAAACCAGGCATGCTTTCCGGGTCCCGCAAGAGGAAGAAGGAGGTAACAACGGGACACCTGTAATGTGCCCGTTGTTACCTCCCTCTCCATTCCCATTTGAGCCCTATGTGTACTTTCTGAAGGGATTTCACAAGTGACATATTTGTGGATGAACTGCAAAACTGTCCTGACCAAATTTAGGAGCGTTTTTAATCCACAAAAGCATGTGGATGTGCGGTGCTCCTCTGGCTTGATATTCTTTTCTCCAAAAGAAGTGCTCCACTTCTCCGAGGGGAGGAAGTGTTTTATTACAAATGAAGTGCAGCATGGCAATAAAGCGATGATGGAAGTACCTTGATACATTTAGAGGATCAACAAAGCAGAGTTCTCCTGGTGTTTTCATGTCTATACCTGTTTTGTTCTTGTTTTTGTTTGCTATGCGTAGGAACGTGTGCCAGTTTTCCCATGCATGCTCTGCACAACGTAAAGTGACAAACCATGTGGGCGGGCCAAGGATGCGTAGCATACACCGTGCATATGCATGCTGTCGGAACCAGTATTCTTTCTTACCATGCATGTTTGCCAAGAGATTTCGAATACTTGACTGTAAAACGTTGTCTTTCTCTTGCACCTTTTGAAGTAGCTGCGTAGCAGATATGTTTTGAAAATTGGAACCTGTTTTCAATGTGTGTGCAACTCCATAACATAGAGTTGCTAGTTCACTTTCAAAGAGGAGGTAGAATATGTATTCCATGTTTTGTCTAAATCTAGGGTCTTCAGAATACATTTACAAAGAGTGGTATTCTGATGTTGTTATGTGTGTGCATTTTTCATCGTATCTTCCACCTTTTCCTATAAGAAAAAGTAGAGGAAAGGCTTGTGCTTCTACACTTTTTTCCTATACACTGATTGGCGATCCTTTGGCTTGCTGCATTTGATGTTTCCAGTGCATCGTCTATGGTGTCTTTGGAGTGCAGTGGGTGAATTGTATAGTGGTCTAAAATATTGGAGGCTGCAGTAGGATCTAGAAGTTAAAATTGGACATTTGTGGAAGAGTCCTGGATTATTTTGGTTGCTTCTCTCAGGTTTTCTTCAATGTTTATTTCTTGGTAGTATTCATTGTTTGTCTTTAAGGTATTGCAGGGCTTTTCTAACTTTGTTTAAGTCCACTAGTTGCTGCCAAATTGTTTTGTCTTTTGTAAGTACACCATTCACCAGGATAATGAAAGATTGGTCTATTGGATGTTGCACTCCTAGAGTGTCAACATTTTCTTTCTGATCTAATAGCAAATAAACTACTAAGAATGACTCTTAGTAATTCAGTTGGAGGCAATTTTGCAGTTTTTGGTTGTAGTCGTATTATTGCTTAAAATGGGTGTACTGTTTGGATTATAATGGTCTCATACAAAGTAAGCGGTTGGAGTGCGTTTGGCAGTGGGAATATTTCCAAATTATTACTGATAGCCCATGAAGGCATTTGGTTATTGTCAAGTTTTGCAGTGAAGTATGTGCACAGTATTTAGGGGTTAGTAATTTTGTATTTGTTTTCTTCTATAAATTAGAGAGCTAATTGGAACCATTGGGATTCCTCTTTATCTTCTATTTTCTAAATTATGTGGGAAATTCATAGAATTCAGCGCACAAGTGGCGCACGCGGCTGGTGCACAGTGTGCGCGTGCGACAGTCTGCGCCAGCCGCATGCGCCAAAATCCATTTCCGCGCATAGTGTATTCATGGTTTTTAACATCCATTACCAGCCATGGCGCAGAGTTGAGCAGGGACCCTGCAGCAGCGCCAGTTATGCCCCCAATCCCTCCCCGTGCGCCATGTACAGCGCAAAAATCCCGTACATGGCGCACAGGCCCCCAACCACGAAAACGCCTGTAAAACTCCCCGTGCACCCCTCCGAATACATGTACCCCCACCCACCCAGCAGTGATGGGCACCTGCCAGCAGGCCCCGACTCATGTCCCCCAGCACCCCCACCCCCAGCAGTGAGCCTCAGGCCCCGACTCATGTCCCCCAGCACCCCCACCCACCCAGCACTGATGGACACCTGCCAGCAGGCCCCGACTCATGTCCCCCAGCACCCCCACCCCCCCAGCAGTGAGCCTCAGGCCCCGACTCATGTCCCCCAGCACCTCCACCCACCCAGCAGTGATGGGCACCTGCCAGCAGGCCCCGACTCACGTCCCCCAGCACCCCCACCCACCCAGCAGTGATGGGCACCTGCCAGCAGGCCCTGACTCATGTCCCCCAGCACCCCCACCCCCCAGCAGTGAGCCTCAGGCCCCGACTCATGTCCCCCAGCACCCCCACCAACCCAGCAGTGATGGGCACCTGCCAGTAGGCCCGACTCATATCCCCCAGCACCCCCACCCCCCAGCAGTGAGCCTCAGGCCCCGACTCATGTCCCCCAGCACCCCCACCCACCCAGCAGTGATGGGCACCTGCCAGTAGGCCCGGACTCATGTCCCCCAGCACCCCCACCCCCCAGCAGTGAGCCTCAGGCCTCGACTCATGTCCCCCAGCACCCCCACCCACCCAGCAGTGATGGGCACCTGCCAGCAGGCCCGACTCATGTCACCCAGCACCCCCACCCCCCAGCAGTGAGCCTCAGGCCCCAACTAATGTCCCCAGCACCCCCACCCACCCAGCAGTGATGGGCACCTGCCAGCAGGCCCTGGCTCATGTCCCCCATCACCCCACCCCCAGCAGTGAAACTCAGGCCCCAACTCATGTCCCCCAGCACCCCTACCCACCCAGCAGTGATGGGCACCTGCCAGCAGGACCCGACTCATGTCCCCCAGCACCCCCACCCACCCAGCAGTGATGGGCACCTGCCAGCAGGCCCCTGACTCATGTCCCCAGCACCCCCACCCCCCCAGCAGCGAGCCTCAGGCCCCGACTCGTGTCCCCCAGCACCCCCACCCACCCAGCACTGATGGACACCTGCCAGCAGGCCCCGACTCATGTCCCCCAGCACCCCCACCCCCCAGCAGTGAGCCTCAGGCCCCGACTCATGTCCCCCAGCACCCCCTCCCACCCAGCACAGATGGGCACCTGCCAGCAGGCCCCAACCCATGTCCCCCAGCACCTTCACCCCCCTGCAGTGAGCCTCAGGCCCGACTCATGTTCCCCAGCACCTCCACCCACCCAGCAGTGATGGGCACCTGCCAGCAGGCCCCGACTCATGTCCCCCAGAACCCCCACCCCCCAGCAGTGAGCCTCAGGCCCTGACTCATGTTCACCAGCACCCCCACCCACCCAGCAGTGATGGGCACCTGCCAACAGGCCCCGACTCATGTCCCCCAGCACCCCCACCCACCCAGCAGTGATCGGCACCTGCCAGCAGGTCCCAACTCATGTCCCAACAAACAACATGTCCTAACAAAACAGACCCATGTCCCTAAAGCCAACCCTAATCCCCCTTACCCCCCAATCCAAGCATGCAACCATCCACAGAACCCACACCCAAATTACCCATGACATGATAGTCAAAATGAACAACCGTGCCCATGCAGGAATGCACAACGTAGCCACACAGTGGCAACACGTGACTGAGGAAATGTTCATTGAGATATGCACAAAACCAATTACAGAACACAGCACCAATTCTGAAGTAATAAAAAATGTATTAAAAATATAAAGAACTGACTTGGAGGAATAGTTAAATGAAAATCAATGTACAATGACCGATGTAGAAAAAAAAATTGTAAATCCAATGAAGTTACAAAAAAGAAAATATCACGTAGAATAAATAAGTGGTCCATTGCCAATGTCCATAATATAAAAAAAATATTGATCCATGGGAATATAGAAAAAGAAAGTATGTACAAGTCTGCAACTATATACAATGTAAGTCCAAATGGTCCATGATCCACAAACAAAAGAAACCTACAAAAAAGTCCTATGAAGAAAAAACTATATACACACGAAGTGGAGCAATGTCCATTAACTCCAAATTAAAAGAAAAACAAAGGAAACATAACACTATCTAACTATATACAATGGCGACGGGCAGGTCCTGCGGCTCACTCTGTGATGTCCTGGGCCAGGGCATCATCGAACTCCATGTCGATGTCCCGGAGGCGGGCCTTTGCCCTGGCCCCGAGGTCTCACAGGGATGCACTCATGGCCTGTTCCAAATCCCTGCGAGTTGCCTCGAGGCAATCTGCCAGCCTCAATGCCCGACGCATGGAGAACTCCGCCCTGACCATGGTGAGCCACGCCTCTTCCGCCAGCCGCCGATCCGCATCTATGCGCTGGCCCAACCGCAGCAACACGGAAGACACTCCCATTTCAGGATTCTCCTGCCTTCTGGGCGATGCCTGCCCCTCTGATGTCAATGGCCCGAGCCATCACTGCTCCCACCTAGAGCCTGCTGCTGTTGCTGCTGTCCATGTGCCCTGTCCGATGCCTGCACATCCTCCATCTGCTGGACTCCAGTTGTTGGGGTGTCCACCTCTGCTGGACCGCCGACTCCCGATTGTGGCACGGATGGGATCTCCACCAAGCTGGCTGTGTTGGTCAGGCCAGGTCCACAAGAGGCCCTGGTGGAATCTGGGCCGGAAGACGGCAGGGAGAACGACTGGCGCATAGTCTCCACAGAGGAGGAGAGGTCTGCCAGAGTGCACGACACATGTAGGAACCCACCGACCAGGGCCCCTCCCAACAGTGACACGTCGCAACGCTGCTGTTCGTGATGGCGTGCGTGCTCCGCCCGGGAAGCATGCACGTCATCACGAATGTCACGCGTACGCAATGCAACACCTACCAGGACGGAGCCCATACGGTCGTGGGACCCCTCGTTCGCAGGTAGTGGAGAGGCAGATGACGTGGCACTCCCCCCTACCTGCGGACAGGCCTGGGACGGGGCATCCCTGCTGGTGCATGGTGGTTCAGTCACAGAGTCAAAGACAGCGACATGCACAGGCCCCTCCGCGGTGACCAGTGCAGCCTCCTGACCCTGGACCTGGACTGCACCACTTGCTCCAGTGGTACTACCCCCACCAGGCCCCATGTGCGGCTCAGTAGCGGGCTCCTCCTCCTCTGTGGAGACCACCAACCTGGATGTCTCCACACCGTCTTTCTCCATTGCAAGCCCCTGTGGGGGCTCACCCGGCCCTTCCGCTACAGCCGAAGTGGCAGACGCAGCACCAGCCCCTTCGCTCCCAGATGTTGCCAATTCCTGGGAGGGTGGCTGGGCCTTGCATCCCCACCCGGTGGAGGCATCCCTGCCGCTTGCCTCCACAGCACCGTCTCCGCCCTCTTCTTCACTTGACGCTGCGTCGAGGGAGACATAGAACACAAGCATCAGGGTAGAGTAAAATATTCCCCTAGACAGGAAGCAATAACACATGAGTGGCACTGTCAAATGTAACTTCCATCCTGTCCCTCCACAACACATGGGTGAACGCACACAACACACATGCAGAAACAGTCCCGGCGCCTACAATCAACATCAGCCTCTGGTAACCAAAATGTTGCCTTCAAACTCACATGCATCATGGCTCACACTGATCCCATGCACACACATCACCGGAGGGTCATGCATCATGGCTTGTACACCACAGACACAGTGGATAGACACAGTGGATACAACAGTGACGGCACTGCATGAGTGAATCTACATATCATCACTTCCCTTCCGTGTTTCTCCTTGGTCCCCTCCCTCCCTCCCGCCTCCAATCCTCCCAGCTCCCCCCTGATTGGCTGCCGGCCCGTGTGTTGTCTAGGCTAGGCTGCCTGCAGTCCACCGCACTCGCCACTTCCATCAGGCAGAGCCGGTGACACCAGGCCCCCAGATAAGGTATTGAGCCCTCCGTGGGCCGTGTGTTTGTTTTCCTGCCCATTCTTGGGATGCTGCCATTGTTTTTCCCCGTGTGTTCTCCCCAGCCCCCCTCTCTCCCCTTCCGTGTTTCTCCTTGGTCCCCTCCCTCCCTCCCACCTCCAATCCTCCCAGCTCCCCCCTGATTGGCTGCTGGCCCATGTCTCCTCCTCCTCTTACTGGTGCTACCAGGGCTGCCCCTGCCCGGCAGCCCCAGCGGCTAAGGGCCCCCTTAGGCAAAGGGCGGCTCCCTCCTTTGCGGCTCCCGGTGTGTCTGCAGGTGTCCGCAGGGGACGCCAGGGCCATTCCACCGCTTCATCTTGTGAGCTCCACCTGCTCCCCCGGCCCACCCCACCCCTACCTGTTCACTTCCTGGCAGTGCGGCTACACTTCTTTGTGTTCCGAATTTGTGGTAAACTAGGGTTTTTTCTCCCTCTGCAGGATTTTCAAACTTAGGTGGCCTCTCCACTGTGTACCTGATACCCCTTACTGTGTTCACCGTGTTCCGAATTTGTGGTAAACTAGGGTTTTTTCTCCCTCTGCAGGATTTTCAAACTTAGGTGGCCTCTCCACTGTGTACCTGATACCCCTTACTGTGTTCACCGTGTTCCGAATTTGTGGTAAACTAGGGTTTTTTCTCCCTCTGCAGGATTTTCAAACTTAAATGGCCTCTCCACTGTGTACCTGATACCCCTTACTGTGTTCACCGTGTTCCGAATTTGTGGTAAACTAGGGTTTTTCTCCCCCTGCAGGATTTTCAAACTTAGGTGGCCACTCCACTGTGTATCTTATACCCCTTACTGTGTTCACTGTGTTCCGAATTTGTGGTAAACTAGGGTTTTTTCTCCCTCTGCAGGATTTTCAAACTTAGGTGGCCTCTCCACTGTGTACCTGATACCCCTTACTGTGTTCACCGTGTTCCGAATTTGTGGTAAACTAGGGTTTTTCTCCCTCTGCAGGATTTTCAAACTTAGGTGGCCTCTCCACTGTGTACCTGATACCCCTTACTGTGTTCACCGTGTTCCGAATTTGTGGTAAACTAGGGTTTTTCTCCCTCTGCAGGATTTTCAAACTTAGGTGGCCTCTCCACTGTGTACCTGATACCCCTTACTGTGTTCACTGTGTTCCGAATTCGTGGTAAACTAGGGTTTTTCTCCCTCTGCAGGATTTTCAAACTTAGGTGGCCTCTCCACTGTGTACCTGATACCCCTTACTGTGTTCTGAATTTGTGGTAAACTAACGCCTGCCGCTCTCTTCCTATCCACTTGCGCTTGTCCTGTCTTCCCCCACCCACTCCCTCCTATTCTATGGTGCTCTCTATCTCACCAATCTTTTCTAACTGCTTCTCCATTGACTATCCTGCTCTCCTCACTAAATCTGGTAGGAAAAAGTTTAAAAAGGACATCCTGGTCTCCAACCCAGGCCTCCCTATCGCTGACACCTACACTAGTGCCTCCTCCAAGGAAACTCTCACTGACATCCTCTTTTTCGTGCCTTCTCCTGACCTATGGACCCTTCATATGGTCTCTGTGCTCTCTCCTTTCTCCTCTTCCCCCATTAATGGTGGGACCCGTTGGGATGTCCTCTTGGCTTCCTTTCACTCCTCTAAGGCCATCATTAATGTCTATGCTAATGGGACCGTCTTGGTCCAAGGCCCTCAGGCCAACCTTCACCTCTTCGATAGACGCTTCCCACGCCTCATCAACTTCCTCTCCTCTCCTGCTGTGCCCCCTCCTCTGTCCTCGACTAACTTGCCTCTTCCCTCCCTCCCCAGCCCCTCTCATGCTCCTTCTTTACCTCCGCAGGGCGTACCTCTGATCTGTACCCCTCCCCGGAAGTCCTTCAAAGATGGCAAACTTCTCCACATTGCCACTCTTAACTCTCGCTCTGCCGTCAAACATTCCTCTGATATCTGCCGCCTTCTTGAGGAACTTGACCTTGACGTACTCGGTCTCACTGAGACATGGTTCACGGCCAGCTCTGTCACCAGCTTTGACACACTCCTACCCGACGGTTACAAGATCCTCTCTGTGCCCAGGCCCAACCGCGCGGGGGGAGGTGTGGCCCTTATCTTCCCTGAGTGGATTCCTGCCACTGTTACTCCCATGCAGACCTACTCCTCTTTTGAATGTCTTGTCTGCCGACTCTCTCTCTCTCCTAGCCATTCCCTTACCGTGGCTACTATCTATCGGCCACCTGGTCAAATTTCCTCCTTCCTCTCCGAGTGGGCGGACCTCTCCTCCTCACTCCTGTCCTCAACCACTCAACTCCTCTTTCTTGGAGACTTCAACATCCACCTGGATGCCTCCTGTCCTCCCTCTGGACTCTTTCGCAACCTCTGTGACTCTCTCTCACTCTCTATTCTCCCGTCTGGGCCGACTCATTCTGCAGGGCACACTCTTGATGCCCTGATCTCCTCTGACCTTCCCCTCTCTGTCCCTCTCTCCACTCCTCTCTCCTGGAGTGATCACTTTCTCCTCTCCTCCCACCTCACCCTCCCTACTCCACAGGCAAAGCCACCCCCATCACTCCCACCTTCCTTCTCGGTCATCCGACCCATGAAGCGCGTGTCAGTTGAGGCTTTCGCTGCCACCTACTTGCCCCCTCCTCCCCCTTCGGCTGACTCCCACCCTGACACAGCCCTCTCCACTCTCCACTCCGCTATATCTGATACTCTTGATATCCTTGCCCCTGTCATGAGAATCTGCCTGAAGCCCAAAGCCAAATGTAACTCCTGGTATGACTCGGATCTCGTCACCCTTAAGCGCAAGTGCAGGGTGGCAGAGAGGAAATGGCGTGCTTCATGTTCATCCTCTGACAAACTGGCCTGTCGCCTGCTCCAAAGGCAATACCGGCTCTCCGTTCTCACCAAGAAGAGAGCCCTTATCCAAGCCCGCATCTCTGCGGCATCTAACAATTCGGCCGAACTCTTTAAAATCTGCAAGGAGCTGGCCAACCCTGCTGCAGTCTCTACCTCTCCTGTCCCCTCCCAGGCCCTCTGCACGGCACTGGCCTCTCACTTCATTTCAAAAACTCAGGACATCCTGTCCTCACTCTCCTCCTATAACCTCCCCCCCTCTATTCCCTGCCCTTCCTCTGGCTCTTCTGCAGCCACCCCTCCTCTCTCCTTCTCTTCCTTTCCCCTTTTTTCTGCTGACGAGGTTTCAAGACAAGTCCGATCTATGAAAGTCTCATCAAAACAGGTCCACCCCTGTTCCTCCAAAACTATCAAGGACCACATTGACTCCTTGGCTCCTGCCCTTGCTGACTTCTGCAATCACTCCTTCGCCTCTGGAGTCTTCCCATCCCCTCTCAAGCACTCCCTTGTGCACCCCCTTCTTAAGAAACCCTCTTCCGACCCTTCCTGCCCAGCTAACTATCGCCCAATCTCTATCACTCCCTTCCTGGGCAAGCTCCTGGAGAAACTGGCCATCTCCCAGCTTAATCTCCATGCTGAATGTGTTGGTAGTCTTCATGACCATCAGTCTGGCTTCAGAGCTGCCAGAAGCACGGAAACTGCTCTCCTGAACATCCGTGAGGACCTGCTCTCTAACCTTGACTCTAACATTCCATGTGTTCTCATTTTGCTTGATCTCTCTTCTGCCTTTGATACTGTCAACCATACCATCCTGCTCAACCGTCTCCGTGATAACCTCGGTATCACTGGTCAGGCTCTGACGTGGCTGACCTCTTTCCTCTCAAATCGACCCTCCCAGGTCCAACTGGGGTCTTTCCTCTCTGACATCTTCTTCTCTACCTGTGGTGTCCCCCAGGGATCTAACCTCTCTCCCTGGCTGTTCAACCAGTATCTGGCACTTCTTGCCCACCACATCGCCGCTCTCTGCCCCTACTTTCAGTGCTATGCGGATGATACCCAACTCATTTTCAGGCTACCCTCGGCCTCCTCTTCTCCTTCCCTCATCTCTGACTGTCTTTCTGCTATCCAGGAATGGTGTGCCGCCAACGACCTCTGCCTTAATGCCAGTAAGACTGATATTCTACTCATCGGCACTCCCACTCCCTCCTTCACTGCTGCTCTCTGGCCAGCCTCTTTGGGCCCTCTTCCTACTCCTACCTGCAAGGCAAAAAACCTTGGGGTCATCTTCGACTCCACACTCTCCTTCTCTCCTCACATATCCGAAGTATCTAAGAAGTCACACTACCAGCTACACCTCCTCAGAGGTATCCTTCCTTTCCTCTCCTTCCCCCAGAAGCTCACTGTCTCTAGAGCCCTGGTTCTCTCTAAGCTGGACTACTGTAATAGCCTCTATCTTAATCTGCCCGCCTCTACTCTCCGCCCTTTGCAACTCATCCAGAACAGGACTGCAAGACTTGTCCTTGGCCTCAAGCCCAGGGACCGTATCTCTCCAGGACTGAAATCACTACACTGGCTCCCAGTGACTGCGAGGATCAAGTTCAAAACCCTCTGCATTGTCCACAAGGCCGTCTGGGGCCTTGGGCCAAAATACCTTCAACTCTCTCTTCCTAAATATCTTCCTTCTCGAGCTCTTCGCTCATCCGCCTCCAACTCCCTCAGGGTCAGCCGCTTCTCCAAACAAACGAGTTGGGGGCAGATCTCTTTCCACTGCAGGGGCCTCCCTCTGGAACAGCCTTCCTACCTCCCTGAAACTTGAGGAGAACCACCTCCGGTTCCGGAAGCACCTCAAAACCTTCCTCTTTGCCTCCGCTTTCTCTCCCCCTCTCCCCTGCTAATACTACCGAAACTGCACTGAATCTGCAACTGGGCCATTCACCATTCTCGGCCCAGCCACTCTCCCCTGCACTGCCTCCACGGCAACCCCTGCACTACGGGACTGTGTCTGTATCCATACACCCCCCCTTCCCAGCACTTGTCTGCACTTACCTCGCACTTGCCACCAGCTGGCCCTTGTTATTTATCCTGTATGCTGTATGCTTATAACCCTGTACTGCACTTTCCCCTCTCCCTTCCCCCATGCACTTTTCCCTTCCCCTCTACCCTTGCACTTGCGTGATCTGAATGACACCTGGCCTAGTAAGATCGTTGTCTGTCTCCCCTTGTTCCCCCCCCTGCCTCGTCGCGCCTTGAAACACTTGTGTATAGGCGCGTTACAAATGCCTTATCATATCATAACATATCATATCACGGACATGTGTTATTCATCGATGGCATTTCAAAGTCACACACACACACTTCTCAGACGCACACACACATGTGCACCATACATGTACATGACAGCAGCGCCCATCCCTCACCCCCCCTCCATGTCCAAGAACAGAGACTGGCCTGCTTACATGTGTGCATTCTGCATACAGCTCCCCTTGTTCACACATTACTAGTCTGACATGCATGACCATGATGTCCCTGCACACACACATCCATACATGGCCTATGTCACAAATACAGGAAAGTATCAGACTACCAGCACACTGCAACATGCCCTGTCTCACACAGCAATGCTTGGCCACTTACCGCTCAACTCCAGACGGGTCTGCCTCTGAAGGATCTGGGCGTGGAGCACTGGGGCTACGGGTTCCAGGACCCTCATCTGGATGCTGCCCATGCTGCCCCGGCCCCCCTCCGCGAGGCGCCGGGCCTTGTAGAGGGTCCTGGACCTCAAGTCCTCCTAGCACTTCTTGACATGCTTGATGTCGTGGGTTGCCACCTCCTCCGCATTGATGGCAACCACTGCGTCCTCCCAGATCCTCGACCGTCCTTCCTTGTTGGCGCGTGATGTTCCGAAGAGGGCATCATAATGCCCCAGGACATGCTCCACCAGGACACCAACTTCCTTCTCACTGAAGCTGATGGCCCTCTGCCTCTCTGTCTGGGGCCTGTGGTCTCAGATGGTGTTTGCCCCAACATGGCGACCCCCGAGGTAGGCGTGGGTGGGCACCTGGGTCCTGGGGCTGGGCTGTGGAGCAATGGTATCCCAGTCAGGAGTCTTCTGTTCCGGCAGGGGTGGACACAGCAATTGGACCCCTGCAGATGGCTGACGTGCAAGCACCAAATAGCAGGGCACGTGGGTAGCAGGCAGCAGCAGAAGATGGCTGGTGGGAACATGCTTGGGGGTCTTGGGGGCAGGAAAATGGCCTTTTGGGCAGGAGCGTGGTCTTCCGTGTGTATTTGCATGGCCAGCTTGATACAAAGTGATTTGGCACATGAAAAAATTGCACGTCAGTGTGAAATCCGAGGAAAGGCCCTTAGCGCGTAAGCGCGTCAGTGACATTACGCACTCAGGCGTTGCCCACAACACAGGTGCATAGTGAATCAGCATGTGAGAAAACTGCACATCACCATGATATTGGAGGAAAGGGCCTTAGCGCGTAAGCGCGTAAGTGATGTTTCACGTGTGGGCGAGGTACGAGTATCATGCTATTTCCTTGTATGTGCTTTTTTTGGAGAGCGAGCAGGTGTATCTTGTACTTCTTATCGGTTCACACGCGATTACTTCACAACATTTCCAGTTCGTACTCCCCGTTTCCTCAGACTGCATTCTTTCCTTCTTTTGGCGGGGGTGTTGCCAACGTGCACAAGCGCATCTTTTTCACATTCTTTTTCAAGGCAGATGGTGAGTCGTGCACGTATTTTCCAACTGTGGTTTCCCCCATGTGTCGCGTACCCCTTCAGAGGTCATTGTAGACTGTGTGTTACACGTGTACGCTTATTTTTGTGTTTCTGGGTGCTATAGTGTAGTGCGGGTTTATTTTTCCACGCACGTGGTCTACGAGGGGGTGCGTGCAGGTGTGCTTTTGTTTTTGGGGTGCCTGTGTGTTGCGTGACCCGTCATCTTCCCCCACGGGTCACATACAGCCTTGCCAGAGCACTAGGGTACGAATTCCATCTAGTACCCTACCCCTTTCACCCCAATTGCCCAGGACAATTGTTTACTGCAACTCCCATATGCACAACAACATCAGTGCCGTGGTTGGGAGGCGACCAAGCAGTAAGGGAGGCATAGGTGGCCGACCTCCAAAAGGTGGGCGTGGTGGGCACGGTAGGGGACGTGGCCAGGATTTGCAGGGTGCCCCTAGACCCCTGTGTGTGGAGGACCAATCGGGGACCCCCATCCCCCCCAATGGTTGTGGGAAACATAGCTGACACCATCCCAGCTCAGCCCTCTTTGGACAGGCCCATTTTGGCACCTGAACCGGCACAGGATGACTCCCAGGCTGATTTCCAGGTCAGCAAGTCTAAGCCACGTGTGGCGGTGAAAGTTGCTGTCACCAGGCCACGTGGATCTGGGGCAGCAATGTCATCTGCTGCCCCAAGTAACCAGGGTGGGGTGGCTGCAGGTGCAGCTGCAGCTCAATCCACCCCAGCTCTGAGTCTCCCTGCTGGGACAGTGTCGGTCCAGGTCCATCAAACCAACGTTGGCCCTGCCAACATCACCCTGCAGCCAATGCCTGCACCAAGACCTATGGTCATTGTGCCTTTACAGACTTCTGTTACCCAGTCCACCTGCGCTTCTGCCCCTACTGACCAGAGCAGCGTAAGCCACTCAGGATCCGCACCACCTTTGAAGAAGAAGAAGGGTACTCTGGCACTACAGGCTGAGACCCCAGACACGGCTACACACTCCGGCACGTCAAGGAAGTGTAAGCGATATTCAATCAACACTACAGCTAACTCAATGCCTAGTCTGGGATGCTGAGGAAAACCCTTATTGATGTATTTGTATGTCCAGTTCAGTACTCTGGATGACAACCCTTGTATAACACCCCCCTCTCAGAATCCCCCTGACCTCACTGAGCCAAGAAGTAGGTTTGTTTTGCAAATTTAAAAGGTTTATTTGGACAATTCAACAATATATATCTATCACACTTTATAAATAAATTGATAACTGATATCACACTTCAGAATATGACCGTGATCAACAATGGATAATTTTACAGGGGTACACTGATTTGGTTATTTAGGAGTAGTGTAGAGGATGAGGTAGCTGAAAATGCTTGATGGTTTCAAGGAAATGCAAGGTGGAATAAAATGCAGTACAGAAATAACTTGTTATGATTTTAGCAAAAGGTAATATGATCACTTTTTCTTGACAATTCACTTCCCCCCCTATGCAATGTAAGAAATGGAAGGAGAGCACACAGTCTTCAAAAATCCCAACAAATCACACTTTATAATGCAATACATAGTTCCAGTTCCCCCAGCAAGCTTAGAGAAAACAGGGATGAGTTTTAAACACAGGCAAATTACTTTAATGTGGTTCGCAAGGAAGTGAAAAGGTGCTAAAATTGCTTTTAATTCCCTCTTGAGGTTCAGGGTGAGTGAGAGATGCTTGTTGGCATTTGTTCAGGCTCACTTTAGCAATGCTCTATGAGTTATTACCAGGTTGCAAACGGATTTTTAACAAAGGAAAGAATGGAGCTGCTATTTTGACAAGTGGAGAAATTGAGCCAAATCGCAAATTGCGGTAAATTTCGCGATTGCGTGAATCGCGATTGCGGAAATATTATAGGGATTTGTTGGAAAGCCTAGAATCACAGCTTTAAAATGAAAGTTAAACCACGTTCCTAGGACAAACGGTTCCAGAGATACGGATGATTTAATAAAGGTAGATTTTCGGATTTAAAGTAAAACTCAAAATGACAGGTGACAGCTTGCAGCTGCAGAATTGACAGGTGACAGTTGTGCAGCTTTACAAATGACAGATGACACGATTTCTAGGAGGCTGTTCTAATTAGGTTAAAATAGTTTGGATTAGATTATTTTACCTAAGAGATTGGTTCTGCACAGTTCTGCTAGGTACTCACAATATAAATTTGAAATAGGCCTCGTCAAGGATCTGGTCAACACGTCCGGTGGCGGTTCTCTCTGCTCGGCAGGTCAATCAGGCACAGGTTCTGCTCACAGCGATCCGGACCTCTGGTTCTGCTCACAGCGGTCTGGGTCTGGTCTGCGGTTCCGGCAAAAGTTCTTGGCACAGAATTCAAACAGCTCGCCCGGCTGTGGAATAGTTTGCAGATGATTTTAAGGATGCTGAGGCCTGCTGAGAAGAGTTCTCAGTTTGTGGGTTTAGGCCCTTGCTTTAAGTTCTGAAGTAAAGTTCTGGTCTTTGGAGATTGCTGGATGTGAAGTCTAGAGTCTCCCGGCAGAGCGTCCCACAGAAACCGGAATTGAAAATCTCTACCTGTCCCAGCAGTCTCTTTTTATGTGTTTTAAAAAGTGGGTGGAGAGGCTAGCATCACTAAGCCTGCCCCTCTCTTGATTTGATAGGTCAATAGATTCTTTGGTCCCTGATTTGGGAAGGGATAGTGTGTCAGGGTGATGTCATTTTTATGACCTGCAGAAATGACACTCCCCTGGTCAATGTGCACACAAATCTATTCCTGATCCAAATACATATTTCCCAGGTACACAGTTGTTTGACATCACATACACACATCGTATATTACTAAAGATAGTCCCTGTCCCGACTCTGGCGTTTCTAGGAGCTTGCATTCAAAAATGGCAACTTATTTTCGATTTTAGTGGGTTTTGCAATATGGGATTTTCATCAAAAATTATACAAAGGTACATTTCCCTTCCACATATATCCCAGTAACTTTCCATGTCTCTAGCTTAAACACATTGGCCCTCATTACGACCCTGGCGGAAAGTGACTGACCGGACCGCCACAGCGTAAATAGCGTTTCCGCCATTGCAAGAAGGAGCAAAGTGCGGCCCATTCCGACCCATCGGGCACGAGCACCACGGCATGGCGGAAGTGCAAAGTCCGCGATGGCGGAAATGACCCCAAAACGGCCCACACCGCCGCCGTACGGCGCCCTAGGTGCAATACCGCCACCCATCACAGCGGACACCGCAGTGTGCGCCTACCGTAAAGTACGGTGACCGGAAATATACGGAAACGGAAGTTAAAACACGGGCCCGGAACGGGAAACAACCCGCCGTACACCTATAAAACCACTAAAACCACACAACCACTAAAATCACCACCCTGAGACACAACCCAACCCGTCATCCACCCTAGCGAAACCAAGAAAAATGGGAAAAGTAGCGAAGAAAGCGTGCGACCGCAAGCGGCAGGTCCACTTCTCCCGTGAGGAACTCACCGTGCTAACAGAGACCCTCCAGGAGAATGCTGCCATCGTCTTCTCGACGCAAATGACCAGGACGGCACTCGCAAACAAGAAGACCATATGGGCTCTGGTGGCACAGCGGGTAAGTGCGGTGGGGACCGCACCCCGCACCCCACAGCAATGCCGCAAGCGATGGGACGACCTGCGGATACGCGTCCGCAGCATACTCTCTGCCAACCGCAACATTGCCACAGCCACCGGGGGAGGGTCGGAATCACCAATCAAGCTGACCCCCTGGGAAGAAATCTGTGCCTCCACCATCGGAATGGAGAGCATAGAGGGAGTCGGAGGGATGGAGAAAGGAGTGCAGACATCCGAAGATTCAGGTAGGTGGGCCTAATGAAACAATGCTAAATCCACAAAGTCCATCCATTCGAAGCACCATGTGTCCCCATAGTGCAACAGAAACACATGTCCAGGAGAACGTCCACACACATTGGCCTGATAGCGCACGTTAAAACCCACAATAAATACATAAATAATTAAAAACCCCTAAAACACGCACTACACGTGCAGCAGGCACACCCTAACTGCAGGCTGCCAAACAACTGCACCCTCACTCCACACACAAATGGAAGCACCTCCAAGGCCCCGACCCAAATCACCCTCAGGTACCACCCCAATGCATGTGATACATTGCCATTCCAATTCCCACAGACCCACCAATAACCCTCGCCCTCCTTTACTCCACCACAGGGTCCGATCCAAACGACGAGCTGCAGGACACCCCTACCAGCACACCTGCAAAGAGGGCCAAGACCGACGGCCAAAGACCCTCCACCTCAGCTGCACGCATCAAGACACGGCAGCAGCACAAATCAGGTGGCAGCACACAGGAGGGAACATCAACAGGCACCCCAGCAGCCAGCATGGCCACAACACCACCACCAAAGGTCCCCCCAACGGATGCCACAGAAGGCACTGCCTCCGGTGGCAGCAGCACCATAGGTGACACCCCATTGATGGCAGCATGCTCCGACACAGAAGACGGGGATGTCGAAGTCAGATCCATCCATGACCTGTCCCAATCCCCCTGTCTGTTCCATCCCGTACTACATGAGGATACCACGCAGGGGCACCCACAAGACGACGACTGGCCATCCCCCACAAGCCCTGTGGCAGGGCAACATGAGGACAACAGCCCCTCTGTGACACCCCCGCAAATGGCCATGGCCCAGCAGAGGCAACAGTCCCTCGACCAGTTAATCGTGCAACAGCAGCAACTGGCCACGCTCCTCAAGGACCATGCCGATGAATGTGGGGGCACTAAGGCAGACATAGAAACATCAACTGAGACACTTAGGGCACAAATGGAGAGAGGCACAGAGACACTAAGGGCACAAATGGAGAGTAGCACCGAGAGCCTGAGAGTCCAAATGGAGAGAAGCACCGAGAGCCTGAGGGGGGAACTGCATGCGACGTCCAAAGACATATGTGGTGAACTTGCCGCAGTGCGCCGTGTGCTCACTGAGCTCTCGCAAACCCTTAGGGACATGCATGGACGTGAGCAGGCAGAGACATCATCCGTTGCAAGTTCCGTCCAGGGCAGCCCCCAACGTAGATCTGGGAGGAACCTGCGCTCCACAGGCAGGGGTGCCCCTGATACCCGCAGAGGGGGCTTGCAATAGCGACTGCCCACGGACGATGAGCATCTTTGGACACTGGTGTTCGGGTGGGAGGTGGGAGGGTGGAGGGGGTGTGTTGGGCTCACTTGGGTGGCGGGTCGATAGGGTGTACAACATGATATCACATATGCCATAAAAAGTGCACGATCAACCAATGAGATGTGTGGACATTGATCTTTGTGTACTAGGCCATTATAGGCGTACAGTCCATATTGTGCATGTACCAGACACACACAGTGCCACGCATCCCGTGTCCATGTATCAGCCACCAGGCGTGAGTGCTAGAAGCATGCATCAATGAAATGCTGACGAATGTCACGGGCCTCCGGTGCCTCGCAGACTCCTTGAGGTGCTGCCACATCCCCACCCTCATCATGACCATCATCAGGTGCTTGCAGTTCTGCGTCAGGGGGCATGGGCACATTTCTACGTACGCACATGTTGTGGAGCATGACACATGCCATCACCATCTTTGCAACCTTCTCATGGCGGTACAGGAGTGCCCCGCCAGACCTGCTGAGGCACCGGAAACGGGTCTTCAGTAGGCCGAATGCCTGTTCAATGACTACACGGGTACGTGAGTGGGCATGGTTGTAGTCCTCCTCATGCTGGTCCCGTGGGTTCCGGACTGGTGTGAGGAGCCATCTCTTCAGTGGATATCCAGCATCACCTGTATGTGGACGAGAAACGTATGATGTGGAATGCCATTGCTACGTACGCACACCCCCCCCCCTTCCTGCCAGGTCATTGCCGAATCACATACCCCACATTATCATGCATGTAATGAGACTCACCGAGTAGCCAGGATCTGTTCCCTGCGTGTCGCTCCATGTAGCGTGGTATTGTAGAGTTCCTCAAGACCATAGAATCATGGGTTGATCCAGGGAATCGGGCACAACAATGTGTAATGATCCTGTTGGAGTCACACACCATTTGTACATTCAGGGAATGAAATTGTTTTCGGTTGCGGTACTGGGCCTCCATGGCATGTGGGACGACCAATTCCACATGGGTGCAGTCGATGGCACCAATGCAACCCGGTATGCCGCCAAGTGCATGGAATCCCACTTTTGTGTTGGTAATTTCCTGCTCCGAGCGTGGTAGAGAGATGTAGTCGTCTGCGTGCTGCAGGAGGGCATCGAGCACTTGCAATAGTGTCCGTGAGAACAGTGGCTGAGAAATGTCATGCAACTGTCCGACTGTGTGCTGGTAGGTGCCTGTGGCCAGGAAGTGGAGTACAGACACCACCTTCAGTAGGGGTGGGATGGCGGTTGGGCTATCTATCATGCTGACAAGGTCAGCCTGTGTCATGTCCACAATGGCGGTTATGGTGTCCCGGTCCAGACGGTAGAGGGTGTGGATCTGCTCATCAGTGAGGTTGAACGGATGTGCTCGGAGGCGTGGGATTGCGGGCTGCCTGCGTGGTGGTAGTGGCTGTGCTGGCGGCCCTTGCTGGCCCTGCCTTGGCCTCCTCCTCCTCCTGCGTCTCCTCCGTGCGGCCGGTTGTAGTTGGTGTTCGTCTTCTTCTTGGAGTTGGAGTACTTGCAGTGCTATCAGGTCCCCCAGGGCCAACATCGCGAGTCCTGCCGGTAGCATTTCGGAGTGGTTGTGGGAGGAGACTGGGCGTGAAATTTATGTGTTTCCAGGCTGAATGGCCTCCACCTGTGGTGATTCATTCCACCTGTGCAAACTGCTCTCCCCTTTGGCCGAGCACGTCCCGCGCACAACGCTGCAATTCGTGGAATGGCATCTTGCTATTGCAATCTTGTATTTGTACCCGATGGCCGTGTAACATTGGTTGATATGTTCATTCTGTTGTGGTCCCATTGTTTCACATACTATCTGTGCAGTCGCGAACAGAGTTGTGAAGGGTCAGTGGAACGTAGTACTCGAGTAACGGTGGGCCCTCATTCATCACTGTACCGAGTTGCAACGACGGGCGGGGCGTCCCATTCGTGGGTGAAGGCAGTTGCCATTTTCACACACAGCCGCACTCGATGGATTAATTAGTGTTTTCAAACGGCCACAGATGCCTCTTCGACGTGATGTTGCAAATGAGGAATTCGAAGGGCGGCGCTTTCAGTTTTCAGCTAGCGGCGAGGAGATGCCCACAGGTCTGACTGCAAATATAACGTTCTATTGTTCAATGTCCTTGGGACAGGGGCCATGGCGAGAATGCTATGATTGATATGAATAGTATGGGATGCGCAATTGCGTAGTGGACGATAAGGCAGGACGTTCCCAAATACATGTTACTTCACTAGACTGGAATTACGTGCTGGGGCACTGTGGATTTTGCAGGCTGCATAACGCACAGACTCAATGGATATTTCTAATGTTATGTGAGTAAATATTCAGGCGTTTTCATTACGGGATGAGGGAATGATGAATGGATGCATGGGCAGGTGATTTGATACAGTGTTTGCCATGTACAGGGCTTCTTGGGATCTGTCCGCCCCCCCTGCGCTATGTGATGCAGGGCTGCCATAGTGGGACCATCGTCTATCTGGCCTTGTTGAGCCCTCCCTGTCTCGACGCGCCTTCAGACACTTGTGTCCATGCACGTTACCAATCCCATCTGAAGGATTCTGTTTTCACAGGCGCATGCACAGGTACACTCGTTTGTGATGGTGTTTTCACCTCGATATAGGTAGTTATGATTCGCAAGTGGTTTTGGGGTGGTGATGATCCTTTGGAGTGGGCTTGCATGCATATGGCTGTGGATCTAGTGTGATCATTGAAGTGAGTTGTTCGAATGTAGTTCTGATGGCCATTCTATTCTGTTTCTTTTCTTTTGGTTGACAGGTATCTCCTCCCCTTTTGCCACTGCCATCTGTATGCCACTCCTGCAGATGGATTTTACTCCCGACACCTGCTGCTTCGTGTTAATCAGTGGAGCAGCATTACGATCTTATGGGACGATCGCCAATGGGCCACATGCCCTTACGCAGTACTGGTGGCTCGGAGCAACATTTCGGCCTTTCAGCTGGACTAGTGCCTCCCCATTGGGACGGCCCTGCGGTTCTGTGCGCTTCCATGTTGCCTTTTCGTACGTTTATGTGGCTCTGTGTACCATGAGGGAACAGGGCGTCACACGAGTAGTGGCTGGTCATTTCTTGCGGATGCAGCCCACAATGGTGAAATGTGTTTTGGAGTTCATGGCCTGATGGCTGTATGGGCTTGGTGATATTGATGTGCATTAAAATTCTATTCTGATATGGGCCGTGTAGCGTTCTTCTTTGCAAGTGATGTGGCATATTCCTATTTGGGGAGCGATGTATTGTGAGGGGATCTGCATTGGGTTCCAGCTTCGGAGTTTTGTTGCGTGGTCCTGTACTGGGCGCGTTTGCCTACGAAGCCCGTGAGGTCAGGGATGGGGGCTGCCAATATGACAGTTTGAATGTTGTCATGCTCAGGGGCGGGGGATTGGGTTTTGTGTGACAGATGCCGGTCAGCCAGGTGGACTGGTGGAATGTTGTGATTTTCTGAATATTGCTGGTCACAGGTGCCTGTGTTTGTGTGTGTTTCTTGGTGGGGGACTGTGGTCATGTCCATTGGGATGGCTTCTGTATTCGTGCCATCTGTGCCCTGCAGCTCCCATTGGCCCCTCTTGAGGTCCATTTGTTCGTTGGCATGCATGGGTGACTTGTGCATTTCACTGGTTGCATTGTGGCTTCGTTGCACCTACGGGGAGTTGTACTTTGTGGGCAGGGAGCGGTGTACGGGCAGTCAGTGGGGCCGTTTACGGTTGATTCGCGATGCCGTACTTCTCACCATGGCGGAATGGTGCATTCCGCCATGCTTGATGGCGTTAGGTACATGTCCGCTGGGGTCGGAATTGGCGTACCGTTGCGCCATGGTGGTGTTTACGGTTTGGCATGGTGCGCGCGCGCGTGCTTGGTGCAGTTAGCGTTGGCGTTCACTACGGTGTCGCTAATGGCATCGTACCTTGCGGTGACGGGTCATAGTCGCACCGAGCGCTATTCGATGGCGGTATTGCATTTCCGCCATCGTTTTCCGAATTCCGCCAGGGTCGTAATGAGGGCCATTGTCTACAATATTCATAATTAGCGGGGTTTTGCCCCAGAACATGGTACAAATTGGAGATTGGACTCAAATTGTGAGGGCATTTTTCAAACTAAGACTCTCAAAGTTGTACATTCCTGTCATTTGGTTACAATAAGTTATCACTGTTTCTATAAAATATATATTTGTTGCAATTCAACTCCCAAAAGTGTTTGGGTCCACCTCCAGAAGTCTGGGTGGGTCAGTGATCACATGTCTCTCCTTGCTGGCAGAGGGCTGTTGACAGGAAACACTCAAAATTAACATACCCCATTCAACAGAAAGGGGCTATTGTCTCTCTCCTCCAGGCTGAAGGGGAAACCCCCTCCCTCTCACTCAGAAGGGCCATGTGATATCCTGCCTCCTGTGGTGAGTCTCTGGGGACAGCAGGTGGCTAAGATTTTCAATTAACCAACAAGCTTTGAAGTCCCTTCCCCTCTTGCAACTCCTAAATACAGTTTCCCTGTCAGAGTTTAGACCGCTAGCGCCGCCTTGGGGAATTTGTCGGTACTGCATCCATTTTTGAGTTGTTTTCAATTACTGCATTTCAATAGAGTGGTCTTTTGCTTGATAGTATAGGACCCTTGCTTAACATTGTTTTGGTGGCCTCCTTACAGTAGAGTGGTGATGTGGAACCCCCCCCCCCACAAGAAGATTGTATTTTTGGAGTGGTCTCGTGCCAACTGCGCAGTTCTATTCTGGCGTGAATGTGGGTGGCGATAGCTCATCCCCACATCCACCCAGTCTATTGATTTAGTTTGTTCTGGGATAGAATAATGGGCGACGACAGCTCATCCCCACATCTACCCAGTCTATTGATTTAGTTTGTTCTGGGATAGAATAATGGGCGGCGACAGCTCATCCCCACATCTACCCAGTCTATTGATTCAACATTAGTCAAAACCCTTGACAAAACCCCCCCGCCCGACTACGCTTTGATTCAAGTCGAGGGGAAGTCGGGTGCAAAGGAGGTTTTGAGCCCTTGCGCTGGTATGTCCCCCTTATCTTCTTCCAATTCTGTAGATGGCACAGTTCAGCATCTTTTCCTCCACCCAGTTGGATCGATCGGTTCTCCTCGCCGGTCCTGATGGGAATATTGGGTGGTACCCCGGGCCCCTCGGGTCTCTGCTCCCGGTCCCCGGTCGTCCTCCTTGGTCAGTCTCCATGGTTTCCTCTCTCCTAGGATGATAAAGCAAAAGCGGCAATACACATTCCTAGACATTTTTCCACCGCTATTAATGGTGTGGCGAACATGTACATTTTATACATCCGAATGCATTTTGCAGTCTGATTTTCAAAACAATATATAACAGGGAACATTTGCATTACGTTACTATATTTTTGATATGTGGAATATTTTAGAGTTGGAACTGAATTACTCTGGAGTGGCCCCCTCTGGGATTCCAGTGGATTCCTCCAGTTGTTGCAGAGTTTGCCTGGGATGGCAACACTTCAGCTGATTAATATGTACCCACTTGTCTTCCCCTTCTGCCAAACTGCCTTTGGGGATGCGGATCTTGTACGCTACATCGGAGATCTTGTCTATAATTTGAAAGGGTCCCTTCCATGTAGGCAAACATTTTCGCCGTTTGGCCTGGTTCCTTTGGAAATTGTATAGATAGACCCGATCACCCACCTTATATTCCTTTCGGGTAGTTTTCAAACCATAGTGGGTCTTCATGCTCTCGGCTGATCTTTCTAGATTCCGCTGAGCATAGGCAAAAGCATGTTGAAGGTGTTTCCTTAAATTCTCCACATACTCATGAGTTGTGGAGGCATTTATCAGTGTATGCTCTTGGGTCCTGTAGAGCAAATGCTGGGGAAGCACCATCTTGCGCCCGGTCATCAACTCAAATGGTGACATTTTGGTTGCAGATGAAGGGGTACATCTGATGGCCATTAGGTCCAGAGGTAATCGGATATCCCAACTTGGCCCAGAATCTGCCACAAACTTTTTTAATATGCTCACAATGGTTCGGTTGTATCTCTCCACTACTCCAGAAGAAGCTGGCCTGTAAGCAATATGTAACTTCCTTTTGACCCCCAGTATCTCCCACATCTTTGTCACATCTTTGGCTACCCCTGTCTGACTCAATCCTTTGAGGTAGACCAAAACGGGAAAAGATGTGGTTAATCATCAGGGCAGCTGATATTTCTGCCTTGCAATTTGGGGCTGGGAGACCTTCCACCCACTTGGTAAACAAGCATGTAAAGTTCAACATGTACTTGTTTCCTCTAGACAAGCGGATTACAGGGCCTACAAAGTCGATTTGCAAATCTGACCATGGCAGTGTCATCCCCCTCTTTTGGAGAGGCGCACGGTGTGTGAGGGATGATGGCTAAAACTGTGCACACACAAGACACCTCTTCAAGTATTGGTCGAGGTCCTGCCCCATGTGTGGCCAGTATGTAACCTCTCTTAAGATTTCCAGTGTTCTGTGAAACCCCCTATGACCGGGGGTGGGCGCATCATGGGCGTGACTTAACATCAGGCTTCGGAATGAGGTAGGAACCACCCACTGATCGTGGCCAGCTTTGAATTTCCTTACCAGCAAACCGTCTTGGATTCGGAACATTTTTAGACATTTCATCAACACTTAGGTCCTCTTTCCCAATGTAATCGGTATCCGCCAGGAGAAAGTTCTCAGTGTCCTCAAGGTGTTGGTAAAACTTACCAATAATTGGATCCCCCTTTTGAGCCATAATCAAATCAGCATCAGGGGTCTCCTTACTCAATTGTGCAGTTGAAAGATCATTGTGAGCATTTGTCTGGGACCTAGTGATAGCAGTGACCTGGATTATCCCCAACAGGGTCTCTATTTCTATTAGATCCCCTTGGATGGCCCCGGTTTTGGCCAGCTGATCAGCTAAGTCATTTCCAGTTTTGTCTGGTCCCTCTACTTTGGAATGACCCTTGATCTTTTTCCAGTAGATGGTCATCCCATTCAATGTGACCAGATCATCAATATTTTGGATTAACTTCCCATGTTTCAAGGGTTTGTTATTAGCACATAACATGCCTCTGGTTTTCCAATTAACCAAGTGCTCCACTAACCCGTTCCGTACATAATCTGAATCTGTGATTATGACCAGTTCATGGAGTTGATGTTGGACAGCAGTGAGGATGGCCTGATGCACAGCCATCAATTCTGCTACCTGACTACTTCGGGGACCAATTTTGTATCCAGCAGAGGGTTCTGGAAACTCCTTCACCCATGCATTCCCTACGCCGGCCACCAGTTCTTTCTCCCCGTTGTCGTCAACATGGTACGAGCATCCATCCACATAGACAGTGGGCATTCCCTCACACTTGTCTTCTTCAAAGACTTTGTGAGGGAATTAAGGTATGCCTCCATGTTGTCCTTGATTTTTAGACTTTCGTCCTCGAGACAGTTTTCTCTGGCACAATCATGCAAGTCAGCCAGACCTTGCGCGAGGGGACTCTTCTTGTTTTGGCCATATCTGACCTCCACAGGAAAGCCTTGCATTGAGAGAATCCAGGAAGTAATTTGGGAATTGCTCACATTTCCTGCCCGGATTCTGTCACTTTGGAGATATTGTAGAGGCTGGTGTGGAGTCTCCAATATGATGTGTTCCCCCTGGATAAACGGGCAGTAATTCTTCAATGCCCACACCGTTGCCAGGAATGCCTTCTCACAATCGTTGAATTTTTCCTCCACAGAGGATAAAGTTTTGCTCGCATAGGAGATTACTTTATTGGCCTTGTCATGCTTTTGGTATAATACTGCCGTCAAGCACGTATTAGAGAACCCTGTCTCCGGGAAGAATTCCTTGTTTCTGACAGGGTAAGCTAGGCAAGGCGCTTGTGAGAGGCTTCTCTTGAGTTGTCTTACTGCCTCAGATTTTTCTGGACCCCATTCCCACTTGACTCCCCCCCTTTAAGAGATGAATCAGGGGTCTAGTGATCTTTGTGTAGCCTTCAATTAACTTTCTGCTGTAATTAGTCAGTCCAAGGAGGCTCCTTATTTCCCGCAGAGTTGTGGGGTCTTTCAGTTTCTGAAGTGATTCCACTTTCTTTTCCTGGGGACATAGACCCTGAGGAGTAATCTCATGCCCCAAGAAATTAACACGGGTTCTACACCACTGTGCTTTCTGAAAGGAAAGTTTTGCTCCGGCGGCCCTCAACTGTGTCAGAACATAACGGATCTCCGCTATGTGTTCCTCCACAGATGAACTTTTGATGAGGACATCATCTACATAAGCCAGGTTACCCCTCGCACCCAGGTCGGGCATGGCCTTATGTAGGAAAATGTTGAATTCATTGCCGGAGTTGAGGTATCCGAAGGGAGTCCGGGTCCATGTGTACTGCTGGCCCCCAAAGGTAAAAGCCATTTTGTATTGGTCCTCCCTACTGACAGGCACGGTCCAGTATCCATTGGTCAGGTCTATTGCTGTGAATACCTGTGACCCCTGAATCTGGGCCAGCCTTTGGTCAATGTAGGGAAGAGGCCATCGGGAAGTATGGACCCGTTTGTTGAGCTCCCTAAGGTCGGCGCAGAGTCTCCACTGGCCGTTTGGCTTCAATATTCCCAGCACCGGATTATTGAAAGTGCTGTGGACTGGACGGATTATTCCCCGGGACTCAAGGTTCTTAATTATTTCAGTAAGGGACTCCATGGATGCGAGAGGCAAACGATATTGCTTCACAAACACTGGAGTCATTCCAGGGTCTGTGGGAATTGTTGTTGTGTGGATGTCGGTGCGACCACAGTCATATGAGTCTACCGCAAAGAGATCTTGGAAATCCAAGAAAACTTGTTTCAACTTTTGCTTCTGTTCCAGAGTCACACAGGCATCAGCTAGGTTGACCCTCTCTTCCACCATCTGCTTGAAGCCTAGAAAGACTTCTGGTTTGGCTATCTCAGAGGCCTCCTCCAGCTGGGTGGAGATGTCCCTGGTCAGAGTGCTGATTTGGACTGGAGGCCTCAGGTGGGAAAGGCAGCCCTCATGGACCTGGAAAATCACCTCATCCCTCCTGAAGTCACAAGTCACATCTTCCTTACCATAAGGGCAAGAAGTGTACACCAGGAAGTTCCCACCATGCCGGGTGAAAATCCTGTCTAGTGTTGTATTGTCATCACTGTCACTGTCAAAACAGTCCTTGGGGATTTGTCCTAACAGTTCATTTCCTAGATCAATGGAAAAATGTTGGTCATCAACCGCCATTCCAATGATGGTGCCTGCAGCTAGAGTAATACTCTGTAAGTCGCTGTTATCCACCTCTATTGGAATGGTGTCATGTTCTATGTCGACTAATGGTGTTGGGTTTACCCCTAACCCTTGTTGTTGGAGAGAAGCATTTAGATGAATATAAGCATCAGGGTTTTTCAATTTTTGTCCTCTTTTAACTTTCACTTCCAGGGAGAATTGTCGGGTCCTTTCTGGGATGGTGACTTCCTCTTTAATCTGAATTTCAACTGCATAAGGTTGCAATTGAGCTGACCTAAATGCTTTTTCTGAATCATCAAAGCCCATGGGATTATCCGCTAATCGGGACCAAGCTTTGAAGTTTATTAGGTCCAAACTAATGGCAAAGCCATTGAGAATGTCACTGCCTAAGTAAAAGGCGGCAGTGACGTCTCGCACAACCCAACAATTATGGACTATGCTCTTGTTGCCAATGGAGATTTTGAGCATACACCTGCTTGGCAGGAGATGTTTGGAATTCGGTGCTTCCAGTTCCATTTCCCATTTGCCTATCAGTTTAAATGTGGGAATGGCTGTATCTTTTGGGAGTTGGCGGAACATGGCTTCGCTGATGAAGCTCTTACCGTGGTTCACACACACTCGAGCGAGAACAGAGTCCTTCCCATCATTTAATTGAACAGGGATGAACAACTGCTCTCCAATTTGCTGAATATCACCCAGGCTCTGAGCTGATTTCACATCTTTCTGGACTATAGGAGTGGGAGTTTTTGATTGTGGATTAGTGAAGAATTTCAGGGTGTTTCCTTCCAGTGTGGAATACCACCTTAAACTGGAAGGAAGGTTGATTTTCAGAAATAGAGAGGACCCCCCATCACCAGTCTGTTGTCCTACTGCTATTACTGTCACGTCTGGAATTTGGTTGTTCTGGAAGTGAAATTCTACTTGGTCAGATTTTTGTTCAACCATGTGGCAGGTACCATTTAAACTAACATGGTTGACACTCTGTTTTAATTTTATTGGTCGACTAGTCTGGGTCCAGAGGACCTTGTTTATGCTATCTATTAGGGGTGACAACCTTCGCAGGAGGTCATTCCCTAGTAAACAAGGGGTGCCCGCTGGAGTCACTACTATGACCGGGTGTTTCACCTTGTGTAGCCCAATTTTGATGTCCAAATCTGCAGTCCCCTTGACAGGAATTTCCTTCCCGTCAAAGTTCTGCAGTTGTCCAGGAAGAGAGGTGAGAGGAATACGGTAATTCTCCCCCCTTCCTGAATTTAGTTCATCAAAGGCCCTTTTGGACAGAAGGGTAGCTCGGGATCCAGTGTCCACCAGTGCCGAAATTGTACCCTGCCCCTGTACTTGTACCGGGGCATAATATCTTCCCTCCTTCTCCTCAAGGGGGCACAGATAATGCACATTTTTGGACAACTGGTAGGCTAACTTTCTGGTTTTGGACATGGCAAGAGAAGAAATTTGGGCAGAATTCTGTGGAGCGTCTTGGGAATCTGAAAGAAAAAGTTGGTAACTGGAGATGGTTTCAGGTTCTGGGCCACCCCCCCCCCCTTTTTGGAGGCAGTCATCAGGGTGGGTTCGACCCATGGGATTTTGGTATTGTTGGTTCTGGGATGAGATGGTGGGCGGCGGTAGCTCAGTCTCCACATCTCCCCAGTCTGAATTGGCATCCCTTGGGACCCATTTTTCCTTGGGAGGAGTTCCTCCATCTCTGAAGGAGAAGATCCTTTTCCCAGGATCTTCTGAGGATCCCTCTCCCTCAAATTGGAAGACCTGTACCTCCTCCACAAAGTGGGTCTGTTCGGGTCCTTTGTTTCTCCTATCCCCCCTCTGCTCCTTGGGAGGCAGGCTTTCAGGGGCAGGAGATTTTGTTTCCGGTTCCTGGTTTTCCAGGGGCTGTTTACAAACTGGGAAGGAAGCTTCCTCCAAGGCTTTACACCCCGCTTCCCCTTGTGCCTCCTCCCCGGGAACCGGTGGGTTATCGGGGTGCTGCCCCCGTCATTGTTCTGGAGCACCAGGTCCAGAGTTTGGGGCATTCTGCGGTGGCATGCTCATCTGAGGGTTCTGTTGAGCCCTCAGTATGTGACCCAGATCCCGTGCCATATTTTGGACCTGGCGCTCAAGTTGTGAAACCCGCTCAGGCTGATACGGGGCTCTATTTTCTCCCCTGGGCTGATCCCGGGAAGGGTAGCTATCCCTTCTCTGGTAGTACCCCTGGTTGGGAAGATATTGGTACACCTCCACCCTTGGCCTCCCCTCTCCCGGATTAGGTTGTCTGGGCTCAGGGAATTGGAGAAAGAAGGATGGATGATTTTGGGGCTGAAAATTGGGTGGATACCTGGGGAAAAAGTTCTGCCCAGGATTTGGTGAATTTCTGCCCTCCTTGGGGAAGTTAGGAGGGAAGTTCCCCGGGTCAGGTGCTTGGCTGGATCCCTCCCCTTGGGCTGGAGGAGTCCACACATAACCCAGGATTGGTTGGTTTCCCTTGTAGCGGGGACTTACATAGTCAGGGGAGAGGGGGACCCCATTTGTGGGACTACCTCCTCGACTCCCTGTCTGTGACTGGACCGAGGGCCTTCTGGGCTGTGAATTATTTGGTGCAGGCAGGTTTTTAGGCCCCCCCATCTCCAAATCTAAAACGGGGGCAACCTTTACCTCTGCCACCTTGGCAGCAGCAGGGGTGCTGTTGATTTTGGGGTTTTTGCGGCGCATTATTTTTATTTTCGATGGGCTTCTGCACCTGTTCACTGACCCAGTCTAAAGATCTTTTCTCATGAAAATCTCTCACGAGCTGGGTCATTATGTTTTTCGGTAAGGCATGGAAAAACGTATTGATAAATTCTCTGCTATCCGTACGCACCCTTCTGGTGGTCTGCGCAAAAGCACGCTTTAATTCTTGCACAAACTCTTGTGGGGCCTGATACTCCCCACATTGCAAATTGTAGGCTGCCTTGCGAGCCTCTTGAGGATTTCTGTGCACAGAAAAATGTTTCAAGATGGCCGCCCTGTATGTGGACCACCTTGAATGGTTTTGATCCTCCAGCCCTGCAAAGAAACCAGAGTATTCTGGTGAGAAGGTCCACTTTACATATTGAATACCGCTTTGGCTGTCCTTCAAATGGAAAGTCTCCATCATTTGCTCATAGAGCTCCAAGTGTTCCCAAACAGAATACTTGGCGTTCTTATGATAAGGCGTGATGACACTCCTTATTGCCTTTATTTGTTTCAATGGTTCCTTAAGCAAGGCCCTTTTTGCCTTATTGGCCTTTTTGGTTCGGGTAACCCTGGTCCATTCATCCTCCGACTCATAAGCGCTGCTCCCAGAGGTGCCCGTCTGATCTTCCAGGTTTCCCTGGATTCTGCGAGCCTGGGAATGGCTGGCAGAATGTGGGGACCTGGTCTCCTGTGTCCTGTAATGCTCAGAGGAGTCTTCAGACCCCTCCTTGCTGCCAGGATTTGATGGGTACCCCCCCCCACTGACCTAACTGGGCAGAGGTTTTCAGGATGCCCTTAATGGGCCTACACTCCTGGGGTTCCCCAATAAATTGCACTGTGCTTGGGTGCCCATACCCGGATACCCGCCCCTCCATTCCTGGGTGGTACTGGCCTATGAGCCCCATCCTTTTGGCTGGATAGTAATCTGCCATTCCTGTGGCCCTGTGCTCATGCGCGCCAGGGGACATGGAGGTGGCAGAGTCCAGGGACTGGCAGAGATGAAGGCCTCTGGTACCAGGGCTCCTGAGCTTATGCTCAGGCGTTTCCCTTTCCCAGCGAACCTCGTCTCTATCAGCCCCTGCTCCCTGTTGCAATGCAAGAGTCTGCGCTTTCAGTTCCTCAGTTAAGGCCTTACTAGACTCTATCAGTCTCTCCTGCATGGCTACCTGTTGCTGGAGCCTATCATTGTGCTGACAGAGAGTCTCATTTTCTATCTGTGCCTCCTGATTGGTCCTGGAGTACTGGACCAGTCTCTGCTGCAGGAGGGTTACCTCCTCAGTCCCATCCCTACTGGCCTGCTCCTTTCTTGCCAGAGCCTCCTCCACCCTCCTGGTGTGATCTAGCAAGCCCTGATGCTCTTTTTGGAGGTCACCCAGCCCCTGGAGGGCCAAGTGATTTTCTTCAATTTTTCTTTTTAAATGGCAGACTTCCTGTCCTAAGGTATCCCTTTCCTGACCAAGAGCCTGCATTTGTGATGCCAGGTCATCCCTCTGCCTTTGAAAGGCACCAGCTTTCTGGCATTCTTCATCAAACTCTGCCTGGGTATCCAGGTCTTTCAAAATCAATTTATTGCTTTCATCTTTCTCTCTGTCTAGTTGGATTTGCAGGGTGCCTACCTGCTCTGTGCATGCCCTGTTGAAATTGATCTGTTGCTCCAGCTTTTTCTGGCTCTGCAGTAAGGAGTCCAATCTGTCTTGGTGCTCCTTCTGCAAAGCCAGAATTCTGGTATCCTGGTCTGTCTTTTCCTGTTGCAGTATATCCATGTCCTCTTTTATTTTAATGATATACTGCCTACTATCATTTTCTGACTCCTGGCTCCTCTGCAGCCTCTGCTCAGTAGAGACCAGGTCAGATTAGGCCTTTTCTAACGCCATCTGTTGCCTATTTCCAGATCTTGGCCTTCAGCACATTTGTCCTGCATGGCTCCCATATATAGATACAAATATGCCGCTATCCTGGCAATCTTATTGTGTTCATCTTTGGCCTTAGAAGCCATATATAATTCACTCAGGGCCACATGTAATGGACCCTGATCTCTCCATGTATCTGACCCTGTTTCAGTGACCTGTTGCGCGATTGCCTGCAACCAGACCGTTTGGTCCTGATGAGTCCACTCACCTCTCACAAATAGCTTATGTAACAAGTGCTCTCTGGCTATTTTCATATCTACCAAGGTCGTCATTCTGGAATTTGAGTTCCTTCCTGACTTACAGAAGTTTGTATTTTATTTTGCAAAACAGACCGTTTCCTTAGAGCGTTCCTTTGAGGGATGCTTTCACAGTGTAAAACAGCGTGGTGATCTAACCGGATATGTGTATCTGGTCAGTTGGCACACTGTATTAATCTGCACAAGTGGTAAATCTAACCCAGAATATCCCGGCTCCGAGCCCCCACTTTTGTAAGCGATATTCAATCAACACTACAGCTAAGTCAATGCCTAGTCTGGGATGCTGAGGAAAACCCTTATTGATGTATTTTTATGTCCAGTTCAGTACTCTGGATGACAACCCTTGTATAACACCCCCTATTAGAATCCCCCTGACCCCACTGAGCCAAGAAGTAGGTTTGTTTTGCAAATTAAAAAGGGTTTTTTGGACAATTCAACAATATATATCTATCACACTTTATAAATAGATTGATAACTGATATCACAGTTCAGAATATGACCGTGATCAGCAATGGATAATGTTACAGGGGTACACTGATTTGGTTACTTAGGAGTAGTGTAGAGGATGAGGTAGCTGAAAATGCTTGATGGTTTCAAGGAAATGCAAGGTGGAATAAAATGCAGTACAGAAATAACCTGTTATGATTTTAGCAAAAGGTAATATGATCACTTTTTCTTGACAATTCACTTCCCCCACTATGCAATGTGAGAAATGGAAGGGGAGCACACAGTCTTCAAGAATCCCAACAAATCACACTTCATAATGCAATACACAGTTCCATTCCACCAGCAAGCTTAGAGAAAAACAGGGATGAGTTTTAAACACAGGCAAATTACTTTAATGTGGTTTGCAAGGAAGTGAAAAGGTGCTAAAATTGCTTTTAATTCCCTCTAGAGGTTCAGGGTGAGTGAGAGATGCTTGTTGGTATTAGTTCAGGCTCACTTTAGCAATGCTCTATGAGTTATTACCAGGTTGCAAATGGATTTTTAACAAAGGAAAGAATGGAGCTGCTATTTTGACAAGTGGAGAAATTGAGCCAAATCGCAAATCGCGGTAAATTTTGCGATTGTGTAATATAATCACAGCTTTAAAATGAAAGATAAACCACGTTCCTAGGACAAACGGTTCCAGAGATACGGACTATTTAATAAAGGTAGATTTTCGGATTTAAAGTAAAACTCAAAATGACAGGTGACAGCTTGCAGCTGCAGAATTGACAGGTGACAGTTGTGCAGCTTTACAAATGACAGATGACACGATTTCTAGGAGGCTGTTCTAATTAGGTTAAAATAGTTTGGATTAGATTATTTTAACTAAGAGATTGGTTGTGCAAAGTTCTGCTAGGTACACACAATATAAATTTGTCAAGGATCTGGTCAACACGTCCGGCGGCGGTTCTCTCTGCTCGGCGGGTCAATCAGGCACCGGTTCTGCTCACAGCGATCCGGACCTCTGGTTCTGCTCACAGCGGTCTGGGTCTGGTCTGCCGTTCCGGCAAAAGTTCTTGCCACAGAATTCAAACAGCTCGCCCGGCTGTGGAATAGTTTGCAGATGATTTTAAGGATGCTGAGGCCTGCTGAGAAGAGTTCTCAGTTTGTGGGTTTAGGCCCTTGCTTTAAGTTCTGAAGTAAAGTTCTGGTCTTTGGAAATTGCTGGATGTGAAGTCTAGAGTCTCCCGGCAGAGCGTCCCACAGAAAATGGAATTGAAAATCTCTACCTGTCCCAGCAGTCTCTTTTTATGTGTTTTAAAATGTGGGTGGAGAGTCTAGCATCACAGCCTGCCCCTCTCTTGATTTGATAGGTCAATAGATTCTTTGGTCCCTGATTTGGGAAGGGATAGTGTGTCAGGGTGACGTCATTTTTATGACCTGCAGAAATGACACTCCCCTGGTCAATGTGCACACAAATCTATTCCTGATCCAAATACATATTTCCCAGGTACACAGTTGTTTGACATCACATACACACATCATATATTACTAAAGATAGTCCCTGCCCCGACTCTGGCGTTTCTAGGAGCTTGCATTCAAAAATGGCAACTTATTTTCGATTTTAGTGGGTTTCGCAATATGGGATTTTCATCAAAAATTATACAAAGGTACATTTCCCTTCCACATATATCCCAGTAACTTGCCATGTCTCTAGCTTAAACACATTGTCTACAATATTCATAATTAGTGGGGTTTTGCCCCAGGACATGGTACAAATTGGAGTTTGGACTCAAATCGTGATGGCATTTTTCAAACTAAGACTCTCAAAGTTGTACATTCCTGTCATTTGGTTACAATAAGTTGTCACTGTTTCTATAAAATGTATATTTGTTGCAATTCAACTCCCCAAAGTGTTTGGGTCCGCCTCCAGACGTCTGGGTGGGTCAGTGATCACATGTCTCTCCCTGCTGGCAGAGGGCTGTTGACAGGAAACACTCAAAATTAACATACCCCATTCAACAGAAAGGGGCTATTGTCTCTCTCCTCCAGGCTGAAGGGGAAACCCCCTCCCTCTCACTCAGGAGGGCCATGTGATATCCTGCCTCCTGTGGTGAGTCTCTGGGGTGTTAAGAGTTCTCAGCCTCTTGGCCTCTGGGAACAGCAGGTGGCTAAGATTTTCAATTAACCAACAAGCTTTGAAGTCCCTGCCCCTCTTGCAACTCCTAAATACAGTTTCCCTGTCAGAGTTTAGACCGCTAGCGCCGCCTTGAGGAATTTGTCGGTACTGCATCCATTTTTGAGTTATTTTCAATTACTGCATTTCAATAGAGTGGTCTTTTGCTTGATAGTATAGGACCCTTGCTTAACATTGTTTTGATGGCATCCTTACAGTAGAGTGGTGATGTGGACCCCCCATAAGAAGGTTGCATCTTTGGAGTGGTCTCGTGCCAACTGCGCAGTTCTCCTATTCTGGCGTGAATGTGGGCGGCGATAGCTCATCCCCACATCCACCCAGTCTTTGATTTAGTTTGTTCTGGGATAGAATAATGGGCGGCGACAGCTCATCCCCACATCTACCCAGTCTATTGATTTTGTTTGTTCTGGGATAGAATAATGGGCGGTGACAGCTCATCCCCACATCTACCCAGTCTATTGATTCAACATGGGTCAAAACCCTTGACAGAAGCCTAGCTTTAATGAAGCCGAACTTCATGCACTTGTGGCCTATGTGTCGGCACATAGCCGCGAAATGGAGTTGACTGCAGGGTGCAAGACCACACCTGGTCAATGTAGGGCACACTGGCAGACCATTGCGGACCACATTAGTACCCTTGGATTTGTGAGGCGCACAGCTGATGATTGCTACAAGCGGTGGAATGACCTGAAACGCAGAGCAAAGAACAAGATGGCTTCCAATCTTGCCTCTACTCTGGTGACTGGCGGTGGGTCTCCACCAGAGGACAACCAACGCACTGAACATGAGTCTGTTGCTGGAACCTTCATCACAGAGGAACAGATCCAAGGCGTGGGAGACCTACCAGATTACGAAGCATTGTCCGGTGAGTGCCCAGGCATGTGTGTGTAATCCATGTGTATGTTGCATGGGTGATGTGTTCAGATTGAGTGCCAGGTGAGGGTGTGTAGTCCTGAGTGGTATGGGTCACCCATGTGCTTCCTCCAATAAATTCAGCGGCCTTGGATTTGGGTATGACAGTATCCCTTCTGACCACAGTAGCCAATTAGCACAACATTACTGCAGTTGCCCTTGAACTGTCATCTTGCAAAAACATTGTTCTGAATTTTTCAGAGTTCAATCAGCCTGATTGTTTCAATTCTCCCATTTTTCAAACACATTTTTCAGCCCTAATGCCACATTTGTGACATGCTTCTGTCATTGATTACACCCCACATTGGGCCACCTTTATTACCTTATTATGGGAATGATTAGACCATTCAGGCTGATTGAGTAGGGGCCTGCTCACAAAAGATTTTGGGTCCGGTTTGAATGTGGAACATGATAGTCTTTTTGTGTCATGTTGAAGTGACCAACCATTGATGTATCCATCTGCATACCATCACTGTATCATTGTACACTGGATGTGTTGCATTGTGTGGCACATGCGTATTTTAACACACTATTTTGCATTTTTGATCTCATCATGTCCATCTCACATGGATGGGTGACAGTACTCATTCACTGACATATGGCTGCACTTGTCAAATGCACCATGGCTATGCTACATGGCATCTATGTGCTGGCATGTGTCATGCATGTGTATTGGACATGCCACTCACAGGCTAATGTGTGATGCCAGTGCTATCCAGCATGCAGCAAATGTGTTGCTTTTCCATCTTGGTGTCCTCAGTGTCTGCTTTTTGCCTCCCTTTCCAACTCATTGACATTGCATGCATACCAGGGTTATAGTCATGTGGGAC
This sequence comes from Ambystoma mexicanum, assembly GCF_040938575.1. Taxonomy (NCBI): domain Eukaryota; kingdom Metazoa; phylum Chordata; class Amphibia; order Caudata; family Ambystomatidae; genus Ambystoma; species Ambystoma mexicanum. The sequence goes on from NC_090924.1 coordinate 659,345,265, forward strand.
ATGTGTGATTCATGTACTGGATCTCTGACTTGTCAGGCCTATGTGTGTGCTATGGTGCTCATGCCTGTTTTCTTTTTTTGTTTTTCATAATTTTTGCAGGTGATGACGCACTTGATGCTGTTGAGGTGGAGGAGATGTGCAGACCCAGGACGAATCTCAGGCACGACCGGGTACCAGTGGAGGACGTGGTGTGGTGGTGGGTGAAAACCCAATCTTACTGCAGACCATACTGTCCAGGGGTGTCTCGGGTTGCACCTCCCCAGACCTCTATGATTCCGGTGCTGAATCGGATGATGAAACTTATGTGCTGTCACAGGTGAGTGTTTCTGGCAGGGATTCTGTTCTGTCCAACCCACCTACACCAGGGGTAGAACCCTCTATGGGGATGTCAGTGTTGGTAAGTCCGCCTTTGGCGGTTACGGATGCAGGGTCACACTCCACAACATCTGATCCTGTTCCTTAGGCAGCAGATCAGAGGGGGAATGCAGTCTTGCAGCCTCAGGCAGTGCCAGCACAGCAAGGTGCAGATCGCCTTTCCCCAAACAGGTGTGGTGCCCGCCGACGCGGTGGCCGTACGCCACCAGGCAGTACTGTATAGGAAAACTCCATGTATGGTATAGCAGCACAACAGGGAGCATCAGTTGAAATGATGGCTCAGGCAATGGAGAGGGTGGCCACTTCCATTCTCCCCCTGAAAGGCAGATGGAGCAACAACAGCAGTCAACAGACTCCATTTGCCAATCACACAGGGTGGACATGTTGGCGTCCAACAGGAACCGACGGGCGGCACTGGAGACTCTGCGGGAAGCCATTTCTGTAGAGTCACAGGGCCACAGAGAAGCCCTGAGGTTAGAACTACAGTTCCTCAGGCAGACTCCAAGTGAACTTGAGGCTTCCCGAAATTTAAGGTCAGAACAGCAGCTGGAGCAGCTCACACATTCGCTCTCAGCTGAGCTTCAGGCAACTCGGGAGGAGATCCGGGTATCACGCAAGGCCATGCGTGCAGAAATACAGGCAACCCGCGAGGTGCTGCATGGGGATCTCCGCACTATCATCCTCCAGAATCAGACCTTCAACACCCGCATGCTTGCTGCATGCTTTGCGTGGGCTGCCTCCCATAGCACCACCACTTCCTGATGCAGCAGCAGAGGGTGAAGAGAGCAACAGCGGCAGTTCTCCCACATTATCGTAGCCGTGTAGGCCATGAGCCCATGGAGGTATTTTTTTTTTCGCAACATCCACGCTGGTGGGTGTTGGTGTGCACCTCGTCCTCGAACCTCCTGTGTGGCCTCCCCCCTTGCCCCCCACATGGGCAATTTTGATTTTCTTTTTTTTGTTTTTTTTTTACAGTGTGTTGCCTTGTGTGGCTCCCGTGGGCATCCACTGTGTATTCCAGCTGGGCACATGCAGGCTTGTCCTGTCTTTGGGTTAGATGCCTGGGTTCCTGACACACACACCCCTCCTGCTTCCCTTTCCATGGGCTTGCAAAAGGTGTGACCAAGTGACAGTGACTTACACAGTGACATTGGGCACCCATGAGCTGTGTGGGCAGTCTATAGTCAAAACTGTGTGTACATCCCTAGTGGGGATTGTTGTTGTATTGAACACTGCATGGTGTATTGATATGTGCTTATGCATCCATGTCTTCCTCCTTATTCACAGGTACCTTCTTCATGTCTTCACAACGCCGTCTCCTTTGCAGATGCAGTTCATGTTTTATGCAGTACACTGACACATTTGCCTGACAGCAACACTCTGCAGTTGGAAGGGGTCAATGTGCTGGCTAATTCAGGTTGTAAGACTTGCACTACTTTGATTTTGAACTGTCATATGCTGGCAATGTTTCATCCTGTGTTGCGTATTATGTTGCTGGTAAGTATTTGGTCATGTGTGCTGTTTGTTATTGATTACTGGGAGCATATTTTCTGTGGCCTGTTTCCATTTGGGAAAGTGCACTTTGTGACACTTGTGTCATGTGTTGTCTATTCCTTTGTTTGCTTTCACATTGCATGACATGCCATGGTGTGTTGGGTAGTGTAGATGGGGAGGGTTTGGGTGACATGGCGCTGTTTTCATGTTGTATTTTGCAAGGGGGTAGTCATTCATGCAGAATAAAGGTGTGTCTTTTTGTGACACAGCATTGGTGTCTTTCGGTAGGTAGGGATGCACACAATGTAACACTTCCAGGTGACCAATCTCAGGCTGGTATGGTTGTGACAGTTGACTGTCCCTTATGTCATCATCATTGATTGTCAGTTGGTATGTGGCAGGGCTGTGTGCACTCCACAGGGGTGTGATTTTAGGTGAAGTAATTAGCCACCAGCTGCGTAAGGGCTGTCTCACCACGTGCCCTCTGCCCTCCCATGCGCAGCGGCCGTGCATGTGGTTGGGAATGTGGGGGCACCACCATGTCCACCAGTAGGCCCCGGCGGGTTGCAACGTTGTGCAGGACACATGCTGCCACTATGATCCTGCACACTACTGGGGGCACGTATAGCAGCTGCCCACCAGAGCGGTCAAGGGAGCGAAAGCGTGACTTGAGCACTCCGAATATGCGCTCCACTATGCCTCGGGTTGCAATATGGGCTGTGTTGTATCTTACCTCGGGTGGTGTGGTGGGGTTCCGAATTGGCATCATCATGTGGGTGCTCAGAGGGTAGGCACTGTCCCCTGGGGAGGTGATGATGGGTATCATTAGAGAGGTTGTGATATTATTCAGTATCTGACATGCATGCATGTGCAGAGGCATTTATACTCACCAAGCAGCCATGTATCGCCATGCCGCCCAGCTTCTAGGTCCCGGTTTAGGGGTGACATTCTGTAAATGAAACTGTCATGGGTGGACCCTGGATAGTTGGCATATACTGAGTTGATGATTTTCCTTGGCATCACATGCTACCTGCACGTTGATGGAATGCCAGTGCTTGCGGTTTCTATAGATGTGCTCAGTTGCCCTAGGAGGACGTAGAGCCACATGGGTGCAATCAATGGCACCTAGCACTTTGGGGAAGTGTGCCACCCCGTAAAAATCCTGGACGGCAGCCTGTCTTTCTGCAGGTGTTCTGGGCAGGTATATGTGCCTGCGGACTGAAGAGCTTGCAGTCATGATGGCCAACACCTGGTGTAGGCTTCGTGACTGCGTGGCCTGTGACAGCCACCCCACTATGGCACTTGTCCGCTGAAATGAACCAGTGGCCAAGAAGTGCAGTACATTCAGCACCTTTTCGAAGGGGCTCAATGCTTGGGAGCACAGGATGGGTGATGTGAGGTCATCCTCCCACTCACTCACCAGGTTGAGTATTATGTACCTCCCATACACCTGGTCATCAGGCATCCCACAAAGGCTAGTCCTGGGTGTAAAAATTCTGGGCCTGACTATCCTCCTCCTCCTGCGGTGTCCCATGACCACTGCTGCGAGGAACGGTACATTCATTGTAGCGTCTATGCTTGTTTGTTGTTTGTGAGCACTTTTATGCTGCGCAGGGCCGCGTACGCCGGCTTCCTGCTGGCGTACGTGTTTGCGGATTAGCGTGTCTTTTTTGGCGCACGCGCTTCCCCTGTTCGATTCCATGAATACGTGTTGTAGGCGCGCGTGTGGGTGTTCCGCGCATTTAACTCCTGTACTTCTCCCGTAACCCCCACATTTTCACGCGTTGTTCCCCATTCCGCATGTTACGCCCCGTGTTCCGCCCACTTTTGTTGTGTGCGCTGCGCTATGTGCACTTTCGCTGTGCGTGTAGAGCACGCAGTTTGATGACGTGTGCGCCCGCGTGCGCTGCGCAGGATTTTAGCGTACATTCCAGGATGTACATGCGCATGGACTTCCATGAATCGATGTGCGCAGCTTTCGCATGCTTGCTCTGCGATTTTCGCACTTGCGCTGCGATTCACACACTTTCGCATGCTTGCGCAGAGATTTTCGGCGCACATTAATTCCATGAATCAGCCTGTATATCTATAGTTTTCATACTCTTTGTATAAAAAGTTCTGTGACAACAGACACATACTTGGTTTGGTGCTTCAGCAGATATGCTTTTGAACGTGGCTATTTCTTTTTTGCTTGTGTGTAATAGAAAGTTGATGTCTGTAAGGTTGTTGGTACTGTTTTCTGAAGTTACTGATTTTTGAAAGTGCTCTTCAGTTCCAAAATATTTGCTTTGGATGTGATCTATTTGTTTGCGCAGTTGTTTGGCTCTACCGTGTAGAAGAATGTCATTTAAATGCTACATTTCTAAAGCAGGACCTTTTGCAGTACAGTTTGTGAACAATATTTCTTACAGTAGAATGGTGTGTTGCTAACATTTTGATATGGTGGAAGATGCTTTTGCAAGCAGGTCCAGAAATACAGGCTAATGAATGTCCTTGTAGTCCTGTGTATTTGCGCACTGGACAGGAGTCCATAGTTTGTAGTATTTTCATTTTCCTTTTGTTGTTGGCTTTCACATAGTGATTGAGGAACTGCTGCAAAGATTTGATAGAGTTTTGGCGTACGTTGCACATTGATGTGCATGGCCATGTGTAGATTGGGCATACTGGTTCGGTGGAATGGAGAGTTGTTTATAAGTTTGATGGGGATACTTGTGAAAGCAGTGTTTCTTCTTCCATTATGGTATTGGCTACCTTTTCATACCCTCGTCCACTGCTATGTATGGCAATTTGGTTTGTTTTCTCTTGTTTGTATGATTCTTCATTGAAATATGGCTCTGTGCTGGTGGTGTGACTCCACTCACCTGTACAGATGTTGCCAAAGGTATCTATGCTGATATTGCGTTTGTTGCGAAGTACTGGTTGTAGTTTACTATTTAATTTTGCTATTGGTTTCATTCTGTTTTAAATTAATATAAAGAATTTCCTTTTGAGGAGCATTGCACTGTCTACAAGAGCTTCCAGGATCAGTTTTCTGCTGTAAGGGTTGAGCGTGATTTTTCCCCTGTAATTATAAGGATCTGAAGAACTATGTGGTGGAACATTTTTTGTAAAATAAATGTTCGGAAATGCTTGCTTGTGGCTACGTTACCATTTGTACGTGCTCTCTTAGCAGTAGTGGAAGTTGCAATCTTTTTAGCACATTTCTTTTCATTTTTACATTTTGAAAGAGGAGTTAAAGTTTGTTTCTAGTTAGATTCTTCGGTTTTTGTTAGTGACTGTATTATCTGTTTTGTTTGAACTTTCTCTACAAATTCTTCTAGAGGCGGATGGCTATTTTGTATGCTTTTAAGTTGATCTGCTCTATTTATGCGTTGTTTTCTACAGAGTTGCTTTATGTTAGGCATTCTGTAGTATCTGTTGGAGAAAAAAGGAAAGTGTGGATGTGCAGGTTGTGCAATGTATATGTGTGCACCGTGCATGAGTGTTTTAAAATGAGGGTAGGCATACACATAGAGGTGTGGAATTGTGTAATGTGGTGTTACTTTAGGTTGAGGAGGCAGTATTGGTATCTGTGTGTTACTATAATGGTGGTCAGATGACAATAGGAAGTGGGCACTTGTTGAGGTGCAATGAGTAAGAATGAAGCAAATACTGTTGGGTTGATGGAATTGTGTATCCTACAATACAAGAACACTGCACTTTGTAAGTAAGAGGCAGGACAATTTTATAGTTCTGCACTTACTTTGTTGGATGTTGAGAATAGGTTTCTTGCAGGTTGTATTTTCCACTTGAGACGGCACTGACTTTCAGGAGAGAGGTGTTCACTGCAACTGCGAAAGAAAGAGGTAAGAACATATGTTTATTAATGGCATAGTGATTGCATTTGGAGAAAACATTGTTTAAAATTGTAGGAGGATCTCTTGGCAGTTATTGAGTGTGTGCGAATGGATAGCTTTCTTTCTGAATGACGATTTGGGAGCATCCGCATTTTTTGTAAGGGGGTCAGTGATTTATTTATAAGTGTGCTGTATGAGGTGCACTTTAGCAAGTGTGTGTGTTACTGTAGGGCTATTTAGTTTGGAAATTGATTAGTGAAAGTTGTAGTAGAGTTAGAAAAAGATTTGGAAAGATGTACAGATTGGAAAGGAGAATGTTTTCGTGTGTGTAATTACATTAACATTTCTGCAGATATATTCTTACTGCATGAGTGGAGCAATCATTTCAGTGTTTGGATTTATTTATTGGCATTTATAAATGGTACTGTTCTTAATGCACACGTAATTCGTTTTGCTTTTTAAGTAATGGTGTATTCTGTGAACTGTGCAAGGTAAGTGGGAGGCACCCTGTTGATATGCATGCAATGTATGTACTTGGTATGCTTTGGTAAAATACATTCAGTTTTCCTTTTCTGTGTACATTTTAGGAATTCTTTAGGAGGTGTGTTAGTGGGGGCAGATGTTCTAAAAATGATAGAAGGAAATAAGACAATAACAGTTTGAACATTACTATGGGTGATATGGGTAAATGAAATGTTCAAAGCACATAGCATTGTAAGTGCCACTTGATGATAGGTGATGGAACAGATGACAGTATGTTTTTTGAGTAGGTTATGAATTGTAAGTAGCAGGTACCGTGTTCACAGGCACCTATAACAGAGTTGCAAATGTACTGTACCATGTACTGTACCTGTAGTTGTGTTGATGGATGGAGATGTGGATGAAGCTGGAGGCAGACATTTTGGATAGTTTTACAGTACGTTTTGCTGGAGGTGTTTGCAATCACAGGAGACCTGTACTCTGAGTGTTTAACAGTAAATCTGGAGTGTTGAACAGAGATGATAGAATTACATGTAGATGTCTTGGATGTGATTGGTGTATAGTTGTGTGACTGTTTAACAGTAGCCAATGAGGGAGTGGTGCAGTGAATGAAGTGGAAAGGGAAAAAGGGCTGCCCTGTCTTACGAGATCCGCGGACACCGCTGTAATCTGGAGATCACACATGCTGCATCCAGGGCTTGTTAGCATGATTGGCATGGAAATGGGAGTGTACTATGGGGATTATCCAATTAGGTGTTCAGGGTGTGCTTAACAGGAAAGGATGGGAATAATTTGTTACATTGCTGTGTTGGTTGTGTAGAGAAGATGGCTGGAGTTACTGTGTGGATAGTGGGAGATTCCTTTGTATGTGATCTGGAGAGCTATGCAAAGGCAAGAGGGTTTTCTGCAGATCTTTGTTTTCCTGGACGGGAGGCTTTATGGTGCAGTGCGCCTGGCTGCAATTTGCATGCACTGTTTGCTTTTTGCAAAATCATGGCTACTTTTGGTAGTCCTGATGTTTTGGTGGTACACTGTGGAGGAGAGCATTTGGGCTACATCAGTGCCCCAAGTTTGCTTCATGTATTGAAGTTGTTCGTGGAAGACCTAATGGTGCTTTTCCCTAAAGCAAAGGTGATTTTTTCTGGAATAATGCCAAGAGCAAAATCAAACAATCCAAATGTTTTCAATCCCCAGCAAAACAATTCAAGATGCCTTGTTAATAGAGGTATTTGTGAGGTCATGCAACTTGCTGAGATGCCTGTTTTGTCCAATGAGAACATGGATTTCCGTAGTGTGCACTACTTTACTGGAGATGGCGTTTCGTTGTCCTTCCTTGGAAATGCTGATTTTTGGAGAAACTAAGGGATGCTTTGCAGAGGTTGAGGTAAGGCAGTAAGGTGGAAAAGAGGAGAACTCCCCCAAAAAAAATAGAAAACAAAAGGTGTTTCTTGAGTAGCACCTAAAAAAAAGTCTATTTTCATAGCCTCCACTAAAGGGGAAATCCCTACCTACCCTGGTTGAAATGTGTTCACCCACCCCTGCGCAAAGCACAATATGTCCGCGGACACCGCAGTAGTTCGAGGATCGCACATGCCACATCTGGGACGTTTGAAGATGGCAGGCATGGAAATGGGAGTGTGGAGGCCAGGGAATTGGTCAATAAGGTTTTCTGGATGTGGTGTGTAAGGAGAGACTGTGGCAGAAGTTCTGTTTGCAGAGAGGAGTGCAGATGGCTATGGTTATGGCTGTGTCATTCAGGAGGCAGAGTGTATGGTTTTTGGGGGACTCCTGGTTGAAGTGCATGCAGAACATGTGGATTGGATGCACATCCTGGATTCCATCATGTGGATGTCCACTGGTATGGAGTGCGTGAAATGAAGTGGCTGAATTTGGTTCATCTTTGTGCCACTTTGGTGACGTTCAATCATCCAGACGTTATTATTATTCATTGTGGAGGAAACAGTTTAGGACATTTTACTGGAATTTCTCACAAGTTAGCGATGAAGGAGGAACTTAGGCAAGTCATTGACATGTTTCCAAACTCCCAAGTATTTTTTTTCCTGCATTGCCCAGAGACAGATGTGGCTGCGTTCTTCTTCATTTTGTCCGCAAACGGAGAAAGCAAGGTGAAATGTCAACAAGGATGTTTGTGCCTTTTTGAGGGATGTTGGCATGTCTTCCTTTCAAAATGAAAATGCACGAACATTTTTCACAGAGATAGAGTCAATCTTACTGATGCTGGCCATCAGCTTTTTCTACAAAATATTCGAAATGCATTGTATTTCTTTGTGCAAGTATAGAAAGCTTTTTACAGTAGGTGCTGGCCACTTCAACACTTCCAAAAACAAAGAAACACCACAAAAAGGTTGTTTTCAGAGCCACCACTTTCTCCCGCAAAAGAGTGCAATGTTTTTGACAGAGCCACACCTTGCATTATTTTGGATGTCCGTGGACTACTGCGCAGTCCGTGGACTTTACAGGCTGTGCGGGGGCCTGCATCATTTCATTGCCAATTCTATTTTTAAACTGTGAAAGGTGGCTCTGAAAAGAGCCTTTTTTTGTTTTTCAATTTTTGTTGTTTTGTATTTTGTTTTTATTTTACACACGACACACAAGGAACAGAATGGAAGGCAGGGTAGGAAAGGGATACCAACCAAAGGGATAAGAAAGGACAAGTGGAGAGACAAAGATGTTGGTTGGTCCTCACTTAAGTAGGGGGCACTCCTTCTCATGCTCCCGGACTGAAGCCTCGAAAGCACTTTGAAGTTGCTCCCAACTGCAGAGTACATACACAATACAGTGACCTTCGAAAGGTAAGGGTCTGCTGTGGTGCTTATGGCCTGCAAGGCTGGTTCAGGGATCTGAAGCCCCGCAGGAGTGTCCCTTGTTGTGGCAGGAGCAGATACAGAGGATGCTGCAGAGGAACTCAACCTACTGCCTTGTTTGAAGGGGATGACCCTCCGAACTTCCACCTTGTGGTTTGACCTCAAGTGCTGCCGCATGGAGGTGGTGGCGTAGCTGTACAAGCCTGGTATGTCGCGACTGAGTACCATGTTGCACTCACTGCATTTCACATGGTTAGTACATGCTTTGGCCTTGTTTCCAACAGTGGCAAATAGCCTCCATACCCAAGACTCACGATGGCTGCAGGCAATGAGGAATTCCTCTACCTCATCCTCGCTCTCTTCTTATCCCTATCTACATCACCACACCTGTTCCTTCCCCAGGCCCTTGGAATGGTGGTGGTGATGGTGACGGTGAAGGTGTGGGTGTGGGTGCTGCTGAGGCAGAGGCAGAGGCAGTAGCACCAGCCATGATTGCCATTAGCTCCAAAGGTAGTACAGCACAGCGGAATTCATCAGAAAGCAATTCTAGCAAAGAGCAATCTGGAATACTGTTCTGGCACAGACGCAAAACTAGCATGGCAGAGCAGATTTCAGCAGAAAGCAATTGGAGCAGGAAGGAGCAATCCGGACCACTGCTGTGTTCTGGACAGCCACAAATAGAATGAGGAGCATCTCTGCGGAGTGGGGTTCTGGGGAGTGCTTCGAACCCAGAACGGGATTAAAAAGTTCCCAAAAGTGATCAGATTGCCAGGGGCATAGTGTGGGACCTCTCTAAGGGTGTAGTTTCACAGTGAAATACCTCGGATTGCCCAAAAAAACACTTTTTTGATGTTGGGGGGCCCGGACCATGTCCGCAATAAGGGCCGAAGCTCAGCGTGGGTGCGGTCACATGGTGACGTTGCAAATGTTCTCGAATGGGACATCTGGCCCCAGGACACCTATTGCATGGTGTACATTGTGCATATATGCATAGGTGTTCTACGGACAGGGTTGGGCTCCCCAAACTGATTAAAAGTGTGACACACGTGCGGCGGACATTTCCAAACAGGTGCAATGTTCGTAGGACCCAGGAGGTGAGATGCGCATGTGCCCAGGTGTCCGTTGGACATGGGTGGGGGCCTTGAACTCATCAAACTATGTCACAACTTTTTTGAGACATGCCGGACAGGTTACCAGGATACAGAGGATGAGATATGCATCCGCATAGGTGTGCGACAGAGAGGCTTGGGCTCCCACATCTAATTAAAGATGCGTCATATGTTTGCGGACATGCAGACAGGCATGGCATCATACGGACACCTCCATTTTTATTGCGGACAGGCCGGGCAGGTGTGGTGTCTGTAGGACAACTAAAATAAAAAAGGAAAAACACACACAGACACAGCAACAGTATACATATAAACCTCTATTTACACACATGCATAGACACAAAAAGGGAAGGGGTAGCAGAAATGGAGACATATAGTAGGGGTTTTGTACAAGTTGGGCATGAGTGGAGGAAGGGATTGAGGTCTCATCGTAACGTCTCTCTTCCCAGGGAATTTGTAGGGATGCTTGGCTGGGAAAGGGAGAAGGGGTACAGGTGCAGGTGGGCAGTGGTATTTTATTTTTCCCATAATATGTCCTTGTACAAAATCTTTTAAGCTGGCAAAACTATTTAGCAGTTGCTCAATTTTTTCATCCAGGCTGTCAAGTTTATCATTTACAGAGTCTGTTTAATTTTCTTTGGGCGTATTCCATCATGGAAGAGGTGCTGCTTGGGGTGCATTTTCTTCATTTACAGTATGTACTGTTAAAGAAAAAATATCTGTCAGGTATATGTGAAGCAATGTATATTAACTGTCTTACTTTTCAGACTGTGTTGGTTCAATGGGGTTACTATCTTCACTCATTTCGTCATGAGGTACATTTTCATCAGCCATTCTATGGTGCTTGCCATTTCTCAGTAAAAAAAGAACAAATATTTGTTCTACTATTGTACAGTGAACAAACTATGCAATTATAGGAAACATGTAGTGTACCTACCATGTAGTAGTGCAGTTCTGGTCTCAGTACTTTGCATCAATGATGTGTGATGTCATCTTTGATATCATGGGTGTTATTCTTAGGAGTGCACGGTGGTTGCTTAGCTTACCATAACAGGTGATTTTCTGAATTTTTTTGGTTTATGGATAGATTGTTATTAGTCCAAAGTAACTATAATGCTCCTTTAACAATGTTTTTGCACTGATTTTGATAGGTTTTTAATACAGCAACTGACCCATAATGTCCCTTCAATAAAAAAAAATTCACTGAATATATATACATATTTTACACAGCCTGTAGTTATGGTTACATTGTTAAATCCATAGGAAGATCACTTTTTGGGCAGCTTATAACTACTCTCCCCCCAGACTAATCCTCACCAAACTATGCAAAAAGAGTATATGGCCCACTCTAAATATTTCTGCAAAGTTTTGTGAGGTTTGGTTAAGTGGGCCAAAGTTATAGGGGGGTCTCATATTTATTTTTCTCCATAGACTGAATGTGGAAAAACTTTGCTCACACCTACAGCCCAAACCGATGGATGGATTTTCACCAAATGTGTGGCAGGAGTGGTGGCTTGGTCATGAAAGCGTGCTTTTGTAAATTTGGTGGAAATCCGTCCATTAGTTTTTTAAAAAAACCAGAAAGTAGGTTCAAAGAAATTTGTGATATCTGAGTTCGGTCCGTGGACCCATTTCCCTGTTTGGTCTGCGGAGACAGGGCTCCAATTGGTTTAGAAGGCAATGTGGTGTCCACGGACATCAGGTGCACCCACTGATTGGATGGTGAAAAGCGTGAAGTGCGTCAGATTTTTGGAAATGCCATCTTGTATTCGCGGACATCGCAGTAAAAACATATAGAAAAACACAACATTGCATTTGTCAAATTGATCAAATAATCTCTGGGGAGGCGAGAGGTGATGAGGATCAGATGGGATATGGCTGCAAGAAGCAAAAAAAACGGGTGTTTTTCGGCGTAAAAGTCAGCGAATAGTCCTGGGAAGTTCACGGCCACCTCTGCATTACAGGATTGTTTAAAGGCAGTTCTTGGATGGCTTAGAACGTTGGCGCAACTTAATGAAACTGCATGAAATTTTGCAATTATATTCTTGACCTGATTCCGGATGAGTTTGCAAAGTTTGGTTGGAATCTGTCAAGAGGGAGCAAAATTAGAGGGGGGGCCCCAAAAAAATGTAAAGGCTTATAAATCAGGTGCCATTTGACGAATCTACACTTACGTTGGCAAACTGATAATAGATCTAGATATAAATGTTTTTACGAAGTTTGGTGGGATTTTGTCAAGAGGGGGCAAAATTATAGGGGGGTCCCAACATATTGTAAAGCCTTATAAATGTGGTGCCATATGACGAATCTACACAAAGGTTTGCAAAAAGATTATAGATCTAGATATACATGTTTTTGCAAATTCTGGTGGGATTCTATCAAGAGGAGACAAAATTAGAGGAGGGATCCCAAAATATTGTAAAGGCTCATAAATGTGGTGCAATTTGACAAATCTACACACAAGTTTGCAAAAAGATTTTAGATCTAGATATAAATGTTTTTGTAAAGTCTGAATGGATTTTGTCAAGTGGGGGCTACGTTATATGACTATTGTATGTGCATATATTTGACACTTTCGAAAAAATAAAACATGGGTGAATTTCCAGGAAACTTGTGTAAGGAGCATTGGCAAGGACCTTAAAGCATGGTTTTGCAAATGTGCCCATGTTTTATTTTTTGACAAGTGTCATAATGTAGATACAAAAAATAGTGATACACCTTTGGTGACTGAGGTGTAGCCTGTGGCCATGGGCAGTGGCCACATTGTCTGGGTCATAGAATAAGGTCATGATCCGACAATCTGGCTACTGGCCATGACCACGAGGGACAACACATGGGGTTAAAGTGGCCATGTCCACCTGGGACTGGCTTTGTGGTAAAGTTATTTGAAAGTGGGATAGCTTTGAAAGGGAAGAAAAATGTGCTTGTGGTAATATGGTCATAGGGTTCTCTCTTCGCCTTCTGCAGGCTGCCATGGAAAATCTTCATCCCCCATTGCAGGGGCTGGAATGGGGGGATAATGGTCCGGAGACCTCGTTATCTACCTTCCCTCCCTTCGCTTGGGGTGATAACTTTGGCTGATATCCACTGTTCCAGTCCCTCGAACGGGAGATGAACGCCACAATATACACAACATGCTAATGAAAATGTTGGAAAATCTTATTTATTCTATGTACTTTACTGAGAAATGTAAAGTAGATTGAGTCTAAGCTTTTTTTTTTTAGCTGTGAAAGGTATTTCCTAAAGGAACATTTCTTTTGTTGTTTTTTGATGTATTTATTTTTTTGGCAGGACATCTTAGAACGAAAGGTGGTGAGGGAAAAGAGGGAAGAGGCACTAAGCACTAATATCGAGGGGCAGGTGGAGAGGGAAAGATGTCGCACATGTGTTACTTTTAAGGAAGGGGGCAGTGTTTCTCATGCTCCTTGATTACCGCTTCAAAAACACAAAAGCTCTTCGAAATTGCTTCCCTCTGCAGAATGATGTGTTGTAGTATATACAGAGGACTGCTGTCTTAAAAAAGTATGGATCAGCAGCATCTTTTATTGCTTGCAAGGTATCTGGTGGGATTTTGTGTCCCACAGAAGTAGGCTGTGTGGTTACAGTATTGGTTGAGGAAGATGAGGTGGAGGAAGATAGCCTCCTACTTGCGAAGAAAGGAACAACCTTTCTGAGAGAATTGCGGTCATTGGATTTGGCGTGGCAGCACATGGAGGTGGTCCCGTAGGAGTACTGTCCAGGGAGTCTGCAACTGAGTACAAAGTTGCACTGAGTGCATTTCACTTCAGCAGCTTTAGCCTTTGGTACATTCCCAACAATGGTAAAGAACTTCCACACCCATAGTTTTCTCTAGGTGCTAGAGGTAGGCACTTACTCTACCTCATCTTCTTGGTCCTCTTCATTGGCTTTGGAAGTACTGCACTTTTTATGTTGTGAAGGTCCTCCAGTTGGTGGTGGTGGCTCTTGAGGAGGAGGGATGGCAATAGGTGATGCCATTTTTAAGATAAATAGCAGTTTTGCTAACATTCTTCCAAGTATGTACTCTGTACTAGATTGTTAATGGATAATGAGTAAGAATAGGTGTAGGAGCTGTGCGATGGAAATTTTGAAGTTGAAAGTTCCTAGATTAGTAGAAAATGCAGTTCCGAATTGTCTGCGAAGCACAGATCTGATCGAGAAGTACAAACGTGTTCAAAGACACGTCCTCATGCCGCGCGCCAGCGTATTGTCACTTGACACTGTCTGGAATGTCCACAATGAAGTCAGATGTTTGTGGACGTCTACAGATGCAAAATCAGTTGAAAAAGTTGCAAAACGTGTATAGAAGTGTTAAAAATTATGCTAGAAGGTGGGAAATGGCAGAATTTTAAAGTGAAACTTTGTAAATTGCACACAAATGTTGCTATATTGGGTAGGTATGATATTAGTAAGTTGTAGGAAAATAGCATGCACTGGTAGAAACCTATGAAATTCAATGAAAAAACTTTGTTAAAGGGACGTTATGGTTAAGTTGCACTAATAAAAACCTTTGAAATTCACTGAAAAACTTTGTTAAAGGGACGTTATGGTTAAGTTGGACTAATAAAAACCTATGAAATTCAAAGAAAAAACTTTGTTAAAGGGAAGTTATGGTTAAGTTGCACTAATAAAAACCTATGAAAGTCAATGAAAAAACTTTGTAAAGGGACATTATGGTTAAGTTGCACTAATAAAAACCTATGAAATTCAATGAAAAAACTTTGTTAAAGGGACGTTATGGTTAAGTTGCACTAATAAAAAGCTTTGAAATTCACTGAAAAAACTTTGTTAAAGTGACGTTATGGTTAAGTTGGACTAATAAAAACCTATGAAATTCAAAGAAAAAACTCCTTGTAGAGACTTTTCATCAAAATGTATTTCACGTGTGATGTCATCAGTTATGTCATCAATGACATTTGTGATGTCATCTTTGATGTCCTGGGTGTTAGTCTTAGCAGTGCACAGTGGTGGCGCGAGTTATAGTTGCTTAGCTTAACATAACTGGCGAATTTCAGGGGTTTTTCGGTTTTACTTGGAACCATAACGTCTGTTTAACAATGTTTTTTCTTTGAATTTCATAGATTTTTATTAGTCCAACTTAACCATAACGTCCCTTTAACAAAGTATTTTCAGTGAATATATATATAGACAAGCAGCTTCAATGTAATTCATGCCACCACAGTACAATGGTCCATAAAATAAAAGAAACCAAAAATATCCCAGGCAAACATTGGTATTTAAACACATGCTAC
Organism: Ambystoma mexicanum; assembly: GCF_040938575.1. NCBI lineage: Eukaryota > Metazoa > Chordata > Amphibia > Caudata > Ambystomatidae > Ambystoma > Ambystoma mexicanum. The sequence goes on from NC_090924.1 coordinate 659,360,654, forward strand.
ATGCAACTCATGAACCTTTCTTATTAAAAAACAAATACAAGACCAGTCATTATAAAACTGGTCATTGACAGATAATAGAAAAACACCTGTGCAGGTGTAAATTGTCAAACTGGACTTCCTCAGGCTAATATAATGTTATGATTTAGTGCTTATAGATAGTGTCACAGTTTGTCACTTCCTGTTCAGTTTAGTCAAGTCACATGACTGAATATCAACAGGTCATTCTTCACACCAAACAGCATCATGTAGGAATGGTTTCACCTCATTTAGAAGCTGAAGTCATATGTTGACACCAAACACGAGAAATGGTGTGACTCGAAGACAGCTGCTCATTTTGCTGCATACTCCTACAACAGGCCCTATATATTCGCCAGATGTACACTTGTTTTGTTATTATAATTGCTGTGTGTGCTTAAATCTATTCTCATTTTTCATTTTTAACTGGCACTCGTGTTCTTTTTTCTAGGCCAATATTTAGGATTTATGCACGAAAATGTTACTCAGAGAGTGGCACTTTGTAAGATTTTGTCATTACTAGCAATGCACAGCTCATTCCTTAGAGTGAACTTAATGCCACAGTACAGACAATTATTAGTGGTTACTACAAATGAGAGAGGACTATGTGTTCTTTCAAATTCTGTTTGTTTAGAGTTTTGTTTTTTCATCTCTGTAAGTTCGCCTCCAGGTCAGATCCACATCAGCAAAGTATTGTGCGTATGTAAATTAGCCCAAGTGCAAGACTTTTGGTCCATGAAATTGTCTTTGTTTTACAGGGCAGTGCTACTTTATGAATAGCTTTAACAACCCAAGACAGACATTACTTAAGGCAGTCAGACAACCACATAATGGTTATGAGGTGGAATTGTGACATGTGTGACTTGACTCAAATGAATTAAGCTACTTTCACGTTTCAAGCCTTTTTAAATCCACCATAACTTTGTTAGTGTTATAAAACATTCCCCAATGTACCAACCGCAAGGCTGTCAAGACTACACTGCACTGATGATCCCTAATAAGAATGCAACCAGGTATGTATATGGATATTGCAAAGGTTGTGTTATCTGCCTCCCGAATACTGTGGACACGAAATCCCTGCCACCCAAGGAACACACCTCCAAATTGATTTCCTCTAGCTCCCTCGGTGCAATATTTGGCAATATCTTCTTGAAATACTGAATGTATTTTCTGGTTGGGTACAGGCTTCCTCCTGCAGGAAGGCAGACGCTATAGGAGTGGTTACAATTATGTATTTTTTATTGTAATATTGTGCCTCAGATTGGAATGTCTGTTAGTATTAATAGCGATCAGGGTATGCACTTTGTCAATAATGTGATGAAGGAGCTCTTGACCATTCTTTATGTACAGTACAACCTCCACTGTACCCACCAACTTCAGACAGCGGGGGCGGTGGAGCGGAAGAATGGGATAATTAAGAATAAGCTTGCTGAACTATGTCAGGAGACAGGCTTGAAGTGGCTAGGTGCCCTTCCTCTTATCTTACTTAGTATCAGAAGCCGCACAAGCAGGAACATAGGGCTCAGCCCACATGATGTCTTGTATGGGCACCTTATGTGTTGTCCTTCCTCCACACCTGTTAAATCTGTCGATACCAATTAAGCATTGAAGGCGGGGGAACACCATACCTGGGTTCATGTGACCCATTGCAAAAGGGTATATCTCTGACCTGTTGGAAACAACGTCTGTCCTCTACCTAAGGCCTGTGCTCTTCTGGCGCTTGCTCCTTAGCTTGTTCTTCTTTTTTTCCCTCTATCAGTTTCAATCTGCGTCATTTACCCAATGTGAGCCAGGGAAAGAGTTTAATCTTTCACATATGATAAGAGGTTGAGGGATGGCCCTGATACATAAGACAATATGTTGTACAGTGGAAAGGGGGGACTTGTGGGTTTATGGGAAATTGGGAGTGTGCGATAGATCTATTGCTAGGATTTCTCACACAACCAGACAAGTCCCCAAGGATAATGCCTTTTAATAAGTAGCTCTTCCAAATTAGATTTTTCTAGTGAGTAGTATGCCTGATCTGTGGAAGCAGAGACAGTTACCGAGCACCAACACTAGCCAAGAGGCCTTAAAGGAAAATGTATCTGCTTGTGTGAATGCCTCTGCTGTTACTGAAATGTAACTGGAACCTCCAATTGTTTCAGATCTAATACACTACTGCTATTCTATCTTGCATTTTAGGCTAGGAGAAAAAGAGGTGTTGGAGATAATCCAATGATCTTGTCACAGATCAGACACAATGGCAGCGGTGAGAGTGAGGCTTCAGAGTTCAAATGAAAATGACAATGTCACCGCAGTGAACCTACTATTAGGTTTTCATAGTGTGGCTGTACCCGGCAGGTGTAGCATAGAGGATCAGTGTGTTACAATGGGAAAGGAGTTTAATGTATCTATAGGGTTGTAATGTTTTCTTCTCATGACTTTGGGTAACAACACTGAGGTGGTAAGAATATGTTCTAATGTGACTCATGCGATGTGTCAATATACCACAAAGCTAGATAATAGGAATGGTACGCTGGTTCATTATTTAGATTCCCCTATTCTTGAAGTCATTGAATTCTTAAATTACACTCATAATCGTAGACAATCTCTGTGGTACGACACCATCAGCAAGATAAATAGGTCAGATTTTCTGAAATGTTATTCTTAATGCTTCCCTTATTACTATGAGTTTCACAATCCCTCTATCTGCATTTTAAGTTATGTCACATTTTCCCAATTGTACTTAGGGTGTGGTCATTAATTTTCAGCAGCAGTCTGAGGAGATGTGCAGAGGAAGAAGGAAAAGGGAGTTAGCAGAATATGGGCCTCATTACGACCCTGGCGCTAAGGGATTACCGGTACCGGTAAGGGTACCAGTACCGGTAATCCTTTAGCGCCTGATTATGAGGTCCCTTTGCGGGTTACCTTAACGGCTGGTTTCACCAGCCGTTAAGGAATGGACCCACAAAGGGACCTTGGTGCTAATTACGGTACCGCAATTTGCGGTACCGTAATTATCGCCTTCCCCATTCCCATTATGCCCTATGAGGTAAACATGGGAATGGGGAAGGGCCATGGTGAAATGGGGAAGTACCGCCCCGCCAACCTTGGAATGGGGTGGTACTTCCCCATTTCATCATGGCGGACTCATTACAATACCGGCAGCAACCATGGTGCTAATAGCGCCATGGTTTAGCGCCAGTGTTGTAATGAGGGCCTATGTCTGGGATGGTGATAAAACTATCCTTGCAGCTTGGGTGGTATACAACCACCACAAGTTATATAGCCATGTGGGCTGGTTAGAATATGTGAAAGTGATTATCTCTGGGGCACAGATCATGAACACAGATTCAAATATTGGTGAGTTGCACATTATTGGAACTCTCACTACACCGACCTTAAATGCAATGATGCAGTTGATAAATTAAGTGGTTTCCTCAGTATGAATGCTTCAGTGGGAAATTGCAATGAGGAATTGCAAGATTATCTGAACTCGGAGCTTCTCAGTATCTGTGAAGATATACTGCATAACAGCTAACCAACATTTCTGCAGAATGATTTGGGAATACCGGAAGACATGTGGTCCTAGAGAGACTTCTGGTAGTACAGCGGATGGGCCTGCAGAGAAGGACAGTGTACGTTTCAAGCGAAGGGGCCTGTACAAGGAGTATGGGCCCCCACCAGCAAGATCATTCCTGGTCCATCAGGTTTTTGCAGGAATGGCATAAGGTGGTATATTGAAGGTTTGATAACTTGGAAAGTTTATTCCCAGAAGTAAAGAAAATAATTGATGTTAAAAAGAATCTGCATGTATTAGAGGTCGTTTTAATGAGCAGAAGAAGACATTTGAGGTTGCACACCGTACCGTCCCCATCTGTACACCCTAAAATTAATATGTTAAATTGGTAATTAATCCTCCGAACAACCTTATTTCATCACAACTGTATGTGTAATACTGTTCTGTGTTTTTCTGGCAGGAACCATTATGTGCTATGGTAAATGTTGCAATTGAGAAGGGAAAGGAGTTGTCAACACTCCCGAACCACTGTGTGTAATCATAAAGACGATTTGAATCCATCTTTTGTACTTTGAGATATGCATGAAGAATCCTGTTACCTGCAGCATGAGTTCCAGCACTTAATCATCATCAAAGCTGAATACAGATGTTACCCTTAGGGAGGCAGGGCCCACAGTGATGGAGCGAGGATGTGTGCCACTTGAGCGCTGGCTTGATCTTACCCAAAGAAGATAGATATCTGGAGCCTGAGATAGTTTTGGTGCCTGCCGATTGCTTGGAAGACCCTGGACCATAAAGAGGATCCCGAGGCCTGCTTTAGAGAGAGCTGGGAGGTAGAGTCTTTGACCTTGATCACCTCGGCTTGGATTGCTGCGGGTCCCACAATGGAGCCAATGTAAGCGAGGATACATCACTTGCAGAGAAACTAAGAGTAGCTAATGTCGTAGACCAACACTGCTGTAAACTGAGATCCCATAGTTGCCTACAGAGCTTTGAAGTGCTGCTGTGGTTGGGACACTGGCTTTCTTTATCTGTGCCCAGTAGGGATGCTGGCTGGGGTCGGACTCGGATGGTGTTATGGCCTGACGGCCCTGAAGAACAGTGAGGACAGTGCAGATCAATTTCTCTAGGGCTGGAAATTAGGGTGATCAGCTTCTGAATGCTCCTGTCTGGATTTGCGGGGATCCCCATATCAGCAAGGACGGTAATATGTCCCTCGACCGGGTGATCAGTAAGGAGTTGGAGGTAATGTTCAGGAACCTGCAGGGCTAAGGGACCTGCTGAGTAGTGGGAGACAGCCACACTGTTGACGGCGGGTGGCTGCATACAGCGCAAATTGCCACTGGCCAAATATGGGAACCTACCCAGAGGTTGTGGAGATACTGACACTGATTGCTCGTGTCCTTTTAGAATACTGGTTGGAGATGGCATATGAGGACCGTAGATATGTTCCAAGACATCCCTTGAGCAGACACTGAAGGCTGAGTATTGGCCCTTAAGAGTGTGTAGAGATCCCTGCTGCATTGGTGTTGCAGTGTTTTGTTTTGAACAGCACTTCATCTAGAGGAACTAATTTGCAGGAATATATCCTATGCTACCCCTGAAGAGATGAAATGAAGTGCATCACACTGATTGGCTTTATTATTTGGATCAAAGCCAGGTCTGGATCTAGGGCCAAACAGATCAAAATGGAATCCTTCACCCAGAAACAGCTGCAAAATAGCAACCACCCCACTAGATCCAACAGAGGCTATACAGCCTATTGAAGGTTCGGAAGGTGGGTGCCAGACTTTAGAGGCAATTGCGGTACTGAGCACGTCTGGGGAAACAAACAATGATGCAGTTCAAAAATAGGTTAATATATTACAACAAGGTGTACGGACATTGGTAGAGATGGTGAATATAGCTGAAAATAATATTCTAGAGACAACGATGGCCATGAAGGAACTACAAGCACTGGTGACTGATTTGACCGCAAAAACAAAGATTTTATAACAAAGAGCTGAGGATGAAGAAAGAAGTTCATGGAGAAATAATGTTAGGATTTCAGGCCTACCGGAGGGTGAAGAAGGACGAGATCTGACTAACTACATAGAAAATATGCTCTTACAGGGGATTGGCCCATGCACATTATCTCAAACATTTACAGTTGAGAGAGCACATCAATCTTTGATGAGGCAACCACCACCCGGATTCCCTGCCAGACATCTCATTGTTAAGGTCTTGAACCTTAAAGACAGGGTACTGATCCTAAAATTGTCCAGGGAGGGAGGCCATATCAGGAGGGGGCCATCGACTTTGGCTATTTTCCCGGACTATGCAATACAAGTAGAGAAGATGAGAAACCAGTTAGTCCTGTTTAAGGACTGGGAATGAAATATATGTTGACATCTCCAGCCAAACTGTAGGTATCAAAGCCACACTTCTTTGATACTGGCAAACAAGTGCGCCATTGGATAGATAACATTAAGATGGAAGAATTGCAGGATCCTTGCAAACCAAAAGGTGACTGCCCGTATTGATGCTGCATACCCTTGTGCAACTGGTGCACCATGACACTAATCTGCACTTCCCTGGTCCCTGAGGATCCTGAAGAACTGGCTTGATGGAGATTCTTTTGAGGGATTGAATTGGGTGAACATGTCCTCCCATACCCTGGTCTTCCATTGATTGCTGCTGCGTACCAATTGGGCAGGAAAGGTCATGTGTGAAAGCTCAAATAACAGAGTACTGTTGAGCAATGTTAATGGTTGTAGGTTGTTGTGGTTACATTATGCATGTTAGGCTTTGTGTTGTTTCTAGATGTCAAGGACACCATGTTTAAAATGGTACACATCTCCTGACTGCAAGGCTACTGAGAGGGATGGAAGTCAAAATGTTTGTCAATTTCAGGGGTGCCCTTGGAGATGCAGGAGAATGCTGATATGCCGGAAGTTCTGGCTTGTGAATGCATGGCCATGTTTCTGTGGCAGGATGGTGGGAATGGCAATGATATCCTTTGGTTTTTTATGGCATGGAGAATACTATAAATATGGTATATTGAATGTTAGGGGGCTAAATAATTTTGTCAAGATAAATAGAGGCAGCTCGTATCTGCATCGAAAATGAATTGGGATCACATTATAACAGGAAACTCACCTTACAAATGATATACAAACCAACCTTATTGGTAAATGTGGCAGGTATGGACAAGGTGCCAATTATTCCTTGTGTGCTAGAGGGATTGTAATCTCGAAATCTGAGTCTGTGCCCTTCCGACTATGAGAGACCCAGTTATAGTTATTAGTGCATGGATAGACTTAGAATAGGTGTGCGCCATTAATTCTTATTCCCCGAACCATGATGCCTCGAGTTTCTTGCAGTCTTTGTATAGAAGGCTGGTCCTGTTCCGGGATGCATTGTGAATCTGGGGGGGGATTTCAATTGTACTCTGTGCCCTTTGCAGGATAGATCGGACAATAAATATGTATGCCCATTGCCGCCAGAGAGAACCCTCAGTAATATACTTGATAGATTGAATCTGGCCAATGTTTTGAGGGAGATGTTTTGAGGGAGATGAAAACATATTCATACCACTGTGTGCTGGCGAAAGATTTTACAGGCATTGATTATATGTTTTCTGGCAGAGAAGACCTCCATGAGTTTGTTAATATTAGATATATGGGCAGATCTTTGTCATACTATGCCACATTATTTCTGACAAGGATATTACATAATGGACCGCCCAATGTGTCAAAATGGAAGTTGAGGTCTGAGGTCCTAACAGATGAGCAGTTTAAGGAACACCTGGTGGGGAAGATCAGAGAAAATGTTTTAAATCAATGAGGGTAGTGTGCAAAGATATAGTGTGACGTGGGAAATGCTTCAGGTTGTTATAAGGGGTGAGGCGATTGCTAAGGCAGGAGCGGTGAGGAAATCACTATTATGGGAACAGTCTGATATTGAAATAGAAATTAGAGCACAGGAAGTCTCCCCGTTTCTAGACAGGCCGTCTGAACGTGACTTGATCACATTGAGACAACAATGTGCAGTGGTCTGGGAAAGACTTGGAAAATATGCTTACAAGTTATACGTCGAGAAGATGGATGAGCATGGGGATAAGGCAGGAAGGCTGCTTGGGTTTGTCATAGGGAGAACCCTAGACATATGATTTGCTCCATAACAGGTGAGTGCGGAGAGACATGGTGTTCCCAATCAGAGACCAACAGCATTTTCCAGAGGTATTATGCATCTATGTATGGGGCTGTCGAGAGTATGGACATAGCAGAAGAGAAATAAACGTTGTCCCAAATCACGCTCCCTGGGCTGTCATGCGAGCAGGCAAACATGGTGGATGCCCCTGTGACGGAGAAGGAACTTCCAGTAGTTTTGGCCCCCATGGCATCTGGGAAAACACTCAGAAAGAATGGATTGCCAGTGAAATTCTATAAGATGTATACTGTAATTCTGGTCCCCAAGCTGTTGCAGGCTTGTAATTCTGTTTTTGAATTTGGGACGCTCACCTTGAGTATGATTGAATTGGCGATAGTGCCTTTATTAAAACCTGGCAAACCACAACAGTTATGTGAATCCTACAGAGCCCTCTCCGTGTTGAATCAAGTTGTTAAGATACTTACAGCCTTACTGACAGATAGGTTGTGTCGGGTGATAACTTTGCTTGTTCATAGAGATTAAACTTGATTTGTTCCCGGGTAGGAGTACCTCCTTGAATTTGCAGTGACTACATCACTTTTTAGATAGCAATAGATATATGGACCGCCAATATACAGTGGCAACCCTGCATTCTGTCAAGGCATTGGATTTGGTGCATTGGGGAAGGATGAACGCTTCTCTCAGACGATATGGTATCTGGGAGGTTTTTCTACAATGGATACGGTTGATATACAATACACCTAAGGCCAGAGTGAGGACTGGGCGGAATATCTCAGAGTCTTGGGAACTAGGTAGGGGGACCAGGCAGGACTGCCCGTTCTCACCTATATTTTTTATCCTGGTGTTGGAGTCAATGCGCAGTTCCCTGAGACTGAGTTCAGTAATGCTGAACTAATGTTGGACAGGACTAGACATTTGATCTAATTGATGATATTCTGTTGTATGTGCAGAACCCGGTGTGTAATCTACAACTTATATTAGGCATATTTGACTATTTTGCTGTGATATCTGGTATTTCTATTAATTGGAGTAAGTCCTGTCTTTTCCCATTTGTGGCCCTAGCTACACTAGAGAATCATATGTTGCCTGTATTGGGGATACATTGGGCTACAGAATCCTTTAAATATCTAGGAATTAATGTCTGTCATGATGTTAAATATTCCTAGGAATGCAACACAAAGTGGTTGGTGGAGGATATTTCTAGGTCTATGGGATTCCTGAAAAGATTGCCAATGTCAAAATTGTTATTTTGACCAGGCTCCTGTATCACATCACAAATGTTCCCATTGTTATTCCTAAATCCTTTTTTAAAAGCCTGAACTTAAGGTTGGGTAATGGTTGTTGGGGGCCGGAAGTCATAGGATTGCATTAGAAACTCTCTGCATGTGCTATGCGGATGATGAAATACAACTACCACAGTTCTAGCTATATTACCCGATGAGTCAAATGCAGTTTGTTTCTTGGAAGCTCTCAGATGAGGCTACTTTAGACACAGAATTACTACAACCAGTTATATATCCAATTATGCTTAAAGAAGCCTTATTGGTAGATTGTAAAAGGTTCTAAGGTGCTAGTAGCACCTTGGTCCACCGCCGTCCGTGTAATGAGGCCCAATGTGTCTAAGTTATATGGGACCCTGTTGTCGGATGTAATTAGAGGGACGCTCAAGGTGACGGCTCTCTGGGAACTTGATCTTGGTGCAAACATTGCAAATGAAGACTGGGAAAAGGTGTTGATAAATGTACATAAGGTATCTCAAAAATTGCCAACACAAACTCGTCCAACTAAAAGTGTTGCATAGGTCATATATGACCCAGTATGGGGTGTCTCGTGTTTCTGCTTCAGCGCCCTTAGGTTGCCCCAAATGTGTGCATGACAAAGCAGACTTGATGTTTTGGTAGGTCCCTTTCAGATCACATTTTTTATAGATACTGCTGTTCTTGACCTGATCTAACAGGACCCAATTCAGGTGGAAGGGTTACCTGTTCTTCACTGTGATCGCATTTAACTGCCTGTTGTCTATATATGTCCGTAGTTCAGATTCATTTTTCTTTGGCATAAGAAATATGGGAGCCCCTGCAGGTGATGAGGAATGACGGATAAACCCCTTTTTCAGATTCTCTTCAATGTATTCTTTTGATATCAAATTTAATTTCTCAGAAAGAACATTTGTTTGACAATAGCAGATACTAGCCTCAGGGATTAAATAATTTTGACAATCATAAGGAGTAGAGGGAGATTATTGGCCTCCACTAGGTCGAACACAGTGCTACACTCTTGGTGTTCTTGGGGAACTTGGGGAACCTCACTACTGAAAGTGATTCTTATGCGTGGTGGGTAGGACAATCCTTAGGAAAGGTTTATTAGGAATACTCCTGACCATATTACATATATTCCGACTACGGTGGGTCCCAACACCAGGGCACTTCTTATCCCGTAAATAGGAGGGTTATGGTAATGAAAACAGTAAATAGGAGGGTTATGGTAATGAAAACAGGGAATCCCCAATATGAGCTGGGTGCAGATATAGCATCGAAATGAATATGTTCCTGATGGAATTCATTACCAACCATGAGTGAAGGCTTGGATCTTTCAGTGATGGGACCTGACACGAGAGGAGACAATCAACCAATATTATGGGTTCTTTGATTTCTTTCTCTGTTAAATCTATGCCCTGTTTTTGGGCAAAGGAAATGTCAACAAAGTTCCTGTGACTCCAGATGTTGTTAGAGGCCATTGAGATGTGGAAAAGAGAACAAAGACGAATAAATGTGGTGCTTGAGCAAGGATTTTTGGAGATTCGGGATGGGAAAATTGAGTGTTCTTGCTTGTTACGGCTTTCCAGGAATTTAACAAGCTGATTTCTTTCCCGACTTGATTGGGTTCTTTCTCTTATACTGGTGGACTGCATGTCCTGAATCCCAACAATAGAAGCATAGATTTAACTCTTTTTGTCTAGTTCTCTCTTCTGGGGAAATGGTTGAGACCAGCATAATGATATCAGCACACTACCCTAATACTGTCCCTAGTGCAGAGACAGCCTAATAATGAACCTCTGGCATGGGACTTGATAACTGGACTGGGGCCTGCAAGGGGGAGAGAAGGACTCAGTTGTGATCATAGGGTTAAATATGATAAGGTAAAAGTTTCCCTAACCCCAAGTAAGTACATTTTGTTATAGAGCCCTCACATGAACCATCAAGTCCCTCATACTCTCCCCTTTCCAATAACACCTTCTTTTAAAGCATTGCTGGGCGCAGAGCGCTTGATCCGCAGCCAGCAATGCCACTGGACCAATAGGGATCCATTTGTGGTGTGAGGGAGGGGAGCTTCTTACAGTAAGCAGCCCTAAGCAACCCTCTCCACCCAGGGCCCCAAAGCATGTGGGCACATGTATGGAGAACCCTAGGGGCAGATGGGTGATCATCTGCCCCCAGGGAAGGGGGGCACAAAAAAAACAAAAGGAGATGTGGGTGGGAGTGGGGGGCCACTAGCCACCAGGTATTTTTTAACATGAAAGCGGGGTGGCCCTCTCCCCCTGACCCCAAGTAGAAAGGGGGGCACCCCTTGTAGCCCTCCCTGGGGGAATATTTCTGCCCCAGGCAGGAGTACATGGGGTGGCCCCTCGTCCATTTTGGGTGGGGGGCACCCCTCTTTTATGTAAATAAAAATACATAGGATGGGCCCAAATAAAAAAAGGAGGAAAAAAACATGGTTGGTTTTGGGGTGTGCCCCTCACACTATAAAACCAGGGAATGTTTTCATGGAAAGGGGTTGTCCCTCCCCCCCACCCAAAATGGACTGGGGCCATGTCATGCAGCCCTCCCTGGGGGCAGTTATCTGCTCATAGGAAGGGTATCTGATCCCAGGAAGGGCTGCATGAGATGCCCCCCATTATCCGCTCCAGGGAGGGCTGAATGAGATGCCCCCCCTTCCATTTGCTGTGGGGGGGAGAGAGCCACCCCCTTTACATTACATAAGTCCCCGGTGGTTTAGGGTGCCCCTCAGCCCCCCTCTAAAATGCATCCCAACATTTTCAATGTTTTTCTTTGTTTACCCAACTTCCCTTGGCGCAGATGGGCACATTAGTGTGCCAATCTGCCCCCAAGGTGCCCAAACCCTACTGCCTCATTCATTGGGGGGACTGTCTGACGTTTTGTGGTGGATCTCTCCCCCCATCCCAAATGGAGGGTGGGGGCACCTCATACAGCCCTCCCTGCGGGCAGATTTCAGCCCCGAAGGGGCAAATGTGTTTTCACTGGGGGGTGAGGTTTAGTAAACGGGGGCTGTGATCGGAGAGTTAGTGAAGATTTGTTTTTGCTGGGGTGACCGTAGGTAACAAATGTTTTTTGTTTTCTTTACAGCTTTTTCTACACGAGCAGCTGCAACATTATTTGAGCACTGTTTTCCTACTATTGTACGGTTAGGGGCGACTGTCAGTGCGGTGGGTCAGACTGGGGCTGGATTGTTGGTGGTGTGGGTGCGAATGGGCCATCTGGGGAGATATTTTGGTGTGCTGGGACACAATTGCAGGGGAAGGTCACAATATGACCCCCATGCCAGCAGAACATTGGTGTTTCCCTGGGAATGGATTACTTCCATCTGGGTTGACCATCTGCAAGCCCAGGCTGCACCTCTGGCTCTGCTACATTACAGATGTCACCTCTAGGGAGGAATGGGGATCCTGCCGGGGCTCCCTGGGACTGCTGCTTCACTTCGGGATGGTGAACCCACGTGGGAGACGGGTGCCCAAGGCCAGGTATGTGGTCCCCAACCATCCTGGTATTATGGCTGGCCTGTGTTACAGCTTCTCCTTCCGGGTAAGGACAGGGAATGTCCCAGGCCTCCCGGGAACCACCATTGGGCTTGGGGATGTTCAACCCACACTGTGAGTCAGCCGCCCAAGGCCAGGGACAACTCCGAACATTCTGGAGCACGGCTAGGCTGCCATACAGAACTTACCTTGGGGGAGAGAAGGGGACCCTGCCAGGTCTCCATGGAGCTGCTGCTGTGCTTGGGGACAGTACAGCCACATGACAAATGGATGACCAAGGCCAGGGACATCACCTTCAACCGTCCTGGAGTTCTGGCTGGGCTGCATTACATCTTTTACCCACCACAGGGACAGGCACGAGGGACAGGCACGAGGGCCATCGCCTACAGCGTCACAAAGTGAATTCATTATTGATTTCTCCACTCCAGACATAGTGGCAAGTGGGAAGACAGCTATGGGGTTAAAAGTGTAAAAAGATAGCACACGTTCATAAGGTTCTAAAATTGTACGTACTTACAGTGTCTTGTAGAGGTTGATGACGTCACCCATAGGGTTTGTATAGGACACCGCAACCATTTCGCGTCCATCCAGGGGTGGTTAGGGACAGGGGGTACGAAAGGGTAGGGGCAAAGGGGGAAAGGCGGCTGTGCACGGAGAACGCTGCCGTGCTAAAAGGGGGAGGAGCCAAGGGAGGAGAGGCGGCCGTGCATGGAGAACGCCAGCCACGCTCGACAAGGGGGTTGCACAAGAAGAGGAAGCGAGCTGAGCAGACAGCAGGGATGGGGAGGAGGAGGAGCTAAGTTGAAGGTGTGCCAAGTACAGGCGGCACAGGAAGGTGGGGCAGCCCAGAGGCGTACCGCACAGGAAACATAGCCACAGGGTGCTTTGTGCGCCACGGCCAAAGCGGGCCATAGTTGTAGCATCGGGAAAAAAGGAATAACAAAACAAAATAATAGTGTAAAATAAAAATTGTTTTCCCTTTCAGCGGACAGTCGAAAGTCCCCAGCTTACGGGGCCAGGTAAAAGGTTGACGTTGAGAAAAGTAAAATTGTAACATGGTCACGTACTATGGATTGGGGGCAGGAGCACGGTGGAGATGCTGTCACGGACCATTTCCCCACACATCAGGTGCAGACCAACCTGCCCAGGACTTCGACTTCCATGAGGGCCTTTAAGGCCCCAAAGACTCTCCCAGTGGCCTCCTGCAAGGTAAAGCACGTGTGGGCCAATCTGAGGCAGGCTGAAGGGACTACTTTCCTAGGGAACTATTTACTTGGGTGTGGTTGCTGGGACTCCTTTACCTGGGGACTACTTTTCTGAAGCTATATAAACCACACCTATAGTACAGAACACGCTTCGTGTTATTCTGCACTCCTGCAGCGTAACGCTCACCGTGTCTGTTACCTTCAGGCCAGTCAGCTACAATGTCAGTCCAGTTCCTTCTCGAGCAACCTGCAAAGGAAGAAATGGCATCAGGTTAGCCGCGCTGACCAAGGATCCACATCACCACCCAGTGCTTTGTTCGTACCTACCTGAGAGCTGCTCTTCCCGGCGAACCAACAAACCACCATCCCGCGACCGCTCCATCGTTCGCCCACCACGCCGGAGTCCCGCACCTGTCGGACGAAAGAAGAAACATCAGGTTAGCGCAAATTGGGGAAAACACCATTCGAAACAGTTAACTCAGCGACATACTCACCTGAAGGCCGCTCCTACTAGCGATCCGCTGATCTTCGTCACGCGGTCCTACAGCACCTGCAAAATAAGAGAGCAGCAGGTCGGTCACACAGAAGAGTCATAGCGCATAGACAGAATTATCACAGAACGCTGGTGCCAACGTACCTTTTCTTGGAAAAACAACTCTTCGTTCTACGAACTTTCGCATCAGTAAGAAACCTACAAAGGAAAGACAACAAAGGGAAAACCTGAAGAACTTGAACTCTTTGGCTAAACATTTTAATGTTAAAGACTTACTCATTGAGTCAACGTTATCTGAGACTCGTCAGGATCAGTGAACTAACTGGATCCTAGAACTCTACGCGCCCCTGCATACAGCTGCAGGACAGAGAGCCTGCCATCTTTAAAGCAAAGGTGAGACATAGCAGAGGGGCTTTCAGAAGACTACACAAGGCGGGTGTGGGTCTTCCGCCTCACAGTTGGGTAACGCTTTATTTAACCCTTTAGGCGCACCATCGTGGGGTCACAGATACAGAGAAGACACGTGAGCCATCTAACAGCAGACCTGCCAGTCCCGTTCGGCGCCCCTGTGGAGACCAGGTGAGCGTAACAGATACATGGGAAGCGCTTTAACTACACTGCTCCAACACATTTGTGCGACATTGTCACCACATAGAGAAAAGATCATAAAGTATAGCATTGAGTGGACTCAAGGAACGGACAATAAAATAAGGGTATTATGGCTGCCCAACGGCAGCTCCGATACGTTTACTCAACACTATCTGCTAACATATCTTCACAATACATACAAGGGGAAGAAGTTAGCAAACCACTTAGAAGTTTTTGATTTTTGGAAGATGTTCCAGGGAACTAAACCAGGAGACCCAGATATGTTCACAGTACAGGGGGTAAAGGAGGAGAAGGGGATAAGGGAGGAAAAACAGGTAAAAGAAGAGAAGGAGAAAGGAGGGAGGGGGTAAAACAACCAAGAACTCGCCCAGCACTGAAGAGAGTGAGGAGGAGACAGAAGGATAATTTGCGGTAGCAGTGGCAAAGGTTAAAAAAGAAGGGGCAGAGGACATGCCGATGGCTAAGGTAGAGAACGGGGATAAAGAGGGTTGTATCTAGTAACAGAACTTAGAGAAGCTGCCCGACAACAACTAACAGCTGCTGAGGGATACTCCAACCCGACATACAGCCCCCCACCATACGCACCCCCAGACGATTTTCAAAAAAGGATGGGGGCGGCAGGTACGGTAGATTCAACCACAACACCGACAGGAAAGGGGGGCGACAGGAGGGCCCTGGGGAATTTTGCAAACGTAGGGCCAGATGAGTGGGTAGCAGCACAGGTGCTTCTGAAGCTCTGGGGAACACTAACAGAGGAAGAGGAGGACACAGTGAGAAAGGTAAATAAGGAAGAGGTGGATAGCACACAAACGGGGCACGAGAAAAGTAGGAGGAGAGAAGGGCGACTTTCACAAGAGGAGAAAGTGATATTGGAGGAAAGGTTGGCCGATTTGAGGAACGTACGAAGTGCGCTGATTAGGCAGTTTGAGAAGGAAATACGGAAGAGACAGGAGGAAAAGAAGGCACATAAGGAAGAGATGGCGAGAATAAAGGAACAGGCAGAAGAAAGGAAGAAGGAAGGAGAGCGCATAAGGGCAATAGCAGAAAGAATGGCACGTGCAGAAAACAGAGAGATGAGAAGGAGGAAGAGAGGGAAGAGAATGATAGGGAAATGGGACTGTGGAAAAAGAAGATTATATTTGAAAGCGCCCGGAAGTATGAAGAAGGGAAGGTTATAGAAAGTATAGGGGAATAGGGAAGGGGAAATATGGGGAAGAAAGGAAGATGAGGAGAGGATATTAGCAAAGGTGAGTGCAGAGGTATTGGAAGAACTGTACAGGAAATGAGCAGAAATAGGTGGTGAAGTACTGGAGGAGAAGCAAGAGGAGAGAGGAGATAGGAGGGTGGAACATGGAGCAAAAAAGTACATACGCCAGGATAAGGAGGTGGCATCAACAGCAACACAGGGGGCTGAGGTTAAAGGAGGTGAGTACACAGATGTGGACCTAATAGATTTAAGGACAGGGACAGTGGGGGGGAATCGCACAAAGTGGGGATTGACATTTCCAGATGGATTTTGCAGTGAGGAAGAGGAAGTTTTGAGCACCAGTGGAAGAGATGGCAATAGGGAGAGTTTAGACAAACTATACATAACGCGTACTAACTGCGAGTCACCATGGGCATGCGAGAGATGGGGAGAGCAAAACACAGGAGAAACAAGGGTAAGGGAAGCAACCAGGAAAACGCCACACCCCCTAGCACCCACGCCTGTACCAACACCATACCCACTGACACCAACCCCCGTGCACAATATATCCCCTGGAAACATGCCGATAAGGAAAATATAAAATGCAGATTTCCATCCCTAAGTGGAGGAGCAGGGAAGTGGATATATAAGATGGAAAAACAAACAGCGGGACAAACATTAGTGGTAGGAGACGTGAAGGGGCTCCTAATTTCCATACTGGGGGATGCCGCTGATGACATCTGGAAGAGGGCAGGATTTCCAGGGGTAACAATAAACAAGACGTCCCATGATGGAGCACCATTCGCCAACTACAGACATGCGCTCTGGCAGGCATTGAGAGTCCAATACCCAGACACATCAGACAGAGGAGCAATAACCTCATGCAAGATGCGTGAGAATGAAGATCCTGTTGATTACATCTAGGAGATTCAGGAGAAGTGGCGCTTGGAATCGCGGGAACCGTGGGACAAAACACTAGCAATTTTCTATCACATACTAATACAAGGGCTCCCGGAGCAAGTACAAAGACAGTTGAAGAAGTTGGTGGGGATGGAAGCAAAAGCATGGCCAGAAATACAACTGACAATAGTGCACTACTGCAGGATGTGGCAGTGAAAGATGAAACAGAAGGAGGAAGATAGAAAGACAGAGGAAGCGAAATTGGTCCAAAAGAAGTTATCAAAATATGCCATGGAGGGAGCACTGATAACAGCACCCACATCCACGCAGACTACAGTGACACAAGACACAACACAACAACAGGTATTGCCAATGCAGCAAATACAGGTAATAACACAACAAATGCCTCCACCCCCACCGTACACAGCGCACGCGGGAGGGGGTTATATGCAAATGGGAAACGGGTACTGGAATAACTACAGAGGGAGGGGCAGACAAATGAGAGGGAGAGGATATGGCCCACCCACACAACAACAAGGGGGAGGGTTCCATGGTTACAATCAACAAGGACAGCAGGGATACCAAGACATCATGGGGGACTTCAATGGCAAGCACGGGAACCACCGACATGCTGGATATGTGGGATGGTGGGACACATGTCACGCACATGCAGAATGAGACCAGCACAGGCAGCTTGGGGGGAGCAAGGACAGCAAGGGACTATGGAGGAACAGCAAGTTTACCAACAGCAAGAAACACAGCAACACCTACCACAACAACAAGCACCACAACAACAACAACCCCAGCTACAAACACAAGTGTACACACAACCACCAAAGATGCAGCGACCGGCACCACTACAACAACTACAGACACAAACATACACACCTCAACAACAGATACCACACTCACCACAGCAACACGGAACAGCAACACAACAACAACAAGCTCAAACAATACAGCAGCTTACACAAATACAGGGCAAGGAAGTGTTAACATCTGACTCACCTATACAACAGACACAGCTGGGGAAGGTAACAATTTTGGGCCACAACCCCTACACGGGAAGTGGACAGTCACTATACCCACAATAGGACAGCCCACAGATGTCTTTGATGTGTCCCATCCTATCAGTAGCACCTAACCCTGCGGAGGAACCACGCATACAGGTGACGATAGGTGACAATAAAATGTCCTTTCTAGTTGACACAGGGGCCACTAGGTCGTGCATAAGGGAGGGAAAGTTTAAACTGTCAGGCAAAGCTATGAACACTGAAGGATTCTCTGGGGCTCGAGGGTTGGTTCCCTTCACTAATAACATCTCCTTATCTGTAGGCGATCACAATATGTCTCTTCTACTGCTATACTCAAAACAGTCACCAGTAAACATACTAGATAGAGACATCATGAGTAGATTGACTATGGCCATCTCCTTTACTGAAAAGGGAATAATATGCTCTACACCAGGCATCAATATGCTCACAGCACGACAAATACTACAGGCTTATTGCGGCAAAACAGTAGCCAGAGCAGAACCAGTAGATGGAGACCTCTTACAATATGGGACAGACATGGCAATAGCATGGCTACCAGGAATTTAAGGGAAAATTTGGAGGAGGCCAGCAGCTTACCTTTTCAGACCCAAAACACCAGCCAGCAAGAAGGAAGGGACAAGGATATCACTGAGCATTGAGAGCACTGTAGCAACACCGGACTACATTGCAGTACATGCCCAAGACAGGGAAGGGAGAGCATGGAGAGCAGTAATAGCACTAGCAGTTGGGTGCCGACTAACCCAGGTATCTGATGAGGAGCTCTTCTCGGAATATAATGGTGAGGGGGAGATGGTGTTTGAGATGAGCGTTCACACCTGGGTGACAGTGACATACAGAGACGTAGCACAGAAGATGGCACTGGCGCTAGAGGTACCAGCCACTACAGCTGTACCATTTTACAAGGAGGATCTGGCAGCAGTACCTACATCTCTATGGACCACCAGTCCATATGACGTGAGCTGCATCAAAATCATTGGAGGGATGAAAATAAAGTTGAAAAAAGGAGCAATACTGCCAAGAGTGAAGCAATACTCACTATCAAAAGATACATGATTTGGTAGTGTGCGTATTTTCAAGGTGGATTGAGTCCGGTCCGTGCTCCCATGCTGACGCCTTCAGAGCAGCAAAGTTCCTGGTGAGGGAGGTGTTCCCGAGGTGGGGGGTGTGGGAAGTGTTGCGGTCTGACTATGGCCCACAATTTTCCAATGAAATGTTCCAACACATCACTGCTTTCCATGGTATCAAGCACAAGTTTACATGCGCGTACCACCACAGGCGAATGGTGTTTGTGAACACCTCAACGGCCTCCTAAAAGAACAGATAGCAAAAATACAGCAATCAACTAAGAAAAGCTGGCTCTACTGCCTCTCCTTAGTCCTATTTGAATTAAGAAACAGGCCGGGGCCGGACCACCACCTCACACCCCATTAGGTGGTGACCGGACGCAAAAAATGCACCTCCCACTGACACCACCATCAAGGGCTATAACAGATTGTCATGCATCTCAGACTATCGTTGGTGAAGAAATGTACGAATACGTCTCTTCCTTGGTTACTAGTGTCACCTTTATCTCTCAACAGATCGAGCGAACGCGGGGCGGGTCGAACAACACCCAACAAGAAGAGAGTCCAAACGAAGAGCAGGAACAAGCAGCAAAGTGGACAGTAAGTGAGGGGGACCACGTCCTCCTGCGCAACTTTAACCGCCGGTGGAACAGCCCTCACTTCACCGGGGCCCACCTGGTGGAAAAAATAGCCCCTAGAGCTGCGAAGCTCCGAGACAAGAACGTGTGGATGCATTTGCACAACATCAAGCCCTACAAAGATCATACCCGCCCTTGCGTCGACGACAGGGCCAACGCAGCAGCAACAGCAACCAACGACAACGGTAACACAGCCTCTGACCCCTGCCAAACACCAAACATCCCCAAGGACTCCAGTGAACAATTGCCCATAGCCCACCCCATGGTAACAAGATCCCAAAGTAAGAAAACCACAGCGCCACCAAGCCCCGACCAGACAAGCCCCATCCCAGCCACTTCCTAAATAAAGAACATTGTCAAAATATCTGCAATTTTACACAACACTGTGTAGACACATGCATGTTCTCTTTCTCTTTTTGTCTCACACATGCAGGAAGTGCGCAGTACTGTTTTACATAGAAGAAGTTGAATAAAGGTACTAACACATATGTTTTTCCCAGGGGTAAATGCTGCCCACGGACGACAATACCCCAGAAGCACTGTGACACCAATTTGTATACGCTATAAAACGGCCAAAATACTTAAAGAAAAGAAAAATAAGTGTGTATTACAACACATTCATTTTGATAATAGAACAATCCTTCCCACATCTCCACAAGCACTTACCAGCCCTAAGAGATAGGACGCTAAGGAAAGCCTGGGCATTAAATGACTACATGATAGGGAGAGCTTGAATAAACAAAACTAACAAAATTAATGCTTATTTTTAGAAATGTTCAGGTGGGCATCTATATCATCAAAGGTAAAAAGCTGCATGAATCAGCAAAGGTAAGAGGGAAATGCTAGTGATATTAGCTATTGCAATAAAAATTATAGGCCTGTTGTTTATCACTGGTCTACTTGCTGCCACTGTCTGGCAGGCACACTATGCTTCCTATGTCATGGCTGCACCTCCTACTAATGTACCCCCCACCACATCTGCAACAGGTATGGTGTCAGGTGCTACAAGTAACCCAAGAGTAAATGGGAAAAGGATTAAACTTAGTACATCTATTGATAACAACGGGGTAGAGACATACCTTACAGAATCCGCACATGTCTCAAACAACATGTGGTACCAACACATGTCCAAAATTGGTAAGGGGACAACTAAGGACAATTGCTATGTGTGCTCATTGATCCCATACGCCATGAGCGCATCCAGAACATTTGTGGCTACTGAGGTACCTGCAGCATCAGTGGAGTGCCTGATATACCTGCCTCTGTTCCAAACAAGAGGACGATTCCAAGGGAGACTAGCAAAATAACTTCATCAAAACACTTCCCATGTACAATAACTACTGGCAACATACACAAGGGCTCCAATATGTGATGGATGGACCAGACAAAGGGGAAACAAAGGAAGTAACATTGAATTACCTACCATGTGAATGGCATGCAAGAGAAGTTCCTGGGGTACTAGGGTGCTGGGAATGATGGCTGATAGTAATATATGGAAAGGTGTACACGAAAGGATGGACAGATGGGGTTGTGGGGAGCAAAATGGTAACATTGACAAGAGCAACTGTGGCAAAAATGGATGAAGAGAACAATAAGTGTTCCCACAGATGGATAAGGAGCGCAGCACTGGTAACATGGCTGGAGAAGGACGAGGATCCAATAACAATACTCCCACTAATTGCACTTCCACTTTGTTATCAACACGACAGAGACATTGATGTTGGAAGGAACAGCAACTGCAAAAGAACAGTAATGATAAATGAGGAGGGTGCTGGTACAGCAGTACTAATCGACCACTATGGGGCCTGTGGAAGAAAGGCATACCACAGCTTACCTGTAACGCTCACCTGATTCCCGTAGAGGCGCCGGTCTTGACTGGGCGTATACCGTATCTTCAAAGGTGATGTGTAACACACGGCTGGCTCTTTGGGCTGGACCTCTGTGCACTGTATGTCTGACTCGAAGGGTAAGATGTCTGCAGATAGAAAATATGGGATTAAGGAACTGGGTTATTGAATGTCTCTCTCTTCTTCCCTTTCTCTTCTCCTGTAGAACCCCAAAGGTTAACGCTCTCACCTTAGGTAAGTGAACGCCGTGCTCTCCATCTGCCTCGGGGCAGGGTGCTGTAACCAGTTTCTTCACTGGATAAGGGGAGCAGGCCTCTTGACTTCAGAGGACTGCTGTCCGTCGTTTACTGCACGAACGATAAGTTTCGAGTAATTCTAATGTCTTTAAAGTCTTTAGTAATGATGTCTCTTGTTTTGCAGGGTTCCGGCGATGGCGGATGACGGGCTGAAGTGAGTTGAAAATGGAGCCCGTGTGATGAATAGAAGCGCCTGGAAGCACGTAAGTAAGCGCTTGTTGCCTGCTTCACGATGCGCTCTAACTGTCTTTTTATTTTGCAGGTACAAGTTCGGAGCGGCTGCAGGGTGCCGGAATACCCACTGGGTTAGATGTGGAAAGGAGTAATGGCACGTGAGTATTAAAGTTCCCCAATGTCTTTAAACGCACCTTGTTTTGTCTTTCAGATGCGGGATGCAGCGCCGAAGGCCTCCGGAGCGTGCGAAGAGTTGGTAAGCTTTTGTCTTTCAGATGCCAGAATGCAGTGTGAAGACCTCCGGAGCGCACAAAGAGTAGGTAAGCCTTTGTCTTTCAGATGCCGGAATGCAGCGCGAGGCGTTGGTGACAACCGATGGACCAGGTAAGTGAAGAGCTGCCACTGAAGACCGTAATGCTAACCTGTTCTTTCTTGTCTTTATAGGTGTTGCTGAAGACTGGATTCAGGATGGTAAGCCTTTTCCCTTAGGCCCAGGATCAGATGCAGAAGACACGATGAGCGTTCTGCTGCAGAGGATGCAGAATAACGCAAAGCAAGATTCATCCATCGGGTGTGGTTTAAATAGCCTCCTGTAGTGCCTAGTTGTCTCCTTCCACAGCCACGCCTAGGTAAGAAAAGAGTTCCAGTGTTCTGAATCTAGGGAGTGGCTCCTGCCCCACCCAACAGGAAAAGTAGTTCCAAACAGAAGAGGATCAGAGGCTCAACTGGCAGGCAAGTAAGCAGCATGGTCTGCTGCAGGTAAGTCCACCCAAGCATTATGAGCCCGGCGCTTCCAGCGCTGGGACTGGGCATATTTATGAGCCTGGTGCCACTGGCGCCAGGACTGGGTCCAAAAGGTCCCAATTGGGACTGGTTGGCACTCGGAACCTGGGTTATGGATCTGCTTCCAAGGGAGTTGGGAAAACCCTGACCTTTTGGAAGCAGGGATCATGACAGTACCCCCCTCAAGGCCCCTCCCAAACCGGGCTTCTCCGGGGGTTTTGGCTTGTCAGGAAATGTTCGGTGAAATCTTTTGATTAGGCGAAGAGCGTGGACATATTCAGCAGGTTCCCAGGATCTCTCTTGGGGGCCGTAGCCTTTCCAGTCAATTAGGTAAAATAGTTTAGATTTGGAGATCTTGGAGTCCAGAATGCTTTTGACTTCAAACTCGAGTTCTCCATCAACTAGGATAGGTTTTGGAGATTTAGTTAGTCGGGTGGAGGTTGCACAGGTTTTAATAGAGAGACGTGGAAGACCGGATGTATCTTCATGTGCGGGGGCAAGTCCAACTTGACCGCTACTGGGTTTACTATGGTAGTGATGGAATAGGGACCAAGGTATCTTGGGTTGAATGTGCGTGGCCCTTTTAGAGGTAGATACTTGGTGGATAACCAGACTGGATCCCCTACTTGATATTGAGGGGCTTCCTTCCGATGTTGATCTGCTCCTTTCTTGTATTGTTCTTTAGCCCTTTGAAGGTGAGAAACAGCTTCCTTAAAGGCTTGGGTGATTGTAGAATGCAGGTAGTCTACTGCTGGTGTTTCAAAATCTTGGAGGGGATCCAACTCCGAGGTTCGAGGGTGACTGCCGTACAAAAGAAAAAACGGGGTTTTCCCAGTTCCCGAATGGACAGAGTTATTGTAGGCATATTCGGCTATCCAAAGGATGTCTTTCCAAGTTTTTTCAGTTCGTTGCAGCATGCAGCGTAAATACTGTTCCAGAGTTTGATTGGTCCTCTCGGTTTGTCCGTCGGTCTGAGGGTGGTGACTGGTCGATAGTCTCACATCAATTTGAGCCGACCGACAGCAACTTCACCAAAAATGAGAAATAAATTGACTACCTCGATCCGAAATTAGAACCGAAGGAAAACCGTGCAGTCGGACGATGTTTTCGAGAAATTCTCGGGCCCGAGTTGCTGCTGTTGGCAAGCCTTTGAGCGGAATGAAATGCGCCATCTTGGAGAATAAGTCCACGATTACTAGAATCGTATTGTATCCGGAGCATGGAGGTAGATCGGTGATGAAGTCCATAGAAAGCGTATGCCAAGGGCGAGGTGGGATGTCAATAGGGCGTAAGAGGCCTGCTGGTCTTTCCTTTTGACTCTTGTTTTGGGCGCATACTCCACAGGACATTATAAAGTCTCTGATATCTTTTTTCCAAGACGGCCACCAGAAGTAGCGCTTGATCTTTTCTGAGGTCTTGGCCATACCGGGATGTCCTTCCATTAAAGAATCGTGATAACAAGAGATTACTTTTTTCTGTAAATCTGTGCTGGGTATGTATAATCGTTCTTGGAAATACAATAAGTTGTCCTTTACTGCAAAGTCCTTTCCCTGCAGATGCCAATTCTGTATGTCTGCTGGAGTTACAAGTTGCCTGGCTTTATCCTTAACTTCCTCTATGGATTCTGTGGCGATTACACCCAGAATTCTTTGTTCGGGAATGATTGGTACAGGTTTAGGGTTGATCAAGTGTTCTTCCACTCCCATCCGAGAAAGGGCATCGGCTTTACCGTTTTTTGTACCAGGTCGATAGGTAATTATGAAGTCAAACTCGGCAAAGAATAATGCCCAACGGAGTTGTCTAGAGGATTGGGCTTTTGCGGTTTTCAAATATTGCAGGTTTCGGTGATCCGTAATCACAGTAACGGTGTGTCGGGCCCCCAGCAGATAATGCCGCCAAGCCTTAAAGGCAGACTTGATAGCCAGAAGTTCCTTGTCAGTAATCGTGTAATTGATTTCAGGAGGCGAGAATTTGCAGGACCAAAATGCCACGGGATGCAACTGATTGGTTACCGGGTCCTTTTGTGATAGAACTGCCCCCATGGCAAGGCTTGAAGCATCAGTTTCCACGATGTAGGGGAGTTCGGGGCGAGGGTGTTTTAAGATTGGTGCAGAGATAAATTTAGTCTTCAAATCCTGGAAAGCTTGTTCCGCCTCGGTAGACCATTCAAAACGTTTGTTTTTCTTTAACAAGGCAGTGATGGGCTGGACTATTTGAGAGAATTCGGGGATAAACCTGCGGTAAAATTTAGCGAAGCCTAACATGCTTTGCACACCTTTTACGGAGGATGGTGATGGCCATTTGAGAACTGCATCGACCTTCTTTGAATCCATACGCACTCCACCAGGTGATAATATGAATCCCAAGAATTCAACTTCAGTCACGTTGAAAACACATTTTTCCAACTTAGCGAAAAGTTTGTGTTGACGCAATCTTTCGAGGACCATTTTCACGTGTTTCCGATGTTCAGATTCCGATGAAGAATAAACGAGGATGTCGTCAATGTAAACAACAACACACACATCTATGAGCTCTCTGAGGACATAGTTCATAAAATATTGAAAGGCGGCCGGGGCATTGCAAAGTCCGAAGGGCATGACCTGATATTCAAATAGCCCATACTTGGTGCGGAAGGCCGTCTTCCATTCATCGCCCTCTTTTACTCGTACCAAGTGGTAAGCTCCTCTAAGATCCAGCTTTGTATATATGCATGCTTTTCTGACTTGGTCCAGGAGTTCAGGGATCAAAGGTAACGGATATCTATTCTTAACGGTGATCTGGTTCAGGGAGCGATAATCTATATAAGTTCTAAGGTCTCCTTCCTTTTTTGGAACGAAGAACAAAGCTGAAGAAGCAGGGGACTTGGAAGGACGAATAAACCCATTTGCCAGGTATTGATCCAGGTATTGTCGAAGGTGAAGGTTCTCAGGCTCGGTGAGGGCATAAATTCTACTACAAGGAGGAGTAGATCCAGGTATTTGGTCTATCTGGCAGTCATAAGACCTATGAGGAGGTAGAGAGTTAGCCTGCTCCTTCCGGAAAACATCTTGGTATTCTAGGTATTCGGGAGGTAACTGGGGAGTCTCTGAAGAAATTGCTGCCAGTGCAACACCAGGTGGAGGGTGACAAGTAGAGACACATTCTGGAAACTGGATCGTTCTTGCTCGCCAATCGATCAGAGGATTGTGTTTCTCTAACCAAGGTATTCCTAGAATAATCTGAAACTGAGGGGCCTTGATCACATCGAACACGATCTTCTCATGGTGTCCATCTTGACTTACTAACGTCACTTCTTGAGTGGTATGCGTTACTGGCCCGGAGGCTATCTCCGTACCATCCACCGTAGTAATGACGTCCTTTACAGCCTTGGGACAAAGAGTTAGATTCATCCTCAAAACCATTTCATGATCCACATAATTGCCGATGGCACCGCTGTCGACGTAAGCTTCAATTGCATGTAATCGATCCGGATTATCAGGGCTAATGAGGACCATAGGTATCACGAAATGCGAGGTCACGGAACTGGTTTTCACGCTCGCCAAGAGGACCTCTATTCTTGTCGGGCGAGGTCGTTTCCCTGCTCAGAGTTTGTAACTTTGGTAACTGCAGCTCCTACTGCCTTCTTGGCAAGTTTCACCGGACAGTCTCGAAGAAAGTGCCCTGAGTTTCCGCAATAGAGGCATAATTGCAACTGTTTTCTCCTTTCCCGCTCCTTTTGTGTTAGAGGACCTTTCAGACCCCCTATTTGCATGGGTTCCCCGGAGTCTACTCCTTTGGAAGGAGTTGACGGTTTGGAAAATACTCGAGCATCAAACTTGGAACGATCGGCCTTCCTGTTCTGCAGTCTGTGATCTATTTGAACGACTAAGTCTATATAGTCCGAACAATCTTGTGGGGGATTCACTACTTGGGCTAACACATCTTTGAGCTCTCCACGTAGACCTCTATAAAACAGCGTAATCCTTTTGTCCTCAGGCCATTGAGTTTCCACTATCAGTCTGTTGAAAGACGCAATATAAGCCAAAAGGTCTTGATTACCTTGTCGCAACGAAAGAAGCTCATTAACAAGGCCTGCCTCTGTGAATGTCTGGCGAACAGTTTTTCCATACTGAGCTGAAAAGCTTGAAAATCATGGAGGACCGGATCATCTTGATTTACTAGAGGGATCGACCAGTCTGTCGCATTGCCACTAAGGTACGAAAGCACGAAAGCTACTTTAGTTTGATCAGTTGGAAAGGCTGCTGGCCGGCATAAGAAATGCAACCGCCACTGATTGATAAATACTGCAAACCTCTTTGGGTCACCAGAAAATCGTTCGGGCGGAGCCAGAGGTACATTCCCAGGTAGGTTGATCTGCACTGGATTCATAGAGGATGTAGAAGGAAGATTTCCCCCAGATGCGGGTAACGGGGTCTGTCCGGCTTGTGACTGTAGCAATTGTCTAGCGAGATCATCTGTTCGCTCCTTGGAAATAATCAGTTCCCTTCTTAGAGCGTTCGTTTCCTGACGGGCTGCATGCACTTCTGCCCTTAGTTCCCCAAGTAACTGGGCTAGCTGGTCGGTATCCGAGGTTTCCATAGCGTCTGGACGGGAGTTTTGTGGTAGGCTTTGCGTTCTGTAACGCTCACCTGATTCCCGTAGAGGCGCCGGTCTTGACTGGGCGTATACCGTATCTTCAAAGGTGATGTGTAACACACGGCTGGCTCTTTGGGCTGGACCTCTGTGCACTGTATGTCTGACTCGAAGGGTAAGATGTCTGCAGATAGAAAATATGGGATTAAGGAACTGGGTTATTGAATGTCTCTCTCTTCTTCCCTTTCTCTTCTCCTGTAGAACCCCAAAGGTTAACGCTCTCACCTTAGGTAAGTGAACGCCGTGCTCTCCATCTGCCTCGGGGCAGGGTGCTGTAACCAGTTTCTTCACTGGATAAGGGGAGCAGGCCTCTTGCTTCAGAGGACTGCTGTCCGTCGTTTACTGCACGAACGGTAAGTTTCGAGTAATTCTAATGTCTTTAAAGTCTTTAGTAATGATGTCTCTTGTTTTGCAGGGTTCCGGCGATGGCGGATGACGGGCTGAAGTGAGTTGAAAATGGAGCCCGTGTGATGAATAGAAGCGCCTGGAAGCACGTAAGTAAGCGCTTGTTGCCTGCTTCACGATGCGCTCTAACTGTCTTTTTATTTTGCAGGTACAAGTTCGGAGCGGCTGCAGGGTTCCGGAATACCCACTGGGTTAGATGTGCAAAGGAGTAATGGCACGTGAGTATTAAAGTTCCCCAATGTCTTTAAAGGCACCTTGTTTTGTCTTTCAGATGCGGGATGCAGTGTGAAGACCTCCGGAGCGCACGAAGAGTAGGTAAGCCTTTGTCTTTCAGATGCCGGAATGCAGCGCGAGGCGTTGGTGACAGCCGATGGACCAGGTAAGTGAAGAGCTGTCACTGAAGATCGTAATGCTAACCTGTTCTTTCTTGTCTTTATAGGTGTTGCTGAAGACTGGATTCAGGATGGTAAGCCTTTTCCCTTAGGCCCAGGATCAGATGCAGAAGACACGATGAGCGTTCTGCTGCAGAGGATGCAGAATAACGCAAAGCAAGATTCATCCATCGGGTGTGGTTTAAATAGCCTCCTGTAGTGCTTAGGTGTCTCCTTCCACAGCCACGCCTAGGTAAGAAAAGAGTTCCTGCTTTCCAGAAGAGTTCCAGTGTTCTGAATCTAGGGAATGGCTCCTGCCCCACCCAACAGGAAAAGTAGTTCCAAACAGAAGAGGATCAGAGGCTCAACTGGCAGGCAAGTAAGCAGCATGGTCTGCTGCAGGTAAGTCTACCCAATTATTATGAGCCCGGCGCTTCCAGCGCTGGGACTGGGCATATTTATGAGCCTGGTGCCACTGGCGCCAGGACTGGGTCCAAAAGGTCCCAATTGGGACTGGTTGGCACTCGGAACCTGGGTTATGGATCTGCTTCCAAGGGAGTTGGGAAAACCCTGACCTTTTGGAAGCAGAGATCATGACATTACCGCCATCTTGGAATGGACTATGCACTATGGTACACATCAACGTACCATCCCTAGTAGTGCCACAGAAACATGTCAACTTGGGGAACTTCCCTAAGATGGACGAAGGGAATAAAAGGAAGAAAAGATCATTGACGATTGGAGGAGGGCAGGAAAAAACCGGGACGACAATATTGTCAAGAGTGAAAAGACAAGGAGAATCACTGACGGGGAACTACCTGTGGGGAAGATCGGAAACAGCTCTTAGTGACATCCCACCAGAACACAGACTGTTCAGTAGAGCGGCAATGTTCTTTTCCTCCATAATACATCCAGGAATACAGGCGTATGCAAATGCGAAATGGCTCCAGATCACAAGATGGGAACTGATGATGACAATAAACTCCGGCGTTAATAGATTCAACGTGATAAAAGAAGAACTGGGGGCAGTACGAATGGTGGCACTCCAGAATAGATATGTGTTGGATCTCCTAACAGCAATGGAAGGAGGAGTTTGTGCAAAAATTGGAAGTTCGTGATTGCACGTTTATTCCTGCCAACGCTTGGCACGCTTTCTGAGGCAGTATCACAATTTTCCAAGATGCACTCCAAGATGGAAGAAGAAGCAAAGGGAGTGAAGAGAGAGATGGCAGCTGGTTTTCTTATCTATGGTCATGGATGCCATCGTGGCTGTCAGATGGTCTTAAAATAATAGCTGGATGCATAATATTGGGGATGGCCGCCCTGGTAGGGCTGAGATTATGGAAAGCAAGAACAGCACGCACAACTGATGAAATGTTGGAAATGATCGGCAAGAAGACCATGTGAACCAGTATGGATATCTAGCTGGAATAACAAAGGTATGGAGAGTATGTGGAGAGAAGAGAGCGGATAATTGTTTGGTCGACAAGTCGACCAGAGGGGGGACTGAAGTGGGAAAATGGGAGAACACTCTCCCCCCATTCTCATCCAAACCATGGCCCAAGGGATCACGGCCCAAGCACCCCCCGCGAGAGGAGTTTGACCAATTCATCTCCTCACCAGATGCCCAGGTCCCCTGTGTCCACGGCCGACACGCCCGAGGAGCCTGCCCACTAGCACATCCTGGTCAAGCCGTGCCTCATGGACCAGCTCGATTAGACAGCAACCACGAAACCCATCATTGTTAGAGATGCCATGACGACATAGCCACCCGACAAGAACATACGTGCCACCATGCACACTGGTCACTTACACATCAACCTACAAGAAGAACATACTCAGTGCTATGACGTAGTGGACTGGCACACCCATGGACATACATTGTTGTTATTTTTCACATAGGCCTTCTACCGCCCCGCAGAAACGCAAGATGCCTGAAGAGCTTGTGTATACGCTTGCAGATGCTTTCTCGCTACCCTATCCCTATAGAGATGTCATCATATATATATATATATATATACTGCTGCTTGTGACACTTGTACCGCCACCCAGAAACTAGGCCCAAGTAGGCCGCAAGCAAGAGTCCCCATGCAGGAGCCTCTCACACGAAAATCCTCCCAAGACGAAAAAGCAAAGCGCTGACCATGCAGAACGAGCCCCAACGAGAGTCCACAGCCAAGGCCGCGATGTTACAACCCACATGCTGTGCTCCCAGCGCCAAGGTTACACCTGCCACCGCCAAGCGCCCTTCAGTGCCGAAATACAAATCAAATGCTCATAATTCTGCTCCAGCTACGGTCTCTCCACACGTGACCAAGCCGAACTGACAAAATGGCAAGCTCATGAGACAGAAAGTTGCCGGGGTCCCACGTCTGGGACACAGGTTGCTACAACGAAGCGACAAGTTGGACACCTACACCGATGGGAAAGGCATGATCATCAGCCACTAGCAAGACCTGTCCATTGTCCACCACTAACACATAGTTGCACATTGTTACCAGCACCAGGTACATCGCGAGCTGGGAACGGCGATGGTCCCAGGCTTGGGGGTTCGCGAAGGAACCAATCAGAGTACGAGGGGCTCCTCACTGACGCCATTTTAGAGAGCCAATCACCAAGTGTCCCCTTGTAACTAATTTGTTGTAGCAAGTGTTGGGAACAACCCAAGTGTACCACCTGACCCATCCTCATCCACTAATATTCCCTCCTATAGGTAGCTATACTAACCCTACCACTCGGGGAGCCAACCCGAAGTGGTGTTAGGTTTTGTGATGATTTTCCCAGGTGATGCGAATAGCGCGTCATACTAAGGTAAAAAGGGCCTGCGAGCCCCTCTAACAGCAAGAGCGTCTCCCCGGATGCATACGGGCCGAGAACAATCCCTGCTATTACTATAATAAACAGCAGAAATTACTTTGCTTTTGTATATGCCTCATACTTCTTTTGGTACGTGGGAGGAGTTGGGGCCCCCCAACCCCAGAGGTCCGTAGACAGCTCTGGCGGCCCCCGGGAAATCACCCTGACACCCCTTTGCGCCCAGATCGGTGCACCCACACATGTGAGGTACTGTTTTCGTTGGGACATCTGTGGGAATATGGGACGGTAGGCCATGTGTTGTTGGCGGCGTGTTTCGGTGGGTGAGTCAAGTGAAATGTGTGGAAATTGTGTTTTTTTCCCCACATTTCAGAATTTGCCAGGGGTTCTTGCTCATACATTGTAGGCCGATTTGCGCAAGTCAGACCTCTGCCGATTTTCACGGGTGTCCTCTTTTTGGAAATGCATGGGGTTCCCTGTTTTCCTTGGTGGCTTTGACACTCTAGGCCCAAATCTGTAGGTTGTGCGCATGTGCAGAATTCCTGAAAATATGCTCTGGCGAAAGGCTTGGGGTTACCCAGGACAAGTTATCTGTAACATGATGCCCAACACAGCAATAGCTCTTTCCTTTTCATCAAGCCCCATAGCTAGTGAGAGCAATCTGGAGTTGACAATGCTTTATTACACACAAATACCCACATGCACACACATAAACCTAAAATCGAACAAAGTGTATATGTGGACCACACAACTCTTCGAAATACGGGCTCTGGAGGACGCTGCCTTCCCAACCGCATGGTCCATGATAATGTTCCTGTTTCTATGGCACCGTTACCCTTAACCATCATTTCATTAGTCTGCTCCACTCTGTGTGCTGAAAGGTGCCCTCATTGCTTTCCTCCATTAACATGTTGTACTAGAGGGCGTTGCGCGACCTTTGATGGGCCCATGGGATCAGAGCTCACGCTCAATACTTTAAGATGAGATAGCTGCACCTTGAAGTGGATGGGGTGCAGGATTCTCTTACTCCAACACCAATCAATAAAGACAACTCAATGGTTTGGCAAAGGGAATTCTGTTTAATGACAAGTACATGTCTCGCTTCAACTCCCAAATTCTTCATTCAGACAGCAATAGTTATAGTGACTTCTCGTCATCATTGAAATGTAACACTCAAAGTTTGCAATGCAATTCTATTGGTTAAAAAGCTAACTTAAGTATAGGTGCTATATCTGTATACAGTAACGGAGCATTAGGATTGGATAACTCTTATCGGGTGGGCATCTACGCCCATCCCTCTAACATCACTCAAGAAAACATCACTAATAGTATGACATCTCATGGGTTCTACTTGCTACAGGTCCCTAGATTATTTGGTCCATTGTGATTAGGTCAGTTACCCCCTAGGCATAAATCTCCACTTTAATTAGCAGCATGCAGAATGTTCACCCAGATGCAGTGTTCCCCATGATTCACCCTGCCTCCCTTCCATCAATCAGTACTTTTAGGTCTATGTGTCAATTAGTTGGCCGAGGTTGGCCTCGAAACTGTAGCTTCTTATCCGGCGAATTTATGGCATCCTCTGGTTTTGGATGACATTAGACGTGGGTAACTCTCCACGCCTGGCTGGTCACATGTTAGCGCACCGTGAATCTGCTTCAATTTCCTTCTATTTGCGTATTTGATTCTTTATTCTGCCTTGCCACCTGCCTGGGCCTCCTTATCTCGACCTTCACGTGGCAGGCTGCTATGCTCTTAAGTTTTGATTCTTTGGAGTTGCCGCTTTCCTCCCTTCCTTGGGTTGACCTCGAATTCCCAGGCATGAGCTGCTTCTTGCTAAGTTTCGATTCTGCTCTTCCAACTGGCTTTGTGCTGGTATATGAATCCTGGCCTGCTTGACCCCTACTATCCTGGGCTTAATTCTGCTTCTGTAAAATGGAGTCGCACTCGTATAGTGTGTTTCTTTGAGGTAGATATATAGTTGCCGCTTGCCGCTCTATTCTTCTACTAAACATATAAAGCCAAACTGTTTTCTTAGCTTCTTGCATTACAAGCCTATGTACAGGCATTTTAGCTGGTTGAATACTCTCTTCTAGCTTCACAGTTACTTTTCTTTATATTTCAACATTGTCTCTTCTTCTATGTCTGTGATATCCTTATCCATGGTGTTTCGTCTTAGTATGTCATCTTTTGGTTGTTGTTTCGTTTGTCTGTAATCTGTCCGGGCCCTTGTGTCATCACCATTCATATTCGATTAAGGCCCTTTGGATCTCTTCTGGGACAGTTTGTAAACAGTCTTCATTTTGTGTCAGCTGCTGGTACGGTTGGCTCAATGGGTACCGCGCTGCCCATGGTTGTCTGATTATTGCCACTTCAACAGGTGTTGCTCTTCTGATGGGCACTGGGCAGAGCCCCAGTGCTGCTCTCTGTTGGTTTATTTGCTCCTCATACGTCACATATCTCAGTGTGACAGTTCCTGGTACTTCAAAATGGGCGACTGGACTGCAGGCCATATCTGAGACCTTCTCTACACTCCCCCCTCTGGTCGGTTCATCAACCACTTCTGATTTTTCCTTTGGATTCTTCTTACATGCTTCTTCTGTATCCATTTCTTCGTCTTCATGGTTTGTACATGATGATGTGAAGGAACGTCTCTTCGGAGTCCAAATTTTTATCACTCCTTTCAAACTTCCTGCTGTTTTTACATGTTCATCTTTGTTCCATGTCATTATTTGACATTGTCCATTTGGGCTACAATAGATCCCTTTTCCTTCAGAATTTCTATATTTCCTGGGGTACAGGAACTTTGTTCCTTCTGGTGCGAATTCGCTGGCCCTCACAAAGTTTCTTATTTCTTCATCAGTCAACTCTCTGGGCTTCCAACCTGATGCAACATGCTCAGCTAAATTCGGTATAAACCAGTCTTCTGCAAGCGTTTCTGCTAGATTGTCTTTTGACATGTGTAATGGGTAATGCAATTGCTCCAATGCTATTTTTAGTAGGGCTACAGGCATTACTGGTTTACCAGTGCTGTCTTGCCGCCACAATCCGTCAGAGGGTTCTAAAGAACACCCTTGACATTTCCACAGGTTCTTTTCGTCCTGTGGTGCCTCCCCTTGAAGCTCCATTAGTTGCGTCTGTCCCAGATTACTATAGGCTTCGGGTGTGGTACGTGCCACCATCATTCTCTCATGGGTGCACACCACTTCCACTTCCATGATCATCTCACTTTTGGATGCCATACGCTTGGGTGTGGGCGGTGGATTTCACGACCGCTATGCCCACTAGGAGCTGTAGTGCCTTAATCAGCCTGTCCAATAAGGCTGCATGCTGCACTGGCGTGCCGTCTGCTCAGAGGTAGCCCCTCCTTTTCCAGCGTGCTAAGCCTGCGTGCACTGTGGACATCACATAGGCAAAGTCACTATGCACCGTAAATTCCTGGTCTGCGTGATTCTCAATGGCGGTTATCAGTGCCAATAATTTTGCTGCCTGTGCTGAATAGTGAGATGGTATTCGTGCGCTGATGAGTACTCAAAACTCTCTGTTTGCTACTTGTTTCATTACGGCAACGCCCGTATATCTTTGTCCGTCTTCTTGGTCGATTCTCAAAGATCCGTCAATAAAAACAATCTCTCCTCCAGCCAGGGTGTTTTCTTTCACCCTGGGGATTTCATCATAGAATTCTTCATAGTTTGCACAGTCATGTATCGGCTACCCTTCAATGTCTGGCTCGGCTATGAATGTAGCTGGGTTCACTGTTTTACATCGAACTATTTTGATCGATGGGTTAGATATGATCACTTCATATGCAGAAGCTCTCTGGGATGTCAACGTGCCCTTTGGTTTCTCTAAAATGGCAAATAATTAGTGCTCGACGTATAACGTCATAGAACATCCCATTACAATGGTTGTCGCCTTCTCTATGGTGAACGCTGTGGCAGCTAAACTTTGTTCGCATGGGAATTGGCCTTTCATTAGTGGGTACAGGTTCCCACTGTAATATGCCAGGGGCTTGCACCGCAACAAGGTTTTTTGAGAGAGCACTGCCGTCATAACGCTGCCATCTGTGTGCGAAAACAGGTAGAAATCCTCTGCATAATTAGGAATCCCGAGAACTGGAGCCATAGAAATTGCTCTCTTGAGTTCGGCAAACCCCTTTTCCATCGCTTCAGACCACTCAATCTTTTCCTTTGTCATCTGCGCCTTCTCCGGGGCCTGGAGTAAGGGCTTGGTATGAGCTGTAATCGAAAACCCATGCTCTAACATAGTTACATAGGCCTAGAAAGCTCTTCATTTCCTTTATCGTGTGTGGCTTAGCCGTGTTCAATATGGCTTCAGCCCTTTCTGGGGTCACCTTCTTGCCTTCATGTGAGATCAACTGGCCTATGTATAGCACCTCCTGTTGACAATATTGTAGTTTTTCTTTGTCAACCTTATAACCTTTCTCAGCCAGTATAGTCAATAACTGAAAGGCATCGCGCCTGCATTGCTCCTCTCTAGTGCTGAATATTAAGATATCGTCCACATAGTGCAAGATGACACTTTCTACTGCAATATTGCTCAGGTCCATCTGTAGGACTCTGTTAAAGATGGACGGGGACTCACAGTACTCCTGTGGCAACCCCGTGCTTTTCAGACGCATTTGTATGAATGAGAATGACGTCAGATTTTGTGAGTCACGGTGCAATGGGATTGAGAAAAAAGCATTTTTCAAGTCAATCACTGTGAAATATTTTGCCTCAATGTGTATATTACATAGGATTGTAGATGGGTTAGGGTCTAGAGGGAACTCAGCCTCAACAATATTCTTTAATGCTCTTAAATATCGGACCAAACGCCAAGACTTTGACTTCTTGACAGGATAAATCACTGTATTACATGGTGACTCTGACGTCACCAAGATGTCCTGGCCCATCATGGCCGAAATTGTCTTTGCGATCCCTTTGTCTGCCTCTCTGGACATGGTATATTGTCACGCTCTCGGCAAAATTGCTCCTGGTTACAGTTTAATTTTCACTTATCCCACCCCTTTCAGGAGGCCTATGTCATATGGTCCTGTAGTCCATACCGAGACAGGCACCTGGGCCATGTCATCATCAAAATATTTTGGACGCAGCAGAGCCAACATCATTCTCTGAGGCACTTCTCTTTTGATCATTTTTACCCAAAATATGAGACTCACTTCCACCCTTGTCTGTTCTGAGTTCGGTTGTTCTTTACAGAGATCGTCATCATTGACATCAGTCACTCGATACCCTTCTTCAATGGCGATAATGGCGCACCATTGTCTGCCTTCATCATCGTATCCGTCGACCAATGCTACTTTCCCTCGCATTGCTGCTGCGTGTATCATCAAGGGAAATACTTGTCCTTCCTCTTCATGCATAGGTATTCTTGGTCTGAATAGAAACTCATCAGGGGTTCTCATAGTTCTATCTGCGAGGCCTGGTAATCCTGCCATAAGCACACGCATGCCATATGCGAAAACTTCTGGCTCTAATGGTATAGCTCTCATGGCTATGTGTCCTGAGTATGCCCTGATAATTTCACACACGTTTGAATAATGCATTCCTCGAGTGGAGCATACTATGCCCTCCTCTGTGAATGAGATCGTCATGTTAAATTTTGTCATTAAGTCTCGACCCAAAATGTTTACTGGGGTCTGATGTGAATATAATAAGGTTACATTCCTCTCACACTCTCCTACGTAGACTGGGAGTGCGTCTGTAAAGGGTACTCGACTGTGAGCTCCTGTAAAACTCTGAGTATCTATGGCCTCGACGGACAAGGAAAACTTGCCTTCTTGTATGCACAAGCGTGTTGCACCCGTGTCAACTAAGAAGGAATATTCTTTGCCCCCTATGACGACAGTCACCCTCTGTTCCCTATAAGGGTCTGGTGTCACTGATAGGATAGAGCACATCAGGGTTCCCAGTGAGCTGTCATAATTCATATATAGGTTCACTTGTGGATTCTCTCCATTCCCTTGGTTGCCTCCCTTCCTGAGTTTTTGCCCTGAGACGTTTGCGGTGGTGACGGTTGAAATTGCCCTTGTGGAAAATTCCCCATGTTCGGGGGTTGAACACCTTGTTGCACACCTTGCTGCACGCCTGGTGCTTGCTGCTGCACTGTGTGATTCCCCCCTGTTGTTAGATTACAGGTGGATTTGCCGTGCCTTCTCCCATTCCTTGGCTGTTCTGCCATGCGCCTTGGCTTCTGCATGTGCGCGCCAAATTCCCCGTCAGTCCGCACAGCCAACATGTTGGCGGTGGTTGGATTATTTGTCTGGTCGACATATCTAGGCTGCCCGTTTGCACGTTTTGACAGTCTCCTTGATTACTTTGGAAACCTCCTGTTGTGTGTTCTGTTCATCTGGGATAGTTAGCTTGGCTCCTTCAAGAGCATACTTTGATAAATTTCTTTTGCACCAGCTTCGCTTCCTCACCCTTTCAAGTTGCGTCCTTTTTCCGATTCTTTTCTTGCAACAATCTACAGTAATGTGTGATAGTCAACTGTATTTCAGCCCAAGGTTTAGCCTCAACCTCTATCAATTTCTTGAGCTGTTTCTGCACTGGTTCTGGCAACCCTTGGCACAATATGTGGTAAAAAAATGGTATAGATTTCGTCCAAGATTCATGTGTTTCGAGCACCTGTCTTGGAAATTCTGGATGTAAATCAACGGATCTTCATTTTTCAAGTCATTATAGCTCCCATATCGGAAGTGTCCAGGAAAAGCACTTGTAGCACTTTCCATACTGCTGCTCTGCAATTATTAAATGGCGCTCCGTCGTGTGCAGTGTTAATTATGGTTACACCAGGGTACCCTGCCCGTGTCCACACATCGCCTGCTCTCTCACCCAGTATGGTGATCAGGAGACCTTTAATGTCCCCTATAGCTAACGTGACTCCCCCTGTCATTTTCTTCTAACTCATGTATCCAGTTCCTGGCTTCTGATGTCAACTGGAAGCTTATTTTTCAGGTTTTCTCTATATTGCGGTCTTGCTCCCCCCCTTGTCTAGTAGCGGAAATTGGAATGCGCAGCCTACTTTCTCTTCTCTCATAGATCTCCTGTCTATTGCAGGTGTTATATTCCCGCATCGCCGTCTGCCTGGCAATGTCCTCAACCTGTCTACATAGGCGGGTGCTGACACCCCCCTCTCACCATGGGGTGTTCCATCATGCCAGTCCGACTGTGTGGCAGCCTCTGATGTCCTTGGTGCGGACTTACTAGCATCCGACCATCGTACCCCTTTGTCCCTTTGGAGCCGCTTTTCACGCTGTCTCCCTTCCTCATTTGTCTCGCACTCTGTTTCCGCTCCAGAGTTGGACATTGATTGTTCCCAATTCATGCAACTCCTTGTGTCATCATCGTTTTTACTGATTTCTAGTCTGTCCAGAGACAGTCTCCTGTTCCCACTACTTCGGGTGACATCCTCAGTGTCATACAGCTGAGTGCTTTCCAAGCGCTCTTCTTCCCTTTCCCCTTGGTGTATTTGTTCTAACCCCATTTCGTCATATATTTTATCAATCGTTTTCTCGATGCTTCTGGTGTCGAAGTCATCTTCAATACTTGCCCTAGTCATGCCTAGTACTGAGTGATACACAGGAAAGAATTCTTCAATGTCTTCCCGTTCTACAACAGGATTGGGTTTTTTAAGTTCCGGCTCCAAGTATTCGAGATCGCGTGCCCTCTGTCTACGCTTATTTTCAATATCATCATCAAATTCTTTGCACTTCCTCGCCTCTTCTCTGACCTTATCTTCTTCCCTTCTCCTTTCATTTCTATGTTCAATTTCCCTTCGAACTTCCTCATCCCTTTGTCTCCTTATCCTTTTTTCACATACCCGTTGCTCTTTCTCTAACCTTTGCTGTTTCTGTCTGTCATGGTCATTGGCTGCTCTCTGTTTGCGATCAAGTTGTTTCTCTTGCTCTTCCCGATACAGCTGTTCTCGGCTCAGCCTATCTTTCCTTCTTATCCTTTCATCCTTTGACTCCTTTTCTTTCTCCTTCCTCTGTGCCTCATGTAACCTCTCTTTAGGTCTCACATCATAACTTCCTGTCCCACCGAGTTTCAATAGTATTTGTCCTCCCATTCATTCGTCTTTTGCAAAAGATTTTATCAGTTCTGTCTTCACTTCCTTTCCATTTCTTTCCCTCTCTCTCATTATCGAGAGAGGCACTTGTCTGTGCCTGTTCCTTCCTTTCATCATCATGTCAGCCCTTGTCCCTCGGGACTGCGGAGGTAAGATTCTGGACCTGATCCTTCCCTCGATTTTCGTCACTGCTATATGTAGGTTACTCATATGCGGGGTTGCTGTACCCTGTAGCTGCTTTAAGCTCTCTTAATGGGTAGAGTCCCTCAGGCTTACTTCCCCCGGTTTCTGTTTCAGGCGGGGCAGGTGGCGCGGTAGGCGTCTCACCCCCCTCCGTGCATACATTTAATTT
Organism: Ambystoma mexicanum; assembly: GCF_040938575.1. Classification (NCBI taxonomy): domain Eukaryota; kingdom Metazoa; phylum Chordata; class Amphibia; order Caudata; family Ambystomatidae; genus Ambystoma; species Ambystoma mexicanum. The sequence goes on from NC_090924.1 coordinate 659,400,015, forward strand.
CCAGTCTGCAGGTGGCTCTTCCTCCTTCGACTGTTCGAACATTTTCCAAAGTTCTAGAACAGCAAGGCATTTCTCTAGCTTCTTGCCTGTATATGTGGCATGCAAGTAAGTCGTCATATGCCGTAAAACGGCTTTGGATAAGGACCCATTTTGTGGCCATGGCATAAACATCTTGTGGGCAATAACTTTAACCCACTCGGTGCTATATTTCTTAAGCTTGGGTGCATGTTTCGGCAGTTGCTTGCATACGTGTGCTAATTGAATGATGTCTTCCATGCTTAAACCTGTTCTATTTTCATTTTATACAACACTTTTCAATGCTTTCATGCAACTTTAACATGGTCAACGATATGCGCAAGCACCAAACACCACAAGCACCAATCCAGTTTTTTTCCTGCCAAAACTTTTGTATCTACAATTTACTCAAAACATCAATTTGTGTGCGATGCCCACTCAACTATAGAATCTCATGAAATCCTTTTCAATTCAAACAAACAACAAAAATTCCTTACATGTGACATACAACATAACACGTATGACAGACACTTGACAGACTAGACAGACACCAGCTGGACACAAATATTTCTGCATCTAATTTGTACCCCGACATGGAGTTTAAAGTAACCCCTTTTATGACGTCTTTAAACGTGGTAGTAGCCTAGTCGTCCCCTATTATGTGGGGCTCTGAGTTCACATTTCTTCTAACCGCTATATTAACACAGGGATAAGGCGTATCCTCTCTCTACTCAGGTGTCCGCCCTGGTATCCTCTCTCTTCTCATGTGTCTGCCCTGGTATCCTCTCTCTTCTCAGGTGTGTTGGGTATGTTGTGTAGATTTGGGGACTAGCGGTATTTTCTTATCGCCAAAAATAAAAATAATTTAGCAATAATCACTCCTTGCATTCAGATTGGGTTTGGTATTGTATTATGGTGGTATCGTGGCTATGCGTTATTTCAGTACACAGATATATTTGGTTGGTATACATTTCGTTGTGGTATAGCGATGAACATAATTTCTTTATTTATTTGTGGCCCCAACATACAAAACCCCTTTCTTTTGTCTAGACTGTTCTTGTGCTCTCTAGAGGCATCAGGCTTCTACATTATTCAATAACACCACATTTTCATATGGAGTGCCACTTATGGCTGTTATCACTGATTTATCTACACCAGTGAGCTATGCTTCCATAAAGTATTCACAATAACATGTGGTATAATCACTAATTTATTTACATTAGTGAAACTATTTCCAGAGGCCTCTCTCTCTGCTGACTCATGTACGTCCAGCAGACTATCAGATTGTGTTCCACTCAGAAGTCACACACACATATACACTGAGTGGAACCATGCACACAGCTATTTATAATTACTCATAACATAACTTTTTCCACATGGGATGCTTGGCATATATAACCTAATAACCTCCCCTTTTATCATGTAATATGGGCTAACTGCACCAGAGAAAAACAAGCAAATTGAAGCCTTTACACAGATTGTGATTTACATCAGTTTCATTTAAAAAATCATAGATTACCAGTTTTGCGAGGCAGTCTTTTCTAGAATAAACATAAGAGAAACAATTGCAAAATACATGGCATTGCATTAGATTCTTTGCAACAATAAAAAGAACAGTGCATCCGTTAACTTGCATTTCTGAATGGCAACATTAGATTGCAGCTATCATTATGCTGCCTGACTGAAATAGATTGCATTCACACACCGCACTCTCACTTTGTATAAGATAATTACCAGCAAATTGCAGCTGTTGAGCACGCGAACTCTCTGGGCTGGTCATTTTCTTTAAATCACTCAGGGCTTCCTTTTAGAGCACCCGGCGAGAACATGCAGTTCCAATCTGCACTCTTTTGTCCTCAAGCCGGTGCTAATTGACTGGAATCTCCAGCCTGTGAAGGTCAGCAGTACACTGGAACGACGTCTCTCAATCAGGCAACCCCACATCAACTCCCGCCAAGTCCTCACCGAAGCTGTTCAAAATGTCCACTAACTCTCTTTCTACCCGGGCTGCTTCAAGAGACCTCTGTTACAGCCCCTAAAGTGATGCCTGCCCAATAAGAATCCACTATGTCATACCCTCCTTCTTCAAACAATAGCTCACTTTTCAGTAAGAAACTGTATCTACTAATTTCCTGCTTATTCGAGTTTTGTTTCCTGAGCAAGGACCGTGAAAAGCACAGAGAAAGAAAAATAAATTCTGAATGCCCGTTTAAAATGAGTTTCAGCCTGCCTCATTTTGCACATGGAGAACACATTATAATATTAAGAAGTTAGAATCATGTTAGTAGTGTTAATTATATTAGTTCATTAATCCTGTAATGTGTCTCCTGCAACAGAGGCATTTCAGGTGAGAAAAAAATGATGTGTTTTTAAATATAAAAAAAAAATTATGTGTTTTTGACTGAGTAGCCTGTCTTCATTTACATGTCCATATGTTACACTGGCAACACATGGCTTGCTGTACTGCATTATAGCAATACATTGATCCCATGCAGTGGCGCTGCACTCCAAAACACACTAAATAATCCTACAGGTGTCTGCCCTGGTATCCTCTCTCTTCTCGGGAGTCTACCCCGGTATCCTCTCTCTTCTCGGATGTCTACCCCAGTATCCTCTATTTATTCAATTGTTCTCAAGTCAATATACCCTTATATATATATATATATATATATATATATATATATATATATATATATATATATATATATATATATGACATTTGCCAAAGCATTCAATTTTTTGTTTCACTCACCGCTCGCATCGTTCCTCTCTGGATCCTCGTGATCAACACCTCCGTTACCGCATCCTTCAGTCTTTAGCCAGTTCCACTGGCCGTAGGAATGGAAGGGTTATGTTTTTAAAACGGGTCCCTTCAGGCCAACTGCAGTTTTTGGATCAATTTAAACTATCATTGTCCATGGGAAGCTTCACAGTCTACGCAGCCGAATGGCGAAGGACTTGTGATATTGCCGAAGACCTAGAGTTACTTCGTGTCGACGGTCAATAGGTGTCTCATTTTAATCAATAATCAATAATTGATGGTCAAAATGATCCCCTGCTACGAAGTGTACAAGAGGGGGGAGCGACCTCTGACGGGTCCATGGGATCAGAGCTCACCCTCGAGTACTTTAAGACCAGATAGCTGCACCTTGAGGTGGATGTGGTGCAGGATTCTCTTACTACAAAGCCAATCAATAAAGACAACCAATTGGTTTGGCAAAGGGAAGTCTGTTTAATGACAAGTACAAAAAACGGGGAAACAATAGGAAATCATCAGTGATGCGATCGCCCGTCTCGCTTCAACTCCCAAATTCTTCATTCAGACAGCAATAGTTATAGTGACTTCTCGTAATCATTGACATGTAACACTCAAAGTTTGTCATGCAATTCTATTGTTTAGAAAGCTAACTTAAATATAGGTGCTATATTTGTATATGGTAACAGAGCATTAGTATTGGATAACTCTTATCGGGTGGGCTTCTACGCCCATCCCTCTAACATCACTCAAGCAAGCGTCACTAATATTACAACGTCTCATTGGTTCTACTAGGTATAGGACCATAGATTTTTTGGTCCATTGTGATTGGGTCAGTTACCCCAGGCATAAATCTCCACTTTAATTAGCAGCATGCAGAATGTTCACCCAGATGCAGTGTGCCTCATGATTCACCCTGCCTCCCTTCCATCAATCAGTACTTTTAGGTCTATGTGTCAATTAGCTGGCCGAGGTTGTTCTCGAAAATGTAGCTTCTTATCAGGAGAAGTTATGGCATCCTTTGGTTTTGGATGACAACAGACGTAGGTACCTCTCCGCGCCTGGCTGGTCACGTGTTAGCGCACTGTGAATCTGCTTCAATTTCCTTCTATTTGCGTATTTGATTCTTTATTCGGCCTCGCTACCTGCCTGGGCCTCCTTATCTCGACCTTCATGTGGCAGGCTGCTATGCTCTTAAGTTTCAATTCTTCAGAGTTGCTGCTCTCCTCCCTTCCTTGGGTTGATCTCGAATTCCCAGGCATGAGCTGCTTCTAGCTAAATTTCGATTCAGCTCTTCCGTCTGGCTTTGTGCTGGTATATGAACCTTGGCCTGTTTGACCTCTACTATCCTGGGCTTAATTCTGCCTCTGGAAAATGGAGTCGCACTTGTATAGTGTGCTTCTTTGAGGTAGATATATAGTTGGCGCTTGCCGCTCTATTCTTCTACTAAGCATAGCAAGCTACCCTGTTTTCCTAGCTTCTTGTGTTACAAGCCTATGTATAGGTGTTTTAGCTGGTTGAATACTCTTCTAGCTTTACAGTTACGTTTCTTTATATTTCAACATTGTCTCTTCTTCTATGTCTGTGATATGCTAATCCATGGTGTTTCGTTTTAGTGTTTCATATTTTGGTTGTTGTTTCGTTTGTCTGTAAATCTGTCCGGGCCCTTGTGTCGTCACCATTCACCTTTGATTAAGGCCCTTTGGGTCTCTTCTCGGACAGTTTGTAAGTAGTCTTCATTTTGTGTCAGCTGCTGGCACTGTTGTCTCAATGGGTACTGCACTGCCCATGGTTGTCTGATTATTGGCACTTCAACAGGTGTTGCTCTTCTGATGGGCACTGGGCAGAGCCCCCGTGCTGCTATCTGTAGGTTTATTTGCTCCTCATACGTCACATATCCCGGTGTGACTGTTCCTGGTACTTCAAAATGGGTAACTGGAGTGCAGCTGGATCACATTCAGGGAGGCGATGAATTATACTTCAAAGTTTTTCCCGAAGTGTTATTTGAAACAATGTTTTTAACACACATGAACACTTATTGGGATCCACCTTTTCAGTGTGGAGGCTGATCATTATTCTGGTACCATTTAATGGGTGACCTCAAAGGACAATTTTCACAGGAGATTCCTCATAGTATATGGGGACTGCTGTCCTTAGGTGTGGGGTGTAGGGACTGCCGCCCATTTCGGAGTTAGTTGTGTTGTTTCAAAAGATCTTGGGGCCACATTTCAGACAGGAACTGTTTTTGCTTTTATTGACCTTCATAGAAAGTGTGCGGTCCCCGAGTTATAGATCACTCGATGGTTATTCGAAAATAAAATTAAATGTTCATAGAAGAAATTTTAAAAACAAGGAACTTCATCCATAGTACAAAGTTGTATGGTCTAGTTCACGGGGTATCCCTGGTTGGTTTCTGGGATATCCTTGGTTAAAAAAAGGTCGACCAGTTTCGATGAAGGCTAGTTATCATCTTCTTCAGGACCGTGATTTTAGCTTTGCCTCAATGAGATCAAGGGTTGGGGAGGGTCGCAGACACCTTCATCCCATCTACCTAAGAGAAATAAAACCAAAATGGGTTTTAGGTCTTGAGGACACTATAATTCCTTTTGGTTAATATTAGTCTTATTCTAAAGTGATTTCTATTGATTTTAACCAATTTAATTGATGAACTAATATCTGAACAGTCATGTGGCTATTTTGGCTATATAGAGACATATATTGACTACTGGTGATTACCTTATATAGGTTCTGGCGTGCAGGCTGTCAGCCGGATCTTTTGAGGTATGCGGCTGTGGCTATGCGTATCTCAAGTCCTGTAAGACAGCAACAAGGCGTTTTGTTAGGAATTGCCCACAGGCGACCCAGTGATGCTGTATTCACAAGTTAGTCGTAATGGGATCACTGCGCGTGGTGCAAGGACATCCTTTTGTGTTTAGCGCAATCTTTTTAAACGGGGATGGCCGGCAGTCAGGATGCTGGTTTGCGCCCAACTATCTGTAAATAGTAATTATGGCTCTTGTTCCATTCGCGTACGCGGCTGTCAATGAGGCAACTCGCGGTCAAGCGTGAGGAATCTCCGTTCTATAGGGAAGCTGCATTCTATTGAGAAGAGCATGAGTCTAATTAGAAGGCGCAATCGTATGCGCGGAGGCCGTGGAGGCATACCGCCGCTTGCGTTCGTGCGCGGTGAGAAAGTATATATATATAGAGAGCATTTTTGGCCCGCTGGGGTGCACCCGAATGCTTTGGAATGGTGATGACAGTTCTTATTCCATTCACGTGCGAGGCTGCCAAGTGGCAGCTCGCGGTCAGATGCGAGGAATCTTGATTCTATAAAGAAGTTCTTTTGGGAGGGACATGAACCAAATTTACAGTTGCCAATGCGTGCGCGAAAGCAGTGGTGGCATACTGCTGCCTACGTTCGAATAGGAGGCATTTCTTTTGTATTGAAAGCTAGCGCCACTCACCGTATGTCACGAGCGGCTGCTTGTGTCTGCAGGACGCCAAAGTTGTTGCTGTGTTTTTGCAACCGTCGCCCAGCAACAAGGACACTTATAAGTGGTCGGTTGTTCCTGGTGATGATCCTCCTTCATGGCGGCCATTTTGGAGTGACTTTAGACCCATTCAGAGGACATGGGCTTTGCATAAAGTAGTCCTGTTATAGACTGCAGGATTGCTGAGGCGGTAGCCTCATAATCTCTTAAGTTTGTGTAGTTCTAGTGGGAGCTCTTGTATACAATACAGTGAACTTGTTATCTTATTCTAAAAATAATGTAAAAATAATGTCCATGGCTGACTTGTGCCACATACATATGTATTCGCCTTCTGCCTTTGTCAGTGAGGCTGTGCTGATGGTGGTCCAAAGCCAAAGGAATGGTTATGGTTTTGATTTCTTTTTAAAAATAATTTGGGGTTATTGTGTTTTGGAAGCACTGGCACCAGTTGACTGCGGAGAGTAGGTTCCACATATGTATGGGATATACATTATCATTCTGAAGATGTCACATCAGGCTATGTCCCTATATGGTGTTTCTTGACATTCTTTTTTACACATTCATCACATTAGAGCCAAATTGTTCCACTGGATTTCTTCGTTTAATCCATTTTTCTCTGTATTGAGTCTAAAGATCCAAAGTTGTTCTCGTTTGAGGAGCATTTTTCCAAAATCTCTGCCTCTCCTGGGTGGTGTTAGTTTTTCCAGGATGGTCCACGTGAAGTCTTCTTGTGTGTGACCTTTTTTGACAAAGTGATTCACAAGGGGGGCAGTCAGTTTTTTTGTTCGAATGCATGATTTATGTTCAATAAGTCTTTTTTTCACTTGCCTCGTTGTCATGCCCACGTATCGAAGGGTGCATGGGCATGTAATGAGGTAGATTACCCCTTTCGATTTACAGTTGGTGAAGCTCCTTTATTGCCATGGTGTGTGCCATCCGATCTCGATGGATTTGCTTCTTGAAGTTTGGACGCACATGGAGCACCCCCCACATAGTGTATGTCCCATTGGTTTATTTGCTCCCCAAATTGTGTTCTCCGCCTCATTATCGCTTGGTTCTTTCATGGTGTGTACCAAGCCATCCCTTAGGTTTCTGAGTCTCTTAATGGCAAAGGATGGTAAAGCCAAGGAGCTGGAGCCTGTGTTTAGGATGGGCCAAAGTTTTTTTATTTTTCTCTTGATGCAATTGAACATGGGGGAATAGCTCATTACTGCTGTTATTTCTTCTCTTTTTTCATCTTTTTTGTGTTGAGGGAGGGTGATTTCTCTCGGTATATTCCTTGCCCTTTTGCATGTGTCATTGATTATTCTTTTCGGGTAACCTCTTTTTTTCAGTTGTTTTTTAGAGCCCCAGATTGTTCTTTGAAGTCTTCCAATCTTGTACATGTCCTGCGATATCGGAGAAATTGTGCAAATGGGAGGTTGTCCCTCAGGGCTCTAGGGTGGTAGCTGTTGTATTGTAACAGTGAATTTCTATCGGTGTCTTTTTTGTAGACCCGTGCCAGCAGTTAATTTCCTTGGTTGGTGATTTGGAGGTCCTGTTGGCCTCAATGGTGAATTTCAGATGATCATTGCAGTTATTCAGTCACTGGTGAAATACTGTTAATTCTTGTTCTGTTCCTTCAAATATCATGAGGACATTGTCAATGTACCTTTTCCAAACCTTTATTTTATCCCAATAGGGGTTTGTGTCTTCATACACGAATTCCTTTTCAAAATGTTCGACATAGAGATTTGTTAAACGGGGCGCGAAGGTTGCGCCCATTGCTGTCCCGGAGATCTACTGAAAGAATGTATTTTCAAGAATGAAGAAGTTTCTGGTATGGGCTATATTTGCAAGTTCAGTGATGAAGCCCGCATGTCCTTGGGCTAAACTCTGGTCATTAATCAGAGTCTTTTTACCATTTCGACTGTCTCCTGCTGGGGAATACTGGTATACAATGCCTCGATGTCCATTGTTACTAGCCATTGGTTGGTTCCGTCAAAGGTAAGAATGGTAAGCAGATTTAGTATGGCCGTTGAATCTTTTACATATGATGTCCTCTTGGGAATCCTGTCACGTAGAAATCTGTTTACATATTGGGACAGGGGTTCCAGAATTGAATTGATACCTGATACTATAGGTCTTCCAGGTATGGGTGATATTCCTTTATGCACCTTTGGTAATGCGTAGGAAAGAGGCTTCTTTTTCGTTGATATACTCCTCATTTAGAGCCTCTTCCACAATAGGTGCAATCAGTCTTCGTAAAGATGGGGTGGGGTCACAGGGAAGGATTCTATAACAGGTCAGATCTTGTACCAGGGTGTTAACCATCTGCTGGTAGTTGTGTAAATCCATAAGAACCGTGGCTCTTCCCTTGTCTGCTGGCTTGATTTTTATTGTGTCATTGTTTGCTTGTGTTTTTAAGGCCTCTGCTTCCGCTTTACTGTAGTTGATGTGTATGAAGTTGTGTTCTTTTTCCATTATTTCTAGTTTTTTAAGGAGTACTTGTTGAAAAATGTTGCACTCTGGGGTATTACTTTCAGTAGGTGGAAAAGATTGTGAGGCTGGATGGAGGTCTGTGAATTTTCGAGTTTCTTTTTCTATTTCTATGGTGTCTTGAAATAATTGTTTTAATCTTATTTTCCTGATCAGTTGTCTTATTTCAATTCGTGTTTGGAATGGGTCATACCGGGCAGTTGGTACGAAAGAGAGTCCTTTTTCCAGGATATTTCTTTCTGCTTCTGTAAGTGCATGTGATGACAGGTTCATGACTAGTGAAAGTTTGGTTGTTGGAATCCTTTTCCGCGGCTGCGGGTTGTCATTGGGGAGAACGATTGCCACCGTGGTCTCCCTCTTTGGTTCCCTTGTTGGCCTAAAAAACGGACATTGTTAGTGCCTCGCCCTTGTCCCTGGTTGTTCCGAGAATGGCCTGTTGTGGCTGATTGATGTTGGTCTGCCCTAGGATCATCATCTGAGCTCATACTGGAATTGTTGGAGGAGCCTGATCTATTGCCTCTAAACTGTCTTCCACCTGTTTGTTGGCTTTGCAGAAAGGCATTTTTTCTCGCTAGTTTCGCCTCTTCAGTGAAATAGTTCTCTGTGGTGTATGGGTAGATCTTTTCATGTGAGAAGGCTGACAGATCTTTTTTCAGTTTGTTGATCTTCCTTGTGAGGTTTAGTTTGTGAAATTCCTTCAGGGATGTCTCTAGCGCTGCTAGTTTCGTATTGTAGATCTTTAGTGCGATATTGGCTTTGCTGGTATCTAGTTTGGTTTGAATGTCCTTCATTAGTTTTTCTGAGACTGGCTTTGCTGTGTTAATGATGAGAATTAGCCAATCCCTTGTACATTTGTTGGCTATGAAAGACCAGTCTTTTCTGAACTGCAGGTTATCTAGGAAGATTCTTGGTTCTATGTGTATGATGAGTCCTCTAGGTGCTGCATGGTCTCTTAGGTATTCTACCATTAGTGCTCCATGTAGTTCTGTTCGTATTAGTTTTTTTCTTAGGGCTTCAATTTCATTCCATTCGTCATTTTTTGTCAGGGCTTGTATTGTTGCGTTTATTCCGAGTAGGGAGGGGTTCGCTAGGATACCTTCCACAAGATCTTCTGCAAATGCCAGGTAGTTGTTTTCACCAACTGTAAATCCAAAGGGGTAATCTACCTCATCACGTGCCCATGCACCCTTCGATACGTGAGCATGACAACGAGGGAAGTGAAAAAAAGACTTATTGAACATAAATCATGCATTCGAACAAAAAAACTGACAGCCCCCCTTGTGAATCACTTTGTCAAAAAAGGTCACACACAAGAAGACTTCACGTGGACCATCCTTGAAAAAACTAACACCACCTAGAAGAGGCGGGGATTTTGGAAAAATGCTCCTCAAACGAGAACAACTTTGGATCTTTAGACTCAATACAGAGAAAAATTGATTAAACGAAGAAATCCAGTGGAACAATGTGGCTCTAATGAGATGAACACGCAACACGGAACAATTTGCGCTAATGAGATGAATGTGCAAAAAAGAATGTCAAGAAACACCATATATGACACTGTCTATCAGGGACACAGGCTGATGTGACATCTTCAGAATGATAATGTATATCCCATACATATGTGGAACCTACTCTCCGCAGTCAACTGGTGCCAGTGCTTCCAAAAAAACAATAACGCCACATTTTTTTAAAAAGAAATCAAAACCATAACCATTCCTTTGGCTTCGGACCACCATCAGCACAGCATCACTGACAAAGACAGAAGGCGAATACATATGTATGTGGCACAAGTCAGCCATGGACATTATTTTTACATTATTTTTAGAATAAGATAACAAGTTCACTGTATTGTATATAAGAGCTCCCACTAGAACTACACAAACTTAAGAAATTATGAGGCTACCGCCTCAGCAATCCTGCAGTCTATAACAAGACTGCTTTATGCAAAGCCCATATCCTCTGAATGGGTCTAAAGTCACTCCAAAATGGCCGCCATGAAGGAGGATCATCAACAGCAACAGCGGACCACTTATAAGTGTCCTTGTTGCTGGGCAACGGTTGCAAAAACAGAGCAACAACTTCGGCGTCCCGCAGACACAAGCAGCCGCTCGTGACATACGGTGAGTGGCGCTAGCTTTCAATACAAAATAAATGCCTCTTATTCAAACGTAGGCAGCAGTATGCCACCACTGCTTTCGTGCACGCATTGGCAACTGTAAATTTGGTTCATGTCCCTCCCAAAAGAACTTCTTTAAAGAATCAAAATTCCTTGCATCTGATCGTGAGCTGCCACTTGGCAGCCTCGCACGCGAATGGAATAAGAACTGTCATCACCATTCCAAAACATTCGGGCGCACCCCAGTGGGCCAAAAAATGCTCTCTATATATATGTATATTTTCTCACCGCGCACGAATGCAAGCAGCGGCATGCCTCCAAGGCCTCCGTGCATACGATCGCACCTTCTAATTACACTCATGCTCTTCTCAATAGAAGGCAGCTTCCCAATAGAACGGAGATGCCTCGCGCTTGACCGCGAGTTGCCACATTGACAGCCGCGTACGCGAATGGAACAAGATCCATGATTACTATTTACAGATAGCCGGGCGCACACCAGCGTCCTGACTGCCAGCCACTCCCGTTTAAAAAGATTGCGCTAAATACAAAAGGATGTCCTTGCACCATGCACAATGATCCCATTACGACTAACTTGTGAATACAGCATCACAGGGTCGCCTGTGGGCAATTCCTAACAAAAATGCTTGTTGCTTTCTTACAGGACTTGAGATACGCAAGGCCACAGCCACATACATCAAAAGATCCGGCTGACAGCCTGCATGCCAGAACCTATATATGGTAATCACCAGTAGCCAATATATGTCTCTATATAGCCAAAATAGCCACATGACTGTTCAGATATTAGTTCATCAATTAAATTGGTTAAAATCAATAGAAAGCACTTTAGAATAAGACTAAGATTAACCAAAAGGAATTATAGTGACCTCAAGACCTAAAACCCATTTTGGTTTTATTTCTCTAAGGTAGATGGGATGATGGCTTCTGCGACCCTCCCCAACCCTTGATCTCAAGGAGACAAAGCTAAAATCACGGTCCTGAAGAAGATGATAACTAGCCTTCATCGAAACCGGTAGACCACTTTTTAACCAAGGATATCCCAGAAACCAACCAGAGCTACCCCGTGAACTAGACCATACAACTTTGTACTACGGATGAAGTTCTTTTAAAATTTCTTCTATGAACATTTCATTTGATTTTTGAATTACCATCGAGTGATCTATAACTCAGGGACCACACACTTCCTATGAACGGTCAATAAAAGAAAAAACAGTTCCTCTCTGAAATGTGGCCCCAAGTTCTTTTGAAACAACACAACTAACTCTGAAATGGGCGGCAGTCCAATACACCCCACGCCCAAGGACAGAAGTCCCCATGTACTATGAGGAATCTCCTGTGAAAATTGTCCTTTGAGATCACCCATTGAATGGTACCAGAATAATGATCAGCCTCCACTCTGAAAAGGTGGATCCCAATAAGTGTTCAACTGGAGTGCAGGCCATATCTGGGATCTACTCTACAATGTATTGGTAAATCCAGTTAGACAATGTTGTTGAACCTTTTAATGATGCTTGGGCTTTAACCTTACCTGGCTCTCTGCTGGTGGGGCGACTCTCCACCTATTCTTCAGTTGTAGATAACCTGAAATGCTCTTCCTTATCCAGATGTACTATTCAGGCCCCTCATTATATGCAACCTAAAAGAGAGGTTAACCGTCCTCACATCCACTGCTGGATAAGCCATACCAGAATGAGCTTCAACCCGTACTCAGTCCAGAAATGTAGCACACCAACCAAATGCCACACACGAAGGGTGAGATGTCCCTGCCTGTCTCTGTGGGAAGGGGTTAAGAATGGGCTGAAGGGAGTAGAATCTGCAAAGGTTATACAATTATAGGAATATTTATTGTCAAAATGTCTCTTTAAATAAATAACTTTTGCTAGCAACACTATGAACACCATGCCCCTGATGCACGGTACAGTCCTATTTTGACCTTGTGTGATGCACTGTTAGTTGCAGGCCTCGTGGAGCCATGATGATAGGGGAAGAAGCTCTTAGGATAATGGACAAGTTTGTGGCAAAATGTGAGTTTCTGCTTAGTCATCAATACTATTCCTGTCTCCTTATGTAATCCACTGTGCCGGATTGCCATTTGGCAAAGGTGTAGGAGCCCTGTCTTTTTTGATTTTTATTAAATTCATAAAATGATTCAGGCAATTCCAACTTTGAAAGGGAAATCTACTGATCAGATTCCCCTTTCATTTGCTCCATGCGAAAAGCATAGTGTGTATTTGTGTCCTGCAACATCAGTACTCTGATTTGCAGCAGCTGCACTATCAGTGTCACAGAGCAGGTTCAGAGGTCACAGGTGCCCATTTGACAGCTTCAGTGACAGCCAGGTCTCTGAAATGCAGGGGCTGCATTTAAGATGTGCACCCATGTTGCAAAACCCCGTCATTATAGGTCTACCTAGTGGTGGCAGAATGGTCTTTCAATACAAGCCATAACTGAGTTAGGGTATGGTGGATGGTATTCTCATAATTATTACAGCCACTTCAAATTTAATATCACAAATGTATCAGCACCTGTGAGCCAAGCTCAGCTGTGGAAAGTAATGTGCATTCAGACCAGACTGGTTGAGCCTGACAGGACAAAAGTCTGAATATCAATCTTCTTTGATTTCTTTGTGAGGGCAGGTAACACACTCCACCAGGGACAGCCACACAGCAGGCAGCTGCCCTGGACCCAGTCATCAAAGCAGCACACTGGTTCACAGAGAGTAGCCTCACACCAGGGTGCTGCATTTCTACAGGCCATTGATCCTAGTGAGAAGAAAAACGCCAGAATTAGAGTAGTCATGCACAACCTGACCAGTGTAAAGAGACTTCCACTATTTTGTTTCCCTCTGTCTCTCACACTCTCCTTCCTGTCCCCCCCCCACTTCCTCTCGAGCAAAGCACTTTGGGTGTCTTGTCAGAAGGGCAAAGTCCGCTTCTTTCAAGAACAGTGATTCGACCACTAAGGAAGGCTAACTTTAGTCCAATCGCCTGAAGTACTTTGCCTTTAAAAGTAGGGGTCTCCCACCTCTTCTTAGATCCTCTCAAGACAACCTAAAGACTCAATCTAAATCACTTGAGAAGAACTCACTGAACTTCCTTTGGGAAAGTTGCACTTTCCAAAGCCCTCAGGCTGAAGTGAAGAAGGGCCGTCCAAGGTAGAAGAAAGATCTGCCCCCTGCCCACTCCCAGAGCACATTAGGGGTGAACCTTTACTGTGGACCAGGACCTGGAATTCTGCACCAGAATCTCCTAAAGCTGTGAAAGCAGACCCTGCATTGACCCATCCTCTCCACGAGTGCCTCTGAGTGGGCCTCACAGCTGCTGAAGGACCAAACCAAGCTGAAGGTCCCTGTTGTACGGCACCAAACTGCCCGCTACATGTTCACCACACTTTGGACATAAGGGAAGATGCCTGCACTGGCTTTTGCGCTCCTCTGCCAATCCAAATGATTGCTTGCACTTCAACCAGCTGAATGCTGCATTGTGCCCTAGCTGAGCCTGTCACTTGATAAACTCGAACCTACTGTTCAATGCTGGGACCCGACCCGAAACACTGGCCTGTCACATCAACCCCTCTCAGCAGCAAGAAGCCCAACTTATCTGGTACAGTTGCAAAGAGATTCTGGGACCACGCCAAACCTGCATCTCTGAGCACCACCCTTCAACCGCACAGAGCAACCACATTTGGCCCTAGTCAACGCTCGCTTGTTGAGTGGGACCACATGATCCAACATGCCCAAACTGAGCCTGATCCACTTGCATCTACATTCGACAACGGGTTCAACATCTGCCAACCCACCAAGAACCAAAACCAGATATTGTTGACCCCAACCTGCCCCCTCGGTCTACTGGACCATAGACACTGATTAGGCCACCTGAGCAACTTCTTTCGCCCAAAGGCACATCCAGTTTGTGGTTGGCAATTTAACCATCACCTCTGTATTCATGCTCAGAGTGCTACTTTCTTCAGTCTGTTGATTTCCTCTATCTTTCCATAGGGGTGGGTTTTGTACAGTGTTTTCTATTTAGTTATCTTGCAAGCGGTGTGTTTTATTGAAGTATACTTTTTTTTTATAGAACCTTGATTGGATATTCCTTTTATTTTGAACTGTTATGCTTTGCTGTTTAGGTCACTTCTAAATCACATTCACACCCCACTTAAGGGCATAGCCTTCCCTTTGCCCACGTTACCACAGAAGGCGAAGAAGGTATAGCTCTTAACTGTTCCTGTTTTACCTTTATGATTGTGTTGACCCTTGGTTTGTAGAAGTGAGTGGCTGAGTGGTCATGCCTATCCCTACTCATCCCTGTACTCCTGCAGAGCAGAATTCAATGATCGCTAGAGTTCAGACAGTTTCAATGTTGCTAAAGTGTATCTGTCGAGCTCTCAGAGTTCAATCGATAGGGAATATAAGTAAGCTAAACAGAAGGCTTTGCAGAGCTCTGGAAATGCTTGCATTGCAGGTGGTAGGAAGCCTAATACAGAAGATGAAACCGGATATGTTATCTGAAAAGCAAAAAGGATTAGCAGCAATTATGGAAGCTGCACACAGGCAGGTGGGATAAGTACAAGGCAAATTCAGGGAATACAGAATGAAACTGAAGAAAATTGTTGCTACCATGAAAAAAGCCAACCGTCCAGCAACGAGGATTAATTTCAGAGGTTCTTGAGTTATTTTCTTGAGTTACTTTTATACTTTTTGACATGCATGGTAGGTTTGCCAAGCATTGTTGGATGTGCTGATCAGAACACTGCTCATGTGTGTCTTTGCAAGTGAAACCACCTTATTGCTCTTCTGTAAGGTGTTTTTGCCTTTCGGATTACCTGATCCCACCATGATGGCTACTGCAGTGGAACAGGCTTTGTAGACTGATATCTTCTTGTGCATAGCCACAGAGAGAGAGAGAGATAACTGCTTTTCATAATCGATCTCCATTACTACCAATGCCCCTGATGAGTAACTTGCCTGTTGACTACAAAAGAAATACCTCCAAAAAACCAACAATCACTGTCGTTGGAAATTAAGGGAGAGGTGGAAAATGACAATTTCAGAACCTGACAGCCCATCAGTGACAAAGCCGAGGAGTGGGCAGGGAGCTTGCCCTTGAGACTCCACTCCATCCATTATACATTACAACCATACCTCCGGTGCTAGACATGCATGGGAGGACTTGGTTGCAGAGCCCTCAATTCAAAACCGACCCTACTTTGCAAGGTCCCCCTTGCGCTACATTCTTTAACATTAAGTTGTTGCGTCAATACATCATTTGCTTGTTTTCCTTTTCTCCTATTCACTCATGTTTTCCACTCAGGCATACTATTTTCGCTCTAAAACCCTCTCTCTCATTTGCCAGCAGCTACATCCACTATGTACTAGCATTGTAATTGTTGACTCAGTATGGATATAGTACAAATGTGCAATTATAGTTCAATTGAAGCTACATTTGGCAAATAAGCCACTACATTTTCAGAAAAAAAACGAAAATGCAATTTGTAAAATTAAAATGCATGCATTAAGAAAAGAACAAATGATGCATAACTGCCACTGCAATGATAAAAAGCAATCCATGAAACCCCTTCCCCCTTCTTGCTCCCCTCTTTCCTTTATCTTTTTCCCTTGATTATCTCCCTCCCCTCCCCCACCACCCCACTCTCACCCTTTTCCCCTTCCGTTTCTCTCCTCTTTTTCCTCCTCACCCCTCCCTCTCCTTCTCAGTCCTACTGCACTACTCCACCTCTTCCCTTCAGTTTAATTGCTCTTCTTACTGTTTTGGTGGACTGATTCATAATTGTAATTTTGTAATTTGCTTCTACTGTTATAATGTTATATGTATCAAGTTGTTAAAATGTTCAGCGCTTTGGAGTAAAGCGACATATAAACAAAACAAATACAAATACAAATACAATCCTGTAATGAGTTAAAAGTAAAACAACAATTAACATCTGCTTATCCAAGTTATTAAATTACTTTCACATAGCTTGGTAGGACGCCTCGTGGTTTGAGTATTTACTTTAAAGAGATCTTTGTGCCACCGTTATGGGAAGCTCATTGAATCAACTCACCTCTAGTTCCTTCCAAAGTCAATACTGTTGTGCCGGGCAATAGTGAAACCTGCAGTCAAAGAGCTATGAGACAAGAAGATATTTAACTATTTATTATTAAGAAGTCGTCAGGTTTATGCCACCCGTAACAATACAATATGTTGGCAATATCATAAAACAGAAAGAGAACAACCAAGAATACAAACATACAAACCTGTGTGGCTTCACAACAACCTCATAATACCTATATGGGCAATACATCACTGATTCGTGGGTATATTATAATAAATACTAGTTATCTCCTGACATGGATGTGTTTGGAAAGTCCAACTCTAAGCTTTTCAACCATTGTTCCCTAGAATCTAATAGAGAGATGTAATGCATGCACATGTGACTCTGCATTTCTGCTTACAAAATACATAGCCTACATTACCTGTCTTCCAAGCCAATGCCGGACCAGGCACCTGTATATCCAGGTAGTGATAGTATACACATTGGGGGCCATTACAACCCTGGTGCTAAGGGGTTAATGGCGCCGTAAAAGGCTGCAGCGTCGTTAACCCCTTAGCGCCTAATTACGAGGTTCCTTTGCGGGACCCGACCTGAACGGCTGGTCTGGACCAGCTGTTAAAGTAGGGACCTGCAAAGGGACCTTCGAGGTAATTAAGGTACCGCAATTTGCGGTACCGTAATTACCACCTTCCCCAGTCCCATTGAGCCCTATGGGGCAAAAATGGGAATGGGGAAGGGCCAATGTTCAATGGGGAATTACCGCCCCGCCAACCTTGGAATGAGGTGGTAATTCCCCATTGAACATTGGCAGACTCGTTACAACACCGGCAGCAACCATGGTGCTAATAGCGCCGTGGGTTACCGCCAATGTTGTAATGAGGGCCACTCTAATTAAAAAACAAAGCTACTCATACAAAGACTCAGGGGGTCATTATGACACTGGAGGTAGCCATGCTGCTATTTGCACCATGGCTACCCCCATTACGGGTACCGGGTCCGGGTTCCTGGTGTGGGGAAATACCAGGACATTCCGACCTTGGAGGGCCCAGTATTTCCCCATTCCAGGAACCCAGACCCTGTACATCCCCATTCCCATTCGAGCCCCCATAGGGCTCAATGGGAATGGGGAGGATGCAAACAACGGCCCTGTTAATGAGGCCCGTTGTTTGCATCCGGGTCTCCTCGCGGAACCCGCTAAGGACCGCTGGTAAAACCAGGTATCCTTAGCGGGTCCTGCGAGGAGACCTCGTAATGAGGCAGTAGTGGGTTAACAGGGCCGGCAGCTCTTCTGGCCCCTTTAATCCCCTACCGCAAGGGTCTAATGACCCCCTCAGTATTTCACATATAGAATACTGGGAATACCTTCAAAAACAACCTTGTTAAACTTGTTCAAAGCCCTAAATTGCATATTATGCAAATCAGAACCAATGCTACCATGGTATTTTTCTTCAGTTTTGGAGGTGTTACCACCCTATTTCAGAAATCATATTACTATCCACAATGACATCTCTATGTAGTCCTTTTTTGCGCTAACAGTTAATTTATTTGTTTACTACAGGGCAGAAGACCTAGTTTCAACTCCTTGACTATTCCCACAGAAGTTGTTGTAAAGAGCGAGTGGGGACACTACTTATTGGAGAGCAGAAAGAGTAAAGGGAAGCCTCCCTTATTTATTGAGTCTCCTTATTCCCATCTCAAGTTGAATTAGTTCTGTTTCCTTAGACTTATAACTTTTTTAAAGCACACTCTGATGATCATTAATCCGATTCATTGTCGTATTCAAACGAACATTTATTACATACGTTAAAATGGGGATACTCTTACACTCATACGTGCACTCAAGATGTTTCCTGCAAAATTCAAAATATTGTAAACAGCACCTCACTTATAATCTGCCCTGTCAATGTCTATAACAAATGGCTGAAATCTGTGTTGATGTCCCAAGGTCCTTCCCACTTCCTCAGAGTTCATATATTCTCTCAATAGTGCAGTACCTCCAATGGAAGCTCAGCTGATCTCCTCTCTGGGTTCTAACTCCAAACAATGAACCTGTAGTGGTTGTATTGGTGCTTGTGGTTGAAACCACTAATATTGGAACATAGGGAGCTGGGAGTGTCTGGAGGGTGTCTGGAGGGTGCCACCCAGACTGCTGCTGGCGACTGTCTGCAGGAAGCCTTCACCATACATGGATGCATCCGGCATCATCGCTCAGGCCCCATACTGAGCTATAGCCCCATCACCAGAAGGCCATCATCCAACTCTGTTATGGGCAGTACGTTTGTTTTTCAAACCTCTCCCAATGCTTCCCTTCTTCAACACTAAAGCTTGGAGTACCAAGCCAGTCACACTCTTGCATTCAAGGTTAGATAGTCCAAATATACAGAAATCAATAGAGAATCCTTTCTCAGACTAATTATCAGTGCTTTAACAAGACATTTTTACAAAATCTAATGTATTGCTTGCAGGCCTGGGGTGCAATGCCAAAATCTTCATCCAGGAGGTTGAAGTGTTGACATTGGGTGGGTCTGGTGTGGAGTATTTTGAGATACCAAATAAAGTAATATACAATATTTATGGAACCACACCACTTTTAGGCCAATGGGTACATTATCTGTGCTCACTGCTTAGAGGTCTCAGTGACCGCTCCAGTGTGATCTCTTCTTGCAAAAAGCAGAAGCTTTTGGGCCCCCAGGCTGGAAGACTCCTTGGTTCTCAGAACACATCCTTCTCAGAGGTGCACCAGAACTCCCCCAAAATAGCCGTCCTTGACAGGTAGACTGCCACAGATTGTCTTCCAGGTAACTGGGATTAAACTGGCGCACTCCTGCTATCCAAAGGGCAGGTGTGGACAATGCCATTAAGTCATTCGAAGTTTTTAGAAGGATCACTTGACCACACGGCCGTGTAAAAGTAATATATACCTAAAAAGTATTTGACTTTTCAAGTGGTCAAGTGGATTTCACAAACCATGAGGACTAGCTATCTTCTCTCTGAGAGATGCTAGACAGTTACAGAGAGAAGAATGGCAGGCATTGGCTCCTGCAGCCTGTACAAGGAGGAACACACTGCAAAGGCACCAACATGTGAAAAGGGTGCTATGGAGCAAAATGACTCAGACAGCATGTGAGGGCCTCAGCCTCAATTCTCTCTCTCTCTTTCTCTCTCTCTCTCTGTCTTTCTCTCTCTCTTTCTCTCTGCCTCTCTCGCTCTCACTCTCTCTCTCTCTCTTTCTCTCTCTCTCTCTCTTTCTCTCTCTCTCCCTCCGCCCACTCTCCCCATTGTCCCCCCTGTCACCACCCAGACATAGGTCCCCACTGGGTATTGCCCCATTTTCTAGCGGCATTGCCTCTGTGCCCATCTCGCCCTGCATCCCCCACCTTTCTCAAGTGTGCCTTTAGTTTCAATTCATGGTTGGGCACCCAAGCAGGCATTTGTCAGAGTGTCTGTATGGGCAATGAAAGATGGCCACGGTAGATGCCACCTGCTTGGCTTGATAATATACTGTAAATCAGCAGGGGCGTAGTTTCTTCTCACTAGGGTGTGCTCACAAGCTGCCTCCTATGTTTTCTACTCACTAGGGCGTGCTCACAAGCTGCCTCCTATGTTTTCTACTCACTGGGGCGTGCTCACAAGCTGCCTCCTATGTTTTCTACTCACTGGGGCGTGTTCACAAGCTGCCTCCTATGTTTTCTACTCACTAGCGCGTACTCACAAGCTGCCTCCTATGTTTTCTACTCACTGGGGCGTGCTCACAAGCTGCCTCCTATGTTTTCTACTCATTGGGGCGTGCTCACAAGCTGCTTCCTATGTTTTCTACTCACTAGGGCGTGCTCACAAGCTGCCTCCTATGTTTTCTACTCACGAGGGCATGCTCACAAGCTGCCTCCTATGTTTTCTACTCATTAGCGCGTGCTCACAAGCTGCTTCCTATGTTTTCTACTCACTAGGGCGTGCTCACAAGCTGCCTCCTATGTTTTCTACTCACGAGGGCATGCTCACAAGCTGCCTCCTATGTTTTCTACTCATTAGCGCGTGCTCACAAGCTGCTTCCTATGTTTTCTACTCACTGGGGCATGCTCACAAGCTGCCTCCTATGTTTTCATGTAGCAAGTTTCATGAATCTTTTAACCTACACACTATAAGGTTAATGTGGGCTGTTTTCAATGTCACGGAAATGGAGGTCCTCTCCTAATACGTTTTGAAATCATATGCTGAAGAAACCACATGGGAATACACAATTGCATAAGACACGTAATCGCCAGAAAAGCCCCGCCAAAGTGAAGGTCGAGCCAGCCCCCTCAAGAAAAAGCTAAGGCTTTCTATTGCTGCTGCTGTACCTACAATTGTTAAATTGTGGGCAAGGCTTCTGTGTGTGATTTTGCTATTGCCATGCGCCCATCAGAGGGGCAGTTGTAAGTATAACTTGAATAGTTTGTCATGTGTCTGTTTGCTCCCTGATAATAAAAATGTGTACTGTGTTTATAGCATGTACTACAGCGACTGACTCTGTTCCATTGTACTGTGAATACCATTTAGTATTAGTAACCCGGCGAGAGCGAAGCAGAATGCAACAAGCATTCTGATTGGCTCTCGCCAGGTCCCTACCCGGCCGGGAATCCCTCTGTCGGGATTCTACGGCCTTTGTCCCCGGCAGGGGGTGTGGCAGCCCCTCAGCCAATGAGGAGGCTCGAAGCGGGGCCATCCCCGCTCCGAGCCTCCCCTCGGCTGAGAGGCTGCCTTCGCCCCCCGCCGGGGACTTGGGTAAGTCTTTTTTTTTTTTTTAAATCCCTTCCCTAAACAACCCACCCCCACAACTTACCTTCTTGGTCCTACATCCCCGGCGGGGGACGATGGAAACCTCCAGCCGTATGGAGACTCAGAGCGGGGCCATCCCCTTTTAGTGCCCTGGTCACGCAATTTTTGTGGGCTGGGGTACTAATAGCAATAGAACTCTTGCGTCGGGGGCATTACCGACTCTGGTAATGCCCCGGGGCCTTCGGTAAGGCCCTCGCTTCACTCAGGTTCTTACTTATAGGTCGGTAATGCCCCCGACCCTCGGGTTCTATTGCTTAATTAATAATATAGTCAGTGCTGCTATTGTCTGATTTATACCACTCAATGCCATACAAACAAACACACAAACGCATCTAATTGTCCTCGTGCTTTACAAGGAACGAGAGCGCTATATACTTCCCAACAGCTGTTGGCCCACACCCTCTCCACTTCCCCGTGTGAAATTCCAAACTCTATCCCAGTCAAAATATGTATAATTCTCGAGTTATACTACTATTCACTGTTGGGGTTTGATATTGTGACCTGCATTGTGAACACAGATCTCCATCAGCTTGCCAGAAACCATCTGCTCTATCCTTCAGATTTACATGGAAGTATTTCCTAGATGTGCTGTTGTGTCTGCTGGTCAGAACTATTAGCAAGACTGTAGTCATACTTGAACAGCCTTTGATTGCAGTGGACTAGTCGAGTGATAGGAGATTTGAAGAATTTATGAAGATGCTTGCTTTGGATTGGTGCCGCCTAAGTCTTTGGTTTGGTAGCTCCCAGGGCTGAAGAGAGCTTGAAACAAAGTAGACAATAGGAATTCCAAAACACTGGTTGACTGGCGCTCCAATTTAAATTTTATTTAATTTGTGCAAAAGTTATCCTCTACACGTGTTTCAACACTTATCAATATAGTGGCTCATCAGGAGGTAAACTGAACATTTGTTCTCAATCTTGTGCGAACAAGAAGAAATAATGAAAAGAAAGAAAAGAAACAAAAAAAGATTTTTATCCATATGCTGCTCGTTATAGTGTGTTAACACATTTATACTTCAATTGTTCTTTGTGTTTAAAAAACCTTAATAAAACTTAACTGAGGCACTTAAGAAAAATGCTACCATCTCTCATATACATCCTTAGTTTATCACATAACACCACCTTCGTTGTTGTCACCTTGCTGTTTGCTTCCAGCAATTATTGAACATTAACAAAGTTAAAGATTTTGTTATTGTAAATGTAAAAGGTGCTTACTTATTTGGAATCTTGTCTTTGAAGAGTTCTGTTTTGTGGAATTGGTTTCCTGTGACCTTTATCGAGATTTTCTTTTTAAAGTTTGAAGCCTTTACTTCTGAGTAAATAGTTGGGCAGTCCCTATAGACATAGAAAAAGTTTGCTAAGTTGGATGACAATAAAGAGTCATCTTCCTTTGAATAATTCAAAAAATGAACTTCCTAAGTTAAAGACAAAAGCCTAATTTCACTAGCTACAAAAAAATGCTCTTACCTAGATGTCTGTAGCTCCTGCATTACATCGGATTCTGGTCACATTTTCGAACTGCTGCAATTAGGCATCTAAGATGGCCGCTATTTCTACGTTTGTGGCGGCGTGATGACGTCATGCATATCATCATGTGATGATCGAGTAGCGCGGGGGTGCCATTTTAGTTTGGTAGTGGTTTTAAGTGTGTTAATGTGTAAAGAAATAATAAAACATCATTTTAATTGCGGATTAGTCCTTTTAGGATGTGTGCATCCATGTTTTGATACCAACACTTTTTTAATGAATAAATAGTTTGAGTTCGCAAAATTCTTCGTTTATTTTGGCGTGATGATGTCACACATTCCATCGTTAGATGGTCGAGTAAGGACGCCATCTTAAGTTGGTAATGATATTGGAATTACTATTGTGTGATAAACTGATCGAAAAATGTGTAAGTAACAATGCTATTAATTTAAGGATTGTTCATTTTCAAGATGTGCACATCTGTGCTATGATGCCATCACTTGTATTATTGAATATATGATTTGAATTACGTATAATTCATGTAGTTAGGTAGATATGAAAGGCTACACCACTTTTTCAATTGCATTAAATTATTACAAACCGCTTCTTGATGGTGGTTAGTGCCTTGTAAGGGAACCTGTTTTATATTCTTGTGGTAATAAGATCACATATAGACAAACTACATTAAAGAAAGTTTTTTTTGGTACTTTTCGTATATAATGTTTTTTCAGAGAAGAGAGATGTCCAAATTTACAAAGATGTGGTTAATTATAAGCTAGGTAGCACAATGCCTTCCATCATATCTGTATTGTTAGTCAATATGTTGTTACCTGGAAGAAAAAAAACATTCTTAATGCTACTCAGCTGAGAGAGACTAGTCTTGCCTCATATATATACCAGAAGACATTGTAATAATATAGATGCATATTTACATGTTATTGACAAATTCCTAATGAAAATGGTACCGTTAATGGTCTGCATTGAGACCTGCATTGGTACTATCCATAGAAAAAATCCAATATGCTTCCCTTTTGCGCAATTGTTTTTCTCTGTTGCCTCCTCTTTGTGGAAGACAAATTTGTTAAATTCCAAAGAATCTGATCATCATAATGTCTGCTGGTTTGTGATGTTCTAAAAAGTGTTTGCTTAATGAGTAATGTATGTCCCGTAGTTTAATTGTCCGTATATGTTCATATATTCTTGTTTTCAAGGGTCTGATGGTACTTCCTATATAGATTTTGGCGCATGCGCATTTGATGGCGTATATTGTAAATTTGGTGTTACAGTTCAACAAATCCTTAATTTGGTATAGTGAGCCATTGGCTTTTGAGCATTCCTTTAGACAATTTATGGCAAAGTTACACATTTTGCAAGTTCCACATTTGTAGAAACCTTTTAAGTTGTCTGTAGTCTATAATTGATGTAGACCCTACTGTTTCTTGTGTTCAACAAAATGTGATGGGCAGAGCATGTTCTTTAAATTGGGTGCTTTTCTCAAAATAAGACACATACTTTTGGTATGAATGGTCTTAGATCTTCATCTGTGGTAAGAATGTTCCAATGTTTGTTGAGAATCTTTCTCAGATGGATGGTCTCAGTGTTGCAAGTTGTTATGAATCTTATAGATTTGGTTTTCTCTGCATCCATCTTTTTCCTTGTTTTTCCACTTAGTAGATCCATCCTATTTTGGACTTGGCTTTTGCTGAGAGCTTTTGAAAGAAGATCTTTTTGTAGCCTTTTGCTAAAAGTTTGAATTTTGCTGTTTTTGAATGTTTTTCAATTTCTTGATCATCAGTACAATTTTGTTTATTCTTAAAAAATCTCCATATGGGATGTTGTTCTTAATGTGAGGTGGATGATGACTTGCAGAATGAAGGATGCTATTTCCTGCTGTCAGTTTTTCTAAAAAGGGTAGTATTGATTTGATTGTTGTAAATGTAAAGTTCTAAGTCCAGAAAATGGATTTGATTAACACTTTCTTCCATTGTCAGCTTTAAATTAAACGAGTTATTGTTTAGAAACCGGTGATATTCATTGAGTGACTGTACAGAGTATGAGGTAATATTAGCTGGTTTGGAGGTTTTACCACCATAATATGATACATTATCTATAATGCGCTTAATGCCCAGAGGTTTACAAGCGTGGCCCCGGGGATCGAACATGTGGTGCTCCATGTCTTGCTTCCAAGGTGAGCACGTTGCCCCTGAACTATCCTCCCGAGACAATCAGTGACATACTACAAAGATACATTGTTTCCCAATCCTGGTATCTTTAATACTGTTGTTGTTGTTGTGGAAAGACTGCAGACAATGCAGTGTGTTATTGAGGAAAAGCTACATTCAACAGTCTGTTGTTGGGCAAAGGTCACATACAATGTGTTATTGTTGAAAGGCCACATGTGTTGCAGCGTGTGTTTCGGGGAAGGTCTACACACATTGTAATGTGATCCTGTGGAGAGTGGGGATAGGCTGCATGCATTGCAATTTGTTGGGAAATTGCTGCATACATTTCCTTTTGTTGGGGGATGGCCACATATGATGGAGGGTCTTGTTAGGGAAAGGCTACATCTTGCAGTTTGTGAAGGGGAGAAGCATTAAAGTGATGTTGTGGAAGGCCTATACGCACTGCAGCACGTTCTTTATTTGTTGAGTTTTCCGTGTGTGTTTTTGTGGGTTTGATACAGTGGTTGACTTTGCCAGGAAGTGTTGCACCCTATGAACTTGCAACATGTGGTTATGATGTCTGGATCCAGAGATCCATCCAGGTGCTGTGCTGAGCATTTGTGATAATGGGACTCAGATGTATAGAAGTGGATTAAACTTCAACTTGGACTTTATTTTTTATGTGAACTGGTGTTAATCATGTGCTGGGACATGTTTTGTTGAACAAATTAAATTAATCAGGTCCGGCCAAATAATAATAACTAGGATAGCACATTCATACAGACTAAAACTTCAGTAATTGCAAATGTATATCACCTGCTTCATGTCCACTCATGCCATCTATTTTATCTATTTATTTATTTATGTATTTATTTATTTATCTAGTAAAAACCATTGACCAATGGACCTAACTCATTTTAATGCACGCACTGCAATGGGTCATCTCTAGTCTGCTGAGCTAATGATCATGTCTTCAGAATAGTGTGAGGGATGTGTCTAACACCCACTCAGTTAAAGCAAACATAAGGAGGGGGAAACAAATAACCAATGAGGTGTTCAGCCATAATGGAACTATCAGACATGCACTCTTATAGATTGCATGTTCTCATAATCTTGCATTGTGATCCAGTGTTCCTTCTTTCCCTGGTTCGACAGTGCAGGTCGGCCACAGTTCAGTGTTCAGGATAAATGCCTCCCTGGCAATTTGGAGTCTGTAAGCTGTAAAGTTAGCAGCACGGTTTCCAATGGTCTCACTGAACATCTTTTG
The DNA here is from genome assembly GCF_040938575.1 of Ambystoma mexicanum. NCBI lineage: Eukaryota > Metazoa > Chordata > Amphibia > Caudata > Ambystomatidae > Ambystoma > Ambystoma mexicanum. Next base: position 659,426,656 of record NC_090924.1, read on the forward strand.
GCTACCACAGAGAGTCACTATCCATCTCCACAGGTGCTTCAATAGTTGCATGATTTCAGACTAATTGTGTGGGAATATTGTGTATGCCTGCATAGTTATTTTTTTTTAATTGTAGTTTTTATTTTAAATTGAACAGAACTGCAGCGTAATACAGCTAATCCACATTTGAGTTACTTACATACAGTCATTCCATCTTTAAAACAAAATGACTTGTCATGCTTCCCATTCTAATACTGTATCTTATATGTGTGCAGTTCTACTTATCAAGAAAGAACCACTGAGAGTTGGAGTTGGAGAGCAGCGCGGTTTGGCGTGTTCAGGTTTTTTCCTCTAGTCTATGGAAGGACATCGAGGTTTGCAGGACTGAAGGACCAAGTAACTGTGTGCTGTCGCTGCCGGTTCGTGCAGCTAGAACCAGCCAACCAGATCGGTTCCATGTGTTAATATCCCTGCAAAAATATTGCCATACAATATTAAAGTATGGCACCTGCAGGGGACACTCCTGCAACCCCCGCATTAATTTTAAAGGAGTGGGGGACACCCCTGCAACCCCTGCTCCCAAAAACTCCCAAAATTACCCCCTCAAAAATATCGCCTATGGCCGTTCCAGACGACCATATATACAGCAATATTTTTGGTGGGGATAATATGTAGTGATACTGCCAGATCAGCAGTTCAGTTGGGACCCCTGACCCTGACCACGACCGAGGTTTGAGGTTGAAGTTTAAGGCCCAAGAGGTGGCGGTGCCAGGTGGCGCACTATTTTACTCTATTTCTATAACATTGTGCGCTTGGAATTAGCTTTACTGCGGTATTAGTGTGTTTCCGATCAGCGATTTGCAGTGTTGCTGAGTGCCTAGCCTAGTCTTGCCTTTACTTGCAGTTCTCTTGTAGGTGTGGTAAGTGGCTAGTCATATCTGTTCATGCAGTAAGACTTCCCAGTATCCCTGGAGACTGTGGGGAATTTCCCTTTGATCCCAAGTGTGGGGTGTGTTATCCTGTGAAATGCTGGGTAAGAATAAAAGGACCCTGAGATCGACATATAATGATATGTCGATCTCAGGGTCCTTTTATTCTTACCACACCAAGAACTGGCGGAAGTGAGCACGGGTAAGGGTAGCATTTCTTCTTTCTTCTCTCCAAAACCTCAGAAAACATATTCTCAGGCCATTTAAACTGGGGGTATGGTCTCTGATAACACCCTGGCAATAAAAGCTAATATAAATACCACATATTGTGATATTTCTGGTCCTGTTCTATCCCAAATAGAACATGATGTGAAAACCTCTACCTTTGAAGCCTGGAGAAAGAACTCCAAGTAATTGAGAGCATAAGGAACCATCTCAGCGTGTCTCCGGGCCTATTTAGAACTCAAGACGCATCAACAGCCTCTTCTACTCTTTCCCTCATAAGAGACTGCCAGTCCGCAATTCCAGTATGGCGTGCCTCCAACGATCTCTACCTTAATGACAGTAAGACTGAGATCCTCCTCATTGGGAAACCTGCTCCCATCTTCCCTCTGCCACTCTGGCCGCCCACCCTGGACCCTCTACCTGCTCCTTCCTGTTTGGATAAGAAGCTTGGGGTCGATTCCACCATCTCCTCTCCTCACATCTCCAACGTCTCTAAGAAGTCACACTACCTACTGCAACTCCTCAGAGGTATTCTTCCTTTTCTGACTTTCCCCCAGAAGCTCACTGTCTCCAGAGCTCTGGTCCTCTCTAGGCTGGACTACTGTAACAGATTTTCTAAATCTGCCTGCCTCTACTCCACAGCTTATCTAGAACAGGACTGCAAGAATTGTCCTTGGCCTCAAGCCCAGGGATTGTATCTCTCCAGCCCTGAAATCTCTCCACTTACTGCATGTGGCTGCAAGGATCAAGTGCAAGACCCTATGTATTGTCCACAAGGCTTTCTGGGGCCAGAGACCACATTACATTCAACTTTCTCTTCCTAAAGATCTTCCTTCTCGAGCCCTCCGTTCATCCACCTCCAACTCTCTGAGGGTCACACATTTCTCAGGCAGAGAGTGAGGGGTAGATCTCTCTCTTCGGCTGGGGCCTCCCTCTGGAACAGTCTGCCTGCCTCTCTCAAACTTGAGCAGGACCATCTAAGGTTCCGTAAGCAACTCAAGACCTTCCTTTTCACTTCCACTTTCTCTCTCCCGCTCCGTTGCCCCTGTCTGCTGCGCACTCTGGTTACCTGGCCACCCACTGTACTTATGGGACCAGGCTTCTGCATGACCAGTTGCCCTTGCATTGCCTCCGGGCCCCTCAACCCCTTAAGGGAATGCATCTGCAACCCTACAGTCCCCTGACTCTCTGCACTTAAGAGCCACCAAACGCAGCACTTACAAGCTACTGCACTCCCCCCCAACCCCCTGGGAGGGATGGTTATTCAATACATTCTACACTAGGCAAGAAAGGATTGAGGGTGAGGCCCATTGGAGGGCTGCTTACTGCATTGCATACTCCATTGAGGCATTACCCATAAATTCCAATGCCATCCTGATAATAAAGGTTTGGGACTCCAGGGAAAATGATTGTCAAGCTGCTGTTCCAATAATTAATATTTAGTTTAATCCCCTGAGTACAGATTTGGACACAGTACTACATGACATTGAGAATTTATTAATAATCTGGTTATCCACTAATCCTGAGGGCCTTGTGATCTTTGTGGGTGATTTTAACTGTGTTGGGTCGGAGGTTCCCACCTGGTCTAAAGCCTTTTGTTCCCTTACACTTGATTACATGTTTCTAAAGAACTTTGGGTCAAAACAGGGGGACCATTTGAATGTAGTGAAAACTGGTACTAGAGACCATGCAATTTTGCAGTTAGTCCTGAGCCATAGCAGCACCCTGGAACTTGTCGAACATATGAATGGTGAGTCTCTGATGGTGTCAGGCGACGGGATTAAGGTGGTTCAATACAGTACAAGTTTGAAACTGGTAAATACAGATCTGCTCAAGTGGTGGGATGGCTTAAGCGAGGAAGATAAAGTTGCTCAGTCATATCCAGGAGTATTTCCCAACTTATTTATTTGTTACATTTGTATAGCGCACACAGACCCTCAGACAGCCGGGCACTTGGTACCAGTTACATGTGGCCCATCGGCAGTATGTTTACATAATCAAGACAACATAGCTTACATAGTTCAGAGAACAGTGAATACATAAGTGAAGGGGAGTCACAACATGATAGGTTTTAAATGGACCATTAGGATTCTCCCATTCTCAGTGCGAGAGGGAGCGAGTTCCACTGCTTTGCAGCAGTGACTGGGAAGCTGGGGCCTCCAGCTTCAGCACGCTTGGTTTTGGGTTGCAGAAGTCTGTTGGTGTAAGGAGTTCTAGTGGGCCTATTGCCCATCCGATTGGTACTTAACAATCTTTTAGGAGTAATAGGGAGGGGCGGATTTAGAGATGCACCTGCGTGTAATGGTATGTGTCTTGAATAGGATTCTTTGCTGGATAGGGAGCCAATGTACAGCTCTTTGGGCATCAGATACATGTTCAGATACTTGTTCAGACCTTGGCAGGTTCAAGCCAGCACATAGGGCACAATTTTGGATTGTTTGGAGTATTTGTATGTTGTGGGAAGAAGTGCCGGTGAAGAGGGCATTGTTATAGTTGAACCTAGCACCTACTACCGCCTAGGCAGCTATCTACCAAGAGAAAGGCTCTGGCGGCATTGGGAAGTTTAGTGGAGTGAGGATGAAATTGTGCTTACTTGTCGGGATAGGGAGAGGGTCACGTCTAGGTAAACCCCAAGAGTTTTTACTGCAGGTGAGACTGATATCAAGGTGCCTTCTGGGTCAAGATTTTTTAGTACTGAGGTGGGCCCCAACAGAAGAAACTCAGTTTTCTCGCCATTGAGGCAGAGACTGTGGGTTGCCTTCCAGGCTTGGATGGCGGTGCATGTAGAGTTTAGTAAGGTTACGTCGTCGGGATAGTTAACAGAGAGAGGGAGGAGAACTTGAGTGTCATTCCACACTAACTTACTATCGAAGTTGAAAAAACAAAAGAAGGGTAGCCCTGTGGTTCGGCAGAACATCTTACTGTATAGTAAGGTGAATGACTTAGACAGAGTGTTGCAAAATAAAAAGTGTCAAATGAACAAAGAATTTCAGGACCTTGATGAAATTCCCTGGAGGAACTTGGGAGGAAATGGGGTAAAACAACAGTATAGAAATTTATGTATAATACATCAGCGCCAAAAATACTTTATGAATCATCAAGACATGCTGATTAAAATTGTGAGCCAGGATTTTCATGTTATTTGGGGGATGTTGAATAATAAATGTAATAACCAGTCCCTGGCTCAATCCTCTGGAGTGTCGTAGGATGTGTGGGTAAACTGATTTGTGGAATGCCCCAAGTAGGGCCACTTCTTGTGTGTCTCCCCATACCCCTTCCTTTGATCGATTTGATATAGAGCTCATTATTAACAAATTGAATAACTCAAGAGCATCGGGTCCAGGCAGGGTGACAGATAATATTGTGAAGAATAACTCTGCACTCTGTGCTGACATCCTTTACCATAAGTGTAAATGGACTTCTTCAATTCTTATTCCAATCTTTAAAAAAGGCAAAAGAAATTATCCGTCTAGCTATTGACCCATCTCCTTGACAGATACAACATCTAAAATCTTTGCTACATTATTTCTTAACGAACTGACAGTATGGGCAGATGGTACTAACCTTTTTAGCCCTTGTCAAACATGCTTTAGAAAAAGTACTGGCACGAATGTGAGTGGATTGGCCCTGACTGCTTGTTTGTTTTACATCATCCCCCCCCCCCTCAGGTCGCTCACTTTTCCTGGCCACAATTGATCTTTCTTCAGCTTTTGATAATGTGGACATCTCCCTGTTATGGTCCAAACTGTCTGGATGGGCGATAAATCCTGGTCTACTTCGTCTGATCCTACTGTTGTATTCTAACAATTCCACCAAGGTCATATTGGGGGAACTGTCAAGAAGTATCTATCTGAAAAGAGGAGTTCACCAAGGGGGCGTGCTAGCCTCAACCCTATTTGGTCTATATTTAGCCAATCATTGGTCTGAAAGTAGGAAATGGGGTGGCTATGTTGCAATGTGGCCGGGTCTGAGAGTAAGCATTATAGCTTATGATGACGATCTGACCGTATTGGATTACATTCCGGCAGGACTACAGTGGCAGCTCAATGGAGTAGAAAAATATCTGCATGCAAATCATCTGCTGATAAATCATATGAAATCTTATGTAATGGTCAGTACTACTCATAGGAATATCGTGAAGTTTATGTGGAAATTAAATAATATCCCAATTCTGAGAATTGACTCAATCTGTTATTTGGGCTCTATAATGTCAATAAAGAAGCACAGAGAACATCTTAGTTTACGAATGGAGGAAAACGTGTTCTTGTACTTCACTTTTGAAGTTTATAACGTCCAAATTGTGTTCCTACTTTCTGATACCATTTATTGAGTTTTATAGAGCCAAGGTGACATCAATTATTTTGTATGGCTGTGAGCTGTTAAATATTGGTAACAGGAAATGTATGGATTTATTGGAGGCAAAGATTCTGACACAAGCTCTGGGATTGTCCTACTGTTGGTTACAGTACATCAGGAGGAGTCTTTCTTTATTGAGTAACCAAGCACATACAAGTAATTCCTCACTTGGTTTCTACCTAAGGGCGTTATTGGCTAGAGAATCTAATCCCTACTTTAAAAAATGTAAGAATCGATGTGACACCTGCGGGAGATCATTGATCTGAATGGTTTAGAGCCTGATGTTGTGTTGAAGAAGAACATTAAAAACTGGGACACGGTTATGGATCTGCAAGATTTGGGCGAGACGGAAGATCTATGCTGCTAAAGAGTTGTTTCATATACTGACTAATTACTTAAGAACATATCTAGTACAGTTTCCATCAGCAAGAGTTCATTGTTGGTATCTTAAGTTTAGTTTACAATGCCTTCCTTCTCTGGAGTTTATTGGCCCTAGATTGGGCATCCCTAGTGAAATGCGAATCTGTAGAGCAGTGGTCTTCAAACCTTTTAGGCCTGGGCCCCCCGAGCAAAATGTGGGCAGACCAGGCCCCCCCCCAAAATGCCAAATGGACAGTAAGCCCAAATGGCTATGAACTATTGCATGCCGTCACCTCACCCCACTGCCAGTATAGACCCTGGGCTCCCCCACCTGATCCCATCACAGTATCTGGACTCCCGAATCCTACTACTAGCCCAGTCCCAAATCCCCACCCGAACCACAGATCCTGCTCTCACGACAGCCCCTGGTCTCCCCCACCCTGCTCCCAGCACAGTCCCATCACCAGCGGTGTAGGGTGAATTTTTTAAGTGGAGGAGCATAAATAATTCCACCAGCTTTGCCATAGCGACCAAGAACAGGAAGGGAGCCCGAACCAATCAAGGGGGATTCGGGGGGGTTTCCACCGGTGAATTTGTTTAAAATAATGGGTTCAAATGTTGTCTTTTAGAACATACTTTAAAAAAAATGGGTACAATGACAAACAGTTTGCAAATGGCACTGGGGGCTCAGTGTGCAGGCATGATATTTTTTACTGAACATCTATGAGCGATGTCCAGGAAAAGGATATCATCCCTGTCCCCTGGGCCCCACAGTGCCTAACACAATCAACATGATTGTGTGTATGCAAGGTGCTGCGGGGCCAAGGGGGAAAGCATGGTATTTTTGACTGGACTTCTATGATAGATATTCACTAAAATAAAATACCCCCCCTGTCCCCTGGGCTCCAGTGCGCCTCAGAAGGAGAGCTGATTTTGGCAGGTGGGTAGGGAGATTGTGCAACAAAGGCATTTTTAAAATGCCTTTGTTGTACAGCCCTCCTTCCCCCCTCCAACCCCACTTGTCAAAATCAGCTCAACGGACCAAAACAAACACACACACACATTCCCAAAGCAATCACTCTGCCATTCACACGAGCACCCATCCCCATACACTCACTCATAACACACGGAAAACACACACATCCATACACATAAGACATGCAATGCCCCAGCCAGCATTTCCAATGAGCTATAGGGCCATGCCTGTACCAAAACTGCAACATGCCAGTGTGGTGGACAATGTGGGCAGTTTGATGAGTTAATTCACTATGCAGCTAGTAATTTTGACCATTGTTGCAGAATAAATATTCTTTAAATACCACAATTTGCCTACAATTTACCAAAAAACAAAAAAAACCTTGTGTACTATTCAGTCTGTGACTAAAGGAATGAATATCCATTTGCAACTGCGGGCCAGATTTCAAACATAACTGAAGGCTGTAAGCTGTCAAGACAAATACTCATTTTCAAGGCCAAAGACAGCAGAGTTTGAGCCAGCTATTGGTAAAAGTGTGATTGAAGTTCATTGTGGGAAACATTTCTTTATCGTGGGGGAAACATTGCTATGAAATGTGTTTGTAGTTATGTTTTAGCCGGAAGATGAGAATCTGTTTTTGCTGCAAAAGGGAAAATATGAAATAGTGATGTGCACTTTCATTTCTGTATTGCAGAAAATGTCATAATGAACTCATTGCATTACACATGGCGTTTTGTATTACTCATAAGCCGTACTCAGTCATAAAGTACCTGAAAGGTATTAGATCAGCTTTGGTCTATTTATAGTGTGTTCTAGTTACTCGTGATGGCATATAGACAGGTACAAAGCTACGGAGGTAATTTTTCTACCTCCAACTGTAAAAAGCAAGGTACAGCAACACACTATGAATTGGGTTAAATCATAAAGAGCTGATTCCCCATATTACAGTTTCCAGGTGACCTGATAAGTCTATTCTGAGCCCCTACGACCAATGAAATACTGCCAAGGTGGAGGAATTGTGCCCTAGTGCGCACCATGTCTGGGTTTTGGCTTGCAGCTCATGGTCCCAATAGAAGAATAACACCAGGTAGTCTTTTGTCTCTGGGGCTCACAAAATACCCCAAACATTCTCTAGGATAAGGTGTTCTTTGTCCAATTTGTTATCATTATACACCATTTCAGTGCCTTATTTCTGTCCAAGCTCTTGTTCAAGATGAGCCCATGCAGGCCTATTTTCATGGTCTCTGAAAAGGGCTTCTACTTGTGAGAGTTGCTGTGCCAAATAGTACGACCCTACATTGAGGAGGGGCCGCCAGCAGATACAGTCTCAATAATGTCACAAGTTTTAGTATCAGGCATAGGCTACCTCACATAAAATCCTTTATTTGCTGACTTATCATTTTCATGAGATTGGGTGGGATTTGTAAGGGAAACATACTAAATATATGATGTAGCTGTGCTATTATTACCGTTTTAATAATGGGGGTGTGGGCCCAGATAAATATGTCAAGGCCCATTTGTTCAACTCCTGATCTATCTTGGGCCATACCACCTCCACGTTATCTATAATCATATGTGTCAAGCGGTGATTCAAATAAATTCCCGGATACGTCATACATTTTGTTACCCAGCAAAAATGTACATTCCCAATACACTCTTAATGCGTATCGACATTCAGGGGCTATCATCACACTTTTCCCAATTGTATTTATACCCTCGAGAAAGCGGAGAAGCTTTGGACTACTTCCATTACTCCTATAATAGTTGTGTCTGCCAATGTTAACATGATGTCATCAGGATATAGTAAAACTTTCACCTGTCTCAATTTCACTCTAATCCCTTTTATGTTTTCATTCTGTCAGCTATAGAGAAGGGTTCCAGTGTCAGGGTGAGGAGTAGGCATATAAAGTGGCTGCCTTCCCTCATGCCTCTATTTATATAAACTTAGGCAGACAGATAGCTGCCACTATTCACTCTGGCGCTACCCTGGAAATATAGAAGTTTACCTGTTTGTGGAAATCCCCTTGTAGGCAACATTTTTGGGCAATGCTGCATGGGCATCCCACAAGCGAGGCAGGGTAACTGCTGTTACCATCGGCAGCTGGGAGAGGAGCAGCCCCAAACCCCCGCGCCTGCTCCTCTCCTTCCCCCCAGCTACGGAGACACGCAGTCTCGGCAGCACAAAAGCCACGGAAGGGTAAGGCGCGAACAGTCATCGCACCCTTCCTCCAAACAGCAAGGTGCTAAAGCACCACAAGGAAACAACCATCAGGCAGGGCCCAGGTTCAAAGATCTGTCCCCACCAGGGGGTCAGACAGTCGGCTATCAGGCCGGGGGCTGCGACAACAGCGGCCCCCAACACATACACAACAAAGACCCAGGGCCTCCCTGGGTCCTATAAATGAGAGCAGCATGCTCAGAGTAAACACAATCTGTTTGTGGACCCTGAACGGGGACCCAAGCAAACAGGAGGTTCACTGCTTACTCAGTGTCTTCCAAATCTTTTTGCTTCTTTAGCAATTCTTGAAGCTGGCTGTACATCGCAGTGTCTTTTTCCTTCCCGAACATTGTACTGTTCAAAGCATTTGCAATACAGCTTTAACGAAGGAAGAAGCGGCAACCGAACGGCCAAGCGCGGACGCTGTCAATTTCAACATTTTCGGCATAGACAGAAAAAGGAAGCGGCGAGCGTGTTCGAAACAAAGCAAACACAGACGCGTGCCACGGAATCATCCCCAAAACCAGTGCGAATGAGGGAGAAGCGGCGCACGAACAAGCAAGGTGCGGACGGCGTACGATTCAACACTTTTAAGGTGAGCCACCGCGCTAGGGCTATGAGGGAGGATAAATAGACATTTATGTCCGGAAGTTTTGATTACAGTGGACCGGAACCCCCGCGTTATAAGGCAGACGGGGCAAGATAACACAAGGCAGTTTTAAACTCCGGCAGAGTCACAAGCCAGCTTGGGACCTCGTCTTTGCTTTACAACCACACAGAGCTAACAAACACAGTTCCAAGCGCGGCGGGCCAAAAGACTGCAGATTTAAAATAATTTCTGTAATATTGCAGGGCGACCTCACAGCGAAACCAATTTAAATCAAACCTGGGGGCTGCCCAATTTTCTGCACCTGGGCAAGAAGGCACCAGTCAACAGTTACCCAGCACGGGCAACAAATAGAACAGGCGCAAAGAGCTTGCCGATAACAACGGTTTAACTCCTTGATAAAACCCCTTCTTTCTTTTTCCTATAGCAGGCATAGAAAAACATGGGGCCCAAACGGAAAACACAGGCACCCCCAACACCGGCGCAGAAGCCCAAATCTCCACAACTGCTAGCAGCCATTGAAGCGGCAGAGCACTACGGATGGGCATGGGTTAGAGAAAACATGTACGACCTACCCAGGGAAGGAATTACCAGCCCACCCAGCCAGGAGGAGGTTTCTGCACCATTAAAAAGGAGAAAAATATCCAGAGGCACCAGAAAAGGTACCAAAATATTGTCAGAACTATGCGAGAATATAGCGGAATTACAGCATCTAATGGTAGAAATAAGGGGGAAGCAGACACCACCCACAAGGGAACCTGGGGCCTCAACCCCCACCATCGCAATAGAACCTACAATAACAATTGTCAACCCACCCGTAACACCACCTATAGCAATCCCGCCACAACAAGCACAGCAGTTGCCAATAGCCCCTACAGCTATAAATGCACCAGCCCCCACAACTCCAACAACTGATCCAGCAGATGCCCTAAAAGCTTGGACAACCCCAGGCACAGACAACACGGGCGCGACAGGGACACCCGGCAGCAATACAACTGACATTGTAACAATTTGTAATGCACAATTAGACCAGAAAATGATATCCTTCCAAACAGAGATATTGAATAGATACAAAATATGCCTGGCATGGAACATTGATACCACAATCAAAGAAGCCATATGGGCTAAAGAATTTATAGTAATTTTTTCCCTTATAGAAGCTCAGAGCAAAGGGAAAGACGCTTTCAGAGACCCCAAAAAAATAGAAGAAAAAGCTAATGCCAGAAACGCCCAGGTCGAACAAAACTGGGACAACTGGTTACAGGCTTTTGCCATCTTAGCAACAATATACGAAGAAAAATTCCCTTTGGATGGCAGGAAGATCGGGACATACGTTGATAAAATAAGGGAAGTAAAAGTAACACAGAGGGGGAAGACATGGCTTGCATACGACATTAGATTTAGGAGGAGCATGTCAGAAAGGCCGGCCATTGAGTGCGATGAAGTCCAGAACAATTTATATACCCTCAACGCTGAACCTCCCCAGGAAGAAGATACCATGCAGTCTTCTTCCAAAAATAGCCAAAAATTCCCAAGTAAGCAAATCCCATGAAATTGATAAATCCAAAAAAGGGGAGCAGCCCTTTCGGATGAACCAGCCTTGGACGGCTAAAAATAATGCCCACAGACAGAACAAACAGCAGGCTGTCAAATCCAACATCCCGTGCAGAAATTTTGGGAAAAACCAGTGTACATGGGGCAAAGAATGCTGGTACAAACACACCTGCACAAACTGCAACGGCGACCATGCAGCAAGCAACTGCACCAGCCAAGAAAGAATGATATCCCAGTTTTAGAACCAGGACTAATGCCCATCAACCCGGGCAATTTTAGGGACGCCCTGAACAGCTACCCTGACAAGGAAACCAGCAGGATAATATCGCAAGGTTTTGCCAAAGGGTTTTTTATCCCATTTAAGGGCACTGGGTCACAACACATCCCGATGAACCTAAAGTCAGCCAGGGACAACCCCCAGATAGTAGAAACCAAAATCAAGAAAGAACTGCAACTTGGAAGGGTAGCAGGTCCCTGGGATTTCATGCCTTTAAAAGACTATTTAATATCTCCACTAGGCCTGGTCCCCAAAAAAGAACCCGGAAAAATGAGACTAATTCATCACCTCTCCTACCCTAAAGGCCAGTCTTTAAACAACGGCATCCCACACACAGAATCTGCGGTATCTTACACGCATTTTCAAGAGGCGGTACGGCTCATACAAGACTGTGGCAGAAATGCGCTGATGGCCAAACTGGACATCGAATCTGCTTTCAGACTCTTGCCAGTCCATCCAGAGTCACATCAGCGTTTAGGTTTCACCTTTAACAACAAATTCAACATAGATAGATGCCTCCCCATGGGGTGCGCCGTAACCTGTGCACTATTTGAACAATTCAGTTCCTTTTTTCAATGGGCTTTCCTAAAACAGAGACCAGGGACAAAAATAGTGCACTACCTTGACGATTTCATGGTCATAGGGCCACCAAACTCCGAGGAATGCGGCCGTGCTTTAGCAAAACTCGAGCACATGGCCGCACAGTGGGGAGTTCCCCCAGCAAGGGAAAAAACCACCAAACCAGACACAAACATAATTTTTCTGGGCATCGAAATAGATTCAGCAAAGGGACTCTGCAGAATCCTCAAAACGAAAATATCAGAACTCCTGGCAAAAATACAAAACCTGATAAGGAGAGAAAAGGGGACCGTAAAGGAAATACAATCCTTGGCAGGCAGCCTCAATTTCGCATCCAAAATTATACCTCAAGGAAGGATATTTGCCAGAAGCCTGGAGTTCAAAATCAAATCACTCACCAAACCACACTTGCATATACGGCTAGGCAGAGAGCTGAAACAAGACCTGGAATCATGGGGAAATTTCCTCAGAGATTTCCCACGGGGTTTAACTTTGGTGAACGCATCTAAATACCCTGTCAAACAGGGTCATATACACTGACGCAGCTGGGAGCAAGGGGTTTGGAGCCATAGTAGACTCTGAATGGGTGGCAGGACACTGGCCCAATTCATGGCAAACAGCAGGGTGGACAAGAAACATCACCCTACTAGAAATATTCCCCATCTGGCTAACATTAAACATCTGGGGCAGGCGACTAGCGAATACGGAACTTTTGATCTGGCGCGATAACATGGCTGTAGTGGGCTCCATAAACAGAAGGTCTACAAAATGCCCTCTAGTACTAAAAGTACTATGAGCCATTAAAACAGTCACACTACAAGTAACCGCTGTACTCAAAGCGAAGCATATTTCAGGGGCAGATAATAACTTTTCTGATGCCTTATCTCGTTTCCAGTGGACAAGATTCCGAAAGCTAGCGCCGCACGCCCAAGAACAGATGACGCCAATACCAGCAGAATGCTGGACAATAATGGGACGAATAACGGCATCAACGCCAACCCCAGAGAGCACAGGCCGGGAGGCCCAACGAAAACCAGGCACCTCTAAAACGGGTGCCAACACCACATTGGCATCAACGCCAGCACCAGAGAGTGCAGGCCGGGAAGACCAATACAAAGCAGGCACCTCTAAAACAGGTGCCAACAACACATTGGTATCAACGCCTGCGCCAGAGAGCCCAGGCCGGGATGCCCAACAAGAATCAGGCACATCAACAACGGGTGCCAACAACCTCACAGGCTTCCTAACAGAGATGGCAGAGAGGGCGGTGGCAAGCACCACTGCAACGTAGTACAGTAAGTGTTTGCAAACAGTATTTAAGGCCACAGGTGTAAACCACGTAGAACTTATAACGATTAAAGATATAGAAGTATTTTTAAAATGGGCCCGGGAAAAAGGTTTCAAAAGGGGTTGGGCAAAAAGACACCTGGTGGCAATTTCATACTTTACAAAAATTCGGGGCGATTCAGACCCCACCCAGAACGCCCTCATCTCTTACGCAATGAAAGGATGGGGCAGAATAGAGGGTCCACAAGTGGACACCCGCCGACCCCTTGATTTCAGCAAACTGGTGCAGATAGCAAGCCATTTGGAAGCCATATGTTGGCCCCCATACGAGATAACGTTATTTAAAACAGCTTTTTTCCTAGCCTACTTTGGGGCTTTCCGGGTGGGGGAACTCATCGCTTCCAGCACCAACGCCACAAACGGCCTGGGTGTCATGGAAATCCGGGTGAGGCAAGAGAGTGTTAACATAGAAATGCAACAGTCGAAAACGGCTGCAAAAAGAACCATCAATATGTGTTGCATCGACGAGGCAACAAACTGCCCAGTTTGTATCACCAACCTCTATTACGCGCAACAACCCAAAGTAGGGGGGAGCTTTTTAATCCACAAGGATACGTCGGCCCTAAGCCGCTACCAATTTAAAGGAGTGCTGATAAAAGCAATCAGCAGAGCAGGGTGGGATCCCAAACAATAGGGGGATGGAAGTCAGACTGTTATAAAAGATATATCAGACCAAAATTGATATAGCCTTCCGCCCTAAAATTTTCTTTCTTTTCCCCTCCTCCCACCACCACAGAAACAACAGGTGAATCGAGGACCACACTACGATCAGCATGGATAGTTGGCCACTCTTTCGTTTTCAGGACAGGCAGATGGGCTGAAGAGACCAAAGAAGGGCCACCGTTCAGAAACACCATTACTTCATGGTGGGGATACAGAGGCCTACGCTGGGCTGACGTCCACGAAACACTAGCAGAACTGGTGGCATACAGGGACCCCCAGAATTCCTGATCATCCATCTAGGGGGCAACGATCTAGTTAACACAGCTAGACGCATCCTATGCGAAGAAATCTGCTCCTCCCTACCAGGCATTTCACACAACTGGAGGGGGACGGAAATATATTTCTCAGCCATCTTACCAAGAAAGATATTGGCTAGGGGCCAACTGCTACAAATCTATAGACATATCTAGAAGAAAACTGAACAGGACAATAGAGAGATTCTGTATGACATGAGGACTGGGTTTCATAAAACACCCAGCCATTACACTGGTCAACCCAGACCTTTTTCTCCATGACGGCACCCATCTGTCTAACCAGGGCATGGAGCATTTCTTTCGGGAAATCAATACAACGCTTGCTCACAGGGGCTGTCTCTAGGGCATACTCTTGGGGGAACACGGTCAGCCGGGAACCTGCCCGTGTGTGGCAGCACGGGTCCGAGGGGGTAACCTCAGGACCCGGGGCCCGAAAGTATGATACCATCATGATATGTGATATTGTTATTGTCATAACCCATATCTGTACAATAAAATCCTACGCCCTTTTTATTGCCAACACTTGAAACAAGTTGTGGGCCTATCATTGTGGGTGAGGGTTTGGGGTTCGGCCATTACTAATGCATGCATATGGGTTCAGCAGTTATGGGCAATGCTGTATGGGCATCCCACAAGCTAGGCAGGGTAACTGCTGTTACCATCGGCAGCTAGGAGAGGGGCAGCCCCAACCCCCCGTGCCTGCTCCTCGCCTTCCCCCCAGCTACAGAGACACGCAGTCTCGGCAGCACAAAAGCCACGGAAGGGTAAGGTGCGAACAGTCATCGCACCCTTCCTCCAAACAGCAAGGTGCTAAAGCGCCATAAGGAAACAACCATCAGGTAGGGCCCAGGTTCAAAGATCTGCCCCCACCAGGGGGTCAGACAGTCGACTATCCGGCTGGGGACTGCGACAACAGCGGCCCCCATCACATACACAACAAAGACCCAGGGTCTCCCTGGGTCCTATAAATGAAAGCAACATGCTCAGAGTAAACACAATCTGTTTGTGGAACCTGAACGGGGACCCAAGAAAACAGGAGGTTCACTGTTTACTCAGTGTCTTCCAAATCTTCTTGCTTCTTTAACACAGAACCCACCCACCCTACAAAAGGGGAGAAGAACAAAAAGAAGTACAAGGCACTGTACGGTGTCCACAACAAGTCGTGGGACACAAGAAGGCGGCACGGGTCCGAGGGGGTAACCTCAGGGGTATGATACCATCATGATATGTGATATTGTTATTGTCATAACCCATATCTGTACAATAAAATCCTACGGCCTTTTTATTGCCAACACTTGAAACAAGTTGTGGGCCTATCCTTGTGGGTGAGGGTTTGGGGTTCGGCCATTACTAATGCATGCATTTGGGTTCAGCAGTTATGCAATTTTCGGAACATGTATCCGCACTCCACCATGTCAAACAGCTTTTTGTCATTTAGGGAGAGCGGAATCTTTGATTCAATCCCCTCTTTTTCCTGCCAGATCGTGTGTTTAACAATCTCATGTTGTCTCTTGTTGATTGGCCAGGAATAAACCCTACGTGTGCGTTATGCACTAATTACGCTATCCCTTTCTTGAGTCTGAAAGCAAGACTTTTGCTAGTATCCTGAGGTCTGTATTTATGAGGGATATCAGATAATGGCTGGTGCATAGTGAGAGATCTCATCCCGGTTTGGGGATGATAGTAATTAGTGCCCTATTCTACTCAGCATGTAATATGCCTCTTTCATCAGTCTCGTCAAACGTTTTAGGTAATATTTGCACTATTTTGTTTCCTCCTGCTTTGAAAAATTCTACAGGTGGTCTTTCTTCTCCCTGTGATTTTACGTATTAATTTCCCTGATAGCTTTTTTGACTTCCTGACCTAAAATAGGTCTTCTAGTATTTGATGGTCCTCAGGACCTCAGGTGGGCATAGGTAATTCATATATGAATACATTTTATGCCACTTGTTCTGCTGGTGATTCTCACATACACATTACCTTGTAAAAGATACAGAATGCCTGCCCAATTGCGATTGGATCTATGATGCATGGTGATCCCTCCTTGTTCTTCCTTTTGCTTTAATTGAGCAGCCAATAGACAGCCAGCATTCCTTCCTTGCTTGTATTGCATAGGGCCTCATTACACGGAAGGCGGTAAGGGTGAACGGTCACCGGTAATGCTACCGGTGAACGTTAACCCTTACCGCCTTACTACGAGTTCCCTTTACGGGACCCGACTTTAACAGCTGGTTTTACCAGCCGTTAAAGTAGGGTGCCGCAAAGGGACCTTGGTGCTAATTACGGTACCGTAATTAGCGCCTTCCCCATTCCCATTATGCCCTATGGGGGCAAAAATGGGAATGGGGAAGGGCCTTGGTGAATGGGGAATTACCGCCCCGCTCACCTTGGAGTAGGGCGGTAATTCCGCCATCCACCAAGGCGGACACGGTAAAATACCGGCGGCAACCATGGTGCTAATAGCGCCATGGTTACCGCCTACCTTGTAATGAGGCCCACAGTCTTCAGTCTAAAGAGTGAGTACTCTGCCTTCTTAGAGAAAAACATATTTAACTCACACTTTGCTTGCCCAAGCACAGTGAAATTGGGTTTGGTGGAGTTCTTTTCATATCTTCCTGTTACGTTCATGATCTCCTTTTCTAGGGCAAATTGAATTTTAAGTGTCCATTTTGTCTTCCTTGTGCTTTTCTGAATCAATGTTCCTCTTAAATACACTTGCCCCACCACCTAAAGGCTTCCCATTGTATCCGCTGTTGCCTTGTTGATATATATTTAAGTATTTTCTAATAGTGTTTTCAAGTTCTTTCTTATCTGTTGAATGTTTTGTAACACTTAAATGAATTCACCTAGGATCCAGACAGAGCCATAGTGTATGACCTTGTGAGTGAAACACATGTTGGCACTATAATGAAACAGTTATGAGTTTGTTGAACATGAATTGCATCAAAATGGCATTGAAATGAGTTTGTTGAATCTGAACATGAGTAACATTGCAAATAGTTCACAATGATTTTGAGTAGAGTTGTCATAATCAAGAAAATGCCTATTTTCTTTGAATGAAGGCATCTAACGAAGATCACTTCCTTAGATGTAGAAGATTGTTATTGACAACACTTAAGGTTTGTGTTTTTTGTACCCGTGTTTTAAAATAATAGCATGGAACTTTGAAAAATATTTTGGTTATGAACAAAAAAGGGACCTATTATTCAACTGCTATATGTTTTTTTTATGAACACATGATTAACATTTGAAGTAATAAAATAGTCGATTCATCACAAACTATGCGCAATACGTGTGGTTACGTTAAAATGTAATTCATATTGGGTAATTGTGCACAGGTAGAAGTGCAATTTTGTAACTAAGTTGCTGCATAAGTGCTGTTCCTTACTAACACGACACTAAGATTTATTTTTCTAAATATTTAACTCAGACAGGATTCTAGGTCCATTTTTTGTTCTACCTTTTTGGAATTACCATTTATACATTTGATTCTCTTTAACATCCAGTAACTGGGGGGGATTTTGAATGGATTCCTATTGAATCCGTATGCTCTAAGTAGGTTCTAACAGCTGGTGGATTCCGTAGGAAACAAATACATTCACTCCAGCATGAATATCACATGCGGGCATGAATGCATTTGTGTTAAGCATGCTAAGCAGAGGGGGTGTGGCAACAATGATTCCCTTCCGTGCCCCTCCTCCCCTTGCCTAAAACTGCAGAATCCCCCCCACCCCCCTACTATTAAATGAAGTACAAAACGATACACGCAGGAGTTTTTGAAATTGACCACAACATGCTAATAGCCTTATTGGTCTCAGAAGGGGTCATTATTTGTTGAGAAAATGCCCATCCTCTACTTATTGCTCTCGGGTTCACCTTAGGAAATAACTTGGATGCAGGCATTATCTCGTCATAATGACTCCTCCCTCTGTCTATAAAGCTTAATTAGTAAATAACACATATGCCGCGTTGGTTGGAAGCTTTCAGTTCATCACCCCGCATTTGTATTTCATCTTTGTCATTACATAAGAGGATAAACAATTTAATAATAATATTAAAATCCGTTTTTTTTATTTAGTGAATAATGCTGGATTCCCGCTGCTTCTTAGTCCTGTAATCATAACCTTTTATTATTGCCTAATTTATTGGCACCCGTTGTATCTACCTGGGAAGCGCACTGCCGAGAATCCTGTGACATGCAGACCAGCCATGTGTCTCAGACGAGCATGCGCAATCTATGAGCTATCAAGCCTGACTTGTATACAAACAGTCATGATCTGCCTCTACAGGGAGCATTCCAGCCTCAATAGCTACGCTATGCCCACTGTGCACAGGAACACCAGCAGGCCCTGCCATGTCTCAGCATTGGCGTGCCATAGGCGAGGAGCGGCTTGGCTCCCTAGGCAAAGAGTGCAAGGACCAACGGCTGGACATAACGTTCTTCTCTCTTGTTGGCATCATTTAATTGCTTTTCCTAATCCCTTTTAGTCCTATTCACTTGAGAAATCACTTTAGAGAAGCACATATCATAAGTGAGATCCCTAAAGACCTACATTTTCAATAGGCCACTGCAAAGCATTTCTGAACCCTTTTTAATACTGAACTTTTATTTCACCCAACATGCTGCTGACTGTACTTCCACTATACCCTGCAATGCCACCCTCATTTGAGGATCCTGCACTGCAAATCACTACCACACAAATTCTGCCAGAACCAGCAATCCCATTAGGAGGACTCCACACACTACCAACTCACTCTGGATAGACATATACTTATATTTTACATTACTGGCATGTGATAATCAAGGGCTCTACTCGGAAACATTGCCAAATCGAGACAGGCAAGACTGAAATTCTCCCAATTTAAGATACTACACAACTGGCGCCTGTGACAATATGTCTTCTACCCACAGGAGTACAAGGATGAGTTTGGTTATGAACAAAAAAGCGACGTATTATTCAACTGCTATATGTTTTTTTCTATGAACACATGATTAACATCTGAAGTAATAAAATAGATGATGTATCACAAACTATGCGCAATACAGGTGGTTACTTTATCATTGAATTCATATTGGGTAATTGTGCACAGGGAGAAGTGCAATTTTGTAACTAAGTTACTGCATAAGTGCTGTTCCTTACTAACACGACTAAGATTTAGTTTTCTAAATATTTAGCTCAGACAGGATTCTAGGTCAATTTTTTCTACCTTTATGGAATTACCATTTATACATTTGATTCTCTTTAACATCCGGTAAATGAAAAAAGAACAAACAAAAAGTAACAGTAGCTGCAACACATTGTTACTTGGCTAAACCACCAACTCAGCACTCACACTTCTACAAAATAAGAATGATCCAAGTCATAAAGGTGAAACAAGCAAAGGTAAGAGTTATACCTCTTTCTCCTTTTGTAGTGACAGGGGTGGAGGGCCGGCTATACTGGTGCAACTGAACCAGTACCAGCCCAAACAGCAAATTACAACAGTCCAAATTAAAGAATGACCAATCAATGTTTTATAAATATATACTTAATTTAAATTTACCATATGCAAAAACAACTACATAGAAGAACACTACTAAACCCACCTCTTTGGAAAAAATCATAGAATTTGCAAGGCATAGAATGATGCTGTACTCTGGTTAATGAAACAAGGGTGAAAGTCAATCAAAACCACAATGTTTGGAAAAGGATGTGTCTTGTGTGGGAAAAGAGATCAAAAGTGGCCTTATCAGTCTTTCGGGCATGAAGATGGACCAAGGGAGCAGGTAGGAGTCAATAATACCTTCTCACTTTTTTGGAGCAGATCAACAGCTTCAAACCAGGCTTCTTGGTGCTATGTGAGTGGTTTGAATCAGCTCGAATGTGGCGGTCATGATGTTCCAAATGGAGAGCAGGTGTCAAATGCGGCAGCCATGGTCTTCCAAATAGGGAGCAGGTGTCAAATCAGGGTCAAGCTGAAGTTTGTCGCAGTTCCAACTGATGTTTGAAGAAAGCAGTTTATGAAGGTCACAGGAGTCTGTTCGGTGGCCGATGGATGGTTTGAAGTTGAAGATACTGGTGACTGTGTGTGCAGTTCAAGACAAGGTGGTTTGATGCAGTGTTCGAAGGTCACGTTTTTGATGAAGCCACTAGGGTCAGTTCAACATTTAGGTTGGATTGGTGACGAACATGCTGGCGGTTTGAAAAGGGGTTTAAATATGGCGGTTGCAGCTATGAACTTCTGTTCTCGAACCAGAGTGGGCAATGCGCTCTGATGGAGCAAAGCAGCAACAAGCTGGTAAAACGGGCAGCACAGTGGTTCAAATATGAAGGGAGTGCCAAATGTTACACCAGTGGGTCCTGTTGGTTCAAATGTGCTCGAATAGCATTTTAAAGTGGTTGTTCAAAATGATTTGAAAATGAACCACAGGAATCCTGGCTCTTCTGGCCATCTGGATGCCGTGAGATCCAATTCAGGGGCTCTGGGACAACATGAGCCCTTGTTCACTCTCTGCCAACATGGGGGAGGCAGGTAAACACATGCAGGGATCCTTTACCTCCAGCGAGGTCCTGGGTACCAGGTTAGCTTGAAGAGTGGCAGATCTTGCTCCAGCAGTAGGTCACTCCCAATGTGACCTGGGGACGGGTATGGATCAGAGCATGCCTCTATCTTGAACACTTGACATAACCTCACAATTGGAGGACTCTGGAAAGGACTGCTCTGACAGCAGGGTCCATACATTCTTTTTGAAGTCTTGAAATCCAAAGATGAATTAAAGATGGAGTTTTATTTGACCTCTATTATAGCCAAATGTTCACATGTTATTGAACCCAAGCAATCAATCCCTTTCCTTGTGTTATGTGGTCCTTACCTTCTTGTATCATACCCAACGTGCTTTGAGCTAAAGGAAGTGAACGAGAAAGGATTGAAGAAGAGGTGAGAAGAGAAACAAGATAGTGTAACCCTTCCAAAACTGCGCTGACCTCCCTCTGACCACACTAACCATGCCATCTTTTCAGAACTGAAGTATGAAAGACCTTTTTGCATGCAGAGCCCTAGTGTGAGGCTAGTCCATTTGTGTAGGGTATGCTCTTTGATTTTTTTTTCCCAGGACAGCTCCTACTGAGGGCTTCATGGGTTGGAGAGATGTGTTACCCAACTTCACAAAGGATCAAAGGAGAGGCACAGTCTTTCAGTCTCTTGTCCTGCTTGCTGGCAGGGACAGGCTGTGACTAGAATCCACACACACGCGGCTTGTGCCCACAGTGCTGATGTCTACAATTCAGACCAGATGTGGTTTTTAATAATTATATAAATCACCCGCCACCATGCCACAGCGGGTATGTATTATATGTTCAGTGACCCTGCCACCAGCTGAGGAGTTTATCATAATCTTATGGAATCTGTAACATAGGTGCACAGCTAAATGCAACCCCTGCACTACAATGACTTGGCCATCACAGCAGGTGACAAACAGGACACCCATGACCTCGGATTTAGCTTTGTGCCACTGGAGGACAGAACCTGCAGATCAGGAGGCTGATGTATCAGGGTACAGGTGTATGCTATGCTTTTGGCATGGAGCTTACAGAAAGGGCGGCCTGAATAGCAAGCCACCCTTTCAGAGATGGAATTATCCCACCATTGTATTAATGAATAAACATCAAAATATCCAGGGCTTCTAAACCGTTGCCAGATGTCAATTCCTTAGAGTGCCACATACTGGATAGGTTCCTCAAGATTGAACTAAGAGCCAAAACAAAATTCGGCATATCTGTCAATCACCCTCATGCATATTCCTGGAAATGTCTCGGCACTTCAGGTATTCTGTGGGAAAAGGCATGTTTAAACAGAACACAAATGTGGTCAAAAGATAACTTTGCAAGTGTCATGAACATCTGCCTACAAAATGGCTGCTTTGCCTCATCTTAATCCCCACCTCTTAATTATTTGCTAACCCCAGGGCATTATGCATTATACAGATATAAACAGATGAAAACATCAATGAAGCATTTTAATATATGAGTAGTCAGTGCGGCAGAGAAGGAAGCCAGTGCCCAAAATGGAGTGCATCATCTGACAAGGGTACAAGTCAACATGGCGGACAGAGACCATAAAGGGTTTGCTAGCCACAAGGGGACCAACAGCCTCTCTTGCTAACCACCCGAGGAAAACTGTAAGGACCAGAAAACCCCTGCGCTGCACCGTGAACACATACTGTTAGAAGGGAAATCTGGCCTTCACGACTGGATTCACTGTGCAGAGAAGGAGCCCTCTGCCTGTGAATGAGGAGAGAGGTAGATGCATTGGTCCAGGGTAGGTATTGAGCACACAGCATGACCGCTGTGCACAGGATGCAAGAAGCACCCCTAAAACTGCATTAAGCAAGGAGCCGAACCCCCACAATTAGCGACCCTGCAGCCAAAAGAAGTGGGAGTTCCCAAGAGGAATGCAGCAATGCAATTTTGGCCTTGCAGTATGACTAAACAAAGTCTTTGGATAAAGAACTAGGACTACAGGAAGGCGCATGGATAAGCATATTAGTTTTAAACACAATAATAGCAGATTACTCGGACAAAGCAGTTTTGAAAAGCTCCCTTCTGACAACTATTCCATTGTTTGGATTAGAAGGAATGTAGCCTGAAGGGAGAGAAATAGAGACATAAATTCAACCAGTATGGAACTACATTGCTGACACAAAATTACAACATTTCTAAAGTAAAATGAACAGTTTAATATAATTGGTCTGATTGAAAGAATCAAGAGTATCCTGAACAGGACTGGTCAACATATGTATAAAGCTCTTGGATATGTAATCACTCTAGCATCCCACACCAAAAAGTAAAACTCAAGTGACTGACCTTACTTGGTCTCCAGTGCCTAAGAGTCTCAGTGCACAAAGCAGAAAGGTAGCAGCCTCATGGGTGAAATATCGCAACACATGTCAAACGCTATACATGTGAATGTCCTACAGATACTGAGAGTATTTTCATTGAGGGTCCCAACAAAAAGTGGAGCTCACACAATGGCAAACCAACCTGCAGAGGAGGCTGAGCAAATCTCTAATGGGTCAAAGATAGACCGACTTTTGCAACAAGTCTCCAAGCAAAAGGATACAACCATTGGAATGGATTTGTGTGCAAAGTATACACATGTGGAGACTCTCAATATGAAATCTGAGTTGAGTGCGCTCACTGATAGGCTACTTAAGCAAAAGGAAAGAGTTGGTCAGTGAAAGAAACGGTGGGCAAATTCTTTACCTTCCAATCGCAAATAGAAGAATTGAAGACAGCAAAGAACGAGTTGGAAGTTCGAGGTTAGAGAAGTAGTGTTTGCTTGGTCAGGCAGCAGGAGACGACCTGGAAGCCTACCTGGTAAAATTGATTCCAGCTGCTCCTATAATAGAATTAACATGACAATTGGAAATACAAGAGCGCCTGGAGTCAGGAAAAACGATGGAGCGGACTCGGCAGTTTGTAATTAAATAACATGGGACAGTCACAAGGTATATATTTTAGCATATTTCTCAAACGAGACAATGGAGGTGAGGGAAAGATTCCTAAGCATGAGACCAATGCTAAGAAAGTGGGACATTTGCAAAAATACTTAGCACGAAAGACCAAAAAAAACCAAAGAATACACCGACCCCGAAGAACTATGGGACTTCCTACAAGGCGTCAAAGGGCCTTCAATGGATATTTCACATCAGAGGCCTGAGGGGGAGAATATAAGAGAAGTACCATAACATGGTACAAGATTTGGCTGAAGGGAGGGCGGCACAACAGGTAGACCACAAACAGCCCAGCGCAAATTGATACCAGACAAGCAGTGAGTGGTTGAGGGAGCTAGCACAGATAGGTAATGAGAGAAATCTAGATCACCAATAAAAGGCCATGAATGAAGGATGCAGAAGAGTGGGACAGAATGGGAAAGTTCAAGGTGATCTTCTGCTTGCTAATAAGGGCGATCCAAATAAGATACAGTTTCATGCAACTTTTGGTGATAGAAATTCAACTTAGAGCTCCGCTGAAAAGTGCAGGCTAACCATGTACAGAATAAGAGACGAGGCCCGTCATGAAAGCAAGGTTGACACCAGACAGGTGATACTTGGTAAGCATTCGAAAGGGGGATGGGAGGGAGAACCAGAGGGGGACTATAAAGAACGGTGAGAGAGATGTAGGTGTGAAAACCCAGTCCCAGATTCGACTCCTGTTTCTCATTATGGGAAGCAATGTAGATTTCCCACGAAAGGGAGAGTGGGGGCGCCTAGAACTGAAAAGTGTTGCAGATATTGGTACTGATATGTGTTCTTTTAATCAGTTACTGGTTGTTGCATGCATGGCAGGGGGCATTTACATTTCTTTGCACTTTGAAGTGCAGATGATTAATGTAAACATGATTCCTCCAAGGTGTGCATGCATTTTCTGCACCGAGAATTGCACTCAACTTCGTGTAATGAACCCCTTCTTAAAAATGAACCCCTTTTCGGTAGAATATAATTAAAAGAATATGCAACATAAGCAGTTGATAACTGATTATTGATTGCTTTTAGTCCATTCTGATTGGTTTAAAAGATGTCAAAAGTGACGTACATGTGCTAGTCCGGCGCATACACCCAATAAGGAACCACATAAACTCAGTACTCAGGGACGAGCATGGCTTATTTTCCTTCACTTTTTTTAATTGGTTTTCTTGTAAAGCATGATTACCCTCCTATGATACGGTTGGGAATGTGAACGGTCACCATACATTGATGCTGAGCTTGCTGGGAAATTAATCTATTTGTATTGCACACATCATTTTTCATGAGTCTATAATGGATGGTGACATGAAAAAGCACTTCACTTATTGCAGCCTACAGCACAGGACAAGCAAGTCATTTTGCAGGTTGTAGCCTCATGATTTCGTTGGCTTCGCAGTGGTTTGCAGCGTGTGCAGTTCTGGGGTCTATAATTGATTAGTAAACATGCAGTCGCACTCTCGATCGAGCAGCACACGCACAGGGTTGAGATTGCACTGTGCAAGGCTTGATCTTTGAAGAATTGTGATTTTTTTTTTGGAACATCACATACTTTGAGATGAGAAATTAAATCTGTCAATTCACTAAAGCATAGTAGAAATAGCTATGCTGATGCAAACAACTGCTCTAAATATGTTTGTAATCTACTGGGAACCATTTTTATTGGCTACCTTTTGAACATAATCGTGACTTAATTTAAAACATCACCTTTCCCATACCGCTGCAAAATGTGTGACATTTCACCAGTTTTCCTGATGGCATCGTACTGGGAAGAGACTGTAATTCTAACTTTTGTTGTTTTTTCCGAGGATTAGCAAATTAATCTGGCCACTTCTAAAATGTTCATGGTGTTTAATTTCGAGGACAAACACTACTTTTTCTGCGTACAAGCCTGAATGAACGCTCAGTGTAAGCCTGCAGGAACACTCTCATGTAGGTGTTAAATACCGAAAAGGACGTTAAAAGGCTTAACGACCTTTTCGTTACTTAAGACCTATTCTGAAGGTGGTGCATTCCTCTGAAGTCAGAAGGAATGCGCCAATTTTCGGAATATGTGTGGCGGTTGTTGGGATGGGTTGGAAACCAACCTAGCAACTGCCACATTCGGAAACTGGCTTTTTGGAAGCCTATTTTTGTGGCACTCCACCAGTTTAAGATGTGTGCTAAACATGCGCACAAATACGGTACCCTTTGGGTGCCGTTAAACTGCAGGAGTGCCACAGAAGCCTTGTTTGGTGTAAATGAAAGTGTTCATATACACCCGTGTGTTGTACTTGAACACTTTGATGTACACCCAAGCAAGCAGCTTCAACGTTACATTGAAGCTGCTTGCTTTGGTGTACATGAAAGTGTCCATATACAACATACGGGTGTATTTGAACACTTCAATTTACACCAAACCTAGCCGCTTCAACGTTGCATACTGCAACGTAGAAGCTGCTCACTTTGGTGTAAATGAAAGTGTTCATATACACCGTACGGGTGTATATGAACACTTTCATTTAAACCAAAGCAAGCAGCTTCAACGTTGCATGCTGCAACGTTGAAGCTGCTCGCTTTAAATGAAAGTGTTCATATACACCATGAAGGTGTATATGACACTTTCCTATACACCACAGTAAGCAGCTTCAACATCCTGCAATGTTGAAGCTACTCACTTTGGTGTATAGGAAAGTATTAATCTGTGTTATCGGCAGCATTTTCGTAAAATACGAATCTGTCGTTATTTTACAAAAATGCTGCTGAGATTGGATTGCGCCCGTAACAGCTTAAAACAGGCGCAATCCTCACAGATCACTGTCGTGCTCTATGAGGATGTCCAGGCCCACTTGAGAACAGCAGTGGAGCCTGGGCGTCCTCTTTTGGCGCAGTGAATCGTGCTGTTTAGCACCTTCACTGTGCCAAGATGAGACTATGGGCCTCAGTATAAGTCCGCATGAACGCTCAGTCGCATATTGCTGAGCTTACTGTTTCTGCGTATAAGCCTGCATGAACGCTCAGTCACATATTTCTGAGCTTTCTGTTTCTGCGTATAAGCCTGCATGAACGCTCAGTATAAGCCTGCATGAACTCTCATTATAAGCCTTCATGAACGCCCAGTCGCATATTGCTCAGATTTCTGTTTCTGCGTATAAGCCTGCATGAACTCTCAGTATAAGCCTGCATGAGTGCTCAGTGTTAGCCTGCATGGAGGCTCAGTATAAGCCTGCATGGACGCTCAGTATAAGCCTGCATGAACACTCAGTATAAGCCTTCATGAACTGTCAGTAGCATATTGCTGAGCTTTCTGTTTCTGCGTATAAGCCTGCATGAACGCTCAGTATAAGCCTCCATTAACGCTCAGTGTAAGCCTGCATGAGCGCTCAGTATAAGCCTGCATGAACGCTCATTTGCATATTGCTGAGCATTAGTTGTTAAGCTTTTTGGCAAAGTGGGTTTTAAAAATGAAAGGATGGGAAAGGCATGGCCATTTTCATTGGCGCGTGAGAGGGGGCACACCCTCCACATAACGTGAAATAATGAATATTCATTCAGCGCACTAGCAAGCTGTGGTCTCAAGTTGTCCCGAATCTTGGCAAGACCGTACGACCCAATTCTCCTTTGTAAGGGTTGGTATGCCCTCGTTGGGCCGCTTTATTATGCCCAGTACACTTTGCTTCTATAAATCTTGCAATTAACATTCTACTTTAAGTTCTAATCGTTAGTTTGAATGCATTATACCATGGCAAAAGCCAGTCAGTGTGCTGTTTTCATGTCTCGTTTCTTCACCTACAAGGGGTCAGTTTTCGAACACACGAGGGTCTGCAACCTTTGGGTCTTGCTGTGTTTTTGAATAACACTCCATTCAGCCATGCGCCGCATTGTCACTGGTAAGGACTCAATGTGAGTCATAGTCCAAAATATCTGGGGAGCCATAGGTTGCAGACTCCTCAACATTTTCCCTAAGGCTAAAAACAGAAAGCATATGAATATAGCAGCAGTGTTACTGTTCTAGTAATATGGAATGGAGCACACAGGTCCCCCCCCCCATTCACATTATCTAAACAGATTTGCAATAGGGCAAAACAAATCAGGCTAATTGTTTTGCACTATGTTTACAGTATGACCTAACAATAAAGGGTTTACTACAGTTCTGTTTATATTACGCAGCAAACATACTTAAAACATCTGCTTCATTTTTGCCCTTGTGAATACATGTTTGTGAGAAATATGTGAACATAATGCCAATAAATGAAATTCCAAAGCAACTCGATAATCTATATTAGGAAACATTTTGCATTAATCAATTGAATACACGGACGTTTCTAAAACAACTATCCAATACTGTACAGAACAAATTACAAAAACACCAAAGTTTAACATCCCCAACCCCCTTCCCTCATAAACAAACATAACAACAAACTGCCATAACCAGAAGTAAAAAAGCCATTACTGATAAACAGGGATAAGTCCCTTTAGGTGATGCCTGGATCCTTCAAGGCCATCAGGGAGTAGACCCCAGTTGTTGTCCTCCTGCAAAGGATCAATGTCAACTTAGTTTAGTCAGAGTCTGTGCTCTTCACATTTATTCAAATTTATAGCTATCGGTTGAAGGACCATCAGATGGCGGCTAACTTCTCAGCTCTTCGATTTTTTCAGCACTTGTATTTTATCAGGGATTAATTCACCACTTTCCTGAATTTGCCAGAGCCTTTGATTTTCCCCCAGGACACCTTCCTTGAGAACTTTCGGAGAAACCTCTCCTGCTTCTCCCTGAACCTTGTCAGTGGTGGTGTCTAATGTTTTCCAGAGAGTTTGTCCAGTATTTGGTGGAGTTTGGAGTCATCTGTCAGTTTATACAAAGTGCCTTTAAACTCAAAAGACAGGGAAAAGGTATGAAGGAGGGTTGGCACCAGGGGAGGATGGTTTTACCATTCAATTTTACAAAAGATTTACCATTCAATTTTACAAAAGATTTAGGTCCACGTTAGCTCCATTTATGGCAAAAATGTTCAATAATGTTCTGGATATGGGGCAGTTCCTTAGATCTATGCTTATCGGCTCTAATAATAGTAATCCTGAAGGAGGCTTATACGGTTATGACTCACCCCAATGCCAATCACATCAACCTATATCTAATCTGAACAGTGATGTAAAGATCTTGCCAAAGGTGCTAGCCAACAGACTCTAGCCTCCTATGCCCTTGTTAATCGATGGTGACCAGGTGGGATTCATCTCGGGCCAGTAAGGCTTAGACAATATAAGAAAGACATTCAACTTAATGCACAAAGTGCAACATGTGAAGGATTTTGACCCATGCTGAATCAATAGACTGGGTAGATGTGGGGATGAGCTGTCGCCGCCCATCATTCCATCCCAGAGTCCAGGAGAACCGCGCAGTTGTGCGCATACCAAAAGCGCCAGGGGTGAAAGGTTGTGCCAAAGGAAAAATAGCAGCACCTGTCAGAGCAAAAGCGCTTTTAAATCACCTCTGTTTCTTTGAGTGCAAGCTCCAAATGTCCATTACAAACATTGCAAGATAGCTAATACCGGAGACCTTTGTTCAAAAAATCTGTTTAACTGATGTCAAAAATTTGCTGAAATCATGGGCACAAGACCACTCTAAAGATTCAACATTCTTGTGGGGGGGTTCCACATAACCACTCAAATGTAAGGATGCCCATCAAAACAATAGCAAAAATCTCCTGTTAAATTCAAGACAACTCAAAAATTGATGCAATACCGGTAATCACCACTATCAGAAAGCCGGTGTTTTAAAACCACCAGATTTTTGTGTAAAACTGAACAGATGAACCCAAACCAGGCCAAGGAAAGACTTGCTAAGAGGTGGATACAATGTAAAACTATATTCTGAAATGACTTGAAGGAAGTAATTATTTAATGTATATGTAAAAATTATAAGTTTGATTTAAACTGGGAACTAAAGTGACATTTAGCTGAATTCTGCCTGACAACTACCCCCGACAGGAGAAACCTGCTCAGACACTCTTCCCAGGCCTAGCTGCATCCTGCTGCCCCTCCCAAAAGGAGATGACACCTCTCTGATTAGATTAGGGGAGGGGCACCTGCAGGAGGTTGAACAAAGCACTGTCCTGGGCTCAGGCAAATGTTATATTGGGGGGGGGGTCGTAAAGTGGCTTCCTCTTGGGAGAAGTGGGAGGAGAAGTGCCTCTGGGAGCTACCCGAGCTGGAGGCAGGGAGAGACAGAAGCTTCCCCCATGTGCTTTGGAACCTAAACCACACCCATCTGGGCCAGAGCATAATTTTTAAAAAGATGGATAATTCATAGTACGGACTTGTCAGAATTATATAAGTAATATCATTATTCTGGTGATTTTTCTGTGCACGTTTTAAGAGGTGTTAGGGCCCTGTGGTGTATTCTGGGGGGTTGCTAGCGGAAAATAGGGTTTTACTCCAAATGTCTAATCCAGCAAACCTAACCAAACTATTCAACAGCCGGGCGAGCTTTTTGAATTCTTTGCCAAGAACTTTTGCCGGCACCGCAGACCAGACCCAGACCGCTGTGAGCAGAACAAGAGATCCGGATCGCTGTGAGCAGAACCGGTGCCCGATTGACCCGCCGAGCAGAGAGAACCGCCGCCGGACGTGTTGACCAGATCCGTGACGAGGCCTATTTCAAATTTATATTGTGAGTACCTAGCAGAACTGTGCAGAACCAATCTCTTAGTTAAAATAATCTAATTCAAGCTATTTTAACCTATTTAGAACTACCTCATAGGAATCGTGTGTGTCATTCTGTCCTTTTTAAAGTTGAAAACTGTCACCTGTCATTTTGAACTTTTAAATTTCAAATCCGAAAAACTACCTTCACAAAATCAGCCGTATCTCCGGAACCTAAGATTCTAGGCTTTCCAGCGAACCTAGAACCGACTTCCTACTCCCTATACTTTTTCCGCAATCGCGATTTACGCACTCGCGAAATTTACAGCGATTTGCGATTTGGCCTGATTTCGTCATCTGTAAAAAGAAAGCCGCTTTTCCTGACCTGCTAAAATTCGTTTGCAACCTAATAACCATCCCTGAACCATTGTTAGGGCTGACCTCAACTGATTTAAAGTGTCTACCACTCACTCTGAACCTCCTATAGGGAATTAAAAGCAATTTTAGCATTTTTCACTTCCTTGCCACCACATTACATAGCACTCGTGCCCGTGTTTTAAAAAGCATACCTGTTGTCTAAGCTTGCTGGGGTGGGAACTGAATTCCGTATTGTATTTGATTGTATTCCTGAAGACTGTGTGTGTTACTTCCATCTCCTTGCATTGCATATAGGGGGGGTGAATTGCCACCAGGGGAAAAGTGAACATATTATCTCTTGTGAAACCATATCAGTTTATTGTCTGTACTGCATTTATTCCACCTTGCATTTCCTTGAAACCATAAAGCATTTCAGCTACCTCATCTTCTATACTACTTCTAAGTAACCAAATCAGTTTACCAGTAGAACAGTATCCATTGTTGATCACTGTCATATTTTAAGTGTGATATCCAATATTAATTTATTATAAAAGTGTGATAGATATATATTGTTATATTTCTCAAATAAACCTTTTAAATTTGCAAAACAGACTTACTTCTTGGCTCAGTGGGGTCAGGGGGATTCTAAGAGAGGGGTGTTATATAAGGGTTGTCATCCAGAGTACATGAACTGGACCTAAAAATATATCAATAAGGGTTTCCCTCAGCATCCCAGACTAGGCATTGACTTAGCTGTAGTGTTGAAGTGAAGCCGCTTAACAAAGTGAGGACTCCTAGCCGGAGCTTCTGGGTTAGATCTATCACTTGTGCAGATTAATACAGTGTGCTAACTGACAGGAGACATCCATCCGGTCGGATCACCACGCTGTGTTACGTTGTAAAGCACTCCTCAAAGGAACGCTCTAAGGAAACAGTCTGTTTTGCAAAAATAAAATACAAACTTCTGTAATTCAGGAAGGAACTCAAATTCCAGAATGACGACACTGGTAGACATCAAAATAGCCAGAGGAGCACTTATTACATAAGCTATTTGTGAGAGGTGAGTGGACTCATCAGGACCAAACGGTCTGGTTGCAGGCAATCGCGCAACAGGTCACTGAAACAGGGTCAGATAAATGGAGAGATCAGGGTCCCCTACATGTGGACCTGAGTGAACTATATATGGTCCCTAAAGCCAAAGAAGAACATAATAAGATTGCCAGAATAGCGGCATATTTGTACCTATATATGGGAGCCATGCAGGACAAATGTGCTGAAGGCCAAGATCTGGCAAATAGGCAACAGATGGCATTAGAGAAGGCCCAATCTGATCTGGACTCTTCTGAGCAGAGGCTTCTCAGGAGCCAGGAGTCAGAAAAGGACAGCAGACAGTACATCACTAAAATAAAGGAGGATATGGATGTGCTGCAACAGGAAAAGGCTGACCAGGATACCAGATTTCTGGCCTTGCAGAAGGAGTACCAAGAAGGTTTGGACTTCCTACTGCAGTGCCAGAAAAAGCTGGAGCAAAAATTAGACTTCAATAGGGCATGTGCTGAGCAGGTAGTCACCCTGCAAAGCCACCTAGATAGGGAGAAGGCAGAGAGCAATAAACTGATTTTGAAAGACCTGGATACCCAGGAAGAGTTTGAGCAGGAGCGCCAGAAAGCTGGTGCCTTCCAAAGGCAAAGGGACTACCTGGCGGCACAGATGCAGGCTCTTAGTCAGGAAAGGGATACCTTAGGCTAGGAAGACTGCCACTTAAAAAGGAAAATGGAAGAAAATCACCTGGCCCTCCAGGGACTGGGTGACCTCCAAAAAGAACACCAGAACTTGTTAGAGCACACCAGGAGGGTGGAGGATGCTCTGGCAAGAAAGGAGCAGACCAATAGGGACACAGCTCAGGAGGTAACCCTCCTGCAGCAAAGACTGGCCCAGTACTCCAGGACCAATCAGGAGGCACAGAGAGAGAATGAGGCTCTCTGCCGCACAATGATAGGCTCCAGCAACAGGTAGCGATGCAGGAGAGACTGATAGAGTCTAGTAAGGCCTTAACTGAGGAACTGAAAGCGCAGGCTCTTGCATTGCAACAGGGAGCAGGGGCAGATAGAGATGAGGTTCGCTGGGAAAGAGAAACTCCTGAGCATAACCTCAGGAGCCCTAGTACCAGAGGCCTTCATCTCTCCCAGTCCCTGGACTCTGCCACCCCCATGTCCCCTCGCGCACATGAGCCCAGGGCCACGGGGATGGCAGATTACTATCCAGCTAGAAGTATGGGGCTCATAGGCCAGTACCTCCCAGGAATGGATGGGCGGGCCTCCGGATATGGGCACCCAAGCACAGTGCAATTTAGTGGGGACCCCAGGAGAGTAGACCCATTAAGGGCATCCTGAAAACCTCTGCCCAGTTAGGTCAGTGGGCGGGGTACCCATCAAATCCTGGCAGTAAGGAGGGATCTGAAGACTCCTCTGAGCATTACAGGACACAGGAGACCAGGTCCCCACATTCTGCCCAACATTCCCAGGCTTGCAGAATCCGGGAAAACCTGAAAAATCAGACGGGCACCTCTGGGAGCAGTGCTTCGGAGTCAGAGGATGAATGGACCAGGGTGACCCGAACCAAAAAGGCCAATAAGGCAAAAAAGGGCCTTGCTTAAGAACCCATTGAAACAAATAAAGGCAATAAGGAGTGTCATCACGCCTTATCATAAGAACGCCAAGTATTCTGTTTGGGAACACTTGGAGCTCTATGAGCAAATGATGGAGACTTTCCATTTGAAGGACAGCCAAAGCTGTATTCAATATGTAAAGTGGACCTTCTCAACAGAATACTCCAGTTTTTTTGCGGGGCTGGAGGACCAAAACCATTCAAGATGGGCCACCTACAGGGCGGCCATCTTGAAACATTTTTCTGTTCACAAAAATCCCCAAGAGGCTCGCAAGACAGCCAACAATTCACAATGTGGGGAGGATCAGGCCCCACAAGAATTTGTGCAAGAATTAAAGCATGCCTTTGCGCAGACCACCAGAAGGGTGCTCACGGACAGCAGAGAATTTGTCAATACTTTTTTCCATGCCTTGCCCAAATACATCATGACCCAGCTAGTGAGAGATTTTCACGAGAAGAGGTCACTAGACTGGGTCATTGAACAGGCTACCCGGATCTATGAGGTGCAGAAGCCCATAGAAAATAAAAGTAATGTGCATAAAAACCCCAAAACCAACAGCACCCCTGCTGCTGCCAAGGTGGCAGAGGTAAAGGTTGCCCCCGTTTTAGATTTGGAGATGGGGGGGGGCCTAAAAACCTGCCTGCACCAAATAATTCACAGCCCAGAAGGCCCTCGGGCCAGTCACAGACAGGGAGTCGAGGAGGTAGTCCCACAAATGGGGTCCCCCGCTCCTCTGACTATGTAAGTCCCCGCTACAAGGGAAACCGACCCATCCTGGATTATGTGTGGACTCCTCCAGCCCAAGGGGTGGGATCCAGACAAGCACCCAACTTCCCACAGGAGGGCAGAAATTCTCCAAATCCTGGGCAGAACTTTTTCCCCAGGTATCCACCCAATTTCCAGCCCCAAAATCATCCATCCTTCTTTCCCCAATTCCCTGAGCCCAGACAACCTAATCCGGGAGAGGGGACCCCAAGGGTGGAGGGGTACCCAAATCTTCCCAACCCAGGGTATTACCAGAGAAGGGATGGCTACCCTTCCCGGGATCAGCCCAGGGGAGAAAATAAAGCCCCGTATCAGCCTGAGCGGGTTTCCCAGTTAGAGTGCCAGGTCCAAAATATGGCACGGGATCTGGGTCATATACTGAGGGCTCAACAGAACCCTCAGATGAGCATGCCACCGCAGAATGCCCCAAACTCTGGACCTGGTGCTCCAGAACAATGACGGGGGCAGCACCCCGATAATCCACCGGTTCCCAGGGAGGAGGCACAAGGGGAAGGGGGGTGTAAAGCCTTGGAGGAAGCTTCCTTCCCAACTTGTAAACAGCCCCTGGAAAACCAGGAACCGGAAACAAAATCTCCTGCCTCTGAAAGCCTGCCTCCCAAGGAGCAGAGGGGGGGTAGGAGCAACAAAGGACCCAAACAGACCCACTTTGTGGAGGAGGTACAGGTCTTCTAATTTGAGGGAGAGGGATCCTCAGAAGATCCTGGGAAAAGGATCTTCTCCTTCAGAGATGGGGGAACTCCTCCCAAGGAACAATGGGTTCCAAGGGATGCCAATTCAGACTGGGGAGATGTGGAGACTGAGCTACCGCCGCACATCATCTCATCCCAGAACCGACAATACCAAAATCCCATGGGTCAAACCCATCCTGATGACTGCCTCCAAAAAGTGGGGGCGGCCCAGAACCCGAAACCATTTCCAGTTGCCAACTTTTTCTTTCAGATTCCCCAGGCTCTCCACAGAATTCTGCCCAAATCTCTTCGCTAGCAATGTCCAAAACCAGAAAGTTAGCCTACCAATTGTCCAAAATGTGCATTATCTGTGCCCCCTTGAGTAGAAGGAGGGAAGATATTATGCCCAGGTACAAGTACAGGGGCAGGGTACAATTTCGGCACTGGTGGACACTGGATCCCAAGCTACCCTTCTGTCCAAAAGGGCCTTTGATGAACTAAATGCAGGAAGGGGGGAGAATTACCGTATTCCTCTCACCTCTCTTCCTGGATAACTGCAATAACTGCAGAACTTTGACGGGAAGGAAATTCCTGTCGAGGGGACTGCAGATTTGGACATCAAAATTGGGCGACACAAGGTGAAACACCCGGTCATAGTAGTGACTCCAGAGGGCACCCCTTGTTTACTAGGGAATGACCTCCTGAGAAGGTTGTCACCCTAATAGATTGCATAAACAAGGTCCTCTGGACCCAGACTAGCCGACCAATAAAATTAAAACAGAGTGTCAACCATGTTAGTTTAAACGGCACATGCCACATGGTTGAACAAAAATCTGACCAAGTAGAATTTCACTTCCAGAACAACCAAATTCCAGACGTGACAGTAATAGCAGTAGGACAACAGACTGGTGATGGGGGGTCCTCTCTATTTCTGAAAATCAACCTTCCTTCCAGTTTAAGGTGGTATTCCACACTGGAAGGAAACACTCTGAAATTCTTTACCAATCCACAATCAGACACTCCCACTCCTATAGTCCAGAAAGAGGTGAAATCAGCTCAGAGCCTGGCTGATATTCAGCAAATTAGAGAGCAGTTGTTCATCCCTGTTCAGTTAAATGATGGGAAGGACTCTGTTCTCGCCCGAGTGTGTGTGAACAACGGTAAGAGCTTCATCAGCAAAGCCATGTTTCGCCAACTCCCAAAAGATCCAGCCATTCCCACATTCAAACTGATAGACAAATGGGAAATGGACCTGGAAGCACCTAATTCCAAACATCTCCTGCCAAGCAGGTGTATGCTCAAAATCTCCATTGGCAACAAGAGCATAGTCCATAATTGTTGGGTCGTGCGAGACGTCACTGCCGCCTTTTACTTAGGCAGTGACATTCTCAATCGCTTTGCCATTAGTTTGGACCTAATAAACTTCAAAGCTTGGTCCCGATTAGCGGATAATCCCATGGGCTTTGATGATCCAGAAAAAGCATTTAGGTAAGCTCAATTGCTACCTTATGCAGTTGAAATTCAGATCAAAGAGCAAGTCACCATCCCAGAAAGGACCTGACAATTCTCCCTAGAAGTGAAAGTTAAAAGAGGACAAAAATTGAAAAACCCTGATGCTTATATTCATCTAAATGCTCCTCTCCAACAGCAAGGGTTAGGGGTAAACCCAACACCATTAGTCAACATAGAACATGACACCATTCCAATAGAGGTGGATAACAGCGACTTAAAGAGTATTACTCTAGCCGCAGGCAC
Source organism: Ambystoma mexicanum (assembly GCF_040938575.1). NCBI lineage: Eukaryota > Metazoa > Chordata > Amphibia > Caudata > Ambystomatidae > Ambystoma > Ambystoma mexicanum. The sequence continues at coordinate 659,463,397 of NC_090924.1, forward strand.
CATTATCGGAATGGCGGTTGATGACCGACATTTTTCCATTGATTTAGGGAATGAACTGTTAGGACCGATCCCCAAGGACTGTTTTGACAGTGACAGCGATGACAATACAACACCAGACAGGATCTTCACCCGGCATGGGGGAACTTCCTGGTGTACACTTCCTGCCCTTATGGTAAGGAAGATGTGACTTGTGACTTCAAGAGGGATGAGGTAATTTTCCAGGTCCATGAGGGCTGCCTTTCCCACCTGAAGCCTCCAGTCCAAATCAGCACTCTGACCAGGGACTTCTCCACCCAGCTGGAGGAGGCCGCTGAGATAGCCAAACCAGAAGTCTTTCCAGGCTTCAGGCAGATGGTGGAAGAAAGGGTCAACCTAGCTGATGCCTGCGTGACTCTGGAACAGAAGCAAAAGTTGAAACAAGTTTTCTTGGATTTCCAAGATCTCTTTGCAGTAGACTCATATGACTGTGGTCGCACCGACATCCACACCACAACAATTCCCACGGACCCTGGCATGACTCCAGTGTTTGTGAAGCAATATCGTTTGCCTCTCGCATCCATGGAGTCCCTTACTGAAATAATTAAGAACCTTGAGTCCCGGGGAATAATCCGTCCAGTACACAGCACCTTCAATAATCCGGTGCTGGGAATATTGAAGCCAAACGGCCAGTGGAGACTCAGCGCCGACCTTAGGGAGCTCAACAAACGGGTCCATACTTCCCGATGGCCTCTGCCCTATATTGACCAAGGGCTGCCCCAGATTCAGGGGTCACAGGTATTCACAGCAATAGACCTGACCAATGGATACTGGACCGTGCCTGTCAGTAGGGAGGACCAATACAAACTGGCTTTTACCTTTGGGGGCCAGCAGTACACATGGACCCGGACTCCCTTCGGATACCTCAACTCCGGCAATGAATTCAACATTTTCCTACATAAGGCCATGCCCGACCTGGGTGCGAGGGGTAACCTGGCTTATGTAGATGATGTCCTCATCGAAAGTTCATCTGTGGAGGAACACATAGCAGAGATCCGTTATGTTCTGACACAGTTGAGGGCCGCCGGAGCAAAACTTTCCTTTCAGAAAGCACAGCGGTGTAGAACCCGTGTTATTTTCTTGGGGCATGAGATTACTCCTCAGGGTCTCTGTCCCCAGGAAAAGAAAGTGGAAGCACTTCAGAAACTGAAAGACCCCATGACTCTGCGGGAACTAAGGAGCCTCCCTGGACTGACTAATTACAGCAGAAAGTTCATTGAAGGCTACGCAGAGATCACTAGACCCCTGATTCATCTCTTTAAGGGGGGAGGTCAAGTGGGAATGGGGTCCAGAACAATCCGAGGCAGTAAGACAGCTCAAAAGAAGCCTCTCACAAGCGCCTTGCCTAGCTTACCCTGTCAGAAACAAGGAGTTCTTCCTGGAGACAGGGTTCTCTAATACGTGCTTGACGGCAGTATTATACCAAAAGCATGACAAGGTCAATAAAGTAATCTCCTATGCGAGCAAAACTTTATCCTCTGTGGAGGAAAAATTCAACGATTGTGAGAAGGCACTCCTGGCAACGGTGTGGGCATTGAAGAATTACCGCCCGTTTATCCAGGGGGAACACATCATAGTGGAGACTCCACACCAGCCTCTGCAATATCTCCAAAGTGACAGAATCCGGGGCGGAAATGTGAGTAATTCCCGAATTACTTCCTGGATTCTGTCAATGCAAGGCTTTCCTGTAGAGGTCAGATATAGCCAAAACAAGAAGAGTCGCCTCGCGCAAGGTCTGGCTCACTTGCATGATTGTGCCAGAGAAAACTGTCTCGAGGACGAAAGTCTAAAAATCAAGGACAACATGGAGGCATACCTTAATTCCCCACACAAAGTCTTTGAAGAAGACAAGTGTGAGGTAATGCCCACTGTCTATGTGGATGGATGCTCGTACCATGTTGACAACAACGGGGAGAAAGAACTGGTGGCCGGTGTAGGGAATGCATGGGTGAAGGAGTTTCCAGAACCCTCCGCTGGATACAAAATTGGTCCCCGAAGTAGTCAGGTGGCATAGTTAATGGCTGTGCATCAGGCCATCCTCACTGCTGTCCAACATCAACTCCACGAACTGGTCATAATCACCGATTCGGATTATGTACGGAACGGGTTCGTGGAGCACCTGGTTAATTGGAAAACCAGAGGCATGTTATGTGCTAATAACAAACCCCTGAAACATGGGAAGCTAATCTAAAATATTGATGATCTGATCACCTCGAATGGGATGACCATCTACTGGAAAAAGATCAAGGGTCATTCCAAAGTAGAGGGACCAGACAAAACTGGAAATTATTTAGCTGATCAGCTGGCCAAAACCGGGGCCACCCAAGGGGATCTAATAGAAATAGAGTCCATGTTGGGGGAAATCCAGGTCACTGCTATCACTAGGTCCCAGACAAATGCTCACAATGATTTCTCAACTGCACAATGGAGTAAGGAGACCCCTGATGCTGATTTGATTACAGCTCAGAAGGGGGACCCAATAATTGGTAAGTTTTACCAACACATTGAGGACCCTGAGAACTTTCCCTTGACGGATACCGATTACATCGGGAAAGAGGACCTAAGAGTGTTGATGAAATGTCCAACAAGGTTCCGAATCCAAGACGGTTTGTTGGTAAGGAACTCCCAAGCTGGCCACGATCAGTGGGTGGTTCCTACCTCATTCCGAAGCCTGATGTTAAGTCACGCCCATGATGCAGCCACCGCCTGTCATAGGGAGTTTCACACAACACTGGAAATCTTAAGAGAGGTTGCATACTGGCCACACATTGGGCAGGACCTCGACCAATACTTGAAGGGGTGTCTTGTGTGCGCACAGTTTCAGCCATCATCCCTCACACACCGTGCGCCTCTCCAAAAGAGGGGGATGACACTGCCATGGTCAGATTTGCAAATCGACTTTGTAGGCCCTGTAATTTGCTCGTCTAGAGGAAACAAGTACATGTTGACCGTTACATGCTTGTTTACCAAGTGGGTGGAATGTCTCCCGTCCCCAAACTGCAAGGCAGAAACAGCAGCTGCCCTGATGATTAACCACATCTTTTCCTGTTTTGGTCTACCTCAAAGGATTGAGTCAGACAGAGGTAGCCATTTCACCAGCGAGGTAATGACAAAGATGTGGGAGATACTGGGGGTCAAAAGGAAGCTACATATTGCTTACAGGCCAGCTTCTTCTGGAGCAGTGGAGAGATACAACCGAACCATTGTGAGCATATTAAAAAAGTTTGTGGCAGATTCTGGGCCAAGTTGGGATATCCGACTACCTCTGGTCCTAATGGCCATCAGATCTACCCCTTCATCTGCAACTAAAATGTCACCATTTGAGTTGATGACCGGATGCAAGATGGTGCTTCCCCAGCATCTGCTCTACAGGACCCAAGAGCAGACACTGATAAATGCCTCCACAACTCATGAGTATGTGGAGGATTTAAGGAAACACCTTCAGCATGCTTTTGCCTATGCTCAGCGGAATCTAGAAAGATCAGCTGATAGCATGAAAACCCACTACGACCTTAAGACCACCAGGAAGGAATATACTGTGGGGGACTGGGTCTATCTATACAATTTCCAAAGCAACCAGGCCAAACAGCGAAAATGTTTGCCTACATGGAAGGGACCGTTTGAAATTATAGACAAGATCTCCCCTGTAGCGTATAAGATCCGCATCCCCAAAGGTAGTCTGGCGGAAGGGGAAGACAAGTGGGTACATATAAATCAGCTTAAGTGTTGCCATCCCAGGCACACTCTGCAGCAACTGGAGGAGTCCTCTGCAATACCAGAGGGGACCGCTCCAGATTAATTCAGTTACAACCCTAAAATATCCCACATATAGTCTCTAAAATATTATGACGCTTGTAAGCCACTGTCTCTGAATTATATCTTGTTTTTTAAAACTGGAATGCTATGTCTATTAAAGTATAAAATGTATATGTCGCCCCACTATATCAATAGTGGGGGAGAAATGTCTATGAATAGGTATTGCCACTTTCCTTTGTCGTCCTAGGAGAAAGAAAACCTGGGGACTGGCCAAGGAGGTCGCCCAGGGAAAGGGAGTAAAGATCTTAGGGGCCCGGGGTACCGCCCAATATTCCCATCAGGACCGGCGAGGAGGACCGTTCGATCCAACTGGGTGGAGGAAAAGATGCTGAACTGTGCCATCTACAGAATTGGAAGAAGATAATGTGGACATACCAGCGCAAGGGCTCAAAACCTCCTTTGCACCCGACTTCCCCTCGACTTGAAGCGTAGTCGAGCGGGGGGGTTTGTGAAGGGTTTTGACCCATGCTGAATCAATAGACTGGGTAGATGTGCGGATGAGCTGTCGCCGCCCATCATTCCATCCCAGAGTCCAGGAGAACCGCGCAGTTGTGCGCATACCAAAAGCGCCAGGGGTGAAAGGTGGTGCCAAAGGAAAAATAGCAGCACCTGTCAGAGCAAAAGCACTTTTAAATCACCTCTGTTTCTTTGAGTGCAAGCTCCAAATGTCCATTCCAAACATTGCAAGATAGCTAACACCGGAGACCTTTGTTCAAAAAATCCGTTTTACTGATGTCAAAAATTTGCTGAAATCATGGGCACAAGACCACTCTAAAGATTCAACCTTCTTGTGGTGGGGGTTCCACATAACCACTCAAATGTAAGGATGCCCATCAAAACAATAGCAAAAATCTCCTGTCAAATTCAAGACAACCCAAAAATGGATGCAATACCGGTACTCACCACCATCAGAAAGCCAGCGTTTTAAAACCACCAGACTTTTGTGTAAAACTGAACAGATGAACCCAAATCAGGCCAAGGAAAGACTTGCTAAGAGGTGGATACAATGTAAAACTATATTCTGAAATGACTTGAAGGAAGTAATTATTTAATGTATATGTAAAAATTGTAAGTTTGATTTAAACTGGGAACTAAAGTGGCATTTAGCTGAATTCTGCCTGACAACTACCCCCCGACAGGAGAAACCTGCTCAGCCACTCTTCCCAGGCCTAGCTGCATCCTGCTGCCCCTACCAAAAGGAGATGACACCTCTCTGATTAGATTAGGGGAGGGGCACCTGCAGGAGGTTGAACAAAGCACTGTCCTGGGCTCAGGCAAATGTTATATTGGGGGGGTCGTAAAGTGGCTTCCTCTTGGGAGAAGTGGGAGGAGAAGTGCCTCTGGGAGCCACCCGAGCTGAAGGTGGGGACAGACAGAAGCTTCCCCCAAGTGCTTTGGAACCTAAACCACACCCATCTGGGCTAGAGCATAATTTTAAAAAAGATGGATAATTCATAGTACGGACTTGTCAGAATTATATAAGTAATATCATTATTCTGGTGATTTTTCTGTGCACGTTTTAAGAGGTGTTAGGACCCTGTGGTGTATTCTGGGGGGTTGCTACCGGAAAATAGGGTTTTACTCCAAAAGTCTGCATGTTAAAAATCTGACACTTCATCAATTAATGTCCATACTCCTTGCGCAAATTTGTGTAATTTTTGGTAAATGTCCGATATTGGTAAACCGACCAAAAAGCGCAAAATGTTGTCATTTTTTAATGCAAGACCCCAGGAAGATAAGAGGCGGACAAGCATGGACCATAAGGAATATATAATATGTACATGTAATGTCAACCACTTGTGTACCTGGGAAATATGTATTTGGATCAGAAATAGATTTGTGTGCAAATTAACCAGGGGAGGATCCTCTGACCCATAAACAGACCTCATCATGATGACAATCCATTTCCTTTCCCCAATCATGGGAGAGGGGAGAATTGGGCCAATGACAAGTAGAGAGGGGCAGGCTCAGTTATGCCACGCACACACCCATTTCCAAAACACATAAAAAGAGACTACTGGGACAGGTAGGGACATTCATTTTCCATTTCTGCGGTGCATTTTGACGGCCGACATCCCATCCAGACAGAGACCAGAACCAGATACCGATGGACTATAGAACTTTGAACCTAGAAGGCCCACTGCAAGCAAAAGTATTCTCAGCAGGCCTTGAGAATCCAGCAAACCTAACCAAACTATTCAACAGCCAGGTGAGCCCTTTGAATTCTTTGCCAAGAACTTTTGCCGGAACCGCAGACCAGACCCAGACTGCTGTGAGCAGAACCAGAGATCCGGATCGCTGTGAGCAGAACCGGTGCCCGATTGACCCGGCGAGCAGAGAGAACCGCCGCCGGACGTGTTGACCAGATCCGTGACGAGGCCTATTTCAAATTTATATTGTGAGTACCTAGCAGAACTGTGCAGAACCAATCTCTTAGTTAAAATAATCTAATTCAAGCTATTTTAACCTATTTAGAACTACCTCATAGGAATCGTGTGTGTCATTCTGTCCTTTTTAAAGCTGAAAACGGTCACCTGTTATTTTGAACTTTTAAATTTAAAATCCGAAAAACTACCTTCACGAAATCGGCCGTATCTCCGGCACCGTCTGTGCTAGGAGCGGATTTTCACTTTTATCTTAAAGCTAAGGATCTAGGCTTTCCGAGGAACCTAGAACCGACTTCCTACTCCCTATACTTTTTCCGCAATCGCCGTTTACGCACTCGTGAAATTTACCGCAATTTGCGATTTGGCCTGATTTCGTCATCTGTAAAAAGATAGCCGTTTTTGCCTGAACTGCTCAAATTCGTTTGCAACCTAATAACCATCCCTGAACCATTGTTAGGGCTGACCTGAACTGATTCAAAGTGTCTACCACTCACTCTGAACCTCCTATAGGGAATTAAAAGCAATTTTAGCATTTTTCACTTCCTTGCCACTACATTACAAAGCACTCTTGCCCGTGGTTTAAAAAGCATACCTGTTGTCTAAGCTTGCTGGGGGGGGGACTGAATTCCGTATTGTATTTGATTGTTTTCCTGGAGACTGTGTGTGTTACTTCCATCTCCTTGCATTGCATATAGGGGAGGTGAATTGCCACCAGGGGAAAAGTGAACATATTATCTCTTGTGAAACCATATCAGTTTATTTTCTGTACTGCATTTATTCCACTTTGCATTTCCTTGAAACCATAAAGCATTTCAGCTACCTCATCCTCTATACTACTTCTAAGTAACCAAATCAGTTTACCAATAGAACATTTTCCATTGTTGATCACTGTCATATTTTAAGTGTGATATCCAATATTAATTTATTGTAAAAGTGTGATAGATATATATTGTTATATTTCTCAAATAAACCTTTTAAATTTGCAAAACAGACTTACTTCTTAGCTCAGGGGGTCAGGGGGATTCTAAGAGAGGGGTGTTATATAAGGGTTGTCATCCAGAGTACATGAACTGGACCTAAAAATATATCAATAAGGGTTTCCCTCAGCATCCCAGACTAGGCATTGACTTAGCTGTAGTGTTGAAGTGAAGCCGCTTAACAAAGAGCAGGATTTAAGGGCATATCTGGTTTCTATAGATTCAGAGAAGGCCTTTGACCGAGTGGAATGGGTGTATATGGGGTGGGTCCTGAGAAAGATGGGGTTTGGTCAGAATTTTAGGAGTTGGATCTCTGTCCTATATAATGGCCCGATGGCAAGGGTTGCAATGAATTGGGTTGGGTCAGCTCCTCTAATCTTTCTAGAGGGGCTAGGCAGGGCTGTCCCATTTCCCCTCCGATATATGCAATGACAATGGAACCACTGGTAATCACAATTAGGGAAAATCCAGGGATAAAGGGAATTCAATGTAGGGATATCAATTTTAAGCTTTTATTGTTCGCCAATGACCTACCTGTCAGAGGTGGACAGATCCCTTCCGGAGCTTATTAAGCAAATTAAGGAGCTTGGCAATTTCTCAGGTCTGAAAATAAATGTCCCGGAATCAAATGTGATGCCAATTGGGAGGGATGACCTGGAATCCAGGGCTATGAGAAGTCTTTGTGGGATACAAGTGGAAAACCCTGCGACATTGTATCTGCGGGTTACCCTGCCCAGTAACCTGTTGCCGCTGTTGGATACTAACTTCGACCACATGATGCAAAGAATTAGTTCAGACCTCCAAAGATGGGCCCCCTTAACACTCTCCTGGTTTGGATGAATGGTGACGGTGAAAATGAATGTCTTGGCCAGGTTGCTTTATCTTTTTACTGCTCTCCCTACTCTTCTCCCAGAATCTTTCTTCTCCAAATTGAATGGTATGATAAAGACATTTGTATGGGGAGGGAAGAAGCCCAAAATTAAAAGGAGCACCTTATCCCTGCCTAGTGAGTTTGGGTGTTTCAGCCTCCCATACTTTTAGTTGTACCATAAAGCAGCCCGGTCATGTTAGAACACCACAGGGATGCCTTGGACATACATTGAAGATCTACACACTCACGCAAAGAAAGTCTGCAACTTTCTCTGGTCCACAGGGATAGCCATTCCAGACAAAATTAAAAGACATTTGACGTTGGCAGTGCTCTGTAGTCTTTGGAAAAAGAGTAAATTCAATGTTCTTCTTTCCTCCTGGCCTTCCCCTTTGGGCTCGGTGTGGTGGGCCCCACCGGACATTGGAAGTAAGGGCTTCCGCGAGTCAAAAATATGGTCAGATGGGGGGTTGGAGCAAGCAGGACTATTATACTCGGGAGATCAATTTCTGGAATACAAACCCCTGTCTGAGGTGCTGGAAGCGGGATCATTGAGTGTATTTGAGTATCTCCGATTGAACGGAATCATGTTGGACCTAAAATGGTGCACCAAACTCTCACAAGCACTTATGCCACTTGAACAAATTCTTAATGAAGCCACTTCAAGAAAGGCACCCACAAGCACCATCCCAATAGGGAATGATATGGATGCTACTGACTATCAGAACCAGGAACAACTGTTCATAAATTGACATAGCATTGTCAGGAACATGATGATGCAGAATGTTCACCTTTTAAAGAAAAACCATGCAATTGTGAACTACTTACCGAAACTCTAAAGAACCACAAAAGTTAATTGAATCAGAACCTTCATTAATACAAGTCTAAGGGGGTAATTCATAGAATTCAGTGCACAAGTGGCGCACGCTGCTGGAACACAGTGTGCGCGTGCGACAGTCTGCACCAGCCGCTTGCGCCAAAACCCATTTTGGCGCACAGCGTATTCATGGATTTTAACATCCCTAAGCAGCCATGGTGCAGAGTGGCGCAGCGACCCTGCAGCAGTGCCAGCTACGCCCCAAACCCGCCCCGTGCGCCATGAACAGCGCACAAATCCAGTACATGGCGCATAGGCCAGTGGACCAGCATACAGCCCCCCCAACCACGAAAACGGGTGTAAAACTCCCTGCGCACCCCTCAGAATACACGTACCCCACTCACGATAGGCCAATCGCGTGTAAAACTCCCCGCGCACTCCTCGGAATACACGTACCCCGCTCATTCGCAGGAAGTTTCACACGTGATAGGCCTAGCACGAGCGGGGTACGTGTATTACTGGGGTTCGCAGGAAGTTACACACGCGATAGGCCTTAGGCGAGTGGGGCACGTGTATTACTGGGGTTCACGGGGAGTTTCACACGCGGTAGGCCCTGTGCGAGTGGGGCATGTGTATTACTGGGGTTCGCAGGGAGTTTCACACGCGGTACGCCCTGTGCGAGCAGGGCACGTGTATTTCTGGTGTGCCCAAATGAATTGGCAGTGTGTGTCCTCCCAGGTGTGCCCTCACATCCCTTCCCAGGGCCTGCAGGCAGACCACAACACAGGGGAACACACTGCACCCCTGGCCATGCCCCACAGGCAGCCCATCCACCCTGGCGAAGCTCCCCAGCCAGCCCACATGTCACCATGCACAAGTGAGCACTGACTCATGTCCCCCCACCCACTCACCCACCCAGCAGTGAAGGCACCTGCCAGCAGGCCCCCACTCATGTCCCCCCGGAGCAGTGAAGGGCACCTGCCAGCAGGCCCCCACTCATGTCCCCCTACCCACCCAGCAGTGAAGGGCACCTGCCAGCAGGCCCCCACTCATGTCCCCCCACCCACCCAGCAGTATAGGGCACCTGCCAGCAGGCCCCCACTCATGTCCCCCCACCCACCCACCCAGCAGTGAAGGGCACCTGCCAGCAGGCCCCTACTCATGTCCCCCCACCCACCCACCCACCCAGCAGTGAAGGGCACCTGCCAGCAGGCCCTCACTCATGTCCCCCCACCCAGCAGTGAAGGGCACCTGCCAGCAGGCCCCTACTCCTGTCCCCCAATCACCCACCCACCCAGCAGTGAAGGGCACCTGCCAGCAGGCCCCCACTCATGTCCCTCCCCAACACTTCAACATGACCCACAATCATGGCCCTCATGGCCACCCAAATCCCACTGCACGCCACCCCTGCCCAAATAACCAACCAAGCATAACATACACCCCACATTGAAATGGCCATTACATGAAACAACCCAAATGGCATGTATGTACATCAACACATGTCCGTCACACACACACAATGGGTGCCAGTGAATGTGAAAACCCACATCGTGACATGCATAAAACCAATGAGAGAATACCACACATTGAAGTATGGGAAAAAATGTATTGAACAAAAAATGTGGAGAAACAAATTTAAACACCAAACAATGAACATAAGGATAACAATGCAGAATGTCACATAATGATAAAAAAAGGAAATCAGAATCCAAAATATATGAAATCAAAAATGTCTCCAAAGTCTCCCTCCAACAAAGCAAATCCAAACAGAAATTAAAAAGTAAAATCCATTGCTCCATGAAAAATCAAAAAAGAAAATGCCGACAAATCCACACTCCAACTATTTACAAGGATGAAATCCTGGGTCCATGAGCCCAACTGTCCAAATGAAACCTACAAAAATACACTAACTAATGAAGAACTATATACAAAAATGTGGGGTATTGTCCAAGCACCCCAAAAAGAAATGAAAACAAAAATGAAACCTAACACTAAATAACTATTTACAATGGCAGCGGGCTAGTCCAACGGCTCACTTTTTGATGTCCCGGGCCAGGGCATCATCGAACTCCTGCTCAATGTCCTGGAGGCGGTCCTCTTCCATGGCCCTGAGGGTTTGCAGGGACGATGACATGTTGACCTCCAACTCCCAGTGCCCTCCGCATGGAGTTCTCCGCCCTGACTATTGTAAGCCGGCCTCTTCCGCCCGCTGCCGCTCCGCATCTATGGCGTGGCCCAACCGCTGCCACACGGAAGACACTTGTAATCCTGGGTCCTCCTGCCCTCTGGCCAATGCCTGCCCCTCCGATGTTGAAGGCCCCGAGCCATCATTGCTCCCACCATGTTGCTGCTGCTGCTGTGCCTGTGCCTGCGCCCTGGCTCTTGCTGCCTGCACGTCCTCCTCCAGCTGGGGTGCATTTGCCGTGGTGGCCACCCCTGCTGGATGTCCGACTTCCGACTGTGGCAGGGATGTGTCCTCCACCAGCCTGGCCGCTGGGTCAGAGGCAGCTCCACAGGGTACCCAGGTGATACCTGGGTGGGAACATGGCATGGAGGACGACTGGCACGTAGGGGGTTCAGGTAAGGAGGGGGTCGCAAGAAGGTCCAGCACACGGAGGAATCCAGCACTGGTGACCCGTCCCAGTAGGTCAACGCGGTCAAAGAGGCATTCGAGATGACGTGCAGTGTCTTCACGAAAACACCACAGGTCACCTCGCATGCCCCGTTGACGCAACACTATCCCAGCCAGGACAGGCTCAACCCGGTCCCGGATAGCCACGTCCGCAGGGAGAGGAGGGCCAGTTGTCGTGTGCCCATCCCTTCCCTGAAAACGGGTCTGGACGTAGGCATCCCTGCTGGTGCCGGATGATGCAGTCACAGGATCAGGGACAGGATTACACAGAGGCACCTACACAGCGGCTTGTGCTGCCTCCTGTCCCTGCCCCTGCACTGCACCACTAGCACCAGTGGAATCCCCACCTCCAGACCCGTGTGTGTCCCTTCCATGGGCTCCTTCTCCTCCAAACCCACCACCAATCTGGATGACTCCATGCCATCTTCCTCCGTCGGACCCTGTGCAGTTTCAGCTGCCCCTTCTGCTGCCGAGGAGTCCATCTCCAACCTCCGCCTCTTGGACCTACCCTCGGCAGCTGTGGCCTGGGACGCGGCACCAGACTCCTCACTCCCCGAAGAGATGACAATCTCAGAGGGGAGCCGGGCCTTGCGTCTCCGCTGGTGGTGCGATCCCTGCCGCTTTGCTCCACAGCACCCTCTCCGCCCTCTTCATCAGTTGACGCTGCAGACAGGGAGAGATAGAACACAGGCATCAGGGCACTGTACAATGGACTGATACACACATGACAGTTGTACATGAGTGGCAGTGTCAAACTTCAGACATGGCATCACACTCCCTAACACACATGTCATTTCTAATCACACACATGAGCAATTCCACAGCAATATTGCACCATGCAGCATCATCCATACACATACAACAGCATCAGCATCCGAAAGTGAGCCTGATGTCACATGAAACACAGGGAGTGCACAACACATGCACACACACCAACACACTTACATGCATGTGTACATGTCCACCAACTGTCACAGTGATGAGATCGCCATCCATGTCACATCTGGCATTCAGCCTTCTTCATGTCAGTGCAACATGCATCCATGTTGCATCACAGTTGCACACTTGTCAAATACACACACATGCACACAGTGCAGATACATGCAGCTGGAACCACCATCCCTGTGTGACACCACAACCATGCCAACGTAAATACACAGCAATGCAAACTTGTGTGCTCTCACACCTACATTTTGCCTGCATTCTTACCAACACATACACCATCCATGTGTCTCACACATGAGAGGACTCACATGTGTCAGTCTCACGCCCCTGTACATACACATCCATACATGGCCCTACAAAAACACATGTATAAGCTGCACACTACTGGCACACCACAACACGCACAGCGTCCAATAGTATGCATGTACACTTACCGCTCGACTACAGACGGTCTGCCTCTCAAGGACCTTGACGTGGAGCGCTGGGTGTATGCATTCCAGGACCCTCATTTGGTGGTCTGACAGCTGGCCCTGGCGCCCCTTGGCATCCGCTGCCTTCAAGAGGCGCTGGGCCGTGTCGATGGTCCTGGACCTGAAGTCCTCCCAGTGCTTCCAGACATGTTTGATGTTGCGGACTGCCACTCCCTCCTCGTTGATGGCAGTCACAATGTCCATCCAGATCCTGGTCCATCCTTCATTGTCGGCACGCGAACTTCCAAAGAGGGCATCATACTGCCCTAGGACTCGCTCCACCAGGACACCAACTTCCCTGGCACTGAAGCTGGTGGCCCTCTGCGTCTCTGGCTGGGGGTTGCCAGTGGTGCCAGATGGTGTTGTGCCCGACATGGCAACCCCAGAGGCAGGTGTGGGTGGGCAACTAAGTCCTGGGGCTGGGCTGTGGAGCGATGGTATCCCAGTCGGGAGTCTTCGGTTCCAGCAGGGGTGGTCACAGCAACTGCACCCCTCGCTGACGTGCAGGCAGCAAATAGCAGGGCACATGAGCAGCAGGCAGGCAGGCAGCAGCAGATGGCAGGTGGGAGCATGCTCGGGGCTCTTGGGGGCAATAATTCGGCCTTCTGGGCAGGAGCGTGGTCTTCCGTGTGTTGTCACGTGGCCAGCTTGATACGGAGTGATTTGGCACATGAAAAAATTGCAAATCAGCATGTAATTCGAGGAAAGGCCCTTAGCGCATAAGTGCGTCTGTGACGTTACGCGCGCTGGTGTTTCCCTCGTGACAGGTCCATAGTGAATCAGCACGTGAAGACACAGCACGTACGCAAATTCATTGGGCAAAAGGCCCTTTAGCGCGTAAGCGCGTCTGTGACGTGACGCGCAAGGGCGTTTCCCTCAACACGGGTGCATGTTCATTGTACACGTGCAAAAACTGCACCCCCGAGTGTCAGCTTGTGTAATTGGAGAAAAGGGCCTTAGCGCGTACACGCGTAAGTGATGTTGTACGTGTGGGCCGGTTGAAAACGTACGTGTAGGTCGCCATTTTCTTGTAATGTGCTTTTCGTGGAGAGCGAGTGGGTGAATTTTGTACTTCTAGTCGATTCACTCGCGAATACTTCACAACGGTTCAAGTTCGTACTCCCTGTTACTTCTGACAGCGTTCAATTCTTATTTTGGCCTGTTTCCTCAAACAGCGTTCACTTCTTCTTTTGTCCTGTTTCCTCAGACAGTGTATAATTCTTCTTTTGGCGGGGATGTTGCCAACACGCACATGAGCCTCTTTTTCACGTTATTTTTCCAGGCATACGGTGAGTCGCGCACGTATTTAACAACTGTGCTTGCCCTGTGTGTCGCGTACCCCTTCAGAGGTCAGTGTAGGCTGCGTGTATTACGCGTATGCTTATTTTTGTGTTTCTGGGTGCCACAGCGTAGTGCGGGTTCATTTTTCCACGCACGTGGTCTACCAGGGGTTGCGTGCAAGTTCATTTTTATTTTTGGGGTGCCTGTGCGTTGCGTGACCCGTCATCTTCCCCCAGGGGTCACAGACAGCCTTGCTAGAGCACTAGGGTATGAATTCATTTAGTACCCTACCCCTTTCACCCCCAATTGCCCAGGACAATTGTTTACTGCTACTCCCATACGCACAACAACATCAGTGCCATGGTTGGAGGCGACCAAGCGGTAAGGGAGGCAAAGGTGGCCGACCTCCAAAAGGTGGGTGTGGTGGGCGCGGTAGGGGTCATGGCCAGGATTTGCAGGGTGCCCCAAGACCCCCGTGTGTGGAGGACCAATCAGGGACACCCTCCCCCCCTCCCTGGTAACGTAGCTGACACCATCCCAGCTCAGACCTTGTTGGACCAGCCCATTTTGGCACCTGAACCGGCACAGGATGACTCTCAGGCTGACTTCCAGGTCAGCAAGTCTAAGCCACGTGTGGCGGTGCAAGTTGCTGTCACCAGGCCACGTGGATCTGGGGCAGCAATGTCATCTGCTGCCCCAAGTAGGCAGGGTAGGGAGGCTGCAGGCGCAGCTGCAGCTCTATCCACCCCAGCTCTGAGTCTCCAAGCCAGGACAGTGTCGGTCCAGTTACATCAAACCGACGTTGGCCCTGCCAACATCACCCTGCAGCCAATGCCTGCACCAAGACCTATGGTCATTGTGCATTTGCACACTCCTAGTACCCAGTCCACCGGCGCTTCTGCCCCTACTGACCAGAGCAGTGCACTCAGGATCCACACCACCTTTGAAAAAGAAAAAGAAGGGTGCTCTGGCACTACAGGCTGAGACCCCAGACACGGCTACACACTCCGGTACATCAAGGAAGCCTAGCTTTAATGACGCTGAACTTGATGCACTTGTGGCCTATGTGTCGGCACATAGCCGCGAAATGGTGGTGACTGCAGGGTGCAAGACCAAACCTGGTCAACGTAGGGCACACTGGCAGACCAGCGCGGACATCATTAGTGCCCTTGGATTTGTGAGGCACACAGCTGATGATTGCTACAAGCGGTGGAATGATCTGAAACGCAGAGGAAAGAACAAGCTGGCCTCAAATCATGCCTCTACTCTGGTGACTGGTGGTGGGTCTCCACCAGAGGACAAACAACTCACTGAACATGAGTATTTTGCTGGAACCTTTGTCACAGAGGAACAGATCCAAGGCATGGGAGACCTACCAGATTAAGATGCTTTGTCCGGTGAGTGCCCATGCATGTGTGTGTAATCCATGTGTATGTTGTTTGGCTGACGGGTTCTGATTGACTGCCAGGTTAGAGTGTGTACTCCTGAGTGGTATGGGTCACCCATGTGCTTCCTCCAAAACATTCACCAGCCTTGAATTTGGGTATGACAGTATCCCTTCTGCCCACAGTAGCCAATTAGCGCAACATTACTGCAGTTGCCCTTGAACTGTCATCTTGCAACAACATTGTTCAGATTTTTTCAGGGTTCATTCAGGCTGATTGTTTCAATTCTCCCATTTTTGAAACACATTGTATCAGCCCTAATGCCACATATGTGACATGCTTCTGTCATTGATTACACCCCACATTGGCCCACATTTGTTACCTTGTTATGTGAATGATTAGACCATTCAGGCTGATCGAGTATTGGCCTGCTCACATTAATTTATGGGGCTTGTTTGAATGTGGTACATGATAGTTGTTTCCTGTCATGTTGAAGTGACCAACCATTGATGTGTACATCGGCCTGCCATCACTGTATTATTGTACACTGGATGTGTTGCAGTGTGTGGCATATGCATATTTTGTCACACTATTTTGCATTTTTCATCTCATCATGTCCATCTCACATGGATGGGTGACTGTACTCATTCACTGACATATGGCTGTACTTGTCAAATGTACCATGGCTATGCTACATGCCATCTGTTTGCTGGCATGTGTCATGTATGTGTATTGGACATGCCACTCACAGGCTAATGTGTGATGCCAGTGCTACCCAGCATGCAGCAAATGTGTTGCTTTTCCATCTGGTGTCCTCAGTGTCTGCTTTCTGCCTCCCCTTCCAACTCAATGACAGTGCATGCATGCCATGGTTATAGTCATGTGGGACATGTGTAAATCATGTACTGGATCTCTGGCTTGCCAGGCCTATGTGTGTGCTATGGTGCTAATGCCTGTTTCCATTTTTTGTCTTTCATGTTTTTGCAGGTGATGACGTACTTGATGCTGTTGAGGTTGAGGAGATGGTGTAGACCCAGGAGGAATCTCAGGCATGACTGGGCACCAGTGGGGGATGTGGTGTGGTGGTGGGTGAAAACCCAATCTTACTGCAGACCATACTGTCCATGGGTGTCACTGGGTGCACCTCCCCAGACCTCTATTCAGGTGCTGATTCAGATGATGAGACTTATGTGCAGTCGCAGGTGAGTGTTTCTGGCAATGATTCTGTTCTGTCCAACCCACCTGCACCAGGGGTAGAACCCTCTATGGGGATGTCAGTGTTGTCAAGTCTGCCTTTGGCGGTTACGGATGCAGGGTCACACTCCACAACATCTGATCCTGTTACTGGGCCAGCAGATCAGAGGGGGAATGCAGTCCTGCAGCCTCAGGTAGTGCCAGCACAGCAAGGTGCAGATCGCCTTGCCCCGAACAGGTGTGGTGCCCGCCAACGCGGTGGCCGTACACCACCAGGCAATACTGTATGGGGAAACTCCATTTACAGTATAGCAGCTCAACAGGGAGCATCGGTTGAAATGATGGCTCAGGCAATGGAGCGGGTGGCCACTTCCATTCTCCCCCCTGAAACGCAGATGGAGCAACAAGAGCAGGCAACAGACTCCATTTGCTAATCACACAGGGAAGACATGTTGGTGTCCAACAGGGACTGACGGGCGTCACTGGAGACTCTGCGCAAAGCCATATCTATAGAGTCACAGGGCTACAGGGAAGCCCTTAGAGTAGAACTCCATAACCTCAGGGAGACTCTGGGTGAACTTGAGGCTTCCCGAAATTTAAGGTCAGAACAGCAGCTGGAGGAGCTCACACGTTCGCTCTCAGCTGAGCTGTAGGCAACTCGGGAGGAGATCCGGGCATCACGGGAGGCCATGCATGCAGAAATGCAGGCAACCCGTCAGGTGCTGCATGGGGGTCTCCGCACTATCATCCTCCAGAATGAGACCTTCCACACCCGCATGCTTGCCGCAATGGAGGACCTTACCAGGGCTTTGCGTGGGCTGCCTCCCATAGCACCACCACCTCCTGATGCAGCAGCAGCGGGTGATGAGAGCGACAGCAGCACTACTCCCACACTAGCGTAGCCGTGCAGGCCATGAGCCCATGGAGGTATTTTTTTTCCCGCAACATCCACGCAGGTGGGTGTTGGTGTGCACCCTGTCCTCGAACCTCCTGGGTGCCAGACCCCCCCCCCACCCCTGGGACCCCACATGGGCATTTCTTTTTTTTTTTTTACAGTGTGTTGCCTTGTGTGGCTCCCGTGGGCATCCACTGTGTATTCCAGCTGGGCACATGCAGGCTTGTCCTGTGTTTGGGTTAGATGCTTGGGTTCCTGACACACACACCCCTCCTGCTTCCCTTTTCCATGTGCTTGCAAAGGGTGTGACCAAGTGACAGTGACTTACACAGTGACATTGGTCTCCCATGAGCTGTGTGGGCAGTCTGTAGTCATAACTGTGTGGACATCCCTAGTGGGGTTTCTTTTTGTATTGAACACTGCATGGTGTATTGATATGTGCTTGTGCATCCACGTCTTTCTCCTTATTCACAGGTACCTTCTTCATGTCTTCACAAGGCCATCTCCTTTGCAGATGCAGTTCATGTTGTATGCAGTACACTGACACATTTGCCTGACAGCAAAACTCTGCAGTTGGAAGGGGTGGATGTGCTGGATTATTCAGGTTGTAACACTTGCACTACTTTGAGTTTGTACTGTCATATTTTGGCAATGTTTCATGCTGTGTTGCTGTATTGTGTTGCTGGTAAGAATTTGGTCATGTGTGCTGTTTGTTATTGATTACTGGGAGCATATTGTCTGTGGCCTCTTTCCATTTGGGACAGTGCACTTTGTGACACTTGTGTCATGTGTTGTGCATTCCTTTGTTTGCTTTCACATTGCATGACATGCCATGGTGTGTTGGGTGGCGGACATGGGGAGGGGTTGCGTGACATGGCGTTATTTTCATTTTGTATTTTGCAAGGGGGTATTAATTCATGCAGCATAAATGTGTGTCTTTTTGTGACACAGCATTGGTTGTCTTTCGGTAGGTAGGGATGCACACAATGTAACACTTCCAGGTGACCAATATCAGGCTGGTGTGGTTGTGACAGTTGACTGTCCCTTATGTCATCATCCTTGATTGTCAGCTGGTATGTGACAGGGCTGTGTGCACTCCACAGGGGTGTGATTTTAGGTGAAGTAATTAGCCACCAGCTGCGTACGGGCTGCCTCACCACGTGCCCTTTCACCTCCCATGCGCAGCGGCCTTGCATGTGGTTGGGGATGTGGGGGCACCACCATGTCCACTGCAGGCCCCGGCGGGTTGCAATGTTGTGCAGGACACATGCTGCCACTATGATCCTGCACACTACTGAGGGCACATATAGCAGCTGCCCACCAGGGCGGTCAAGGGAGCGAAAGCGTGACTTGAGCACTCCAAATCTGCGCTCCACTATTCCCCGGGTTGCAATATGGGCTGTGTCGTATCTTACCTCGGGTGGTGTGGTGGGGTTCCGAATTGGCATCATCATGTGGATGCTCAGAGGGTAGGCACTGACCCCTGGGGAGGTGATGATGGGTATCATTAGTGGGGTTGTGACATTACTCAGTATCTGACATGCATGCATGTGCAGCAGCATTTATACTCACCAAGCAGCCATGTATCGCCATGCCGCCCAGCTTCTAGGTTCCAGTTCAGGGTTGACATTCTGTAGATGAAACTGTCATGGGTGGACCCTGGATAGTTGGCATATTCTGAGGTGATGATTCCCTTGGCATCGCATACTACCTGCACGATGATGGAATGCCAGTGCTTGCGGTTTCTATAGATGTGCTCAGTTGCCCTGGCAGGACGTAGAGCCACATGGGTGCAATCAATGGCACCTAGCACTTTGGGGAAGTGTGCCACCCCGTAAAAATCCTGGACGACAGCCTGCCTTTCTGCAGGTGTTCTGGGCAGGTATATGTGCCTGCAGACTGATGGGCGTGCAGTCATGATGGCCAACACCTGGTGCAGGCAGCGTGACTGCATGGCCTGTGACACCCCCCCCCCCCACTATGGCAGTTGTCTGCTGAAATGAACCAGTAGCCAAGAAGTGCAGTACATTGAGCCCCTTTTCCAAGGGGCTCAGTGCTTGGGAGCACAGGGTGGGTGATGTGAGGTCATCCTCCCACTCACTCAGCAGGTCGAGTATTATGTGAGGTGGAAACCTGTACCTCCCATACACCTGGTCATCAGGCATCCCAAAAAGGCTGGTCCTGGGTGTAAAAATTTTGGCACTGACTATCCTCCTCCTCCTGCGGTGTCCCACGGCCACCGCTGCGAGGAACAGTATATTCATCATAGCATCTAAGCTTGTTTGTTGTTTGCGCGTACTTTTATGCTGCGCAGGTCCACGTACGCCTGCTTCCTTCTGGCGTACGTGTTTCCGGATTAGCGCATCTTTTCTGGCTCACGCATTTGCCCTGTTCGATTCCATGAATACGTGTTGTAGGTGCACGTGTGGGCGTTCCGCGCATTTGCCTCCTGTACTTCCCCCGTAACGCCCACAATTTCACGCGTTGTTCCCCATTCCGCGTGTTACGCCCCGTGTTCCGCCTACTTTTGTTGTGTGCGCCGCGCTATGTGTGCTTTCGCTGTGCGCGTAGTGCACGCCGTTTGATGACGTGTGCGCCCGCATGCGCCACGCAGAATTTTAGCGCACATCCCAGAATTTACACGTGCACGGACTTCCATGAATCGATGTGCGTGGATTTCGCACGCTTGCACTGCGATTTTCGCACTTGTGTTGCGATTCACATGCTTTCGCACGCTTGCGCAGAGATTTTCGGCGCACATTTATTCCATGAATCAGCCTGTAAGTATATACTGCACTGTACTTATGTTAACCACAGAATATATTAAACTAATGTGCTAGTGTGCCTTGAAATAGCCCCATAAAGGGTTAAACCAACACACGTGCTTCCTAGCGGAGTTATGTTGGCACAAACTTCTTTTACACAACTGTTGCAAATCATGGATGAAATTACTCTGAAAAAGTTATATTAAAACTAACCTTCCTGTTATCACTAGCTAGTGTTCTTTTGTAAATTATTGATGTAAAATTGCATGCAACTTTTCTGCATACTTGTAATGCTCATGGGCTAACATAGAAACTCAAACCCGTAATCACTTCAAGAAAGGGAATTCTTTCCAAATTATACAAGGTGAGGGTTAAGTCAGAGTTGGAGGGGTGACAGACCTTCATGCATACTTGGGGAGAACAGTTGGATGAGGAAATTTCAGAGGCCACCTGGAGTAGGATATTCAAAATTATGTTTAGTGGTAACCTGTACACTTCTGCAATGGAGCATAACTTTAAATCATTGCAGGGGGGGCGTGGCTAACTGGCCATGGAATAGGACGTGCTGCGTGAGGAGCTCCTGATGATCCGACTCTATTTTTGCCAAATTTACCTACTGAAACCGCAACGAGCGCCTAGAACTCTGAGGATCAGGTGTCGGAAGTTGCAAGATAAGTGAAGCTCGCTGGAGAAGCTCATAGTCCCCGAGAATCGTGAGATATACATGGTTTTGTCGGTGCGATTGTGGGGCTGCTTTGACACCAAGATGGCGGCTAACAAAGGAAAGGCCTCCGAGGAGAAACGAAACTGATTCCCCGAACCTGCGGGACACGGCTGCGGTAAATTGCCTGGAGAAGCGACACAATTGGGTGATATGGCAGAGTGGTCGAATCCATGAAAGCGCCCAGCCTGACATACGCGAATGGAGTCTCGGTGATCTGACCGCAAGAGGAGATGACATTGGATGCTTGGGTGATGAGGCCTATGGAAGTTGCATGGGGAGTGGAAGGCCATAGCCCATCCGCAAGACAATCCGAAGTGCCATCTCGAATGTCCGTCTGGCGACCTGATGAGGCGAATTGTCCAGAGTTAAGACCAAGCAACCCACGATGGAGAATTTCACGAGAACGCAACGGACCCCCTCAACATCAGTACAGAGCGCGATCGAGACCCCCGCTGAGGATGCCCCCGAAGGGGATAAGCACCAGTTCCTAGAAGCTATAACGGGGCTAAGCTCTAAATGGGACTTGGCAATGGCGGATCTACGCACAGCTCTGGAGAATAAGATCGATGCTGTTGGCACAGAACTCACCCTGCTTTGTCAAGATGTTAGGGCACTTGCAGAAAGGACCAGCGGTTTGGAAAGTGGGGTGAAGATTAATACCGATGTTAGCACGAGCAATGCGAAGGAGATTCATGTCTTAAAACAACAGGTCGTTAACTTGGAAAATCGTGTGGAAGAGGCGGAAGGAAGAGCAAGGAGAAACAACATTCGCGTGGTTGGCCTTCCGGAGGGAGAAGAAGGCCAAGATCCCACAAACTATGTTGAAAACATGATCCTGCAAGGGATCGGAGCTGGTAATCTCTCGCAGGGATTCACGGTGGAGAGGGCGCACCGCGCCCTGATGAGGACACCCCGGCCGGGGGCCCCGCCAAGACCGATCATCGCGAAGATCCTGAATTACAGAGATAGAGAGAAGATCCTCGAATACTTTCGTAAGGGCGGCACGATAGAGAGAGCATCCACCAACATCACAGCGTATCCGGACTACACAATGCTGGTACAGAGGCAGAGGTACAGCTATGTAGCCGTCAAAAGGAGGCTGAGGGCAGCAGGAATCAGATATATGCTTCTGTACCCAGCACGATTGAAAGTGCTACATATGAACAAAGCGCTCTTTTGAGGATGTTGTTGCATGGCTGGACCTGCAGGGCTGCCCGGAACAAGAAGCGGATCGGGATTGGCAGGATCATACCAAATGAAGATTCAGTAAGGAAAAGGACCCTGATTGTATGGAGAAGCTGTGACTAACTGAACTTTGTACACAATCTGAGCCTGGTGCTCGATTCGGACTGGAATATAGTGAGTGTAATTGTAATCGGTAACGGTTTGGCAATTGAATGTGTAATGTTTTTTTGAGAGGAGCAACAGAACGCGGATGACCTACCCCAATAGACTATTCGTTTCAGTGGCCATTAGGGCGGCTATACCCTACTGAGCCCTGAGTAGAAGCTTGCGCTCGGCAGGGCTAGATGTGGGGATGCCTGAGATCCAGGAATGGAGCTGGGCAACTGTTGGGGAGGGTATTGTTGGGGGAGGGGTGGGTGGGCAGAAAGTTGGGGGATGGGGAGTTGAGTGTGTGTGGTTATGGGGAGTTTAAGTTTTGTTTCGAGCCTATTTGGGAGAACCAGCTTGCGGCACGTGCGGTGCATGAAGGGACGTAATCGATGGAGGATCGGGTGGGGGCTTATTAACGACCTATGGGGGACCTCAGGATAATAACGTGGAACATCAGGGGCCTTAACAGCTACCTGAAAAGAAACAAGATCATGATGTATCTGAAAAGGCAGAAAATAGACATTGCATTACTACAAGAAATGTACTTGACGCGGGAGAAGTTGGACCTAGTTAAGAGAAAGTGGAAAGGGACCGTAGTGGGCTCGCCATACTCTGCATATGCCCGGGGGGTGCTAATCTGGATGGCACCGCATGTCCCGTTCAAATTGACACAAGAGGTGGTTGAAATGGATGGAAGGATGGCTATATTGCGAGGGCTGGTAGAGGGCAGGGAGGTATGCATAGTAAGCACGTATGCCCCCAACCAAAACACAGCAGCATATTTCAGAGCCCTGTGTGCCAATCTTAGTGTGTGTATGGGGAGCGCGGTGATCTGGGGTGGGGACTTCAATTGTGTGTTGGATCCGGCGGTGGACAGGTCAGATGACAGGGTGAATAAGCCTAGCCCAGCGGCGAGAGCGTTGCGGACGCTGCTAACAGATTTTAGTTTTACAGATGCGTGGAGGATGAAACATCCCACTGAGAGGCAATACTCACACTATTCGGCCCCGCACCAACTGCACACTAGGCTTGATTACGTCTTTGTCACAGCAGATGTGATGGCCGAGATTACTCAAACCGAATACAAGGCCAGGGTCCTCTCGGATCATTCGCCCCTGATCCTCGGTTGGCAATATTGCCCCCCGAGGGCGAAAATCCCTACATGGCACCTCCGAGCGGAGGCACTCAAAGATCCAATCTTTAGAGAAGATATAAGGGAGGAGATTACTAACTTTTTTGTGGAAAATACTGGAAGTGTTGACTCTGCGGGCACACTATGGGAAGCTTTTAAGGTGGTGATGCGGGGGGCGGCCATTGCTAAGTCAAGAGGGTTACAGGGTGGGGTCTTGGCTGACCTACAGAGGGCGGAAACTGAGCTAGAAACAACGCTAAAGAGCGAAGAGGTAGACACGGAGCTGGTACTCCAACTACAGCAACAATGTGCAGAGCACTGGGAAAGACTCTGCAATCTTAATTATAAGAAATATGTCGAGAGGCAGCACGCAGGGGGAGACAAGACAGGCCGCCTTTTGGCCTGGCTATACAAAAGCGAGACCCCTAAGTCTCCGATTAGGACCATTATTAGGGAGGACGGAGAAGAGGTGGCCACGCAAGAGGGGGTTAACAAAGAATTTGTGGAATATTACAAAGTGCTGTATGGAGATGATGAGATTGGCGACCAGCGCACGATAAACGAAACGTTAGAAGACATAGGGCTGCCCAAGATAAGCGACGAAGAGAGGGAGGAGTTAGATGAGCCAATCACGTTGGAGGAATTAGAAGAGGTAGTAAAGCAGCTGCCCACTTGTAAGACCCCAGGGGCAGATGGGTTCCCCAGCGAATTTTATAAATTATACAAGGAGGAAATCCTATCCCCAATGCTGGACATGTTGAATGAAGCGTTTGAGATGGGACGGTTGCCTGAGTCGCTTAGAGAGGCGATTATAATACCGCTGCCCAAGCCCAATAAACCGGAGCACAGATGTGGTTCCTACAGGCCCCTGTCGATGCTCAATCAAGACAGCAAGATTCTCACAGCAGTTTTTGCGAATCGATTGCGGAAAGTGATTCGCAGACTCATACATCCTGATCAGACGGGTTATGTCCCGAACAGGAACATTACACACAAGCATAGGCGACTTCATCGGGTGGTCGAATGGGGTGTCAAAAACGAGGGTGAGATGGCAATAGTGTCTCTAGACGCAGTCAAGGCTTTTGACTCGGTCAAGTGGTCATGGCTATTGGCTGCTTTGGAAGGGTATTGAATGGGGCCGTGCTATATCAGGTGGGCCAAGATGTTGTATAGTGAGCCACTTGCCAGGGTCCGAACTGGAGCGGTGATATACGAAAAATGGCAACTTGGCAGAGGCACCAGACAAGGGTGCCCCTGGTCCCCGATGCTTTACATCTTGGCCCTGGAGCCTTTGGCAATATGCCTTAGGGCACAGTACGAGACGATTGGCATTGAGGTGGGAGGGGAACGACACTTGATATCCTTGTACGCGGACGATCTGTTGCTGTACTTGCAATACCCAGAAGAAAACCTCTTATACATACTTGAAGTGATGGAAAGGTATTCAGAGTTGTCGGGCATCTCGGTGAACCCCCAAAAGTCAGTCATATTCCCATTAGGTAGCTATAAGGGGATCCCTGCAGGAGGTCTACCGGTGCTACAGGTACCGTGGGCAGCGCGCTCTTTCTGCTATTTGGGCATAGATATATATCACACGGCGCAGGACGAACACAGACACAATACGGAAGTAGCCGTTGAGAAAATCAGAAACAGCATGCAGTTCTGGGCAAGATTAGCCCTTGGCGATGATGGGGCGGGGGGCTATGCTCAAGATGGTAGTTCTGCCCAGGCTTTTGCATTGCTTTAGCAATATCCCACACATAATACCCAAGAAGTTTTTTAGTAAATTGAACAGCATGTGTAGAGATTTCTTGTGGCACGGTACCCGAAATAGGGTGGCGTTCTGGAAACTGCAGAACTTTTATGAAAAAGGAGGTATCAGACTGCCCCATTTTGAGGTTTATTATTTGGTGGGACAGTTGCAATATGTGGCTAAGTGGCTCTCCGATGAAGTGACCCCTGAGCACCCCATTGTGCTTGGGCAGGACCGTGCCCCGTTTTATTTGAAAGAAATGATCTGGCTGTCCGAAACTGACATGAGGGGGCGCCCTGCGATGTTGAAGCTGGGGTGGAAAATTTGGCGTAGGGCTTGTCGCCTAATGGAGGTCCCATACCCGTGCCTCCCGCAGGTAACGTTGGTGGCTTTAACAGGAGGGGATGATCAGCTAAGGGCGATTGTTAGGAACTACTGGGAATCAGTGGGGCTGGCAACGCTAGGCGATGTTTGGCAGGAGGGATCCATTAAGGAGTTTATAGAACTCAACGAAGAGGCGGGGCTACACACGGGGCAATATGTCACATACATTAGATTGGTGAGAATGATTAAGAGCACCTGGCCAGAAACAGTTCTGATAGAAGAACCAGATGCAGTTTTGGAAGCAATGTATGATATGTCTGAAGGGGGTCATGAGATCTCGAGACTGTACGAGATGGTGATGGCTAAGGTGGGTAAAGATTTGACGCATCTGAGACTGGACTGGGAGATGGAAGTGGGGGCCCCGATGGAGGACGGGATGTGGGAGTTTGCCCTGGGCTACCACAAAAAAGTATCTAGAAATGCCAGATTAAAACAAATTCAGCTGTATGTAACGCATAGGGCATACATGACCCCCTTGAGGATATCTAAGTTCCGAAACGCTGGCATACAAGTGTGTCCTAAATGTAACCTGGAAAACGCTGACATGACACATATGTTTTGGTCGTGCCCGATTATTAGATGCTAGTGGAGTGATGTGGCACAGAAACTGGCCGATAAAGGGGTTACTCTTGTAATAGACACGGCTTGGGCCTGCTTACTGGGCGGGTTGTCTAGGCCACGGAAACTCAAACATATTGAGAAACTAAGAAATCTGGCGTATGTGCTTGCGAAATGTAGGATCGCCATGGGGTGGAAGACAAGATGCGAGTAGCCGGGCTGATGAGGGGGAAGTGGGCACCCTATTGGCCTGGAAAACGCTAATAACAGAATTGTTTGAAGTAACATCAAACCCAAAAGACTCCGAAGAGGACGAAACCCGGCCGCATGTGCCAAACACTGAAAGAGATGGACAAATAGGCTCATGGGGGGAGGGTGGGATAATGGGAGCAGTGACTACGATCACTTGATGTGCAATTGAACCATTATGATTATGCTGCTTGTTTGGTTTTCATTGTTTTTGTTTGTATAAAATCAATAAAAGAAATAAAAAAAAAAAAAAAACTTTAAATCATTGCATGCCTGGCACCTCCCACCCCTGAGGCTGTCCAAAATGTATGTGGGATCTTCCCCTCTTTGCCTCAGGTAATGCAGCCAAACCAGTTCATGGTTCCATATGTGGTGGACATGCCCTAGAATGCAAGTTTACTGGTCCGAAGTTCTTAGTTGGATTAAGGACACAGTTGGGATAGCCCATGACATGGAACCACTGCAAGTGTTGTTGGGTGTTCCAGGTTAAGATAGTAATGAATCTCGATTCCCAAAACTGATTGAAGCAATGTTAAGAGCAGGGAGAATTGCCATAGCCCAGAAGTGGAAATATAAGTGCACACCTTCTAAGAACGACTCGATGAATAAGCTCTGGAACATATTTACCTACCAATCTAGACTCAAAGGGAAGTGGGGTGAAACGATCTGAAGCCTTGTTGCTGTAAGGTTCTGTGCTGTAACCAGGAGTACTGGATGCCTTGTCACGACTTGTAGAATGTTTTTTATAAGTGAAGGGGGTTGTGTGATGGGAGAAAAAGTGATCAAAACGTTATAATGAAAACTGAATGCTTAAAGTTGTATGTTTCTTGAAGAAAATGCTAATAAACATTAAATTAAAACAAGAAAAAGACAGGCGGCGGGGTAGCCGGACATGTACCAGACATCCTTTTCAGTCAGCCAGGTTGTTAGTGGTTTCAGGGTTTGCCAAATGTTCAGCGTTCCCAAGACAGCCCTTGGAATATCTGAAGTTTTCACCCTTTGTAAGTGATGATACCTTGCTGTCTTACCCGTGTCAGGATATCCATCTTATCCTTATAAAAGTGGCATTGGTTAGGTCCTTCTCTTGCACCACCGGTCTATGTTTGTGGTCGAACTGTACAGTTGTTTGGGCTTCCTCTCCATAGATCATGGACACCACTTCCTTTAATTTATTTTCCAGGGTTTGCAGTGATTCCCCATTTTGCGGCAGGCCCTATATGCAGATGTTGTTCATCCTCGCTCAGTCCTCCACATCCTCAAGTTTAAGGACAGTTTCCTTGTCCCTTTGCTCCAGAGCTTTCAGACGTTTATTCAAGCACATTTGCATAATATATATGGATGCATAGTTATTTTCTATTGCTTCAACCCATCCTTCCACCTTGGTTACTCTGCCCTTAATTTACCGGATGGAAGGTTCTCAAGGCTTTTATCTGTTGTAGGATGTTGAGGATGTCAATCTTCATTGGTGCCCCCTCACAACCCTTTCAGCCATATTCACCAGTTGCTGCTCTAGTTAGCCATCTCCATACACCTCCATGGGACTTGGGAGCTCACTCCTACATTCCCGTGTTGACCTCTGGGAGCACACGGAAATGACTGTTGGGCTTTGCTTTCTGTCGGTGTTGTGGGCCTTGTGCCCCTACCACCACAGCCCTTGGACCAATTCTTGGGGCCCTGCTTTTATTCTTCCATGCGGGTCTTGGGATACCCGATGGGGTTTCAGGCCAAAACCTCACTAAGCACCCCTCAATGTCTGCTTCTGTGGCTCCCCACACATGCACCTTGACGCTTCTGTGATCCTAGCCCTCCTGTGGATGGGGGGCAGGCCAGTGAATCCCCACTTCCAGGCCTCACCTTCGCCCACCCACTGCAATGCCCTGCATGGTGTCCTTCAGATCTGCTGTGATGTCTAGGGCCTGTGCAGCTCAAATTACAGCATGCAGAGCATCATGGGGCCCATCTTCTCTACAGTGCTAGGCCCAGGCTGGAGGGCTACTGCTTCGACTGTGGATTTCTGCTGAGTCCCCGGTGCAGTTGCTGTCCCACCCAGGCTCTCCACCTCCACGTACCTCGGCTGTGACAGCGGGCCCAGCTATCTTTGGGTGTCCAGGGCCCTGCATCCACCAGATGTTGAACAGGTACCTTCTCTCTTGCAGATCTTCGCTGTTTCCTCCATTGAGTTTCAGGGGGTTGCCACTCGACTTCTCCAGAGGAAATATCACAGTGGGGGAAGTCTCTGGTCAATCATAGGCAGGGGGAAAACGGAGCACATGAATCATGCGACCTTCTTGCCCACACCCACTGGTAGTTTTCACAGATGTTTTCTGATATTACAGCAGAAAAATTAATTGCTTATGCACTGCTCTAACATCACTGCAGAGTTCAAGGTTGCTCACTCTGTCTCTTAGTCAGACAATAGAATTTCTCACCTTCTCTACAAAGACTTGAGTCTACACAGATGTGAGTGGATCAGCAGAAGGATAGGGTAAATGTCCCAGGTTTTCAAATCCTCGTCCATCTTTTCTGGGTTTACACACATAAGGTGAAGCATTAGAACAACATTTACTGTGCTGATTGCTCCATCGTGCTCTACTGCCTTTGTAAGGCCTTATGCATCTAGAGTCCAATAAAACATTAGGTCTCTACAGACATTTTTGGCAGGGGTTATTACAGCTGGAAAGAACTGGTTTTAAGAGCAGCGGATAAAGTCAAATCTCCCACAGAAATTGGGAAATATCATGCTTAGGAAGAATTGTTGGTGAATGCTTAAAAAGAGGGGTGGAAGAGTTGAGTAAGATACAGCATTATATTTAAATGTTCAGATATTTAGGACAAAACAATAGGAAAGACTTTAGTGATGTAGTTTAGCGTAGGAGAATGCAAGGTAATGTGTGATAAATCTGGAGTGTAGGAAGAGATAAAGTGGGGAAGGGTGCCTGGAAGGTTGTTTTTATATTTGCCAAACGAAGGCTGGCAAACTCAGAGGGAGGCAGAATATAAATCTGTGTGAGTGGTAGGAGGTGTGAGAGAGTGGTAATAGGTCTGTGTTTACGTTCATCTGTCCTGGAAGCTTAAGCAGAGGTGGCATCTGTTATGCTGATAGTGTTCTGCCACGTTCATCTTCAGAAGGCTTTCACTGTTCTTGTCGTCTCCCAAGATAGCGATGTGCTTTCTACATATACAACGTGCAACATCCATGCCTCATGTTGCAACCCGGCTTACTTCCTTTTGGGTAAGACATTGTTTTCTTGTCTTGTCTTCCTACTGTCTTGGGCCTGCACTGCTCTGAGCCTCTTACTCTGTCCCACTGTGCTCCTCGAGCTTGCCTTCTTGGGTGGCCTCCCAGTCTGCCTCTACTCACCATCCTCTCCATGCAGCCCACCTTGCAGATCCCTTTCAGCGAACGAGTGTTCACGCCACATCACTAACTTTTAGACATATTCTTGCCGCTTCGAATTACTTATTCCAAGCATTTACACCTCCAGACTGTATCACGGATTAATACCTTTCCGAGTGCCGGATAAAATACAAGAAAACCATGGCAATCAAGGCCCCATGCAGCTGTACATTGTACCGCGTTTAAAGTTTCAACAACTGTGAGAATCCACAGTTTCAACAATTGAATTCGGTTCAGATGCTGACCCAATTCGATGCCACACACGCCAAAGAAGAAATGAAAAGATTGATATAATGTGAAAGACCAATCAATGAACTTCCTTCTGTCATCCAACCTTTGATGCCATTATTTAACGTCCTGAAGACGGGTCCAGCGCACATCCCATAGCATTTTAAATCATCTATAGAGTGTTTTTCAAAAAATGTTGCTAGAACCCAGAAACACATTTCTCTGTGTCGACAGAGTTAAGGACAAATGAATGACTAATTGAGGACATATGTAATAGCAACATGTCTACATCACTTTTTTACTAACCTCACAACATTGTTCTAATCCAGTGATTTTGTTTGGTTTAGCTTGTTGAAGATATTGACTTTCACAATTTGTCATTTTATGTGATGTTCTGTGTTAACAAAATGCATTTTTGTCTCTTTTTTAGAAATATTTTGAGTGTTTTTATACTTATAAATTAAAATATGTTTATCTCTATTTTTCATGTCTTGATCTATTGACTTACATGATTGATAGCACTTGTTGCAACTAGACACACCTAGTACGTGTGTAGGCGGGTAGCTGTTCTCAGTGGCATTTTTCTATATACATGTTTATACCTGGTCCTTAACCACACAGCCCCCTAAAAAAGAGGAACCCCCAGCTCTAATTGCTTTTTTCTACTAGATCCCTTTCACTGTCATTTCTCTGCTCTCCTCTTGGTAGCCCTTTCTGCTGGTCCTTCTCCTGTGTACCAGTGCTATTTACAAAGTCTTCTGTCTGGATTCTGAATCTCTCTCTTGCCGGTGAGTCCTGTGTGTTCTGTGCTGTTTTTTTTCACATACTACTGTCCATTTGTCTGCTTCTTATTATCCAGATCACCAACACCTGGCATTTGCAGCATGCAACACTCATCTGGAATACAGGTGTATACCACAAGACTAGAACATTGATTGAATGCTTTTTTTCAGCAAATCAGGCCTTTTAACTTATTCCGCTTTGGCACGGGTGGGGACCTCTTGCCTTGGCAGACTCTTGCTGGGCATATCGGCTTCTTTCCATGACAGACTCTATCTCTTCAAGGAAAGGAGGTCTGTGAAGAAGAAGGGTACCACACCTCCGCCAGAGGAAACACTGGAGCCAGTATCCAGCGAAGATTCAGGTGAAGAGGTACTCACTGTTAACAGTTTGCAATGCCTACAACTCCAGGCAAACATGGCTCCAGCGGAACAAGTCCACAAACTCCTTTCTGCTGTCCAAGGACTATCATTGGAGGTACAAAACCTGAAGGCAGAGAACTCTGTTCTCAAAAAGATAGTATTGGAAAGAGAAGAAAGGTCAGCAGATCTTCCCCCCATGGGATTGGCTTCTGGTAAATATGAAGGTTCACCTCTATGGCTCAAGGAATTTATTGATGCCTGTCTTGTGCATTTCACCTGTCACCCTACCACATTTGCCACAGACCAGGCAAGAGTGGGATTTATGCTCACAACCATGGTGTGTAACGGCTTGGCCTGGGCAACCCCACTAGTTACTGCTGCTAATCCTGTTTTACAGGGCTTTCAGGCATTTGATGCTCTTTTGAACAGACATTTGAGAGACTGAGGGTGACATATACCACTTATGAAAAACTTCTGGACATACGGCAAGGATCTTCTGACCTCATGACCTACATTAGAAACTACAAGTGGACAGCCATTGAGGCAAGGTGGCCTGAGGATGCACAATGCTCTGTTTTCAGAAGAGGACTCCATGAACTGGCTTGCACTGCTGATTTCACTAGTATTGCAGATAGACTATCACCTGATGGAAAGAAGAACAGAACACAGAAGATTTCTGAACAAGCCTCCAGTCCCTTCTTCTTCCTCTCCTGTGTTACCCACATTAGGCGAGAGGCCTAAAGAAGAACCAATGCAAATAGGTGCTGCTTGAGGTCGTTTAACAGTGTCAGAGAGACAGCGCCAAAGAGTGCTCAGACTATGTATGTATTGTGGAGCAAGTAATCACTTGCTTTGAGATTGTCCTGAAGTGTCCCAATGGAGGTTGGGAAACAAAAGACCCCGATCCTAGACAGGACCTGCAGCCAGAGTTACAATCAGGGTCCTTGATCACTACACACCCCTGTTCTTCTATGTCTGATATACACTTATTGGTGGTTCACTAACTTCTATGCTTGTCTCACAAGAATGTCGAAGTGAAGACTCAGGTGAGGAGGTATTCACTGTTGACAGTCTGACATGTTTATTAAATTATTTGGTGCAGAGAGAATAGTTTTTGTCTCAAATGAGTCACTTTCTCATCTGCTACAAATATGAACGATTATGTAATCCCATTGGGGAGGAAGAGAATCTGAGCATAAAAACACAAAATAATTGCACATGAGCTAGGAAGGTTGGATTCTTTAATCAGGTGACATCCATTTTGGTGGAATTTTCCACCCACCCCAAACCAGTCGTGCACAATTTCTATTTATTGAATGAAGATCTTTTTATGAGCCTTGGACCCCCAGTGTAATAATATTTATTCCCAACAGGCTCCCTCCCCTTTTGGGATAAGAAACACAGAGGGTTGCACAGATGTTCCATTTATTAATACAATTTAAATAATTGAATCATTTTAACTATACACAAATTATGCATCAATGAGTTTCTAACATCAATTGCCAACATGCCATTATTATGAACGTACATTTTAAAAGAAAATGTATCACCTTGTGTACATTTGATTTATCATGAGCATGCATCACTCATGTGTAGAACAATGAATTAGGGCTTGGCGTAAAATGACCATTTTATAGCAAATCAAATTAAATCAGAATACCCCACACTAAATCTCTCTACTTCTTATTCATTGCAAATTAACATTTCCCCATTAAATGAACCGGTCAGAAATTCAAAATGCATCCAAGAACACTTAATTGCAAGACAAGCTACTTAGCATTTATGCATTTGAATCCCTTATAAGATGAGAAAAAAATAAGTTTGCTAAATTTTTCTCAGTACTCAGTAGTGTTTTGATTGTATTACCTCGTGAAACTGTTAATTTGTCATCTTCAATGGGCAGCTTAAAGATACCCTTTGCCCATTTTTCTTGAGTGGATCAGCAACAGTAATAGAATGTGTTGATATAACCAGGAAAGGTCTTAATTAACTTTATTTCTCTAGGTATGCACACAGAGAGATTTTCCTTGCACTTCTCTGCATGTACATTGTACAGAAAAGGAGTCAAGGGATCTCCCAGTATATTCACACCAAAGGATCTATTTAGTCAAATCTATAATTCCAGAACCACATATACTTCTGAAATATTTACTTATTTCCCAGGATATACAGTCAATTTACATATGCCTGCCCCACAGTACTGACAAATGACAGGAGCCTGGTTTTAATATTTTTCCCTTTAGAGTATTGATTCCCAAGTTTATTTTGGCTGTCTGACAGACAGGTGTGCATCCTCTTAAGGACTGGTTCAATTCTCCCCCTCTAGGAACAGGTGGGCATTAATCAGCAAGATGGAATCAGCTTCCCTCCACAGCCTAGGCTCCTCTTTCTGTAGTGGAACCAGTCTGCTGTCTCTTCTACCAAAGATGGCCTGGGTCTTTATAATCAGCTAGGCCTCTCTTACAGTGTTCCGTTGCTAATCTATTAAATGGGTCCAAAAAGGAAGGCAGTCTATTACATTCTCCTTTCTATTGTTATCAGTTCTCCTTTCTCTCCTTTTTCCTCTCAGTCAGTCAGTGAGGAGGTACTGTCCCTGAATCTATGGGTTTGAAGTTTTATAAAGCAGAAATCACCCCCCAAAAGTGTATGTATTGTTTCTTTAATGTAATCGGTCAATGTATGTGATTGGTCAGTGTTCGTAAAGTGACATCTCAATAAACCAACTCCTCCAGGGGCATGCTAATAAGGAGGGAGTTTCTTCTAAACTCATTTGCCCTCCCATTTGATGTGATGTTATCATGGGGAAGTTGGCATTAAACATTTCTAACTTTCTAACAGCATATTCCACACACATAATCATATCACTAATCGGTTTATCAGATTTCTCTCACTTATGCAAATCAAGTAATGCAATTTAGATCTTGGTCTTGCATATGAGGAATGAGTCACACATGTTTCTCTTTTTCGCTTTGATACTTTTAAACACAAATAGTTTTTCCATCTTAAAGTAACAGGCTCAGAGGCATGGACACTATGATATATGAATCACTAACGTGTACCATTTCTGCGCAAATTGACACACATTTGCCTAATTTGGAAAATTAAGCTGACTTAATCGGACTAATAGGGCTTTTCAAGGTGAACATTAAAAAATATAAGTCTCTACAATCTTAAGTTCCAAATTTATAAGCAGTAAAGTGTATCCAATGTAATTTCGATGGTGCATTATTTTCCTATTTACAGATATTATATGGAAGCTGTAGTTAATCTGCCCAGCAACAGAACATCTAGAGTTTCAACTTGTTTGTTCAGGGCTGGGGCATTTTAAGACTCCTGTGAAGGATTGGTTATGTTGAAAGGTCTTTGTAGTTAAGCTGGCTGGGCTTTTTTTATTGACTTCAGTCCCTCGTCTCTGGGTGATTCCAGGTCCTGGCTACCCCTCTGATGCAGACATCCAGTCGGCAAAATTGTTACACTCCTTCCTTCAGGAAAGGCGTAGCCGATTGTGATTAGATGAGAGGGGCCCCTACTGACCGTTGCTCTGAAATAATTCAATGTCTGTTTATGGATATTAGTCCAGATGTAAGTTAAAAATGTGTACCATATTTTTGTATTGCAGGGCCTGAATCCTGTGAAGCAACTCCAGCCACAGTTATGCAATTGTATGGCTCAGATTGCTAAACCTTGAGTTTCCGTTCTTTCATATGAAGTCAACCCAACTCACTGAGTCCTGTTCTTCCTGTGCTTCTGTGGGTTGGGGATAGTAAGAAATACCTTTTAGCAGATCAGTTCCAGTTTCATTCAGGCAGGTTTCATTCACAATTGCAGCCTTGAAAAGTCCTTTTATTCTCCTTGTTTCAAAACAGAACATTATAACTTTTTTTCTTTGTAATGAAATTTCTGTTAAAGGTCCACATTTTCAACACTGATATATTTCAAAATCCTCATTCATAATCCTGTAAGTGAAATAACAACAAACACCAGCTGAACTTGATTTTAAATGCTCTTCTTTTCATCTCAGATTCGACTGTTTTTCATTTTAATAAAGGTTGCTCTGGATACTTTCTGGTAACATGTACTCTGATTGCAGATGGGTTGCAAACATTGTACATGTCCTTGCACCTGTGTATTTCTTAGATGCTGTGAGCAGGCCGCAGCTCACATGTTTTTTTTTTTTACAAAGCAGTGCTTTTCTTACTTTGCATACTTTTCTTTGATATAGATTTCCCTTCAGGTATCAACAAGGTAATGCTTTCTACATCATGTTCACATTGTATAGTACTACAGCTTCACTTTTGTTCTTCATGATATCACCGGGATAACCAGGGGGAAACATCCTCTTTGTTGGTATTTAAATAAGTAAAGTAGTCCAGTATAGCGTACTTCTGTCATTTGTTGTTTTCCTCACATGCACATGCCATTGTACGGAAATAGGGTGGGGTTGTTATTGGGATAGTCAAAGAGACAGATGAGACATTTGTGAGGTTGATGGGTGCAAGTTGGAAGCAATTGGATCCTGTGTGCTGATATGCTTCTATGGTTTTGGTGGAGACACTTGGGAACATTTTATCTGGCAGGAACAGCCCACAATCTAGGAGTCTATGTATGCTTTGGGTAATGCTACCATTTTCTGTGTGGGAGTGTAATGGGACTAAAGAAAGGTGCTTTGTCATAGCTCAATAATGATTGTGCAGTATCAGTTGAGCCTGTGGTGGCCATCTCTGGGGGATGTACTTGTGTGGTGTAAGGAGGTAGGAGACATTATAAAGGAGTCAGTTAATTGGGGTTAGGCAAGCAGTTTTAGGAGTGGTGTGGGAAGAGAAATAAGCATTTAGTGCCCACTGTTATTTATTTTATTTTACTCAATTGTACATTTTTTCATAACAGCAATTTTACAATCATTAAATCAATCAGGGAATGCTTATTAAGTATAAACAAACAGTAAAAATCAATAGTACAATACAATACAGTAAAATTATCTATTTACAATAAAATATCGAATTTCAGATTCATAGGTACATACAAACATTGATCTAAAGAGCATTCAAATAGTTTCTTCTTTTTCTTTTTCAAACCATACTAAAGCTCCATCTGTGCTTCTTTACGAAACTTTGTAGTCCAAACCTAATTTGCTTAATAGCAGCTGAATCCTTTGCCAGACCCTAAATAAGGCCAAAAGAACATTCATGGATTCTGCGTTTAAGCAAAACACCCAGAATTGAGCTGATTTGATAGAATTATAGAAAAAAGAGCCAAGCAATACCATAAAAAGAGAGCCCATTAGGGGGCACTCCTTTAACACATATCTGCCCATCTCAGAGTTGGACTGAACTGTGCACATTCCGCAAAAAAACTTGCTTCAGGTGGTATGTTGCATTTTGGACCACACAATGCTATGACTGGCAGATGGTTTGTCCGAAGTTTTAGTCGGAAGCTACGAACGTCTAGATTCGGGCAGAGCAATAAATACCTTTCTGGTTTCATGAAACGGTGTTCCACTGCCACCACACCACCATAGCCCTTGAGTGTAGACAGGTGGTCATAATTGCACAGCCAGTCCCATTTTGTTAGCATCCAAGTAAAGGCCCCTTTTAATGTTGAGAAAACAGAGCAACAACTAAAATCAAGAAACCAGTCAATTGCAGTACAAGGGTTATGTTATGTTATGTTAAAGGTATTTGTATAGCGCACTGTCACCGACGGAATTGGTCCCCAGGTGCTCTGGCGGATCTGTAAACAGGAAGGATAGGTAGGGTTAGTCAGGAGGAGGGGAGAAGTGGTGTGCTGTTGGCATCTTCAGCTCGGTATACACCGAGTGCTGGGCTTTGCTGCTAGTGTCGGATCGGGTGAGACCTCGAGTGCTGTGGGTGAAGTTTATGTGTTGTTGATGCGGTGTGGAAAGTGAGTGCGGATTGCTGGGAGAGAGATGGTTTTGTGGCTTTGTGTGGGTTTAAGTATGCAGAAGATTGAAGGTTGGGTTAGTGGGGTTTGTATCCTGATTCATGTACTTGGGTTGTTTCTGGTTCCTTGTGGGCAGACTTGCTTTGGTGGTGCTGTACTGATCCAGCTGTATCATAGTGAGTATTGTTTGGATTGGTAGGTGCGTCTGGTCCTAATATTCAGGTGTGGGACTGGGTAGGTAATATCTATTCTCAGGTTATCTAGTGTGACACTGGTCGGTTGAGGCTTTGAATGGTTTAGGGTCGGAGTCGTGTTGATGTGGTGTCCTAGTACGTCCGTCCTGATGAGTCTGTGTATTCAGTCATTCGTTTCCTTCTGTCCTGACTTGTTCTTTGGTTTCCGTGGGGTGAACATCCTTGGAGCTATTGTTTAGTTGTAGTTTATTTGTGGTGGGGCATTTTGCTTACTGCTGTGTACTGGTGGACAGTGTGTAGTGATGAAACATTCTGTTTCTCACCCACCTGATTGGGGCTCGTGGTGCAGTGCTTCCAGGTCATAAAAAAGTTTAAACTGTGGGGAAGAGACTTTCCCAGCTTGGCTGAGGTCATAGCTCACATCCAGTTTTTCCACAAGTGGGCAGGTTGGAGCTGCCTTTGCCTTCAGCATCAAGGACCCCCTACGGGACAGATGTTTTGCCCTCAGTGACAAGAGCCCAAACTCTAGATGCACATGCTCAATTGAGGTTGATCTTGTTAAGCCCAGTACTGTCTTCCAGAAACGTGATTCTACCCCCTCTAACCATCACAGGTCTCTCATAGCAAGGGCTGCAAGCCCATATAAGATTGTAGGGCAGAGCCATTGTTTGTATAGTATCACAACCCCTTTGAGAGAAAATCCAGCGTGGTCAGCTAAGAACTTTCTAGAGACACATGTAATTTGTCTCACTTTTCTAACTTTGGTCTCATTTATGTCTGTGTAACCTGATGTAGACATCTCCAGCCTCAAGTATTTATAGGTGTGAGTGTATTTGACAATGCCCACAGAGGTTGTTATCTTTGTTCTGTAAATTTTTGTGGGCGCAACCAACATTACATTGGTTTTGGATACATTTATCGCTAGACGATTCTCATTCTCGTTTAGTGCTCACTTTCGGTGAGGATG
Organism: Ambystoma mexicanum; assembly: GCF_040938575.1. Classification (NCBI taxonomy): domain Eukaryota; kingdom Metazoa; phylum Chordata; class Amphibia; order Caudata; family Ambystomatidae; genus Ambystoma; species Ambystoma mexicanum. The sequence goes on from NC_090924.1 coordinate 659,501,829, forward strand.
TATGTGCCTGACAGTGAAGGGAATAGGTGGTTCAAAAGATGTATTTGTTTTTTGTTTTTGTTTAATTTATGTGGATGGGAAACAGTTTTGTGATTGGTTAGTCAGTGGGATGCAGATAATTTTCTATTGATTTCAATGGTTTGAAGGGTACCTTACATAGGGTGAAGTTGGGGTAATTAGCTATATAGTTGGGTGCGGTTCTGGTGCTGCTATTATGTATAAGTTAGTTGAAGAGTCAGGTTTTGTCCTAAAGGTAAGATGGCGTTTTTCGGTGTGGAGGTGTTTGGCTGGGGAGTTCCATAGTTTGGTTACAAGGAAGGAGAAATTGGACCCCCCATGCTGTTTCTGGTTGAGGTTTTGTACTAGTACCAGTGCATTGTAGCTGGATTCCAGTGTTCTTGATGAAATGCAGTGTAAGAATTTGGTGAGCAACACATAGAGTTTTGAGTGTATACTTTTGTTTATTGGTCACCAGTTAAGTGTGGGGAATGCAGGGTGATGTTTGTGTCATTTAACTCTTAGAGTAGTCAAGCTATACGTTTTGGATATTTAGCAGTCTGTTGAGTAGATTTCTTGGGAGTTTAGGGCAAAGGCTTTTGGGGTAGCTGAGTCTTTATTTTACCAGCATGATTTTTACTATGGTATTGTGCATTGCGTTAAGATAGGGCATGATGGGCTGCAAGGTGCTGAGTTGAAAGAAGCAACTCCTTACAATGAAATTGTTCTGTGTGTCTAATGTAAGTCTGCGGTCCATTGTGCGTCCAAGGTTCCTTACAGTAGAAGTAGGCCTTGGGCAAGAGGCCACTGTTGCAGCCAGCGGAATGATGCTGGGTTAGGTGGTTCAACACCGCAGATCATGAGTTCCATTTCGGGTAAGTTGACCTTACATCTATTGGAGGTCATATAATAGTATACATGTGCAAGTCATGTGTTGGGGTCAGGCATGTCCTATATTGGATCACTGTTTATTTTGTAAATAATTTGCTTGCCTTCTGCGTAGTTGAATCACGTGATGCATGTGAGTTTCTGGTGAGGTCCAAGGGTGGGCCATGTACATTCTGAAAATGAGAGGCGAGAGGCTGGGAACTTGGTATACTCTGCATGCCAGCTTAGAGGCGGTGATCTGATCGTTTTTCTTTCTGTTCTCTTGGTCAAGAAGGATGCAATCCAATGCAGGTTGCTTCCTGTCACCCCAGTGTCCTTAGTCTTCCAACAATATACATTTCTCTAAGGGGCTAATTTTTGCATCTCCTGCAATACTAAAATAGGTGCATAAAGCAGTCATTAAAGTGTTTCTCCTGTTTAAACACCTATTTTAGTGATCTGGCAAATTCCAAACGTTTTGGCAGGCGGAGTCATGGCAGCGACAGGATAAATGCTCGCCCTGAAAAAAATCACCTGTTATTTTCATGCTGGCATTAGACCCATTGATTCGCAAGGAATCTGTCTACTTTTAGCACCGGGTAAAGTCATGCAAATATTATTAGAATCAATTTTAAATTCCTCTTTCAATTGGTAATTGGGGAGGCATTTATATTCTTTGCAAACAATATTAGAAAAAAAAGTTGTTAAGACGATTTTGCCTTTTTTAACACATTTTTCCAAGCGTTGGAAACGATGGAAATTTCATGGTGGGGACACAACTGCACGAACATACAAATGCTGGGGGGCTCATCTTTACAATTAACACTTTTTGTCAAACGAGGCACAGTTTTTTTGCCACTATGTGATCATTATTTGGTCTGTGGGGTGTGTTATATACAGACCCAACAGTAAATCCAAACCTCCTATGGCACAGTACCATAGCAGATGATTATGTATGTATACAGGATTCTTTTATTTATTTAGTTAAACACCACCTGCAAGTTACATTAGGGTGGTATATGTGTTAAGCGGCTTCACTTCAACACTACAGCTAAGTCAATGCCTAGCCTGGGATGCTGAGGGAAACCCTTATTGATATATTTTTAGGTCCAGTTCATGTACTCTGGATGACAACCCTTATATAACACCCCTCTCTTAGAATCCCCCTGACCCCACTGAGCCAAGAAGTAGGTTTGTTTTGCAAATTAAAAGGTTTATTTGAAAAATTAAACAATATATATGTGTCACACTTTTATAACAAATTAATATCTGATAGTACACTTAGACATATGATGTGGATCCACAACGGGTAATGTTACAATGGTACACTTGATTACTTAGGAGTAGTATAGAGGATCAGGTAGCTGAAAATGCTTTATGGTTTCAAGGAAATGCAAGGTGGAATAAATGCAGTACAGCAAATAAACTTGATATGATTTCAACCAACAACAATGTAATCACTTTTTCTCTGGCAATTCACCCCCCACCCCCTATGCAATGTAAGAAATGGAAGTAACACACACAGTCTTCAGGAATACAATCAAATACAATATGGAACTCAGTTCCCCCCAGCAAGCTTAGACAACAGGTATGCTTTTTAAAACACAGGCCCAAAATGCTTTTAAATGTGATGGCAATGGATGGGAAAATGTGCTAACTGATTTTAATTCCCTCTAGAGATTCAGGATGAGTGAGAGATGCTTGTTGGTATTAGTTCAGGCTCACTTTAGCAATGCTCTATGAGTTATTACCAGGTTGCAAACGGATTTTAACAAAGGAAAGAATGGAGCTGCTATTTTGACAAGTGGAGAAATTGAGCCAAAATCGCAAATCGCGGTAAATTTCGCGAGTGCGTAAATCGCGATTGCGGAAAAAGTATAGGGAGTTAAATTTCCTATCCCAAATGGTTCAAGAGATACGGATGATTTAATAAAGGTAGATTTTCGGATTTAAAGTAAAACTCAAAATGACAGGTGACAGCTTGCAGCTGCAGAATTGACAGGTGACAGTTGTGCAGCTTTACAAATGACAGATGACACGATTTCTAGGAGGCTGTTCTAAGTAGGTTAAAATAGTTTGGATTAGATTATTTTAACTAAGAGATTGGGTTCTGCACTGTTCTGGCGGATATTCACTCCTAATTTTGAAATGAATGGGTCTCGTCACGGATCTGGTCAACACGTCCAGCGGCGGTTCTGTCTGCTCGGCGGGTCAATCAGGCACCGGTTCTGCTCACAGCGGTCTGGGTCAGCTCTGCTCTGCTGGTCTAGCCTCTCTGGATACAGCGGCCTCTGGTTCTGGATACTGCTCTGCTTTCCGGTCCGGATCAAGTGGATTCTGGATGTAACACTGCTTTCTGGGTACTGGCAAAAGTTCTTGGCAAAAGAATTCAGACAGCTCGCCCGGCTGTGGAATAGTTTGCAAATGATTTTAAGGATGCTGAGGCCTGCTGAGAAGAGTTCTCAGTTTGTGGGTTTAGGCCCTTGCTTTAAGTTCTGAAGTAAATTTCTGGTCTCTGAAGATTGATGGATGTGAAGTCTGGAGTCTCCCGGCAGAGCGTCCCGCAGAAAATGGAATTGAATGTCTACCTGACCCAGCAGTCTCTTTTTATGTGTTTTGAAAATGGGTGAGTGCCTGGCATAACTGAGCCTGCCCCTCTCTACTTGTCATTGGCCCAATTCTCCCCTCTCCCATGATTGGGGAAAGGAAATGGATTGTCATCATGATGAGGTCTGTTTATGGGTCAGAGGATCCTCCCCTGGTCAATTTGCCCACAAATCTATATTTGATTCAAATACATATTTCCCAGATACACAATTTGTTGAAATTACATGTACACATTATATATTCCTTATGGTCCATGCTTGTCCGCCTCTGATCTTCCTGGGGGCTTGCATTCAAAAATGACAACATTTTGCGCTTTTTGACTGGTTTACCAATATCGGACATTTACCAAAAATTACACACATGTGCGCAAGGAGTATGGACATTAATTGATGAAGTGTCTGATTTTTAACATGCAGACATTTGGAGTGAGACCCTTTTTTCCACTAGCAACCCCCCAGAATACACCACAGGGTCCTAACGCCTCTTAAAACGTGCACAGAAAAATCACAAGAATAATGATATTACTTATATAATTTTGACCAGTCCGCATTATGAGTTATCTATCTTTTTAACTTATGCCCTGGTCAAAAAGGGGTGTGGCTTCCTACATCACATGGTGGAAGAACTGGTTTATCCACTTCCCCCAAGCTCAGCTGGCTCTCACAGGCACTTCTCCTCCCACTTCTCCCAAGAGGAAGCCACTTTACGGCACCCCCAATATAACATTTGCCTGAGTCCATTGTTCAGTTTCCTGCAGTCCCCAGGTAATTCAATCAGAGAGGTGTCACCTCCTTTTTGTGGGGGCAGCAGAATGCAGCCAGGCCTGGGAACACAGCTGTTGATCCAGTTTCAACTACTGTCGGGGGTAGTTGTCAGGCAGAATCCATTTTCATTAAGCCAGGTTTCAGCTAAATGTCACATTTTGTTCCCAGTTTTCTACATTCAAATCAAACTGACAATTTTTACACATGCAGCTAGAGTGCTGATTCTTAGTTCAAAACTATGACATTTCAACAGTTACAAACTATGTAACACTCAAAAGTAGGTCCCTCATTTAATTTAAACATTTCGATTTTAGTGGTTTTCAATTCAGTTTAACTTAAGCTGCTGACCTCCACAGCTCAGCCAGTTTTGTTATGAACATTGTTTTGTGCTCTTTTTCTTTCCAGATTTTGTATGCACACAAAACTTCATTCTGCCAAATGTCTGCTGGTGTTCAGTGAGATTTTTGAATATCCTGCAATGTTTGACATAGGCATTTTTAGCTTGCATTCAGATAAACCAAGGTGATTTCAAAGGGCTTTCTAAGCTAACAGGCACTGCTGTTTTTCCTTTGGCACACATTCCACTCATGGCACCCCTGGCCCATCACGCTCGCACTGGTGGGTGGAAGGTTAGGCGACCATTTTGGTGTGCGCACAAACTGCGCGGTTGTCCTGGATTCTGGCGCACATGTGGGCTTTTTGGCCATCTTGGATTTTCTAAGCCCACAGCACCAAATGTTGCAGCTTAATGACTCAAACGTGGGTCAATACACATGACAAAGCCCCCCCACCTGACTGCACTTTGAATTTGAGTCGAGGGGGAGTCGGTGCGAAGAATGTTTTGACCCACGCACTGGTATGTCCGCATCATCTTCTTCCAATTCCGCAAATGGCACAGTTCAGCATCTTTTCCTCCATCCGGTTGGATGGATCGGTTCTCCTCGCCGGTCCTGATGGGAATATTGGGCGGTACCCCGGCCCATCGGGTCTCTGCTCCCGGTCCCCGGTCATCCTCCTTGGTCAGTCTCCATGGTTTCCTCTCTCCTAGGATGATAAAGCAAAAGCGGCAATACACATTCCTAGACATTTTTCCACCACTATTAATGGTTTGGCGAACATGTACATTTTATACATCCGAATGCATTTTGCAGTCTGATTTTAAAAACAATATATAACAGGGAACATTTGTATTACGTTACTATATTTCTGATATGTGGAATATTTTAGAGTTTGAACTGATTTACTCTGGAGCGGCCCCCTCTGGTATTGCAGAGGACTCCTCCAGTTGCTGCAGGGTGTGCCTGGGATGGCAACACTTTAACTGATTTATATGTACCCACTTGTCTTCCCCCTCTGCCGAACTGCCTTTGGGGATGCGGATCTTGTACACTACAGGGGAGATCTTGTCTATAATTTCAAACGGTCCATTCCATGTAGGCAAACATTTTCGCTGTTTGGCCTGGTTCCTTGGAAATTGTATAGATAGACCCGGTCCCCCACAGTATATTCCTTCCTGGTGGTCTTCAGGTCGTAGTGGGTTTTCATGCTATCAGCTGATCTTTCTAGATTCCGCTGAGCATACGCAAAAGCATGTTGGAGGTGTTTCCTCAAATTCTCCACAGACTCATGAGTTGTGGAGGCATTTATCAATGTCTGCTCTTGGGTCCTGTAGAGCAAATGTTGAGGAAGCACCATCTTGCGTCCAGTCATCAACTCAAATGGTGACATTTTGGTTGCAGGTGAAGGGGTAGATCTGATGGCCATTAGGACCAGAGGTAATCGGATATCCCAACTTGGCCCAAAATCTGCCACAAACTTTTTTAAGATGCTCACAATGGTTCGGTTATATCTCTCCATTGCTCCAGAAGAAGCTGGCCTGTAAGCAATATGTAGCTTCCTTTTGATCCCCAGTATCTCCCACATCTTTGTCATTACTTCACTGGTGAAGTGGCTACCTCTGTCTGACTCAATCCTTTGAGGTAGACCAAAATGGGAAAAGATGTGGTTAATCATCAGGGCAGCTGCTGTTTCTGCCTTGCAGTTTGGGGCCGGGAGACATTCCACTCACTTGGTAAACAAGCATGTAATGGTCAGCATGTACTTGTTTCCTCTAGACGAGCGAATTACAGGGCCTACAAAGTCGATTTGCAAATCTGACCATGGCAGTGTCATCCCCCTCTTTTGGAGAGGTGCACGGTGCGTGAGGGATGATGGCTGAAATTGTGCACACACAAGAAACCCCTTCAAGTATTGGTTGAGGTCCTGCCCCATGTGTGGCCAGTATGCAACCTCTCTTAAGATTTCAAATGTTGTATGAAACCCCCTATGACCGGCGGTGGCCGCATCATGGGCGTGACTTAACATCAGGCTTCGGAATGAGGTAGGAACCACCCACTGATCATGGCCATCTTGGGATTTCCTTACCAACAAACCGTCTTGGTTTCTGAACATTTTTGGACATTTCATCAACACTCTAAGGTCCTCCTTCCCAATGTAATCGGTATCCATCAGGGGAAAGTTCTCAGGGTCCTCAATGTGTTGGTAAAACTTACCAATTATTGGATCCCCCTTCTGAGCTGTAATCAAATCAGCATCAGGGGTCTCCCTACTACATTGTGCAGTTGCAAGATCATTGTGAGCATTGGTCTGGGACCTAGTGATGGCAGTGACCTGGATTTCCCCCAACAGGGACTCTATTTCTATTACATCCCCTTGGATGGCCCCGGTTTTGGCCAGCTGATCAGCTAAGTCATTTCCAGTTTTGTCTGGTCCCTCTACTTTGGAATGACCCTTGATCTTTTTCCAGTAGATGGTCATCCCATTCGATGTGACCAGATCATCAATATTTTGGATTAGCTTCCCATGTTTCAAGGGTTTGTTATTAGCACATAACATGCCTCTGGTTTTCCAATTGACCAGGTGCTCCACTAACCTGTTCCGTACATAATCCGAATCTGTGATTATGACCAGTTCGTGGAGTTGATGTTGGACAGCAGTGAGGATGGCCTGATGCACAGCCATCAATTCTGCCACCTGACTACTTCGGGGACCAATTTTGTATCCAGCGGAGGGTTCTGGGGACTCATTCACCCATGCATTCCCTACGCCGGCCACCAGTTTGTTCTCCCCGTTGTTGTCAACATGGTACGAGCATCCATCCACATAGACAGTGGGCATTCCCTCACACTTGTCTTCTTCAAAGACTTTGTGTGGGGAATTAAGGTATGCCTCCATGTTGTCCTTGATTTTTAGACTTTCATCCTCGAGACAGTTTTCTCTGGCACAATCATGCAAGTCAGCCAGACCTTGCGCGAGGGGACTCTTCTTGTTTTGGCCATATCTGACCTCCACAGTAAAGCCTTGCATTGACAGAATCCAGGAAGTAATTCGGGAATTACTCACATTTCCGGGCCGGATCCTGTCACTTTCGAGGTATTGCAGAGGCTGGTGTGGAGTCTCCACTATGATGTGATCCCCCTGGATGAACGGGCGGTAATTCTTCAATGCCCACACCGTTGCCAGGAGTGCCTTTTCACAATCGTTGAATTTTTCCTCCACAGAGGATAAAGTTTTGATCGCATAGGAGATTACTTTATTGACCTTGTCATGCTTTTGGTATAATACTGCCGTCAAGCACGTATTAGAGAACCCTGTCTCCAGGAAGAACTCCTTGTTTCTGACAGGGTAAGCTAGGCAAGGCGCTTGTGAGAGGCTTCTCTTGAGTTGTCTTACTGCCTCGGATTGTTCTTGACCCCATTCCCACTTGACCCCCCCTTCAAGAGATGAATCAGGGGTCTGGTGATCTCTGCGTAGCCCTCAATGAACTTTCTGCTGTAATTAGTCAGTCCAAGGAGGCTCCTTAGTTCCCGCAGAGTTGTGGGATCCTTCAGTTTCTGGAGTGATTCCACTTTCTTTTCCTGGGGACAGAGACCCTGAGGAGTAATCCCATGCCCCAAGAAATTAACACGGGTTCTACACCACTGTGCTTTCTGAAAGGAAAGTTTTGCTCCGGCGGCCCTCAACTGTGTCAGAACATAACGGATCTCCGCTATGTGTTCCTCCACAGATGAACATTTGATGAGGACATCATCTACATAAGCCAGGTTACCCCTCGCACCCAGGTCGGGCATGGCCTTATGTAGGAAAATGTTGAATTCATTGCCGGAGTTGAGGTTTCCGAAGGGAGTCCGGGTCCATGTGTACTGCTGGCCCCCAAAGGTAAAAGCCAGTTTGTATTGGTCCTCCCTACTGACAGGCACGGTCCTGTATCCATTGGTCAGGTCTATTGCTGTGAATACCTGTGACCCTTGAATCTGGGCCAGCCCTTGGTCAATATAGGGCAGAGGCCATCGGGAAGTATGGACCCGTTTGTTGAGCTCCTTAAGGTCAGCGCAGAGTCTCCACTGGCCGTTTGGCTTCAATATTCCCAGCACCGGATTATTGAAGGTGCTGTGTACTGGACGGATTATTCCCCGGGACTCAAGGTTCTTCATTATTTCAGTAAGGGACTCCATGGATGCGAGAGGCAAGCGATATTGCTTCACAAACACTGGAGTCATGCCAGGGTCCGTGGGAATTGTTGTTGTGTGGATGTCGGTGCGACCACAGTCATATGAGTCTACCGCAAAGAGATCTTGGAAATCCAAGAAAACTTGTTTCAACTTTTGCTTCTGTTCCAGAGTCACACAAGCATCAGCTAGGTTGACTCTCTCTTCCACCATCTGCCTGAAGCCTGGAAAGACTTCTGGTTTGGCTATCTCAGCGGCCTCCTCCAGCTGGGTGGAGAAGTCCCTGTTCAGAGTGCTGATTTGGACTGGAGGCTTCAGGTGGGAAAGGAAGCCCTCATGGGCCTGGAAAATCACCTCATCCCTCCTGAATTCACAAGTCACCTCTTCCTTACCATAAGGGCAAGAAGTGTACACCAGGAAGTTCCCCCCATGCCGGGTGAAAATCCTGTCTGGTGTTGTATTGTCCTCACTGTCACTGTCAAAACAGTCCTTGGGGATTGGTCCTAACAGTTCATTTCCTAGATCAATGGAAAAATGTCGGTCATCAACCGCCATTCCAATAATGGTGCCTGCGGCTAGAGTAATACTCTTTAAGTCGCTGTTATCCACCTCTATTGGAATGGTGTCATGTTCTATGTTGACTAATGGTGTTGGGTTTACCCCCAACCCTTGCTGTTGGAGAGAAGCATTTAGATGTATATAAGCATCAGGGTTTTTCAATTTTTGTCCTCTTTTAACTTTCACTTCCAGGGAGAATTGTCGGGTCCTTTCTGGGATGGTGACTTCCTCTTTGATCTGAATTTCAACTGCATAAGGTAGGAATTGAGCTGACCGAAATGCTTTTTCTGGATCATCAAAGCCCATGAGATTATCCGCTAATCGGGACCAAGCTTTGAAGTTTATTAGGTCCAAACTAATGGCAAAGCGATTGAGAATGTCACTGCCTAAGTAAAAGGCGGCAGTGACGTCTCGCACGACCCAACAATTATGGACTATGCTCTTGTTGCCAATGGAGATTTTGAGCATACACCTGCTTGGCAGGAGATGTTTGGAATTAGGTGCTTCCAGGTCCATTTCCCATTTGTCTATCAGTTTGAATGTGGGAATGGCTGGATCTTTTGGGAGTTGGCGGAACCTGGCTTCACTAATGAAGCTCTTACCGTTGTTCACACACATTCGAGCGAGAACAGAGTCCTTCCCATCATTTAAGTGAACAGGGATGAACAACTGCTCTCCAATTTGCTGAATATCAGCCAGGCTCTGAGCTGATTTCACATCTTTCTGGACTATAGGAGTGGGAGTTTCTGATTGTGGATTTGTAAAGAATTTCAGAGTGTTTTCTTCCAGCGCGGAATACCACTTTAAACTGGAAGAAAGGTTCATTTTCAGAAATAGAGAGGACCCCCCATCACCAGTCTGTTGTCCTACTGCTATTACTGTCACGTCTGGAATTTGGTTGTTCTGGAAGTGTAATTCTACTTGGTCAGATTTTTGTTGAACCATGTGGCATGTGCCGTTTAGACTATCATGGTTGACACTCTGTTTTAATTTTATTGGTCGGCTAGTCTGGGTCCAGAGGACCTTGTTTACACAATCTATTAGGGGTGAAAACCTTCTCAGGAGGTTGTTCCCTAGTAAACAAGGGGTGCCCTCTGGAGTCACTACTATGACGGGTGTTTCACCTTGTGTCGCCCAATTTTGATGTCCAAATCTGCAGTCCCCTCGACAGGAATTTCCTTCCTGTCAAAGTTCTGCAGTTGTCCAGGAAGAGAGGTGAGAGGAATACGGTAATTCTCCCCACTTCCTGCATTTAGTTCATCAAAGGCCCTTTTGGACAGAAGGGTAGCTTGGGATCCAGTGTCCACCAGTGCCAAAATTGTACCCTGCCCCTGTACTTGTACCGGGGCATAATATCTTCCCTCCTTCTCCTCAAGGGGGCACAGATAATGCACATTTTTGGACAGCTGGTGGGCTAAATTTCTGGTTTTGTACATTGCTAGCGAAGAGATTTGGCCAGAATTCTGTGGAGACCCTGGGGAATCTGAAAGAAAAAGTTGGCAACTGGAAATGGTTTCGGGTTCTGGGCAGCCCCCCCCTTTTTGGAGGCAGTCATCAGGATGGGTTTGACCCTTGGATTTTGGTATTGTAGGTTCTGGGATGAGATGATGGGCGGCAGTAGCTCAGTCTCCACATCTCCCCAGTCTGGATTGGAATCCCTTGGGACCCATTTTTCCTTGGGAGGAGTTCCCCCATCTCTGAAGGAGAAGATCCTTTTCCCAGGATGTTCTGAGGATCCCTCTCCCTCGAATTGGAAGACCTGTACCTCCTCCACAAAGTGGCTCTGTTTGGGTCCTTTGTTTTTCCTACCCCCCCTCTGCACCTTGGGAGGCAGGCTTTCAAGGGCAGGAGATTTTGTTTCCGGTTCCTGGTTTTCCAGGGGCTGTTTACAAGTTGGGAAGGAAGCTTCCTCCAAGGCTTTACACCCCCCTTCCCCTTGTGCCTCCTCCCTGGGAACCGGTGGGTTATCGGGGTGCTGCCCCCGTCATTGTTCTGGAGCACCATGTCCAGAGTTTGGGGCATTCTGCGGTGGCATGCTCATCTGAGGGTTCTGTTGAGCCCGCAGTATGTGACCCAGATCCCGTGCCATATTTTGGACCTGGCGCTCTAACTGGGAAACCCGCTTAGGCTGATACGGGGCTCTATTTTCTTCCCTGGGCTTATCCCGGGAAGGGTAGCTATCCCTTCTCTGGTAATACCCCGGATTGGGAAGATTTGGGTACCCCTCCACCCTTGGCCTTCCCTCTTCCGGATTAGGTTGTCTGGGCTCAGGGAATTGGGGAAAGAAGGATGGATGATTTTGGGGCTGGAAATTGGGTGGATACCTGGGGAAAAAGTTCTGCCCAGGATTTGGTGAATTTCTGCCCCCCTGGGGGACGTTAGGAGGGAAGTTCCCTGGGTCAGGTGCTTGGCTGGATCCCCCCCCTTGGGCTGGAGGAGTCCACACATAACCCGGGATGGGTTGGTTTCCCTTGTAGCGGGGACTTACATAGTCAGGGGAGCGGGGGACCCCATTTGTGGGACTACCTCCTTGACTACCTGTCTGTGACTGGCCCGAGGGCCTTCTGGGCTGTGAATTATTTGGTGCAGGCAGGTTTTTAGGCCCCCCGATCTCCAAATCTAAAACGGGGGCAACCTTTACCTCCGCCACCTTGGCAGCAGCAGGGGTGCTGTTGGTTTTGGGGTTTTTCTGCGCATTATTTTTATTTTTGATGGGCTTCTGCACCTCATAGATCCGGGTAGCCTGTTCAATGACCCAGTCTAAAGATCTTTTCTCATGAAAATCTCTCACGAGCTGGGTCATTATGTTTTTGGGTAAGGCATGGAAAAACGTATTGATAAATTCTCTGCTATCCGTGCGCACCCTTCTGGTGGTCTGCGCAAAAGCACGCTTTAATTCTTGCACAAACTCTTGTGGGGCCTGATCCTCCCCACATTGCAAATTGTAGGCTGCCTTGCGAGCATCTTGAGGATTTCTGTGCACAGAAAAATGTTTCAAGATGGCCGCCCTATATGCGGACCATCTTGAATGGTTTTGGTCCTCCAGCCCTGCAAAGAAACTGGAGTATTCTGGTGAGAAGGTCCATTTGACGTACTGGATGCAGCTACTGCTGTCCTTCAAATGAAAAGTCTCCATCATTTGTTCATAGAGCTCCAAGTGTTCCCAAACAGAATACTTGGCGTTCTTATGACAAGGCGTGATGACACTCCTTATTGCCCTTATTTGTTTCAATGGGTCCTTAAGCAAGGCCCTTTTTGCCTTTTTGGCCTTTTTGGTTCGGGTAACCCTGGTCCATTCATCCTCTGACTCAGAAGCACTGCTCCCAAAGGTGCCCCTCTGATCTTCCAGGTTTTCTCGGAATCTGCGAGCCTGGGAATGGCTGGCAGAATGTGGGGACCTGGTCTCCTGTGTCCTGTAATGCTCAGAGGAGTCTTCAGATCCCTCCTTGCTGCCAATATTTGATGGGTACCCCCCCCACTGACCGAACTGGGCAGAGGTTTTCAGGATGCCCTTAATGGGCCTACTCTCCTGGGGTTCCCCACTAAATTGCACTGTGCTTGGGTGCCCATACCCGGATGCCCGCCCATCCATTCCTGGGAGGTACTGGCCTATGAGCCCCATACTTCTAGCTGGATAGTAATCTGCCATCCCCGTGGCCCTGGGCTCATGTGCGCGGGGGACATGGGGGTGGCAGCGTCCAGGGGCTGGGAGAGATGAAGGCCTCTGGTACTAGGGCTCCTGAGGTTATGCTCAGGAGTTTCTCTTTCCCAGCGAACCTCATCTCTATCGGCCCCTGCTTCCTGTTGCAATGCAAGAGCCTGCGCTTTCAGTTCCTCAGTTAAGGCCTTACTAGACTCTATCAGTCTCTCCTGCATCGCTACCTGTTGCTGGAGCCTATCATTGTGCTGGCAGAGAGCCTCATTCTCTCTCTGTGCCTCCTTATTGGTCCTGGAGTACTGGGCCAGTCTTTGCTGCAGGAGGGTTACCCCCTGAGCTGTGTCCCTATTGGCCTGCTCCTTTCTTGCCAGAGCATCCTCCACCCTCCTGGTGTGCTCTAACAAGTTCTGGTGTTCTTTTTGGAGGTCACCCAGTCCCTGGAGGGCCAGGTGATTTTCTTCCATTTTCCTTTTTAAGTGGCAGACTTCCTGGCCTAAGGTATCCTTTTCCTGACTAAGAGCCTGCATCTGTGCCGCCAGGTCGTCCCTTTGCCTTTGGAAGGCACCAGCTTTCTGGCGCTCCTGGTCAAACTCTGCCTGGGTATCCAGGTCTTTCAAAATCAGTTTATTACTCTCTGCCTTCTCCCTATCTAGGTGGCTTTGCAGGGTGACTACCTGCTCAGCACATGGCCTATTGAAGTCTAACTGTTGCTCCAGCTTTTTCTGGCTCTGCAGTAGGGAGTCCAAACCTTCTTGGTACTCCTTCTGCAAGGCCAGAAATCTGGTATCCTGGTCAGCCTTTTCCTGTTGCAGCACATCCATATCCTCCTTTATTTTAGTGATGTACTGTCTGCTGTCCTTTTCTGACTCCTTGCTCCTGAGCAGCCTCTGCTCAGAAGAGTCCAGATCAGATTGGGCCTTCTCTAATGCCATCTGTTGCCTATTTGCCATATCTTGGCCTTCAGCACATTTGTCCTGCATGGCTCCCATATATAGGTACAAATATGCCGCTCTCATGGCAATCTTATTATGTTCATCTTTGGCTTTAGGGGCCATATATATAATTCACTCAGGGCCACATGTAGGGGACCCTGATCTCTCCATTTATCTGACCCTGTTTCAGTGACCTGTTGCGCGATTGCCTGCAACCAGACCGTTTGGTCCTGATGAGTCCACTCACCTCTCACAAATAGCTTATGTAAGAAGTGATCTCTGGCTATTTTGATGTCTACCAGTGTCGTCATTCTGGAATTTGAGTTCCTTCCTGACTTACAGAAGTTTTTATTTTATTTTTGCAAAACAGACCGTTTCCTTAGAGCGTTCCTTTGAGGAGTGCTTCACAGCGTAACACAGCATGGTGATCCGACCGGATGTATGTCTCCTGTCAGTTAGCACACTGTATTAATCTGCACAAGTGATAGATCTAACCCAGAATCCCGGACGAGCCCCCACTTTATTAAGCAGCTTCACTTCAACACTACAGCAAAGTCAATGCCTAGCCTGGGATGCTGAGGGAAACCCTTATTGATATATTTTTAGGTCCAGTTCATGTACTCTGGATGACAACCCTTTTATAACACCCCTCTCTTAGAATCCCCCTGACCCCACTGAGCCAAGAAGTAGGTTTGTTTTGCAAATTAAAAGGTTTATTTGAAAAATTAAACAATATATATGTGTCACACTTTCATAACAAATTAATATCTGATAGTACACTTAGACATATGATGTGGATCCACAACGGGTAATGTTACAGTAGTACACTTGATTACTTAGGAGTAGTATAGAGGATGAGGTAGCTGAAAATGCTTTATGGTTTCAAGGAAATGCAAGGTGGAATAAATGCAGTACAGCAAATAAACTTGATATGATTTCAACCAACAACAATGTAATCACTTTTTCTCTGGCAATTCACCTCCCTCCCCCTATGCAATGTAAGAAATGGAAGTAACACACACAGTCTTCACGAATACAATCAAATACAATATGGAACTCAGTTCCCCCCCAGCAAGCTTAGACAACAGGTATGCTTTTTAAAACACAGCCCCAAAATGCTTTTAAATGTGATGGCAATGGATGAGAAAATGTGCTAACTGATTTTAATTCCCTCTAGAGATTCAGGATGAGTGAGAGATGCTTGTTGGTATTAGTTCAGGCTCACTTTAGCAATGCTCTATGAGTTATTACCACGTTGCAAACGGATTTTAACAAAGGAAAGAATGGAGCTGCTATTTTGACAAGTGGAGAAATTGAGCCAAAATCGCAAATCGGGGTACATTTCGCGAGTGCGTAAATCGCGATTGCGTAAAAAAGTATAGGGAGTAGGAAGTCGTTTCTAGGCTCATTGGAAAGCCTAGAATCACAGCTTTAAAATGAAAATTTCGTTCCTAGCCCAAACGGTTCAAGAGATACGGACGATTTAATAAAGGTAGATTTTCGGATTTAAAGTAAAACTCAAAATGACAGGTGACAGCTTGCAGCTGCAGAATTGACAGGTGACAGTTGTGCAGCTTTACAAATGACAGATGACACGATTTCTAGGAGGCTGTTCTAATTAGGTTAAAATAGTTTGGATTAGATTATTTTAACTAAGAGATTGGGTTCTGCACAGTTCTAGCGGATACTCACTCCTAATTTTGAAATGAATGGGCCTCGTCACGGATCTGGTCAACACGTCCAGCGGCGGGTCAATCAGGCACCGGCTCTGCTCACAGCGGTCTGGGTCAGCTCTGCTCTGCTGGTCTAGCCTCTCTGGATACAGCGGCCATGGTTCTGGATACTGCTCTGCTTTCCGGTCCAGATCAAGTGGATTCTGGATGTAACACTGCTTTCTGGGTACTGGCAAAAGTTCTTGGCAAAAGAATTCAGACAGCTCGCCCAGCTGTGGAATAGTTTGCAAATGATTTTAAGGATGCTGAGGCCTGCTGAGAAGAGTTCTCAGTTTGTGGGTTTAGGCCGTTGCTTTAAGTTCTGAAGTAAATTTCTGGTCTCTGAAGATTGATGGATGTGAAGTCTGGAGTCTCCCGGCAGAGCGTCCCGCAGAAAATGGAATTGAATGTCTATCTGTCCCAGCAGTCTCTTTTTATGTGTTTTGAAAATGGGTGTGTGCCTGGCATAACTGAGCCTGCCCCTCTCTACTTGTCATTGGCCCAATTCTCCCCTCTCCCATGATTGGGGGAAGGAAATGGATTGTCATCATGATGAGGTCTGTTTATAGTCAGAGGATCCTCCCCTGGTCAATTTGCCCACAAATCTATATTTGATTCAAATACATATTTCCCAGATACACAATTTGTTGAAATTACATGTACACATTATATATTCCTTATGGTCCATGCTTGTCCGCCTCTGATCTTCCTGAGGGCTTGCATTCAAAAATGACAACATTTTGCGCTTTTTGACTGGTTTACCAATATCAGACATTTACCAAAAATTACACACATGTGCGCAAGGAGTATGGACATTAATTGATGAAGTATCAGATTTTTAACATGCAGACATTTGGAGTGAGACGCTATTTTCCGCTAGCAACCCCCAGAATACACCACAGGGTCCTAACGCCTCTTAAAACATGCACAGAAAAATCACAAGAATAATGATATTACTTATATAATTTTGACCAGTTCGCACTATGAGTTATCTATCTTTTTAACTTATGCCGTGGTCAAAAAGGAGTGTGTCTTCCCACATCACATGGTGGAAGAAATGGTTTATCCACTTCCCCCAAGCTCAGCTGGCTCTCACAGGCACTTCTCCTCCCACTTCTCCCAAGAGGAAGCCACTTTACGCCCCCCCCAATATAACATTTGCCTGAGTCCATTGTTCAGTTTCCTGCAGTCCCCAGGTAATTCAATCAGAGAGGTGTCACCTCCTTTTTGTGGGGGCAGCAGAATGCAGCCAGGCCTGGGAACACAGCTGTTGATCCAGTTTCAACTCCTGTCGGGGGTAGTTGTCAGGCAGAATCCAGTTTCATTAAGCCAGGTTTCAGCTAAATGTCACTTTTTGTTCCCAGTTGTCTACATTCAAATCAAACTGACAATTTTTACACATGCAGCTAGAGTGCTGATTCTAAGTTCAAAACTATGACATTTCAACAGTTACAAACTATGTGACACTCAAAAGTAGGTCCCTCATTTAATTTAAACATTTCGATTTTAGTGGTTTTCAGTTCAGTTTAACTTAAGCTGCTGACCTCCACAGCTCAGCCAGTTTTGTTATGAACATTGTTTTGGGCTCTTTTTCTTTCCAGATTTTGTATGCACACAAAACTTAATTCTGCCAAATGTCTGCTGGTGTTCAGTGAGATTTTTGAATATCCTGCAATGTTTGACATAGGCATTTTTAGCTTGCATTCAGAGAAACCAAGGTGATTTCAAAGGGCTTTTTAAGCTAACAGGCACTGCTGTTTTTCCTTATGCACACATTCCACTCATGGCACCCCTGGCCCATCACGCTCGCACTGGTGGGTGGAAGGTTAGGTGACCATTTTGGTGTGCACAAACTGCGCGGTTCTCCTGGATTCTGGCGCACATGTGGGCTTTTTGGCCATCTTGGATTGTCTAAGCCCACAGCACCAAATGTTGCAGCTTAATGACTCAAACGTGGGTCAAAACACCTGACATATGGAATAAGACGGGTTGCTGAGAATTAAGGTACAGGAGATTGGAATGAAAGAAAGAAAGATTGGGACAGGCTGGAATACATCGAATTTGGTAACAATGTACATGCTATTAAAGTGGCTTAGAACTGAGTCTCTGAGCAAAATCAGAAAGGAGCTAGCACAGGCATGTCCATGATAAGCATGAGTGCCCCTCTCTTCCACAGTGTTTGCTGTTTGCAGACATGCCCGCCATTTTCTCTGGTTCTTCACTAATCAACAACTTTGCTTTTACCCAGATCGGAACACGTATTGCCAAGTACGCCCACTTTCTCTCCATAGATAGCATGTTGAGTGGGATGACCAGAACATCAGTGGTATGTGTGTCATACTCCAGGTGTTGCTATGGCTAATAATAACACAATGAATTTTAACTATAGTGTTCCATGTCAGATTCCTCCTGCTTCTAAGTGCTGTAATAACGCCTGTTATTAGTACCCAATTTAATTGTACTCAGTTTATCGTCCTGGGAAATATGTAGGGCAAAGTGAGCCATCAGCTGTGCCAGGATTCAAACTTGTGAAGTGCAAGGTTGCCCCATGTCAGAGGCATGTGCTTATCCCATGCATTGTCCACAGGACTAGGCTCCAGATACCAAGTCCTGACCATAGGCTGCCTGATTGGCTGCACTATAGAAACTGCATAGAACTAATGGCTTTGCCCAATGAGGAATGAGTCCATATTCCAGAGATTTGGGGATGCATGGAGAATGCACAGAACTCTGCCTACTTTGCCCCAGGATTAGGCTGGTCGCATGTGGACAGGGACAGCAAATGGAGAGGGTTACTGGGCATGGCCCCTGTAACTTGAGGAAAGGGTGGCACAGTATGTTCTGCAACCTGAACGTTTGTAAAGCACTAAACTGGCATGGGTGTATTATTGCAGCACTGTCATGAAATTTACTTATGTACAGAACTGGGTCTTAGTAGACTGTCATCTGGCCCAGCATGCAAAATAGCAGTGCATTATGAAATGAAACTCTCCAGGAAACTTAGCTTTTTGCAAGGTAGAGGCTATGGGCCAGATTATCAAAACTAGCACATCTGACCACTTGCGCAAAAAAGGAGCAGCCCAAATCACAAAGGGCATCTGAGTGAGCATATCTTAGATGTTCTCATTCAGATCCCCTTTTCTCCACTTTTGCTCGAGTGCACACATAAGGAGGAATTTCTGCAAAGTTAAAAGCCTAAGCTGAATTCACAAACTATCAGGCCTCTCAGTATTCCAGTATTATAACATCTGTATGCTGACAAATCTATTCTTGTGGAGGGAGATGCATAGAGCCCAGCAACAAGAGCCATCTTGCCTAAGCCTCGTTCGGACACTGTTCAGTCCTGTTCATGAGCTATTCATGAGCTAATCTTTTCTGGTAACTTGCCTCAAGTCAATAAAGCTGCACAAATCCATAAATGAACCTTTGATAGTAAAGGCCACATTTAAAGGAGGGTGTGATTGCCATTAAGAGATCAGCCTTCTGTAACAGTATTTACAGAACACAGACATTTTCAAATTCTCAAGTCAGCTTGATCTTTGCCCTCCCAACTTCTAGGGTTGTCTTATTTCTTACAGACTGGGATTTTGGACAGAAGCAATACTTTAAACTCTGATTCCTTCTTTTGTGGTTTGCAGTTTAGCTACCAGAGTGCCTTACATGTATACTCTCTGATTCACACTCTAACGTAATTCTAAGGCTTAAGGGACTGGCATATTATTATGACACTCCAATTTTAACTCTGTGTGTGGGTATATGACATGGACTACACATCCCATAGATTGCCCCTCGTGTATTTCCTTTTGTGAAGTGTTGCCATCTGGCAAGGATGTAAAAGCCCTTGTTTTTTCAATATTTATTAATGACAAAATGAGGTGGGTAATCCATCTCAGAAAAAGTGGTTGGCTAACCAGACCACCCTTTCAGTAAACTCCATGATAAATGCATTGTGTACAACTGTGCCCTGCTGGCTCAATAGCCTGAGTTGCATACCCTGCTCTCCCGTGGCACGAATCAGGCTTAGAGGTCACAGGTGACCTGTTTGACCACTGCCGGTGACGGTTGTATACTAATTGACCTTTTGACAATTGACCTAATTTAGAAGGTCAATTAGGACATATATGTGGGGGAAACCCTCCGCAACCCCCCACCCAATCCAAAACCCCCTACAACCCCCTCCACCCAATTCCCTTATATTATTTATAATCCAAAACCAACCCAATAGATATATAAAATAACTAAAATAATATAAAGGTCAATTGTGCAGAAGGTCAATTAGGACCACTATAATTAGGTCAATTGTGCAAAAGGTCAATTTGGGTAATACCCCGGTGGCAGCCAAATCACTACAAAGGCTGCACATAACTCTACACCTATATTCCAAACTCACTATAATTGCAATAAACTACACACCTAGTGGCAGGGCAATCTGAAAAAATAAGTCATGCCTCTTTTGGTATGGTGGTGGGGAGTTTACATAATTATTAAAAAGACATTTGATTTTTAGTATACCAGTGTCATCTCTGTGAGCTCAGGCAGCTATGGGAGGGTATGTGGACTCCAGGTGCCTGCCTGTCAGCATTCCAGTGTATGTGAAAAAGGGCAAGATGCCTCTAATTACTCTATAAGGGGGAAGGTAATGGCCTCCTTGCCAGTCCTGGGATCTCCCAGCTGTAGACGCCCTGTGAGCCTGGCATCAAAGAGCGAAGCCCAAAACAAAGGACTTCCTTACACCAGTGGGCTGGACACCAGAGATCCCTTGACGTAACATTTGGGAAAGTGGCAGAGTTAGGACAGCGAGGGAACAAAGATGGGTTGAAAGATGGCTTCTTCCGTCTTACTTTTCTGTGAGATTTTCTGTCCTTCCTGTCCCCTCAATTTTCTTTAGAACAAGTCACTCTGGGTATGGCATCAGAAGGCATATGACAAGTATCGGACTCCTTAAAGCAGGCTTGCTTTCCTTCAATCCTATGTATGATTTTGCTTAAGAAAGAAGGGAGTCTCCCACTTTCTTGGATTCTCTTTTGGACCAGTGCAATCATAAAACGAGCAATATAGTGTCCTCTTTTTTTAGGGGCTTGTTGGGAGAGGACTTAGAAACAAGTTTAAACAACCAGGGTCCACAACAAACTACCTGCTAATGTCGTATTTGGCTGCAAAATTAGCATCGCACCTAGAACAAGAGAATGGTGAAAAATCGTCTTTCCAAACATATATAAAGACGATGAGGTTGGAATTTACCAAAAAATATCAATTTTTATTTTTTAACACATGAAAAAACATGGACATAAGGAGTGATGTCCATACAGATAAAAAATATATATATACAATAGAACAGACAAAACAAACTGGTATTTTTTACCATCCAAAGAGGAAACATCCTATATCTACAGAGTGATGTTAGTAACTAGTGGGTGATTTTTTGCACATTTCGTTACACAAAGCAAAAACGCCCATTAGAAAAGTGTCGACAGTAACAATATATGTTTCCAGCCTTGATACGGTAGCTACTAGTACCCCACAATTCAGGGTCGATAGTAGATTTGTGTCTACCCGTTAAGGCTTTCATCAGGACACTTGTGATCCAAATAGGGAAGTTTTTTAGATGTCATGTTGATGGTCTATATTCATTTATAACCAGCAGTTGTAAAAAAACACATAAAGAAAAATGTTTACCGACCATATTCAAAGAATCAAAGAAATGTAGTCCTTTCATGTATAGGTGACAGTCTATATATTAAACAGCCAAAGAATAGAATCAACATGCTACTTTATTTATAAACAAGCTCAAGAAAAAACCTAAATTAGGTATATGTGACAACCATCATTTGTCACCTTATTTCATTCGATTAACAAACAGCTCATGGCATTTTGAAAAATTGTGCCCAAACATGGTGAGGGAGGAAAGGAAGGGAAAGGGAGGGGGGGAAGGGGGAAGGAAGGGGAGGAAAGAGAGAAGGGATTGAGTGACTTAAACCCTTCTATGCATATCTGTTCAGTAAACAAACATTTACAGAATGAGACTGTACCGTTTGATACTGACCACTGTCAGCAATCTTAATTCTTTTGCTTCAAAGGGCCATGTATAATGGCCAAGACACAAAGCATAAGTCTTCTGTGCATTTAACTGGTGGGAGAAAACAAGTATAACCACTTTAAGAATTGTAGCCTGATTTTATTTTTTGTCTCCTGACTCTATTTATTAAATAATTGTGGAAGCCTACCTATAGCGGAGACAGGTAGGTGAATGCTGCATACCAAACAAGCAAAAGCAGCGATATCAAGGCATAAGTCCTTGGTGATTCAGACCGGAGAGTGCAAAGATGGCACTTAGCAGTGGGTGAAACCGCGTCTGCTTCTGGAGTGTGTACCGGTTTCCCGGTTGACCTGGGGGAACAGGAGGGAAAAGCTGTTGGAGAGACCAGCCCGTATTGTGGAGCAACCAGTAGTAGCTAGCTAAACAAATGTAGCAAAACTAACGGTTTCCAAACTTACTTGGGAGATTGAGGGCGGCAGACACAGCAGTTTGCTGTTTATTTGTCGGCGTCTCCGTAGCGAGTAAATCAGCATTCATCGGCATGGGCAACACGTGATCTAGTATTGAAGTACTAGTCATGTGAGCGCGTGCTGTGTGACTTAGTTCCGTTTGTTAAAGAAAAACTACAAATGCAGCTCAGAACTACCTGTGATTTAGGTGGAAATGCTTAGCAGCAGACGGCCACCCTGCCTGACGGAAAAGTGGCCGCCGATATAAACCTCATAAATGGGAAGGACCTGAACACAAAAATGGTTTGGATGCGAACAACTGATACATGACTTTAGAAATGACCTGGGGAAAAAAGCGAATGCTTGTTTCACCACAAGTGATGCACCCTGGTTGGGTGCATCACTTGTGCATTTATCGGGGTGGCCATATGTACAGGTATTGCGCATCCGATATTATGTGCAGTAAATCACATACCCAAAGGTGGAAGCGTGATTCGTGGGTTCCTAAGATGTAGCACCGACAAAGGTTGAGGGTTAGCTACTCAAGTAAGTGTGTCAGTATGATGGATACATAATTAGTGTGAATACGCTAGACTAGAGACACAAGGGGATTATTTTCGCAAAAACAGGTTCCATTCGATGTACAGATTGAGACCCTTATTCACTGAATCCAGATTATAGATCCATTTTTGTTCCAGTCTGCGGAGCTCCAAATCTCTATCACTGCCACGAGGATGTGGACCCAAAGTTTGTAAAACACACCAAAAGAGATCATCATAGCTGTGTTTCATTTTTTTATAGTGTTCCACCAAAGGTGTGTCTGTTGTGCCATTTTTGATACAGGATCGATGTTCACCTATTCTAGTAGGGATGGCCCATTTTTCTTATTAAAAAACACCTTTTTTATGTATACGAAAGCAACAAAAAAAATACTTGTAAAAAAAAATGTCAACCCTTTTGTTTTCGGGCCTATTGATTCGATCCTTTTGGCATTCGACTAAAAGGATTCAAAACTTTAACTGGACACCACTCCCTACTAGTTCCTAGGGAACATTGGATGTATCTCTGCCTGAGGCCCAAGGCCACCACTCTGTATAAAACCTCTTTAGGCTAGGAGAGCAGAGACTGACAAAGGCTCACCTTGCCCTAGAGCCCCCTGCAGTGGGTCTCACAGCATCCTGATAGAACAGCCAAGAACTTGGCTTTCATAGCATTAAATCGATCAAACCACATTCAAGCTGTGTTTGCTGCACTTGAACCAAAGAGCTACTTTTGGCACTATCCCAAACCTAGAACCACCACTGTTTTTCATCCATTGAACTGGCTCATCACTGCATCACACCAAGCAGAACCCAACACCTGTTTGAATCGAACAACTACTTCACTACTGCAGGTGACTTTGAAATGCCGTCTCTTCAGATATTGCATCGGAGCAGCAGGATCACAGTTTCCAAGTGCTGTACCGTGCCTCGGACCACTGCAACATCATGTCACTCATTTGCCCAAACCAGTGGTTAGCAATGTCTTGAAGTGACTCGATGTTTGAACTGATCCTGGTTAGCCATCTGTACTGCATTGCTGGACCACTGCATCTGAACCGAACTGAGTGCCTGCTTCATACTGACTAGATGTCTGCTCGCTGCTTGAACCAATATGGCTCCTCAAACCTGAACCTGATTCGACCTGCATCTCCAGCATCTCTAAGCCTGGTTCCTCATTGTCAAACATTAGAATCCGGTACTTTAAAGCGACCCTGTCCCTAGAGACAGGTTAAGTCCCTTTTGCAACTTTTTCCAGCTAGACAATCCCATTGTTGCATTTCTTGCCTGTTTTTTTCTTTCTTGCAAAGTATACTGAGTGGTCATACATTTCTGCTCTGCATCTTGTGTCTTCTTTTAAGGGGTGGGTTTCATAGTGTTTTTACGAATTCAGTGTATGATTTGTTTGTTTAATTAAAGTATACATTGTTATAGAACCTTGATTGGACATTTTTCTTATTTTAGAAATGCATTATTGTTTTCTGGTTGCTACCTGCTTGCATTCCCACACCTTCAGAGATCACAGCCTTTCCACTGCCCATGTTACAACAAAAGGCAATAGAGGTATATCTCTTAGCGGTGCCTGTTTTACCTCTATGGTTGGGATCATTGATAGTTTGTATAAGTGTGGGTGCTAAATAGGTGGTTTGGCCACTACTCGCACTTGCACTCCTGCAGAGAAGACTTCATTTTGTCTATCTCAGGGGCAATGTGCTTGCCTTGGAAGCAAGACGATGCAGATCAACACAAGTTCGATCCCCGGGTCAGCACTTAAAAACCTCTTGGTATTAAGTGCGTTATAAATAACCAATTACATTACATACTGGTGGCAGCAGTTGCGATTTGACACAGTCTGTGCCTACAGCTTAGTATTTCAAAATAAATGTTTGTGCAGCTAACGATACAAATTTTGCTAGGCATTTTTTCTACCACGGAACTCAAAATGAGTGCTGAGCAGACATTGAAAACAAGCATCCTGCACAAATTCTACCAAGAGATGCGACTCCCTCAAGGCAAGAAGGTTAAGAAGGCTGAACTGCTCAAGGGTCACTAAGCTTTTGAGGAAGCAAGAGGGTCGGAAGGTTCAGAGAGGGCCAATAGTGAGCTGGATCCCTAAGCCCAGCTGCCACTTTCTCTTGGATGCTGGTTAAACTAGATGGGGAGAATGACAGTGTTATCGCTTTCCAACATTCCTCCCAGAAGGTAGGTAGTGTGATGTCCTAAAGGTCCCAAACATCCCAACAGTCACTGGCATCTGTTAGATCCCACACTCTGGCCACATCCCAAGCATATGTTCCCAGTGAGTTTCACTGAAGATGAACAAGGTTCAAAAAGGTTCCTCCTAGAGGAAAGCAGGTGGGCCTGGCTGAAAAAAAGCAGAGAGAAGTGGGAGCAATAGGCTGCAGAAGCTCAAGTAGAGCAGAAGCATTGGAACCATTTGATGCTATGCAAAAAGGAACTGGCGGCCTAGAGCGAGGCCAGCAAAGATTCCATTGAGGAGGAAAGGGTTTCCAGTGGTGGTTCCCAAGGAAAGCATAGGTGCCACAACCCCAAGGACATAGTCCAGCCATTTGAATTGGGGAAGGATATTTTTGGTTCAAAACACTGGAACTAACTTTCTGCCTCCAGGAGTTGGAGGACGAGCTGTGGGGAGCAGCCCTTATGAACAGCCCACCTGTGGTTGGACCTGATGTGATAATTCAGTGGACTCCTGAGCAGAAGCCCATTATACAAACATGAAGGCCGTCCTCCTCAGGAAGTCCTTAAAAACCCCAGAACTACTGTTCTCTTTAGGAGCTTTAGAAAGCTCAACGGGAAGGAGGGTCAAAACTTTGAGGCATTTGCATATCAGTCCTTGAGGTATCTGAGTGGATGGATCATAGGTAACAAAGTTGACACTTTGAAGGGCATGTATAATTTAGTTGCATCTGATAATGTCCGTAAAAATAGTGAAATGGAGTTACACCAGCATCTAATGGACAAGAGAATCATAGACCCTTCGGACATTGCAAAGGCAGCTGAAAAAGGCTGAAGCTACAACATCTAAAGCAGATGGCAAGGCAAATAACAAAAGCAATCCAAAGGATGGTAAGCACCCTCCTGCTAAGAAAGGTCTAAATAAATAGAGGGGAAATTCCAATCACATGTTTCCTCCACTCCCATAGAAAGGGCAAGTGAGGAGACCCCTACCACTGGGGCACCCACATGTTCATCCCCAAGGGGCTGCCATGTGTGTGGAGTTCAGACACATAGGAATGGAGATCCTTCCTGCAAGACTAGACCCAAACTGGCTGTAGTTAGTGCTATGCTCATTGAATCAATGTAGGCATCACAGATGATGAATTCCATCTAGGCACGGGGTTGACCAAATGTCCCTAATATATATGATTGGGAAAGGTCCTGGGTCTCAAATTGAGGACCTGGTTCTTGGTAAGACTGAGATCTTTTGGATCATGAATTCATAAATGGTAACAAAGCCCCGTCACAATGTGATATTGCTGTGAATATCACTGCTGTCCGAGAATAGGGTGTGCAAGATCATTTTGGTTCCTGACTAGTTAGTTAGGGGGATATATGCCCTTTACTGATGTCCACTGTCAATTGTAGAGCTTAGTTGGAGAGGGAAATCCTCTCTGCACCACGTCTGTCGTGATTCTGTCTGAGGCGAGGACCGTAATTAGTCCAATACAACCGCAGAATAGTAGACTGATGACAGAAAAAACCTTCCTCCAAAGAGCGCTGCTTGCAGGGTATAATATACCTGTCAGGGCAGGGGCTTGGGCGAAAAGTCAGGAGCAGCAATAGAGCTAGAAGTCATAATTCACAATGTCACAATTCAGTAACAAGAACTCTGATGGTACAATCCCAGCAGCACCTCCCTTGGTAACCCCACTCTTACCTGCTATGTAATGTGAATCAGTAGTGAACCTACTTGCCAGTGAAGACCATATTAGAAGAAGGGATGATCAGAGTCCAGATTCCTTGGCGGTCCCAACAATCTAACCCAAACGGCACAAGGGTGTGTCTATCAATGTCCCAATAATCTGAATGAAAATGCAAGCAAACAGCAAAGCCAACCAGAGGAAAATCACAGCAGAGCGTCCAAAGTAATCCACCAGTTAGTTTACCAGTAAGGAAAACAGCAGAGCGCCCCAAGTAATCCAACAGTTCGTGAAGCACAGCTTTGGTTGATGAAATAAGTGCAGCAAAGTGTCCAAAATTCCTCCGTAGGTTAGATAGTGAGGATGTGAAGGGACGCAGTGTGTATGTTGTGAGAAAAAATAAAGGGGTAAGGAAAAAACAGGATAAGCAACAGCGGTCAATATGGGAGTATGCCGCGGAGACAAAAGCCGGGACCCATTGCCTTGAGAGATTCCGGGCAGAGCAAGATTGGAAACAAAACATTGCCAGGTATGGAGTATCCAACAGCGGTGTTGATAGGAAGCCCGAGATCAGGGAGCCAGAAAGCAATTGAGGGCAAGGAAGATCGGCGTCACGAAGCAGAACAAGGAGAAGACAAAAAGCAGTCCGTTACCAGGAAAACAGAAGAAATACGTGCGTCTTAACGTGTCAGCAAAAAGCCAGTTAAGGAGCACCGGAGAAATGTCCCATAGCAGTTCAAATAGCCGCGGTATGGGAAAGACGGGAGGCACGTAACGTGCGAGTCACGTGATTGTTTCCTTTCCGGAAACGCTGGGAAATGAAGTTTCTTCCCCGATCTCAATGCTGTGACAAATGCCACGGCAACTTCGAAGATTGCCTGGAAAGGCGTCGATTTCTCAATGTAAGAGACCAGGTCATGACAATGTCACTGTCAAGGACGCAATTCCAGTGGACTGTTTTTTAGGAAATGACCTGCCCGAAAAATAAATGATTTCATGCTCACTAGATCTAGGGCTAAGGAAGCAGAAGGTGGAGCACCACTTGTGGCCATGGTCCCAGGGGCTCATTCAGCTGGATATAGTAAGAGACAGGCACTGCCACTGCTGGCCAGTCCAAATCCAGAGTCCACAGAGACACCTGTTACTGCTGGAGAGGGCCTAGTGGTCACTGTTATACCTTCTGCAGTGGCACCAGACACATTGAACTCAAAGTTGCCTACAGGCATAGAACCACACCCTTGGTTGAAGGACACAATGGTTTCAGACCTCAAGGACCTGCCAAAACTAAATCAGTTCTCCTCATCTAAAAGCCGCAGTAAGGTTGACGTTTTACAGGAGGAAGTGACACTGCCCAACTCTGGCTGATCTCCGTAAACAGGCAGACAAACCTGTGTGGTAAAGACCGTTTCAAGCCTCCTCATTTACTTGGAGGATGTCACACCTCCCTCGTCGGGTACTAAATATTAATAACACGTTTGTTGTGTGTACGTTTATAATAAGTTCCCTAAGGAATGCCTAATAAAATAGGCCTACATTTGTGCTAAAACAAACTGGCACATCATTCCATTTATAGGTTTCTTCTGGACAGACTGTGCATAACCACTATCTTGGGCCTCTCCAATTCACTCAACAGGGAGGGGCCCCCACTGAAGAAGAGAAAACAAAGTATTGCACTGGTTAAAGAGATGTTCCATCTTCAAATATGTTATTTAGTGTGATGTCTGTATGTCAAAAAAGAAATACAATTGGAAAAGAATACGTGCAAATGCAATCCCAATTCTTGGGGAGGATGGGTGCATAGCAATGTCATCCATACAGTGACCATAAAGCGAACCCCCACTGCCTCAATGGGGGGAAAAAGTTTATTGTATCACCAATTAAAACGGTGGCACTGAATACCAATACCTCTTGTTCCTGCTCCAAGAGTTATAATTTAAGAATAAGCTGGATGCCAAAAATGTAGGGTGTACCTTACATTTCTTAATTGACTGAAAACGGTTTGTGCCACAAGGTAGATATTTGTAGCAAGAGAATCTAGGCCATTGTCCCCATCTAGCCACCATATTTGCACATTATTTCTAGCATTCCTGCCTCCAAGAAGAGGCCCGGAGCCTGAGGCCCTGTTGGCCCCATTAATAAATCTGGAAGAGAATCCAAGAGGTTTCACTTGGGGGGAAGTGGGGTAAACTGATTTCTCCACAGTAATCTTAGGAATGTAGCCGTGTCTCAATGGAAGAGGCGGCATCTTGGCCATGGTGTGCGCTGCATGATCAATGTAAACACTAATGGTAGCCATCTTTCATTCCTCATTAGCAGCCTGGGAGGGGCTGTTAGCCAATCAGGAGGCTCGGAATGAGGGCTGTACTGTATGGTACAAGTCCGCATTCCGAGCTCCATAAGCCAGCACGCTCTTCCCCACTCCCCCTTCCCTCTCACATTAGCCCCCTTGTAGTTTCCTACACTGGTGCAAATTGTGTGGTTTTTTTTGTGTATCTAAAAAAAAAAAGAAATGTATCTGTATCTTGCGGCCCAGTGCTAGTGTTCTCGGAAGTCCGTTTCAGGTTGATGACATAACAGTCATCAACATTGAAAATGGACTTTGCTGACAAGCAACACTCCACGGAGCTGGCAGTGAGAAAAGGGAACGTTTCTTTTTTTTTTTAAACCACCATTAGCATCCATGTAGTTTACTACATGGATGCTAATGGCAATATGCCCCTCGGCGATGGGCTGATCCTGCCGGTAACGGCACCGCCACCCTCGTCAAGGGACCCTGGCTTTGCTAGGGCCCTTAACTTGGGTGGCGGTCCATTAGCGACAAGGTCGACCCACTGCTGAGGGGCATATCGCCTCACAAAACACCACTTCAGCCTTTGAAGAAAGCCAAAGAAGGTTTGAGGTAAGGGACAAGGTGTTACTGTTCCAGGGCAAGTTCTCAAATTATAAGGCAGTGGACACCGTGGACCATAGAATCTTTTTAACGCATACCCATCCAAGTAGCGAAGAGAAATACTTCACAAACATGGTTCTTAGATGATTGGAAGCGAGAATCAGAAATGCTCCAGCAAGAGATTAAAAGAAAGACATATTGCAGACTAGTTGTGCCAGCTGGTGTGATGAGTCTGTGTGCTCTAAGAAAGAGAGACTCATTGAGAGCTGTGTAACTAGAAAGTGTACTCAATAGAGTCTGGATAGAAAATTACAGCAAGGAGATCTTGAATGCAAAATCTCACAATTATAGCTGGCGAATATTCGGAACATCAATACAATTATTCCAAAACAATGCTGAAGGCAATCAAAAGTCTACCAAACAGGGCCAGTAGCAAGATGCACAAATGGAGCAGGACAAAACTTTTCACCCTCATGTTTCAAGGGCTAAAGAACTCTGGCATACAATAGGAGAAAGGCTCATGAAGAACCGGTTTACCAAGAGTAAAAGAGTTGGTTAAGCAATCTCTGAAAGAATAACATGAAAAAGGTCAGACTTGTTATTATCAGATTCCCAATAAGAATATAACTCACACTCTCCCCTGCCTTCTGGACTCAAATTCCTTCTAATATACTTTGTCACAGAAAATATCAGGCTTGCCCATGTCCGTGTGACAGTCAGATGGGATCGGAGTTCTTCAGCTACCGGTAACCCAGAGCAGATGTCCTCATCTTGGATTGGAGACGTCTTGGTGTGAGAGAGAAAGTAATAATCTGTTACTCTAATGCAATGGTCTGCAACCTGCGGCTCTCCACATGTTAGCTACCACTCCTATTATCCCTCCAAATAGATTGGGCCTCATTACGACCCAGGCGGAGGACCATGGTGCTGTTAGCACCATGGTCCATGCCGGTGTCCGCCATGGTGGAATGGGGGATTACCACCCCATTCCGAGGTTGGCGGGGCGGTAATTCCCCATGCCGCCATGGCCCTTCCCCATTCCCATTTTTGCCCCATAGGGCTCAATGGGAATGGGGAAGGCGCTAATAACGGTACCGCAAATTGCGGTACCGTTATTAGCACCAAAGTCCCTTTCGGGTCCCTACTTTAACGGCTGGAAAAACCAGCCATTAAGGTGGGGTCCCGCAAAGGGACCTCGTAATCAGGCGTTAAGGGTTTAACAGCGCCGACACCTTTTACGGCGCCGTTAAACCCTTAACGCCAGGGTCGTAATAAGGCCCATTATGTTGCCTATGGCTGGTGAGAGTTGTGGTCCAAAACATCTGGAGAGCCAAATGTTGCAAACCCCTGCTCTAATGCAGAGGCTGCACATGCTTTGCTTATTTTTGTCCTTACCTTCTTTGCCGATTATTGCCTGATTAAGTCCTACTAGAGAAAGGGCTCATCAGCTAAATCCACGCTGACCTGCTCCCTAATGAACCCAAAGTTCTTCAGAGTCATGGTACCAGAAAGCCTGTGTTCGTGTCTAAGCAATCTCGCACAGCTGGATGCGAGGAACCCCCTCTGATTGGTAGCAGTTTATTATTTTGAAGGGGTACAGTCACATTCTACTCTGCGGGAGAGGCTACCAGCTATCTCTGTGGAAAACCCTGCCTGAGCCTTCTACGACCAGAACAAATGCCTGTGTGTTTGTGTGTGAAGGCACATGTGAGATATATATGGTTGTGTCCCCGCCCCCCCAGGTGCTGGAGGAATCAAGAGCATTGTAAAAGGCTTGTCTGGCTATCACACCCGAATACACACCTGCATGGTTTGCTAGGAGGTAGGCTGGGAACGTTGACTCTGGAGATATGCATTGATTAGTTTCCTGTGGGTTGTTTGAATGCATGCAACACGGTTTTGGAGGTCTGGTTCCACTCTTATCCTAGCCTCAACTACCCATGCGATTTCGAGCAGGACGACAGCATGGGCTGAAGACTTGATGGAAGGACTATCCCGGGTGGAATATGCAGCCTCCTAACAGTGAAGTTGGCCTAGTACTTGTGGGAGTCAGACTTCTGTCTATCAGGTTGAGACCAAGAATGCAGCTCACTCGATTTGTCTTGATGGGCCCTTCCTTGAGGCAAGTCTTAAAAATGTCCTTGGAGAAGCTGTCTTTGCCCGTTCACCTGAGCCAGATGATGAAGCGGTGGTTCAGCATGCTCGGAATCTGAAGACTGCAGGTTAAAAGCCTAACCCAGAATACACACCAACCATTAGACCAGACCCATTGCCCTCATCTCCTCTGCAAAACAGCCATGTGGCCCACCTGAATCAGCCTCTGATGTGCCTGCACTGCACATGAATGCACCCAAGAGAGCTGACGATACACTATGCCAGACAGGACTCCACTGAACCCCAACGCTGACCTACTGTTTATTCTCAGTACAGCTCTTGTGAATATGTAAGGGTAACTCGCCCCCACTTTGCCCCGTCATAATCAGTCTCATTTATTCAGTGACGGCCCCTTTTTCGGGGCAGACAGGGTCCTACCCAACCCATTAGGATATGGCTGAGGGAGTGAGTTTCTGCCTCAGTGTGTTGTGTACAAAACACATAAATAGACCTGTAAATAGACCTGGACAATTGTTAATTCTTTCATTTTATAAATATATATGTGTGCATGTGCAGGACTTACATTTTGTCCTTTGGCCCACAGGCATGGTTTTTCCACAGGCTGTCCGCCCCACAAATTCAGTCCCATCATGCAAGCAGTCCATATGCACTTAACAACATACTCATGCATATGTCCTGGGGTGCTATCACCTAGGCTGGCTGTGTATCTTTGCATACATGAAGCTGAAGGGCAAAGGAGATGAAGTGATTGTCCCTCTGCCATGGCATGGATATGAGGTGAATGAGTGTGGGTGAACCTGTGCTGTTCTGTATAGGCGGCAAAAGCCACAGGAGATGAGCTGTTTGTGTGCATCTGTGTTCTGTTCAGGCTGCATAAGGACAAGCTTGGGGTGCATGCAAACATATGTGTGTGTTTGCATGGGTGTGTCTGTGTACCTGTGTAGAGGATGAACCTTGGATAGGGTTTGTGTATATTGTTGAAGCTGCACCAGGGCAGGCTGCGTGTGTGTGTGTGTGTGTGTGGTAGTGAATGTGTTTGCTTTTTGTCGAAACCTGGCAATGCAAGCCTTATTCCTGTATTATGAAGGTGATCCTAGTTTATGATGGATAGCCCTGGGGAAATGCGTTTGTCTTGGAAGCAAAACCAAGCAGAGCATCACAGGTTTGAATCCTGGTTCCATGCTTATTGGCGGGCACTGGCATGAAGCACGATATAAAAGCTCAAATCAATTATATATGATGGCCACAGACGCATATATGAAGGTGTGTTTATCAGAAGATGGTGATATATGGAAAAATAAAGATATACAGGCCGTAGGTTGGTGATACATATGCAATATATGGTCTTTTGGAACTGTGCAGCAGTACACAGAAATAACAAAGTAGTTTCTGACATACAATCGCAGTACATGGACATGTAAGCCTGAACTTGAGAATATGAATATGTGCCCTTGGGATATGATTGGAATAGAGTACAAATTAATTTGGACTGCATTATGAGTTTGCTGCTATTTCCGCAGTAAATCTGCAGAGATACCACCAAATGGATTTACTGTTACTGCCACTTGGTCCAGGAGAATTTCCAACGGATTACAAGTGGTGCTAAGGCGTTGTTAGTCCCCATTTATGGAGTCCATGGGGATTTGGGCAGACGTTCCTCCAAACTTGCAATTTGTATGTGGTAAGGTAATGGAATTACCTCCAACATTTTTGTGGAGGTTTTTCCTCCACCTTACCTCCAAACTCATAGTTTGATGGTGCAGTAATGTGGTGGTAATGCAGTGGTAACTCTGCTACTACTGCCTTACCACTGTTTTTGGCCCCACTGCCAAGCCCATAATGAGGCCCAGGCATCTGATGGTGTTCCTGGCATCTAATGGCAGCACATGGTCAAGTAAGTCTTTACCCAGGCATATTATTCCTAGTCAGAAATCCTTTTATGGTTATATGTAGGGGCTCTTTTGGATATAAATGTGTTCGTGGGCATATAAAGATGACTTGGGTATATAACGTTATTCCTAGATTTATATGGCCACTAATGGGCATTCCATGCAATAAGATTACAGTACACTAACAGCACATGAGCTGCAAAGCTGGACCATCTGGGCATACAAGGTGTTCTACACTCAACATGGAAAAAGGCGGGTGGTGTAGGTCTCAGGATCATCAAGGACACACTTCAACAAGATATACAGGCCGTAGGTTGGTGATACATATGCAATATATGGTCTTTTGGAACTGTGCAGCAGTACACAGAAATAACAAAGTAGTTTCTGACATACAATCGCAGTACATGGACATGTAAGCCTGAACTTGAGAATATGAATATGTGCCCTTGGGATATGATTGGAATAGAGTACAAATTAATTTGGACTGCATTATGAGTTTGCTGCTATTTCCGCAGTAAATCTGCAGAGATACCACCAAATGGATTTACTGTTACTGCCACTTGGTCCGGGAGAATTTCCAACGGATTACAAGTGATGCTAAGGCGTTGTTAGTCCCCATTTATGGAGTCCATGGGGATTTGGGCAGACGTTCCTCCAAACTTGCAATTTGTATGTGGTAAGGTAATGGAATTACCTCCAACATTTTTGTGGAGGTTTTTCCTCCACCTTACCTCCAAACTCATAGTTTGCTGGTGCAGTAATGTGGTGGTAATGCAGTGGTAACTCTGCTACTACTGCCTTACCACTGTTTTTGGCCACACTGCCAAGCCCATAATGAGGCCCAGGCATCTGATGGTGTTCTTGGCATCTAATGGCAGCACATGGTCAAGTAAGTCTTTACCCAGGCATATTATTCCTAGTCAGAAATCCTTTTATGGTTATATGTAGGGGCTCTTTTGGATATAAATGTGTTCGTGGGCATATAAAGATGACTTGGGTATATAACGTTATTCCTAGATTTATATGGCCACTAATGGGCATTACATGCAATAAGATTACAGTACACTAACAGCACATGAGCTGCAAAGCTGGACCATCTGGGCATACAAGGTGTTCTACACTCAACATGGAAAAAGGCGGGTGGTGTTGGTCTCAGGATCATCAAGGACACACTTCAACAATTCTTCTCTGATCTTGACCTTTTACTCAAAACACTGCCAACTGATGTCCCTCCTGGCATAATGGGACATTTCAACTTCTCTAATATGGCTAAACCCTATCAGTTCCTATTCCCTCTACTACTTCTGATAACTCACTAGTTAACCTCCTTAAATTCCCCACCTGCTTGCAAGGTAACTCTCTGAAGCGTATATGTATATCTTCCATCTGGGTTTCCTCTCCTCTCACGGTTGGCCCCTCTCTCCTCAATCACTCCCTCACCCACTTCACCATTTCCATTCACCCCCCCTCTCTCTTGCCCTCCCTTGCCCCCCTTAGTCTATCACTAAAGATAAATTGAAACCTGACTCCATGTTTCCCTACTTTGACCAAATAAAAAAAGGGATCCAAGTTCTCCCTCCTGCACAATCCCACTCCACTGAACTCCTCTTCATTGAATTCAACTTAGCACTGTCCACCCCCCTTAATGATCACTGCTCTGCCTCCTCCTTCATACCCTTCAAACCATGAACTGTATCCACAGTTATCCAGCTGCTGAGGACAAACATGCATCGCTGCTTGCACCTGTGATGCAAAGACTGATCCCTGCTCTCCTTGGTGCCTGCAAGGACTTGCTACTGATCCTAAGCACAGCTCTCAACCCAGCCCAATCCTTCCCCTCTAAGAACCAGTCAATTTCTTTTTCTCTCGCTGATGATGATTTTTCCTCCCACAAATCAACAAAATCTAGGACAACCTGTCCACCCTTCTTTTGCATCAAGTCCCTTGTGAACCCCTCCTCCGTACTCTCCTTTTTATACCACTTCTCCCCCACCTCTCCCACTGAACTTCCACCCATCCCTCACTCTGCCAACCTATTCAGCACTTTAATTGGCCCTTTTGCACAACAAACTATCAAGGAACTACCATCTTTCACTTGCACTCACCTCTCTGCCCTATTCAACTTCTGTATCTCAACCTGTGTCTTCCCATCCTATTACACAACTGCCACACTAATACCCCTTCTAAAGAAACCAAATGCTGACCTCAACAAACTATAATTTTATTAATATGCCTCACTCTGTGCCCATCACTCTAAAATCATCAAGAGGGATATTGTGATCTATATAGCAGGCTATATTGACATACACTCACTTGCTGAGCCCTCTCCATTATGGATTCTAGTTCAAACCCTCCACTGAGACTGCTCTCACCCATGTCCCTAATTCTCTTGCCATTGCCCCCAATTTCATCTCCTCTACATCATCAACTTCATTTTGGACTTTGACACTGGATCATCCCTCATTCCTTCAAACACTTTTCAACTTTGACTCCAAGGACACTGCACCCATCTGGCAGCCTACCTAGCTCCATGGCCATGACTTCTCCAATTCAGAGAACTCCAGAACCTACTCTCTGGCACCCCTCCCCTGTGATGCTCCTCAAGTGTCAGTCAATGGACCACTCCTCTGTACTCTATACCCCTCCTCTCTCAGCTAACTCATTCATCCTTTGGCTTTAAATAAGGCAACTTCACTGATGAAAGTCAGATCATCTTCGTCTTTACCTCCTTCACCCCTGCAATGTCTGAATACGTAAACAATTGCTTATCTGACATCTGAAACGGGGCACTCTACACTGCGTCGTGGTCAATTCTTGAAATCCAAAAGACATGTGTTCAGTTATACATTGATCTTAAACTTGTCCAGTTAATTATGGCCACTGCCAGACTACGACTCCTTAACAATAGTAAAATAAATTGGCCACACCTTATGCACCACTTAGCTAAGGCTCTTAGCTCTATTGTGATGGGCCAACTATACTAATGTATAAGCCAACATCTTGATCCACCCTTCTACTCTCATGTTCCCCTCAACAAAGCCAACTTTCTGACAAACATTTTCAAACTTCCAAGATCCTCCCCTATGTCTAACAACCATCACCAGCTCTCCTCCCAAAATCACTCTCTCTATACATTCCTGCTACTTTTCTATAAATCCATCCATGTTCTTTCCCCCCACTTCTGTGCTAACTGCATCTCATTGAACTCTTCCTCTCATACTTTCAATTTTAGTCTTCAATCAGTCTCTTCTTTCTCCCATGCCTCCACATACTTCCCCCCATTTCCCTACTTGCATTACTACACTGCAATTCTACCTCCTCTTCCCTGTATATCAAAGCCATCTCTTAGCAAAACTCTTCAAAATGATGCTCAGACTCCATCTTTTAGTGATAGAAGGATCCTCCCAACACCCTTGCCTTCCAATGCATACTAATAGCCAGTTGCCCTGCATTCTGCCTTAACGACTACTCTGTTGAAATTACAACTATGTTAATACAGGTATCAGGCTCTCAATGTTATTTATGTTGTTGTTACATCCTCTAGTTTATGTCCCCAGCCTTACCTGTTACACAGGCGGCTGGTGAATTGTTTTAATGGATTAGTGTAAATGTTTCTCCTAAATATGTGTGAGTGACTGAGTGTAGCGAGTGAGCCCAAACCAACAAACAGAGGTACGGGGGGGGTATTTTCCTCCCAAGAAATGATTTTAATATAATGGGTTAAAATTGTGCATTTTACAGCACACTTTTGAAATATTGTGCAAGAAGCCATACAATTGGAAATTGCTTTTGTTGGGTAACTCATGAAAAACAATCCATTGGATTCAAGCCACAAACGGTGCCCAGGAGCATTTGTTACTGTGCCACAGTATAAAATATTTCCAGACTGGCCCACCAACATGGAAGGGACTTGAATATGGAGGCTGGGAGGATTTTATTTGCGTTGGATGTGGCATTGAAGGATGACAGGGTGGCCGTAAGGTCTTCAATAATGAGTACCTTGAAAGTTGTCCAGCTAGTTGTGGTTTTGCGAGATGGGATGTGTTATGTGCTATTAGTTGTGTTGTTCCTGTTTATGGGGCTCATTATGAGGTAGGCGGTAGCCATGCTGCTAATAGCTAATAGCTAATAGCACCATGGCTACCCCTTTACCGCATTCCGGGTTCCCGAAATAGGGACTTACCGGGTCATTCCAACCTTGGAGGACCCGGTAAGTCCCCATTCCAAGAACCATTCACCATTCCCATTCAAGCCCCCATCGGGCTCAGTGGGAATGGGGATGGAGCTAATAAGAGGCCTGTTATGTTATTAGCTCCCTGGTCCCTTAGCGGCTCCCGCTAAGGGCGCCTGCTAAAACTAGGCGCCCATAGCGGGACCAGTTAAGGGACCTCAGAATAGGGCGGTAAGGGTTTACCGGCACTGGTCTCCTTACTGGTGCCTGTTAACCCTTACCACCCACCTCGTAATGAGGCCCTATGTTTGGTGGATTATGCTGATCTTGCTGAGGAACAAAGCGTTGATGTCAGTGGATTTTTAGATGGAGTGCGTTACGGATCGGGCTGAGGGTTGATGCAGTGCTTGATGGCTTTGAAGAGGGCTCTGCTTAAATTCTTGACCTTGGCTATGGTATTTTGATAGTAGTTGGCATTGGGAGTGGTGATCAGACATCTGAGCAGAGTATGGTTGGATGTGCTGCAAGACTTGTTTTCTTGATTTCTGATGGTTTGTTTGTTGAAGTTGGGTTCTTGAATGTACCAGGATGCGGAAGGTCAAGGCTTGAGTGTGCGTTGTTTCCCTGGTGTATGGCGGTTGGTGTTTGCTGTGAAGGTGGTGTGGAGACTTTGGAGAAGGGAGTCACAGTTCTGATTCATCACAGGTAGATCAGTCCATGTGGGGAGGAGTTTGATGATGTCTTCTGTGAGAGCATCCACTGCGAAGTTCTGGAATGATCTTAAGGCTTTCTTGCTGGGTTTTATTTAAATTTATTTAGTTGTTTTTAGTTTGTGAACAACCTTTGCAACTTAACGAGTTATTCAGTTATACAACATACATGTACATGAACAATTCCAACATAAAATTTTCAACACATCTTTACATCAAACCACATTAAAAGAAGATGGTTAAAATGATCAAGTTAAAGGGTTACAGTGTACTTTCTACTTTTCCCATACAGTCCCTGGAACAAAATACATAGATTTCAACATAGTATGCAAATCACAGATGTGCAAATAAGATTGAAACTAAACCAAAATGTAAACATTACTGCATTGTATGGTTGACTATAGAACTGTTTGACGTGACAAATTAACTATTTTTTCTTTTCTTCTCCCTTCTTTTTTCTTACTTT
Organism: Ambystoma mexicanum; assembly: GCF_040938575.1. NCBI lineage: Eukaryota > Metazoa > Chordata > Amphibia > Caudata > Ambystomatidae > Ambystoma > Ambystoma mexicanum. The sequence goes on from NC_090924.1 coordinate 659,540,579, forward strand.
CCTCTCCATTTATAAAATGCATACTTTAGTGTGCAAAATGGCAAAAGTACAGGAAATGGTTAAAAACTAACAAGACAGAATATTACAGTGAACTTGCAAATGCACTATTTTCGACATATTGTGCAAAATGCTAGTATGTAAGGTTTTAACTAAACCAAATGTAAACTTTACTGCATAATATTGTTATAAAAGGACAGTTTGGCACCTTGATTGTTTTTTAGAAGGTGCACACTTATCGACCTAGTGTGCAAAGTATTGTAAGTATGAAAGCATGAAATTGGTCCTAAAACGAAATAAAAACATTGCTGCATAGTATCACTACATAATGAATTAACAATAAAACAGTTTGTTTAAATACATCATTTTCAAAATTCTTTAATTAAAAAAATAAAAAAAGGGAAAAAAGAAGAAAGGGAAAAAATTATAATCGATATTCTTTCCCCATCTTTGTTCAAATCAATCCAAAACCATTAAACCGCAGACATTTGACAAAAATCGCAGAATGGCCAATTTCAAAGGAACTGATTTTCCATGCAACATATTCCCACCTCTGGGAAATATCTCTCTGTATATGACACAAATTTGCCAAAATACTCTGAACGTTCCAAACAGAGGGAATCACATTCAAGGAGCAAATGTCTTAATGTCTCCTTTACACCTATACTGTTGCAAAAACAACAAGGCACATGCCCACTTCCCATTTTATCTCTAATTTCTTGAATTTCCCAGGTTGATAATACATTAAAACGAATACGCATGACATTATCCCTCCATTTTCTATCTGGGAATTTATTCATAATGGTTACAAGGAACCCACAGTCTTCCAGTTAGATACCAAATGACCACGTAGCGGTGAATTCTTTACTTTCTCATTGGTTTCACCCCAATCACACCATCTGATTCTACTTTTTACTTTCATAGGATCCCTGATAAGAAGTTCAACATCCTCTCCCATTTTGTCAAGTATGTGTCTTGTGCCTTCGTACATTGAGATTAAGAAGTTTGATTTTGTTTTACTATCTCTTAATTGTGATCCCAATATCGCAAATAGATTATTCCCCCGATTCTACAATGAACTTCCTCAAAAGTGTAATTTTTTTCCATTCAATAATACTCTTTAGGGATTGCAGACCCAGATTGTACCGTATTACCGACATTGGAACACATTGTGGGAGATAGTACAATATGCTTCTCCAGAATTTTGTTTCAATCTTATCAAAACTCAGTTCTGTACATTTTGGAAAAAATTCCAGACCATAACTAAGTTTAGACATAACTTTCAAATTAAAGAAATGCAACAAAGGTAACATGGGGTATCAACAATACAATCAATCCACTCTTCGTGCCTGCAAAGTCAAAGCCGTAATTCGATCCTCTAAAACGTTCCAATATGCATATTTGTTTAGGTTCGCAAATATTGGGTATCCCAAATACCTGAATGAGGGTCTAATTTTGAGTTTGTAGTTTTTTAAATATCAGCTAAATTGTGCTGCTTTTTTATTTGCTCCTAGGGTAAGGACAATAGATTTGTTTTCATTTATAATAAGTCCATTCATGTCAATGTAATCTTTACATTTATTTATCATACACTGCACTCCTATCTGGGTTTTATCTATTAAAAGGAAATAAGAGCACCAATTTCACTTCACCCCTTCTATTTGGGGTGAAATAACATTGCTTGGTCCAGAGGGATCCCTATGCCAGATACGAATAAGTTAAATAAGGTTGGTCAAAAATACAGCCTTGTCGCAGGCCATTCCATGTGCTTATTGGAGCTGATAATTTACCTTCCTGATTCAGTCGAACTATAATCTGAGATCCTTCATGTACCTGTATGAGTAAGGACAATATATGCCTCGGCAGTCCAAATACCAATAATTTTGACCATAATAATGCCCTATCAACCCGGTGTAAAACTTGTGACAAGTCAATACTTGCCACATATGTTCATGAAGCATTTCTTTCCCAGGAATGTTCTTGTAACAGGGAGAACATAAGCCCTCCCAACTCAGTCCCCATTTTCTTTCTGAATCCAAATTGATTAAACTGAAATATTGCACTTGTTTCTGACCACTCTTCTATATGCCTTAATACCAACCATGCAAATACCTTAGAATCGGCGTCCATTAACGCAAAGGGCCTATAGTTTTGAGGATCACTTCTGTCCCCCTTTTTATGTATGGGATTAAGATAAAATAATCTCCAAGAAGTGGGAATTTGTTTGGTCAAAATGATGTTCCTAAACAACATATAGAGGGCGTTGGCCCACATGCCCAGATTACCTTTGAAGATTACATTTGCTAGGCCGTCAGGCCCAGAAGCTTTTGATGGATTAGATTTTATAATTTGGGTCATTATCTCTGCCTCAGTAAAGTAGCATTTACATTCATGCTCGTTTATTTCAAGCATACTTAAAGAAGGAGAATGTTTTGCAGTGTAGATGTCTCCGAAATGACTTACCGGCACCTCCTCTGATACACTATTATCTTGTGATATCATATGTGGGGATTCCAGAGAATTTATGAGCTTCCAAAAATTTCTAGAGGATCTGTCTTTAAGTGCTCTTAACATGGTCTCGTTATCTGATTGCAACATATTTCCCTCATATGATTTTAGCCAATTCTTTAATTTTAGATATAGAGAGATGTTTGATTCATCGAATACTTTTATTACATACATTGTTATGTTTTTTTTACCAAATTGTCAAAAGAATGAGCGTGAGGAAGTGAGATGCCATCTTTCCTCAAGCTGTAAACTGTTGGCAATTTGACTTGAAAACTGTGTTTCTTTTCCCAACATTTCCTGAATGCCATGTTATTCTATTTTTTTACATTTACTTCAATATTTTCCTTGTACTGATTCTTTACTTTTTTTGAAATCCAATGTTAATTATTATTTGGAGAAATCTGTGATCACTGAAGTTGTTGTCAATCAGTTTGAATGATTTACAAACTTGAAGTAAATTTCCTGACATAAATAAATGGTCTATTGTTGATTTATATATACCATTTGGCTAGGTGCATGTGTCTTCAGTACTTTTGGATAGTATTCACATAAGAGAAGCCCCAATTCAAGAAAAAGGTATACTGCATGTGGGCCTGGAGGGCTTTCCTTGTACTGCCCATCAGCCCTCCTTCTATTAGGTTTACTTAATTTCCCCTTCAAATGGCACAATTCCACAATCTGATTCCAAATCTACACTCATGCTATCTAGAGAGGGGATTTCGGTGTTCAGATTGCCAGCAATTATTATATGGAGGCCTTCATATTTAATTTTCATGTCCCCCAACAGGGAGCTAATCTTCTTGATTGTATTTGTTAAATTGTTAGATGGATTCTAGTATCTATTTACTACCAAGATGTATATTTTTACCTGGTCAGTTATTACTTCCAGTATCACAGCCAAGACCCCAATTATCGGAGCGATTGATTGTAGGATTTGTATGCCCTCTCGTATCTTAACTGATATAATAAGACCACCAGAAGGGCGGCCCTTACTAGATTTATTGGCCAATTGAAATCTTGAATCAAAACCATCCATATGGAATTTGCATGTCATCCATGACTCTTGGATACATATGATACTATTTGTTATTAATTTGCGACAGAGTTCTTTTGACGATATTAAATAGGAAAAGACCCTAGAGTTCCAGGACAACAAATAGGTATCATATTAAAGACCGGCTTTTAGATTTTTGACTTCTGTTATCGAGTCCCTTAATGATTGGGCCAACCATGTCCATGATTTAACATCATCTGATTTAGGGGGCTTCCAATTATTTTCCATGGACTCACATTCTTTCATGACATCTCTAACAATCTCAATTTGATCATGATTAGTTTTCCCATAATTATGGGTATACTGTAGATCCATTTCTTTCGGATCTTCATTTCTATTTTCATATGACGGAAAGCCCTGGTTTTGCATGTTTAAAACAAAGTTATAATCTTTTACATCATACCCCAATTTGTTTAAATCCTTCATTTTTTTAAGAACCAGATTGTGAACAGTTCACAAATGGAACACAATATGCACAAACTCAAAGCGTTCTGGGTGAATATAATCGACAAGTTTTAGATTAGCTGCAGGCAGGCGTCTCAGATTTGGGATTTCCATGAACAGTGAGAGCACACAATTTCTATTCAAAGAGTGGGGGGCGCCATAATCAAACAGGAAGAATAAAAAAAGACTTGCCAAGTCAGTTAGCATTTGCCTAAGCCACTGGATTTTGTTAAAATACCCTGTTGCTGGCAAATTTGTTAATTTAGCTGATGGGTCCATGTTAAATTGTGACAATTCATCATTAGAAGAATACTTTTCACTATATTTTACTGTTTCCAGAGTCTGAAACTCCATTATCGCTGAATCAATTAGGGAATATGCAGCTGTTCCGTTTGGCTTAACATTCGATTTTTCAACTTCAATACCTTTTTTAGCATGTGTGGAGTTTGAGTGTTGTAAAAGGGTTTGTTGTATTGTACTCTTAATCAGGGATGTGAGGTAAGTATGATCAAGAGCCTGATTACCTTCTGCCTTATCTACCTCGTTCTGTTCCTTATCTTCAAGACCAGTTTGTATTTCTGATTTTTGAGCATTAGCCTCAATCAAGGATTTAGGTTTTGTAGATCTAATTTGTTCATTAAATACCTCCAAGAATGTATTTGGACCAACTAGCTGCTCCCTTTGTGGGATTGTAATTTGCTTTAGAAATGTTTTATCTTTCATCTTTTCATCTGAATGGTGCTGTATTTTGCAGGTATTTTTTGTGTGCACTTGTACTTCTTTTAAGGTTTTTTTTGGGGAGCCCTGTAGTCTGTTTGGATAGATTTATCTCGGATGTTGGTATATCCACTTGATTCGATATCTTCAGATCAAGATTAGTTAACTCCTTCTGATGTAATCCTTGGTTACGAAGGGTTTTAAGAAACAAATGATACATCTGTTTACCTTCCACCCCTCTGTTTCCATTTATACCTTTATGTTTAATTTCTTCTGTTAAGGTATTAGTGACTAGATTACCACCTGTATCTGCTGAGACAAACCACCAACAGAACTGGGAATTTCTTCCACTATTGATACTTCCTGCACAATTTTTAGAATATTGTCATTTTCCTTTCTTTCATTATTCCCCACATTACTTTTTTTATTTTTTTTATTTTTAAGATTTATGTGGAAGCCAATTGACGGCTTCCGTAACTCCCTGGTATCATCTGTTAACCTTATAATAATAATTATTTGGCATTTATATAGCGCTACGAACCCTCAGGTATCTGAGCGCTGCTTATTATTACCCACGGTGTGTGGTGCTCATTTATCGACCTCAGAAGGATGAAAGGCTGAGTTTGGCCCCACCAGGATTTGAACCTGCGCCACTTGAAAGGCTATACCTAACAATGATTTGGATTCCTCATCCAGCTGATTAAGATCCTTCAAAACATCCTTGCATGATTGATTTTTCAGTTTTTTTTTGTTGCTTATTACGATTTATTTATTTATTTGTTTTGCTCTCCGCTTGTCTGCCCGTATCGCAGAGTGTTTTTCTTTGCGGGTGAGGACTATAATCGGGGTCCCATTCATATAGATCTCCCCTTCCCACCCTTCATTGGTGTTCTGTGTGTCAGCCCACCCAACTTCGGTCTCTAGATCTATAAGATCTGTCAGGGCGGGTGGGCTTTCTTGTATTGCAATATCCTCCTGAGAGGAGGAACATGTTGATTGATCCATGAGTTGGATGTTTTGGAAGGACTTAATTATATCCAAAAGGGTATTCACAATGGTAGTCTGTTCTCCAATGTTCACAGTATTTGGTGCAACTTCTTTAACAAGATCCCTATCCCTCGACTCACCCCCTACCACCGGGTTCACATTAATTTGTACTGATCGGGGGACTGGATGCTGGGCATGCGGATAGATGGAATGTTTCCTAATTTTCTCTTTAGACTCTTCTAGATTTTCATCTGCTGTATTTCTTACTCTCACCTTATCAGTGTAGTTTAAAGCTACTAAATACTGGGGATTTGTCCCATTGGTTTGTGTTCATTTTTCAACCATACTACCCTGTTTTTTCCTGTTCCTTTATCAATGCGTTTTTCATTGTCCTTGTCTCCCAATGTGTTTGATCATGGCCCTTGTCTAACAGATTCAATATGCGTGTGATTACAGGAAAAACATACTCGTCATCCAAATTGGTTTCTTGTACTGTAGGTATAAAACCCACACCCCCAACAGAGAATTCTTGTTATTGAATTCTTTATTCTTACTTGTCTTGCTATAGTCCTGATCCATTTGTAGTTCTAGATCTAAGGTCCCTGGTTTGGGATTTATCTCATGAGCAGGTGAGCTAGATTTAACACTAGGTGGTTACATATCCTCTTGATGGATTGGTACAATATTTAGATTTAATGAGTCCTTAGACATTACCTTGAGTATTGTGTTGTTTGCCCCAAGGCACTTGAACATAAAGACGTTTTCGACACCAGTCGGTTTCTGCGAGACAGGGGTCGATGGACCTTAGGAAAGACGAAAACGTCTTCCTAATTCCACCTTAATAGCCGGAGCAATCAAGGAGCTTTCCGCGATCTTGTTTTCGAACAAATCATTCAATGCTCCATCCACGGAGGAGTCCCATACAGTCATGTCCTCCCTCCCCATCTCGTGATACACAATAACTTCCTGTGCTACATCATTCAATTCCTTTAATGAGAACGTTTGTGGGGTAATTACCCCAATGACATTTGAGAGAGCCTCATTCAAACTACTGTCCTGAGTATCTCCTTTATTTTCGTTTAGTTTTGGGCTACAATGTAATTGGACGACCACCTCTGATCCCATACGTGAGGTACCTTCTATCAATTTTTTTTGGACACAGGATGCCTCCAGATCACTTGGTTCTTGCTCCTCCTCATTCATGTAAACCGGAGTACCGGTTAACTTTCTGCCACTACCAGTCTGTTAACCATTATGCTTCAATTCTCAAAATCTGGGATTTTTAAAGATGTGTAGCCCTATTCTTGAGTACACTTACAGTACAGCAATAGCCACTCTCAAGCAACTCCCCTTTGCCTCCTGCGTGCTGTTAAATAGCCATTAAAGTGACACTTTCTTTCTACTATAGAGTCCACTTCGCCTCCACCCTACAGCTCACAACAACATCTATAAACCCAGTTGCTTTGGCGTATGCGCTAAACGCACTACGCCGGGGTATGTGCGTCTGAAAAGCAAAAGAAAAACAAAGGTAAAAGCAAAACCAGAGTGCTAATAAACACTCTAAGTAGCTGGCAAGCTATCTGCTTAGTTATCTGCTTAGATGTTATTTCACAATATTATTATAGTGCACGGAAGCCACTCCCTGGTCACCGAGACCTAGAGGTGAAAAGCGTTTCAAAAAGCATGTCACACGAACACACAAACACAGTCGTTGCAAAGGAAACTTTCTGTCTATAGATTTTCAGTGGGGCTAGGTTCCAAAGCACCATGAAAGAACTGCATAAGGTGTGGTGAGTATCTTAAGTATAGCTAAATTGCGTACAGTCACCTGCAGACTTCTTCAAACGCCAAAGATGAAAATACAATAGGACAACTCCGACTATGTAAACAGGTAAGGAGTAGGCAATATGAAGTTAGAACAGAGAACTACAAGCAACTTCAGCTGTAAAATATAGCAGCTGCTCGCGTCGCTGTTACCTTGGTTAGACACACCAGACTCACTAGCCTCCTCAGCATTTAAGAATTGCCAGTGCAGCTGTAATCTATTCAGCTTCCGAACAAGCTTCATATCAAGCCGCACGCCACACGTCATATGCTAGACTGACGAGCCGCATTGCGGGTGTGATAGAAAGGTAGATTTGAACTATGGTGCTAAACAGCGGACTATGAATCAATCCCTCCTGTCAAATTCTGATTTTAACCATTGAAAGAAACGTTAGAAGTGCAATGGACAAATGGGAGAAAAGCAACACACCAAAACTAATTACCGTCGCGTAGCTGCACAGGCAAAGTTTCTGTTCACTCCTTGGCTGTCTAATAAATAGCACTGATTTTACTCTACAGAGATTGCAGGGGGGCGGGGGCTGTTTTTTTACGGGCACACTCCTTGGTTTTCTGTTTGTTGCTATAAGCCACCGAAATGTATAGAGACTCCGAAAATGGAGCTATGATCACTAGAAAACTAACAACACCACCCCCGCTAAGCAGAGGAAGAGCTCCAATATCGGGATGGATTATCAGATTATACAATTGCAATAGAACCACTATACGAGTATTGGTTAGCATTCAGTCCAGTTCCACCAGTTCATTCTTAGAGCCAGATGTTAGCAGGGGGTACTTGTCTTAGAGTATCCGATGTGTATTTTAGATCATTCCCACGAACCACAGAACAAAAAACACTCTGCCACACACTGCCCGCTATGCTGGGACTGGGGTTTTTCAATGGTAACACCCACCTAGAGGAAATAGAAATGTGAGACAGACTCAGGTATCCACTCTGGTATCCACAAAACACTCTGCCACACTCTGCCCGCACCGCTGGGACTGGGGTTTTTCAAGGGTAATACCCACCTGGAGGAAATAGAAATGGGAGACAGGCTCAGGTATCCACTCTGGCATCTACAAAACACTCTGCCACGCTCCACCCGCTCCGCTGAGACTGGGGTTTTTCAAGGGTAACACCCACCTGGAGGAAATAGAAATGGGAGACAGACTATGGTATCCACTCTGGTATCCACAAAATACTCTGCTGCACTCCGCCCGCTGCACTGGGACTGAGGTTTTTCAAGGGTAACACCTACCTGTAGGGAATAGAAATGGGAGACAGACGCAGGTATCCACTCTGGTATCCACAAAACACTCTGCCACACTTCGCCCGCTCCACTGGGACTGGGGTTTTTCAAGGGTAACACCCATTTGGAGGAATAGAAATGGGAGACAGACTCAGGTATCCACTCTGGTATCCACAAAACACTCTGCCACACTCTGCCCGCTGCGCTGGGACTGGGGTTTTTCAAGGGTCACACCCACCTGGAGGGAACAGAAATGGGAGACAGACTCAGATATCCACTCTGGTATCCACAAAACACTCTGCCACACTCTGCCCGCTGTGCTGGGACTGGGGTTCTTCAAGGGTAACACCCACCTGGAGGAAATAGAAATGGGAGACAGACTCAGGTATCCACTCTGGTATCCACAAAACACTCTGCCCGCTCCACTGGGACTGGGGTTTTTCAAGGGTAACACCCACCTGGAGGAAATAGAAGTGCGAGACAGACTACACTGTTTTTCCGATTGGTTTGCTTGACTGGTGTGGTCTGACTAATTTCAAAGGGGATTGCCAGATGGTCTGACCTGTCAAGTAGGATTGGGAACTGTGATGCATGGTGGGCAGGGCGATAATGATGAGGTCGAGGATATCACCTTTCCTGTGAGTTGGGTGTTTCATTTGCTGTGTGATGTTCAGAGTGTCGAGTAGGCAGAGGATATCTTCCTTCATTGACTAGGCCCCTGGGTTGCCAGGGATGCTGAAATCGCTGAGGAAGATGTTGTGGGCATGCGTGAGAGACACGGTGGTGACCAAGTCAGTGAAGTCTTCGATTAATTAGGTGGTGGGCCTGGGTGGTCTGTAGATGAGTTGAAAAGTGACTTTGTCCGTCGGAGGGAGTGGGAGGTGGCAGGAAAGGTTTTCGTTCAATTCCCTCTCATCAAACTGCACTGGCTCCCAAATTAAGCCTGTATCATCTTCAAATCCTGCTTCATCATCAACAAGGCTGTCACCTTGAAGTCCCAAAGCTACCTCACAAAGAAACCCAGCACCTCCGGAGGCCTCAGATCCACCAGAAGTAAGGACATGTGCAGACTTGAACTCTGCCATTGCAGGAAGGAAAGCACCAGAAGATAGGCTTTCTCTGTCTATGCCTGAAGACTCTAGAACGACCTCCCTGTCAACATCAGACTCACCCATCACTTCTAAAGTTCCGGAAGGAGCTCAAGAGTTCAAGATTATAAATATTATACTTCTATGATGCATGCTGCAGTCATTGCCTATGTGTATATATGATTAGGTTCCTGTATTAACAGCAAATGCAATGTTGTTTAGATGAGTACATTCTTTTATCAATGAAGTAGTTCACGATAGGTCTCCCGATCACCCCTGACATCTTGTTACCAACATTATAAACACAACCCCTTGTAGGGACTTCTCATCAACATTAATTTCACATGTGATGTCATCAGTGATGTCATTAATGACATTTGTGATGTCATCTTTGATCTCCTGGGTGTTAGTCTTAGCAGTGCATGGTGGTGGCGTGAGTTATGGTTGCTTAGCTTACCATAACTCGCGAATTTCTGAGGTTTTTCGGTTTTACTTGTAACCAAAACGTCCCTTTAACAAAGTTTTTTCATTGAATTTCAAAGGTTTTTATTAGTGCAGCTTAACCATAATGCCCCTTTAACAAAGTGTTTTCATTGAATTTCATAGGTTTTTATCAGTGCAACTTAACCATAACGTCCCTTTAACAAAGATTTTTCAATGAATTTCATGGGTTTTTACCAGTGCATGCTATTTTCCTAAAACTTACTGATATCATACTTACCCCAATATAGTAACACTTCTGTCCAATTTACAATGTTTCACCTTAAAACTCTACCATTTCCCACCTTCTAGCATCATTTTTAACTCTTCTATACACTTTTTGCAACTTTCTTCATTGTTTTTGCATCTCTCGACATCCGCAAACGTCTGATATCATCACAGACCTTCCGGACAGTGCCACGTGACCATACGCTCGCACGCAGCATGATGACGTGTCTTCGAAGGTGTCCGCACTTCGGAATCGGGTCCATGCTTGGAAGACTGTTTGGAACTGCATTTTCCGACTGATCTAGGAACTTTAAAGCTCAAAATTTACCCTTGCACAGCTCCTACACCTATACTTACTCATTATCCATTAACAATCTAGTGAAAAGCACATACTTGGAAGAATATTAGTAAAACTGCTATTTCTCTTAAAAATGGCATCAGATATTGCCCTCCCTCCTCCCCAAGAGCCACCACCACCAGCTGGTGGACCTACACAAAAGAAAAAATGCAGTACTTCCAAAGACAATGAAGAGGACCAAGAAGATGAGGTAGAGGACGTGTATACCTCTAGCACCCAGAGAGAATCATGGGTGTGGCAGTTCTTTACCACTGTTGGGAGTGCACCAAAGGCTTAGGATACCAAAGTGAAATGCACAAAGCAGGAATCCGGAGTGCTAAAAACATTTCTTTCTACAGCGGGATGCCTGCGGCATCCCGCTGTATGAAGGAAGGACAATCTTTTTCCAAGATTGCCACCATGGAAAGAGAAGGTGGTGCTCCGTACAGTACCCCTCTTCTCTTTCTATGGCAGCCTGCAGAATCCTATGACCGTATTAACAAGAGCACATTGTTTTCCCTTTCAAACCTGTCCTACTTTCGAATAACGTTACAACATAGCCGTGCCAGGTGGACATGGCCACTTTAACACCATTTTTCGTCCGCAACAGGGGATAACAGTCCGGCAGCCCAAGTTATCGGCCCAAGCAAAGTGTGTATGTGTGCACCCCGATGTCTGCGGGCCTAAGCGTGTTATAAATAAATAAATAAATGAATAACGAGGACTCTGGATCATTATCTTCCATTACAGCCCCTGAAATGGGGGATAAAGGCCATTAGCAACCCTGGTTCCCAAAGCGGTAAGGTGGGGTGCTAAAAAAAATAGATTTCTCTTCCTACAGCGGAACATCTCCGGCGTCCCACTGTAGGAAGGACAATACTTTTCCAAGATGGCCACCATGGAAAGAGAAGGTGGGGCTCCGTACAGAGCCCCTCTTCCCTTTCTATGGCAGCCTGCAGAACCCTATGACCATAATACTATCAGCACATTCTTTTTCCATTTCGAACCTATCCTACTTTCAAATAACTTTGCCACACAACTGGTCCCAGGTGGACATGGCCACTTTAACACATCCCTCGCGGTCATGGTCAGTAGCGAGATTGTCTGCATCATGACCTTATGCCATGACCCAGACAATCTGGCTGCTGCCCACGGGCACAGTCACCAAAGGTATATGACTATTTTTGTACCTACATTATGACACTTGTCAAAAAATAAAACACGGGCACTTTTGAAAAACCATGCTTTTATGTCGTTGCCAATGCTCCTCACGAGTTTGCTCGAAATCCGCCCATGTTTTATTTTTTTTAAAGTGTCAAAATGTATGTACATGCAATAGTCATATAACTTAGCCCCCACTTGACAAAATCCATTCAGTCTTTACCCAACCATTGAAGGTTGGGTCTATAATCTTTCTCAAAACTTTTGTCCATATTCATCAAATAGCAAAAAAGTTATAAGCCATCTAAAAATATTGAGACCCCTCTCTAAATTCGTCCCCTCTTGAGAAAATCCCACCAAACTTTAGAAATCCATGTATGTCCTTGCCAATGCTCCTCACGAGTTTGCTCGAAATCCGCCCATGTTTTATTTTTTAAAAAGTGTCGAAATGTATTTACATACAATAGTCATATAACTTAGCCCCCACTTGACAAAATCCATTCAGTCTTTACACAACCATTGAAGGTTGGGTCTATAATCTTTCTCAGAACTTTTGTCCATATTTGTCAAATAGCAAAAAAGTTATAAGCCATCTAAAAAATTGAGACCCCTCTCTAATTTCGTGCCCTCTTGAGAAAATCCCACCAAACTTTAGAAAACCTAGATCCAAAATCGTTTTGCCAAATGTTGTGCAGATTCCTCAAATGACACCACATTTATATGCCTTTACAATATTTTGGGACCCCCCCTCTAATTTTGCCCCCTCATGACAGAATCCCACAAAACTTTGCAAAACATTCAGGATTAGGTCTAGAATAAAATTGCAAAATTACATGCAGTTTCATTGAGTGGTGCTAAGGTTATACGCCATCAAAAAACTGCTTTTCCCCATCCCTGTAATGCACAAATAGGTACAGATGTCCCTGGACATTTGAAGTGTCCATGGACACCACAGGACTGCCCCAGGACATCTGCAGTGTTTGCAGACTGTTGGGGTTGAAACAACCTGTTTATTGACTTCTCATGGCCATATCCCATCCCATCCTCATCCTCCCCACCTCCCCAGAGATTGTTTATTGAGTTTGACAAGTGCAATGTTGCTTTTTTTTAATCTTTTCACTACGCTGTCCGCAGACCCCAAAAAGTCAGCAAATCCAACATGGTGACGTTTCGCGGAAACCGACACATTTCACATTTTCCCACCACCCAATCAGCGGCCGTGCCCCAACATCTGCGGACCATGCAAAAGTCTGCACATTTTCTGGCCCAATCAGAGGCCAGTCCGCCGACCGAACAGGGAGGTGAGTCCATGTACCAGACATAGATATCACACATTTTTTTGCCTTACGTTTTGGTCATTAAAAAAAAAAAAAAAAAACTACTGGACAGATTTACACCAAATTAACAAAAGCACACTTTGGGAACCAAGCTGCTGCTCCTGCCATAAATTTGGTGAAAATCCATCCAGCGGTTTGGACTGTAGACGTGAGCAGCGTTTTTTCACATTATGTTTATGGGAAAAAAAGAAATGTTGGGACCCCCCGATAACTTTGCTCCCCCCTTGACCAAACCTCACAAAATTTTGCAGAGTGGTCCATATACTTGTTTTGCAAAGTTTGGTGAGGATTCGTCCAGGGGCAGCAATGTTATAAGCCACCCAAAAAGTGCTCTTCCTATGTATATATACAATATATATAATTTTTTCTTTTTTTTCTAAAAGGGTTAAACTTCTAATTGGATACTATAGGTGTGAAACCTCTATTTGGATAACGCTCAACTGGTAGCTCTGCCTAAGAGCATCTCTAAATTTATAACGACAAACATATATCATTATTACGAAAGACTATTGGTTGGCACAATACATACGGGGCAGCCTGACACTGAGGGTGCTGATTGATTGGTATTCTACTGACAAACCCTGGACATCTGACAGGTCGTCAAAATATGAGCCAAACGGGAGTAGGGGGAGAGAGGTGCAAGGACTGCTTTCCTTTCAATTAAAAAAGATACCGTCCCTTATTCCTAGTACATGTGCTAGGGTGATTCCTCTGTAGTTGGCCTTGCATTGTACCTCGTGCGTGGGAAAATGCGTAAGGAGTGTGGCAGTTGCACTATCAGTGTCCGTTGCTAAAGAATGGACGTTGTACTTCACTTATGGGTCGCGTGTGATGAAACTGCATTTAGAATTATTTCACCCTGCATTTGTTGGGATTTTAGTTAATTGTACTATGAGTGTCATGGTTTTCCATACCACTAGGGACTTTCTTTATCTATTCCCTATGAAGTCTTGGCTTGTAATTATTCTGCACATGGCTTTCAAAGACTGTGGGCCTCATTACAACTCTGGTGGTATCCGTGCCCTTATTAAGGGCATGGCTGCCGACAGAGTTACATTTTTTCCAGCACCCGTAAATAGGCAAAAACAGGGTCATGGCGAGCTTGGCAAACCCGGTAGAATAGAGCTACCATCTCTCCCTGTTGATGTCTTACATCATCCTCTTTCTGATGTCTTACTCCGTCTCCCTCCTGATATTGCATCACCCATGTCTTCTCTGTCCTCACCTTTCCCTAATGTCTCCAACCTCCTTTCCTCCCATTCCATTAGCATGAGCTGCATAATATGGAAATATTGATGAGAGGGTTATAGTTGTCCAATGTTGTGAGTTCCCCTGCCATATAAGACACTGGATTTGTGATTCAAGGGAGTAGTTGTCTGTTGGTACAAAGGTAGGTAAGTAGACATAAGGTTACCAAGATGTTAAGTAGACAGAGACCGACCACTGTCCCATCCACATCCAGCCAGCTCCCAGTTATAACTGTCACTCCTAGAGTTCTCACACTGTCAAACACACACCAACATTCCAACACTGACCTCACAGCACTCTGACATCATTGGCTGTTTCCTTCAGCATCTCAGCCAGACACCTCACACCTCTCCTTCTGTTATTCCAGCAACACAATGTAAAATTGCTCACACCAATCAGACATGACTGATGCCTCCAACATCTCAGCAAGATACCTAAATCATGACACAGCCTCTCCCTGCATTATTCCATCTACACACTAAGAAGCTACCACCAAACAACAAGAGAAATACTGAAAAACCCACAGGAATACCAATAATCATAATAGGGCAACAACAACAAAAAACAACTGCAATGTGTGGAGAAGGGATCCACTGCACACACAGCGGTGCCATAAGAACCCAACTTCTGAGCTCCAACAACTTTGACCCAAAAGGCCCCATCAAACCTCCACCAAAATCAAGACATCCAACCTTACCATCACTAAGACATGGCTACAAACATATATCCAGACCATGTAGTCCAGTTACTAAGCTACAGCCAGAAGCCTCCTGCAGCACCACGCTGCTAAACTAATCCTGCATACATCAGTCAACACGTCTCCCACGGTCTTAGGATACTTGATTGAAAAACATTTCACCTTTTCGATTTGACCGAATCTTTTTGATTGTTTTTTCGGTCCAATTAAATTAAATCGATATATGGGGAGGGGTAAGTGAATGGGTTATGGTGGGGGAAAGCTTGGGTGGGGAAGTTGCAGGGGTTCTCCCCCTGCTTTTTTGACCATGAAAAAACACCAAAAACAATTAGGTCAAATGTGAAAAGGTGAACTATTTCCGACCGAGTAGACCTAACCCGTCTCCCACAGCACCTGGCTGCACCTTAACACTGCCATTGTCCAAAATATACCATGGCCATTTATACTAGAGCCTCCTGCAGCCACACTGCAAATCTAAACATGCAGGCATCCATCAACACGCCTCCTGCAGCACCTCACTACGCACAAGAATTGCAACACCATACAATACACTCCTTTCCCCTCCAGACCCAACCGGCCATTCAGGTCAACACACCCAATCTATAACAATGACCCCAATGATAAATGAAACAAATTAGTGTAAGCCCAGATAAAACAAAAGACAACACATACAACAAATAAATAAGGAACACAGTCTAATATATTGCTTTTTCTAATACATATCATGACACAACTAACACCATCCAAGTTCCCCTGCACCCATATGCCCAATGATCCACAGAGAATGCACATACCAACCGTATAATAGCGGAAAACGTTCCAGCATCCTCATGTCTGAGTTCCCCCAAAAATCAAAATGAACACAAATGCCACAAATATTTTCCCTGCATACTACCCCACACCCTCAAGTATCAAAATACATGTGAACTTGACCTTTATCATCCCTGTGCACACCCTGCACCTGACCTTACAATAGCATTGCAGACTGCCCTACACCCCTAATGCTACAGCTACCCCTAAACTGACCTGAGGCCACAACGTAAATGCGACTGGTGATACCACATGCCTTACAACACATCATCCCTCTGAATCTACCTGAACAGACCTTTTTTCCGCCACCCCTGGGGTCACTACACAAACATGATAGGTGCCTGATTAATGTGACTCCAAATAGTAGTGGGATCTCTCTCTAACATTAACGAACACAAACAGTGCTTAACACTCCAGCCTCCCCCAACAAGGGCGACAAATTAAAGAATGGTTTGGTCAAAATATTTTATTGTCCCTCCAGGTCGGCCATGTGTTTTTAAACCTAAGTCGCACGATTTTCGAAAAATTTCCTGTGGACCTTACCCGAGTTTTCGTCCATTAAACGCACGCGAAAACAGGCACCGGGGCGCTGCCATTTTGTGATAATCCTACCACTTGCCCCATCGCCCTGGCTGACCTGCTTTTGCGGCACTAAATCATATCCCGCCCCTGAGCCTGTCATCAGCAGATGCGTACCGCCCATTTCACAACGCCAAAGCACGTTTCGTGTCAACAATCGCTGCGCTTGAGCTAATGACGTGTCGCCATGGAAACTGCAGGAAGCCTCTTTACTCAATAGGTATAAACAGACTGTTTCACAACACACAGCAGCAGATTTTCGATTCCATTCCTCTCTCTGTGTTACTTTGAGTATTCTGTGACTCGTTTCTGTGCTCTGGTCAGCTACCTTCGTTGCTTGTAGCCCGTGTGAACAGATGCCAGTACCACCGCTATAAGTTATTTTCGTTTGTTTACAACACAATGGCTACAATAATGCCCTACATGTTCGAGCCCGAGTATACCGAGGAGGAACTACTGGAAAGGGAAACATGCGAAAACGATGGTGCTTCGGACGGCAGTTGGCAGGACGAATCAACTGATGAAGACACTGGACCTAGTCGCATGGACGGTGTTTCCACCTGGTGCACATGCAATAGGTGCGAGCTAATGCCAACCGAGGACGAGAACTGCTGCTGCTGTGAAAACTCAGGATGCGTGGCCTACATTTCGGAAGTCGAGCCACGGCCTCAATGCATCACCGAGCTGCCAGACTTCAAGGCAACCTGCCTCACACGGTCCGTGTTGAGGATAATGATGGTGCTTATGCACGTACTGTGGGATGTTTTTATCCACGCATCCAAGCCCTACCTCAAAACTGTGCAGTACTGACATGGAAAACATCATGATGGCCAGAGCTTCCCAGAAAATGCACAGGGAAATGCATGAAGAATAGGCTGCCACTCATTTTTGCCGATGTTATGGGCACAGAAGGACACTGCCTAAAACCACCAGTGGACTACCCACACAGTAGTCTGAAACCATTGGGAATGGCAATGCTGATTGCCAAAAGCAAACCCATAACTGTTGGGAATTCATTTTCTTAAATCCCAAAAAGGGGTGCAGTACCAGTACTCACCACTATCCAAAAGCCGGCGTTTTAAAACCACCAGATTTTGTAGAAAACTGAATAAATGAACCCAAAACATGCCAAAGAAAGACATTTTAAGAGGTGGATCCAATGTAAAGTTATATTCTGAAGTGACTTGAAGGTTTATAACAAGACTGGCTGAGCTGTGGATTTCAGCAGTTTAAGTAAATTTGGACTGAAAGACACTACAAATCTAAATGTTTAAAAGAAATGAGTGACCTACTTTGAGTGTCACATTGGTTGCAATTGTTTAAATGTCATAGTTTTAAACTTAGAATCAGCATCCTAGCTGCATATGTAAAAAAATGTCTTGACTTAAACTGGGGAACAGAAATGACATGTAGCTAAAAACTGGCTTAAAGAGATTCCAATTTTGCCTGGCAACTACCCCCCATCAGGAGTGAAACTTGAGTCACAGCTGTGTTCCCAGGCCTATCTGCCTTTTGCTGGCCACACTAAGGATATGCCATCTCTCTGATAATTGAATTAAGGGGAGCCCCCACAGAATACAGGAGCTCTGAACAAAGCCCTGTCCTGACCCAGGCAGATGGTTTATTGCAGATGTCGTAAATGTAGCTTCCTCCTGGAAGTAAAGGGGAGGAGCACTGCCTGTGAGAGCAAGCTGGCTTGGCAGAACTGGAATAACCAGAAATTCAACCTTGTGCTGGGGGAAAACCACACCCCTTTGGGGCCAGAACATAACTCTAAAAAGATGAATAACTCATAGTACGGACTTGTGAAAATTATTTAAATGACACCATAATTCTTGTGATTTTTCTGCCCACATTTTAAGGGGTTTTTAGAACCGGTGGCATGTTCAGGGGGGTTTTAGCGGAAAAGAGGATATTACTCAAAATGTGTGCATGTGAAAAATCTGACACTTCATCAACTAATGTCCATACTCCTTGCGCACATGTGTGTAAATTTGGGTTAATGTCCGATATTGCAAACCAGTTAAAAAGTGCAAAATATTGCCATTTCTGAATGCAAGCCCCCAGGAAGAGCAGAGTTGGAACAGGGGATACCTCCTGTGATATGTGATGGGTGCATGTAATTTCAAACCACTGTGTAGCTATGAAATATGTATTTGGTTCAAATCTAGATTTGTGTGCAAGTTGACAGGAGGAGTGGACTTTCTGCAGGCTGTAAAATGACATCACTCTGACACAACTTAGCTCCCCCAATCAGGGGAGAAATGAAAGCTTGGCCAATGATAAGTGGAGATGGGTAGAGCCTAGTGATGCTGCACACACACCCATTTCAAAACACATAAAAGCAGAGAGACAGGACAGATAGGGACCTTCAAATCCATTTGCAGCTGGAAGCTCTGCCGGGAAAATCCATACTTTACCTCCATCAACCTTCAGAGACCCAGACCAGACCAGCAGAGTAGAGCTGACCTGTTAGCAGAACCAGAGAGAGCTGACCCAGATCACTGTGAAGTGCAGAGACCAGAGTCCAGTCTAAAACCTGACCAGATCCGTGGCGAGGCCCATTTCACTCAAGAATAGTGTGAGTACCTAGAAAACTGTGCAGAACCAATCTCTTAGTTACAATAATATAATTCAAGCTATTTTAATCTAAGTAGAACTGCCTCCTAACTGTCACCTGTCATTTGTAAAGCTGTCACCTGTGATTTGCTAGTTGCAAGCTGCACTTGTCTTTGTGAACTTTAAAATTTCAATCTGAAAAACGACCTTTATTTAATCGCTCATATCTCCGTAACCGTTTGTGCTAGAGACTTGCAGTAACTTCCATCTGGAAGCTGAGATCCTAGGCTTTCCTAGGACCGATAGTGGTAGTCCTTGTAGTTCCTCTGTAATCGCGCCCGGCGCACCCGCGAATTTTACAGCGATTTGCAAGTTTCTCCACATGTAAAAATCTGCTGCTGCTTGCCTTCCATTTGCCAGAAATTCGTTTAACCTGCTAATTATCCCTGAATCATTGCTAGTGTGAGCCTGGACTAATATTAACTAGATACCACTCACCCTGAACCTCTAGAGGGAATTAAAAGCATTTTAACATATTTTCACTCCATTGCCAGCACATATCAAAGCATTTTGCCTGTGTTTTCAACTTCTGTAGTCTAAGTTGCTGGGTGAACTGAATTACATTTGAATTGCATTTCTGAGAATTGTGTGCCTTCCTTACATTTCCCTGCATTGCATAAAAGGGGGGGTGAATTGTCCAAGAAAGTGATTACATTGGGTTCATTACGACCCTGGCGGAGTGGGTTTACGCCAGCGGTATTCGCGGCGCACCCGTCCGCCCTACTACGAGTTCCCGTAGCACCATGGAGCGTTTTCCGCCTGGTTTTTCCGGGCGGAGAAATCCATGGCGCTACGGGACCTTGTTGTTAATTACGCCACCGTATTTTACGGTGGCGTAATTAACGCCTTCCCCACTCCCATTATACCCTATGGGGCAAAAATGGGAATGGGGAAGGGTAAAATGGGGAATGGGGATTTACCGCCCCGCCAAGGTCGGAATGGGGCGGTAAATCCGCCAACCCCCATGGCGCTATCGGCAGCTTTCCGCCGTGCTCCATGGTGCATTTTGCGCCACGATTTCCGCCAGGGTCGTAATGAGGGCCATTGTCTTTTGCTGAAATCCTATCAAGTTATTTTCTGTACTGCATTTCATTCCACATTGCATCCATTTGAAACCATAAAGTATTGTTGCTATCTTATCCATCCTATAACCACTCATCATTGATTATAAAGAAGTGTGCTAGTGCCAGATTCTCCCTTGTTAATCTTTATCATATCAAATAAACCTTTTAACTTGCAAAACAGAACTACTTCTTGGCTCAGTGGGGTCAGGGGAATTCCAAGAGAGGGGTGTTATATAGGGGTAGTCATCCAGAACGCATGAACTGGACATAAAGATATATCAATAAGGGTTTTCATTCAGTATTATAGACTAGGCGTTGACTTAGCTGTAGTGTTGAATTGAATCCTCTTACAAATTGGGGGCTCGTGCCGGACGTTTGGGTTAGATCTACCATTTGTGCATGCAGATTAATACAGCGTGCCAGCTGACCAGATACACATATCCGGTCGGATCACCACGCTGTGTTACGCTGTAAAGCACTCCTCAAAGGAACGCTCTTAGGAAAAGGTCTGTTTTGCAAAAATAAAATACAAACTTCTGTAAGTCAGGACAGAGACCAATCTCTAGAATGACGACCTTAGTAGACATGAAAATAGCCAGAGAGCACTTCTTACATAAGTTATTTGTGAGAGGTGAGTGGACTCACCAGGACCAAACAGTCTGGTTGCAGGCCATCACACCCCAAATCACGGAAACAGGGTCAGATATATGGCGAGACCAGGGTCCCTTACATGTGGCCCTGAGTGAACTATATATGTCCTCTAAGGCCAAGGATGAGCACAACAAGATTGCCAGGGTAGCGGCATATTTATATTTACATATGGGAGCCATGCAGGACAAATGTGCAGAAGGCCAAGATCTGGCGAGTAGGCAACTGCTGGCATTACAGAAGGCCCAATCTGAGCTGGACTCTTCTGAGCAGAGGCTGCTCAGGAGCCAGGAGTCAGAAAATGACAGTAGGCAGTATATCATTAAAATAAAAGAGCACATGGATATACTGCAACAGGAAAAGGCTGACCAGGATACTAGATTTCTGGCCCTGCAGAAGGAGCACCGAGACAGTTTGGACTCCTTACTGCAGAGCCAGAAAAAGCTGGAGCAACAATTAGACTTTAACAGGGCATGCACGGAGCAGGTAGCCACCCTGCAAAGTCATCTAGATAGAGTGAAGGTTGAGAGCAACAAGCTGATTATGAAAGACCTGGATACCCAGGCAGAGTTTGATGAAGAACGCCAGAAAGCTGGTGCCTTCCAAAGGCAAAGGGACGACCTGGCGGCACAAATGCAGGCTCTTAGTCAGGAAAGAGACGCCTTAGGCCAGGAAGTCAGCCATTTAAAAAGAAAATGGAAGAAAATCACCTGGCCCACCAGGGACTGGGTGACCTCCAAAAAGAACAACAGAACTTGTTAGAGCACACCAGGAGGGTGGAGGATGCTCTAGCAAGAAAGTAGCAGGCCAATAGGGACACAGCCCAGGAGGTAACCCTCCTGCAGCAAAGACTGGCCCAGTTCTCCAGGACCAACCAGGAAGCACAGAGGGAAAATGAGGCCCTCTGTCAACACAATGATAGGCTCCAACAACAGGTAGCGATGCAGGAGAGACTGATAGAGTCTAGTAAGGCCTTAACTGAGGAACTGAAGGCACAAATGCAGGCTCTTGCATTGCAACAGGGAGCAGGGGCGGATAGAGATGAGGTTCGCTGGGAAAGGGAAGCTCCGGAGCATAACCTCAGGAGCCCTAGTACCAGAGGCCCTCATACCTCTCAGTCACTGGACTCTGCCACCCCCATATTCCCTGGCGCACATGAGCACCGGGCCACAGGGATGGCAGACTACTATCCAGACAAAAGTATGGGGCTCATAGGCCAGTACCACCCAGGTATGGAGGGGCGGGCATCCGGGTATGGGCACCCAAGTACAGTACAGTTCAGTGGGGAACCCCAGGAGAGTAGGCCCCTTAAGGGCATCCTGAAAACCTCTGCCCAGTTAGGTCAGTGGGGGGGGGTACCCAGCAAATCCTGGCAGCAAGGAGGGATCTGAGGACTCCTCTGAGCACCACAGGAAACAGGAGACCAGGTCCCCACATTCTGCCAGCCATTCCCAGGCTCGCAGAATCCTAGGAAAACCTGGAAGAACAGACAGGAACCTCTGGGAGCAGTGCCTCTGAGTCAGAGGATGAATGGACAAGGGTTACCCGAACCAAAAAGGCCAATAAGGCAAAAAAGGGCCTTGCTTAAGGACCCCTTAAAGCAGATTAAGGCGATCAGGAGCGTCATCACGCCTTACCATAAGAACGCTAAGTATTCTGTTTGGGAGCACTTAGAGTTGTTTGAGCAAATGATGGAGACTTTCCATTTGAAGGACAGCCAAAGCTGTATTCAATATGTAAAGTGGACCTTCTCCCCGGAATACTCCAGTTTCTTTGCGGGGCTGGAGGACCAAAATCATTTAAGATGGTCCACCTATAAGGCGGCCATCTTGAAAAATTTTCTGTTCACAGAAATCCTCAAGAGGCTCGCAAGGCAGCCTACAATTTACAATGTGGGGAGGATCAGGCCCCACAAGAATTTGTGCAGGAGTTAAAGCGTGCTTTTGCGCAGACCACCAGAAGGGTGCGCACAGACAGTAGAGAATTCATTAATACATTTTTTCATGCCTTGCCCAAATACATAATGACCCAGCTCGTGAGGGATTTTCACGAGAAAAGATCTTTAGACTGGGTCATTGAACAGGCTACCCGGATCTATGAGGTGCAGAAACCGGTAGATAGCAAAAGTAATGCCCAGAAAACCCCCAAAGCCAACAGCACCCCTGCTGCTGCCAAGGTGGCAGAGGTAAAGGTCACCCCCGTTTTGGATTTGGAGATGGGGGGGCCTAAAAACCTACCTGCACCTAATAATGCTAGGCCCAGAAGGTCCTCGGGCCAGTCACAGACAGGGAGCCAGGGAGGCAGCCCCACAAATGGGGTCCCTCGCTCTCCTGATTATGTAAGTCCCCGTTACAAGGGAAATCAACCCATCCTGGGTTATGTGTGGACTCCTCCAGCCCAAGGGGGGGGATCCAGCCAAGCACCTAACCCAGGGAACTTCCCTCCCAACTTCCCACAGGAGGGCAGAAATTCTCCAAATCCTGGGCAGAACTTTTTCCCCAGGTATCCACCCAATTTCCAGCCCCAAAATCCTCCACCCTTCTTTCCCCAATTCCCTGAGCCCAGACAACCTAATCCGGGAGAGGGGAGGCCAAGAGTGGAGGGGTACCCAAATCTTCCCAATCCGGGGTATTACCAGAGAAGGGACAGCTACCCTTCCCGGGATCAGCCCAGGGGAGAAAACAGGGCCCCGTATCAGCCTGAGCGGGTTTCCCAGTTAGAGCGCCAGGTTCAAAACATGGCGCGGGATCTGGGTCACATACTGAGGGCTCAGCAGAACCCTCAGATGGGCGTGCCGGCGCAGAACGCACCCAACTCTGGACCTGGTGCTCCAGAACAATGACGGGGGCAGCACCCCGATAACTCACCGGTTCCCAGGGAGGAGGCACAAAGGGAAGGGGGGTGTAAAGCCTTGGATGAAGCTTCCTTCCTCACTTGTAAACAGCCCCTTGAAACCCAGGAACCGGAAACAAAATCTCTTGCCCCTGAAAGTCTGCCTCCTAAGGAGCAGAGGGGGGGTAGGAGAAACAAAAGACCCAAACAGACTCAGTTTGAGGAGGAGGTACAGATCTTCCAATTTGAGGGAGAGGGATCCTCAGAGGATCCTGGGAAAAGGATCTTCACCTTCAGAGAGGGGGGAACTCCTCCCAAGGAAAAATGGGTCCCTAGGGATGCAAATCCAGACTGGGGAGATGTGGAGACTGAGCTACCGCCGCCCACCATCTCATCCCAGAACCAACAGCAAGAAAATCCCATGGTTCAAACCCATCCTGGTGACTGCCTCCAAAAAGGGGGGGGCGGCCTAAAACCGGAGCCAGGGGAACCCACAATGGCTCTGATCTCCAGTTGCCAACTTTTTCTTTCAGATTCCCAAGGCTCTCCACAGAATTCCGCCCAAATCTCTTCGCTAGCGATGTCCAAAACCAGAAAATTAGCCCACCAGTTGTCCAAAAATGTACATTATCTGTGCCCCCTTGAGGAGAAGGAGGGAAGATACTATGCCCCGGTACAATTATAGGGGCAGGGTACAATTTTGGCACTGGTGGACACTGGATCTCAAGCTACCCTTCTATCCAGAAGGGCCTTTGACGAACTGAATGCAGGAAGGGGAGAGAATTACCAAATTCCTCTCACCTCACTTCCTGGACAACTGCAGAACTTTGACGGGAAGGAAATTCCCGTCGAGGGGACTGCAGACTTGGACATTAAAATTGGGCGACACAAGTTGAAACACCCGGTCATAGTTGTGACTCCAGAGGGCACCCCTTGTTTACTAGGGAATGACCTCCTGAGAAGGTTGTCACCCCTAATAGATTGTGTAATCAAGGTCCTCTGGACCTAGACTAGCCGACCAATAAAATTAAAACAGAGTGTCAACCATGTTAGTTTAAACGGCACGTGCCACATGGTTGAACAAAAATCTGACCAAGTAGAATTTCACTTCCAGAATAGCCAAATTCCAGACGTGACAGTAATAGCAGTAGGACAACAGACTGGTGATGGAGGGTCCTCTCTATTTCTGAAAATCAACCTTCCTTCCAGTCTAAAGTGGTACTCCACGCTGGAAGGAAACACTCTGAGATTCTATACTAATCCACAATCAGAAACTCCCACTCCTATAGTCCAGAAAGATGTGAAATCAGCTCAGAGCCTGGCTGAGATTCAGCAAATTGGAGAGCAGTTGTTCATCCCTGTCCAGTTAAATGATGGGAAGGACTCTGTTCTCGCTCGAGTGTGTGTGAACAACGGTAAGAGCTTCATCAGCGAGGCCATGTTCCGCCAACTCCCAAAAGATCCAGCCATTCCCACATTCAAACTGATAGACAAATGGGAAATGGACCTGGAAGCACCCAATTCCAAACATCTCCTGCCAAGCAGGTGTATGCTCAAAATCTTTATTGGCAACAAGAGCATAGTCCATAATTGTTGGGTCGTGCGAGACGTCACTGCCGCCTTTTACTTAGGCAGTGACATTCTCAATCGCTTTGCCATTAGTTTGGACCTAATAAACTTCAAAGCTTGGTCCCGATTAGCGGATAATCCCATGGGCTTTGATGATCCAGAAAAAGCATTTAGGTCAGCTCAATTGCTACCTTATGCAGTTGAAATTCAGATCAAAGAGGAAGTCACCATCCCAGAAAGGACCCGACAATTCTCCCTGGAAGTGAAAGTTAAAAGAGGACAATATTTGCAAAACCCTGATGCTTACATACATCTAAATGCTTCTCTCCAACAGCAAGGGTTAGGGGTAAACCCAACACCATTAGTCAACATAGAACATGACACCATTCTAATAGAGGTGGATAACAGCGACTTAAAGAGTATTACTCTAGCCGCAGGCACCATTATTGGAATGGCGGTTGATGACCGACATTTTTCCATCGATTTAGTAAATGAACTGTTAGGGCCAATCCCCAAGGACTGCTTTGACAGTGACAGTGACGACAATACAACACCAGACAGGATTTTTACCCGGCATGGGGCGAACTTCCTGGTGTACACTTCTTGCCCTTATGGTAAGGAAGATGTGACTTGTGACTTCAGGAGGGATGAGGTGATTTTCCAAGTCCATGAGGGCTGCCTTTCCCACCTGAAGCCTCCAGTCCAAATCAGCACTCTGACCAGGGACTTCTCCACCCAGCTGGAGGAGGCCGCTGAGATAGCCAAACCAGAAGTATTTCCAGGCTTCAGGCAGATGGTGGAAGAGAGAGTCAACCTAGCTGATGCCTGTGTGACTCTGGAACAAAAGCAAAAGTTGAAACAAGTTTTCTTGGATTTCCAAGATCTCTTTGCGGTAGACTCATATGACTGTGGTCGCACTGACATCCACACAACAACAATCCCCACGGACCCTGGCATGACTCCTGTGTTTGTGAAGCAATATCGCTTGCCTCTCGCATCAATGGAGTCCCTTACTGAAATAATTAAGAACCTTGAGTCCCGGGGAATAATCCGTCCAGTTCACAGCACCTTCAATAATCCGGTGCTGGGAATATTAAAGCCAAACGGCCAGTGGAGACTCTGCGCTAACCTGAGGGAACTCAACAAACGGGTCCATACTTCCCGATGGCCTCTGCCCTACATTGACCAAGGGCTGGCCCAGATTCAGGGGTCACAGGTATTCACTGCAATAGACCTGACCAATGGATACTGGACCGTGCCGGTCAGTAGGGAGGACCAATACAAGCTGGCTTTTACCTTTGGGGGCCAGCAGTATACATGGACCCGGACTCCCTTCGGATACCTTAACTCCGGTAATGAGTTCAATATTTTCCTACATAAGGCCATGCCCGACCTGGGTGCGAGGGGTAACCTGGCTTATGTAGATGATGTCCTCATCAAAAGTTCATCTGTGGAGGAACACATAGCGGAGATCCGTTATGTTCTGACGCAGTTGAGGGCCGCCGGAGCAAAACTTTCCTTTCAGAAAGCACAGTGGTGTAGAACCCGTGTTAATTTCTTGGGGCATGAGATTACTCCTCAGGGCCTCTGTCCCCAGGAAAAGAAAGTGGAAGCACTTCAAAAACTGAAAGACCCCACAACTCTGCGGGAACTAAGGAGCCTCCTTGGACTGACCAATTACAGCAGAAAGTTCATTGAGGGCTACGCAGAGATCACCAGACCCCTGATTCATCTCCTGAAGGGGTGGGTCAAGTGGGAATGGGGTCCAGAACAAGCCGAGGCAGTAAGACAACTCAAGAGAAGCCTCTCACAAGCGCCTTGTCTAGCTTACCCTGTCAGAAACAAGGAGTTCTTCCTGGAGACAGGGTTCTCTAATACGTGCTTGACGGCAGTATTATACCAAAAGCATGACAAGGTCAATAAAGTAATCTCCTATGCGAGCAAAACTTTATCCTCTGTAGAGGAAAAATTCAACGATTGTGAGAAGACACTCCTGGCAACGGTGTGGGCATTGAAGAATTACCGCCCGTTTATCCAGGGGGAACACATCATAGTGGAGACTCCACACCAGCCTCTGCAATATCTCCAAAGTGACAGAATCCGGGCCGGAAATGTGAGTAATTCCCGAATTACTTCCTGGATTCTGTCAATGCAAGGCTTTCCTGTGGAGGTCAGATATGGCCAAAACAAGAAGAGTCCCCTCGCGCAAGGTCTGGCTGACTTGCATGATTGTGCCAGAGAAAACTGTCTCGAGCACGAAAGTCTAAAAATCAAGGACAACATGGAGGCATACCTTAATTCCCCACACAAAGTCTTTGAAGAGGACAAGTGTGAGGGAATGCCCACTGTCTATGTGGATGGATGCTCCTACCATATAGACAACAACGGGGAGAAAGAACTGGTGGCCGGCGTAGGGAATGCATGGGTGAATGAGTCCCCAGAACCCTCCGCTGGATACAAAATTGGTCCCCGAAGTAGTCAGGTGGCAGAATTGATGGCTGTGCATCAGGCCATCCTCACTGCTGTCCAGCATCAACTCCACGAACTGGTCATAATCACAGATTCGGATTATGTACGGAACGGGTTCGTGGAGCACCTGGTTAATTGGAAAGCCAGGGGCATGTTATGTGCTAACAACAAACCCTTGAAACATGGGAAGTTGATCCAAAACATTGACGATCTGGTCACCTCGAATGAGATGACCATCTATTGGAAAAAGATCAAGGGTCATTCCAAAGTAGAGGGGCCAGACAAAACTGGAAACGACTTAGCTGATCAGCTGGCCAAAACCGGGGCCATCCAAGGGGATCTAATTGAGATTGAGTCCCTGTTGGGGGAAATCCAGGTCACTGCTATCACTAGGTCCCAGACAAATGCTCACAACGACCTTTCAATTGCACAATGGAGTAAGGAGACCCCTGATGCTGATTTGATTACCGCTCAGAAGGGGGATCCAGTAATTGGTAAATTTTACCAGCACCTTGAGGACCCTGAGAACTTTCCCCTGACGGATACCGATTACATTGGGAAAGAGGACCTAAGAGTGTTGATGAAATGTCCAAAAATGTTCCGAATCCAAGACGGTTTGTTGGTAAGGAAATCCAAAGCTGGCCATGACCAGTGGGTGGTTCCTACCTCATTCCGAAGCCTGATGTTAAGTCACGCCCATGATGCGGCCACCGCCGGTCATAGGGGGTTTCACACAACATTGGAAATCTTATGAGAGGTTGCATACTGGCCACACATGGGGCAGGACCTCGACCAATATTTGAAGGGGTGTCTTGTGTGTGCACAATTTCAGCCATCATCCCTCACGCACCGCGCGCCTCTCCAAAAGAGGGGGATGACACTGCCATGGTCAGATTTACAAATCGACTTTGTAGGCCCTGTGATTCGCTCTGCTAGGGGGAATAAGTACATGTTGACTGTGACATGCTTGTTTACCAAGTGGGTGGAATGTCTCCCAGCCCCAAATTGCAAGGCAGAAACCGCAGCTGCCCTGATGATTAACCACATCTTTTCCCGTTTCAGTCTCCCTCAAAGGATTGAGTCAGACAGGGGTAGCCACTTCACCAGTGAAGTAATGACAAAAATGTGGGAGATACGGGGGGTCAAAAGGAAGTTGCATATTGCTTACAGGCCAGCTTCTTCTGGGGCAGTAGAGAGATATAACCGGACAATTGTGAGCATCTTAAAAAAGTTTGTGGCAGATTCTGGGCCAAGTTGGGATATCCGATTACCTCTGGTCCTAATGGCCATCAGATCTACCCCTTCATCTGCAACCAAAATGTCACCATTTGAGTTGATGACTGGGCGCAAGATGGTGCTTCCGCAGCATTTGCTCTACAGGACCCAAGAGCAGACACTGATAAATGCCTCCACTACTCATGAGTATGTGGAGAATTTAAGGAAACACCTTCAACATGCTTTTGCTTATGCTCAGCGGAATCTAGAAAGATCGGCTGATAGCATGAAGACCCATTATGACCTGAAAACTTCCAGGAAGGAATATCAGGTGGGAGACCGGGTCTATCTATACAACTTCCAAAGGAACCAGGCCAAGCAGCGCAAATTTTTGCCTACATGGAAGGGACCCTTTGAGATCATCGACAAGATCTCCCCTGTGGCCTACAAAATCCACATCCCCAAAGGTCCTTTGGCAGCGGGGGAAGACAAGTGGGTCCACATAAACCAGTTGAAATGTTGCCATCCCAGGCACACTCTGCAACAACTGGAGGAATCCTCTGGAATCCTAGCGGGTACTGTCTCAGACTAATTCAGTTCCAACCATAAAACATACCACATCTAGTCTCTAAAATATTGTGATTTGCATGAAACTGTCTCTTAGTTATACTGTTTTTTTTTTCAAAATAAGAATGTAATGTTTCGTTATGATGAAATGCATATGCTGCCCCACTATCTCAACCGTGGTGGAAAAATGTCTATGAATAGGTATTGCCGCTCTTCCTTTGTCGTCCTAGGAGAAAGAAAACCTGGAGACGGGCCAAGGAGGACGATCCAGAGACCGGGAGCAGAGACGCAATGGGCCCGGGGTACCGCCCAATATTCCCATCAGGACCGGCGAGGAGAACCGATCGATCAGTACCGGATGGAGGAAAAGATGCTGAACTGTGCCATCTACCGGAAGAAGATGAGAACTACATCCCAGATCTTGCGGGTCCCACCTGTGAAGGATCAGATGGCCACCGCAAGAAGGGGGGCTTGTGGGATGTTTTTATCCACGCATCCAAGCCCTACCTCAAAACTGTGCAGTACTGACATGGAAAACATCATGATGGCCAGAGCTTCCCAGAAAATGCACAGGGAAATGCATGAAGAATAGGCTGCCACTCATTTTTGCCGATGTTATGGGCACAGAAGGACACTGCCTAAAACCACCAGTGGACTACCCACACAGTAGACTGAAACCATTGGGAATGGCAATGGTGATTGCCAAAAGCAAACCCATAACTGTTGGGAATTCATTTTCTTAAATCCCAAAAAGGGGTGCAGTACCAGTACTCACCACTATCCAAAAGCCGGCGTTTTAAAACCACCAGATTTTGTAGAAAACTGAATAAATGAACCCAAAACATGCCAAAGAAAGACATTTTAAGAGGTGGATCCAATGTAAAGTTATATTCTGAAGTGACTTGAAGGTTTATAACAAGACTGGCTGAGCTGTGGATTTCAGCAGTTTAAGTAAATTTGGACTGAAAGACACTACAAATCTAAATGTTTAAAAGAAATGAGTGACCTACTTTGAGTGTCACATAGGTTGCAATTGTTTAAATGTCATAGTTTTAAACTTAGAATCAGCATCCTAACTGCATATGTAAAAAAATGTCTTGACTTAAACTGGGGAACAGAAATGACATGTAGCTAAAAACTGGCTTAAAGAGATTCCAATTTTGCCTGGCAACTACCCCCCATCAGGAGTGAAACTTGAGTCACAGCTGTGTTCCCAGGCCTATCTGCCTTTTGCTGGCCACACTAAGGATATGCCATCTCTCTGATAATTGAATTAAGGGGAGCCCCCACAGAATACAGGAGCTCTGAACAAAGCCCTGTCCTGACCCAGGCAGATGGTTTATTGCAGATGTCGTAAATGTAGCTTCCTCCTGGAAGTAAAGGGGAGGAGCACTGCCTGTGAGAGCAAGCTGGCTTGGCAGAACTGGAAAAACCAGAAATTCAACCTTGTGCTGGGGGAAAACCACACCCCTTTGGGGCCAGAACATAACTCTAAAAAGATGAATAACTCATAGTACGGACTTGTGAAAATTATTTAAATGACACCATAATTCTTGTGATTTTTCTGCCCACATTTTAAGAGGTTTTTAGAACCGGTGGCATGTTCAGGGGGGTTTTAGCGGAAAAGAGGATATTACTCAAAATGTGTGCATGTGAAAAATCTGACACTTCATCAACTAATGTCCATACTCCTTGCGCACATGTGTGTAAATTTGGATTAATGTCCGATATTGCAAACCAGTTAAAAAGTGCAAAATATTGCCATTTCTGAATGCAAGCCCACAGGAAGAGCAGAGTTGGAACAGGGGATACCTCCTGTGATATGTGATGGGTGCATGTAATTTCAAACCACTGTGTAGCTATGAAATATGTATTTGGTTCAAATCTAGATTTGTGTGCAAGTTGACAGGAGGAGTGGACTTTCTGCAGGCTGTAAAATGACATCACTCTGACACAACTTAGCTCCCCCAATCAGGGGAGAAATGAAAGCTTGGCCAATGATAAGTGGAGAGGGGTAGAGCCTAGTGATGCTGCACACACACCCATTTCAAAACACATAAAAGCAGAGAGACAGGACAGATAGGGACCTTCAAATCCATTTGCAGCTGGAAGCTCTGCCGGGAAAATCCATACTTTACCTCCATCAACCTTCAGAGACCCAGACCAGACCAGCAGAGTAGAGCTGACCTGTTAGCAGAACCAGAGAGAGCTGACCCAGATCACTGTGAAGTGCAGAGACCAGAGTCCAGTCTACAACCTGACCAGATCCGTGGCTAGGCCCATTTCACTCAAGAATAGTGTGAGTACCTAGAAAACTGTGCAGAACCAATCTCTTAGTTAAAATAATATAATTCAAGCTATTTTAATCTAAGTAGAACTGCCTCCTAACTGTCACCTGTCATTTGTAAAGCTGTCACCTGTGATTTGCTATTTGCAAGCTGCACTTGTCTTTGTGAACTTTAAAATTTCAATCTGAAAAACGACCTTTATTTAATCGCTCATATCTCCGTAACCGTTTATGCTAGACTTGCAGTAACTTTCATCTGGAAGCTGAGATCCTAGGCTTTCCTAGGACCCCAAAACGATAGTGATAGTCCTTGTAGTTCCTCTGTAATCGCGCCCGGCGCACCCGCAAATTTTACAGCGATTTGCAAGTTTCTCCACATGTAAAAATCTGCTGCTGCTTGCCTTCCATTTGCCAGAAATTCGTTTAACCTGCTAATTATCCCTGAATCATTGCTAGTGTGAGCCTGGACTAATATTAACTAGATACCACTCACCCTGAACCTCTAGAGGGAATTAAAAGCATTTTAACATATTTTCACTCCATTGCCAGCACATATCAAAGCATTTTGCCTGTGTTTTCAACTTCTGTAGTCTAAGTTGCTGGGTGAACTGAATTACATTTGAATTGCATTTCTGAGAATTGTGTGCCTTCCTTCCGTTTCCCTGCATTGCATAAAAGGGGGGGTGAATTGTCCAAGAAAGTGATTACATTGTCTTTTGCTGAAATCCTATCAAGTTATTTTCTGTACTACATTTCATTCCACATTGCATCCATTTGAAACCATAAAAGTATTGTTGCTATCTTATCCATCCTATAACCACTCATCATTGATTATAAAGAAGTGTGCTAGTGCCAGATTCTCCGTTGTTAATCTTTATCATATCAGATTAAGTGTGCTATTCAATTATTAATTTATTATAAAGCGTGATATAATATATATTGTTTAAGTTATCAAATAAACCTTTTAACTTGCAAAACAGAACTACTTCTTGGCTCAGTGGGGTCAGGGGGATTCCAAGAGAGGGGTGTTATATAGGGGTAGTCATCCAGAACGCATGAACTGGACATAAAGATATATCAATAAGGGTTTTCATTCAGTATTATAGACAAGGCGTTGACTTAGCTGTAGTGTTGAATTGAATCCTCTTACAGTACTTCGTGCAACTGTTCGTCCTCGTAATCCGAGTAACGAGTAAGTATACTCTGCTTGTGATGCCACTCCTATTTCATGGTCTTCTACTATATCCAAAATTACATATACATATCATGTTAACGCATAAAAGTCGTTCAATAGTGTGCAGTCTCTAGATAGCATTTGTCCAAGCAGAATGCCATTAGTTACAAGAATTGTCATTGACAACAAAAGTTTAATAAACTTATCTTGTTCATTTAAAAACAGTTTGTATCATTCTTTTTCACAGGTGGTACCGGCTGGTGGCCTATTGTTCCTTTACATGGTGGCTTCACGGGAGGCTTGGACACCGCGTTCGAAGAGTAATACCCGCCTGTGCCATTCGTGCCATAAGAGAAACTTTCCCGAGTGACAGCGGTCAGTACAGGGGATTTTCCCTCGCTGTGCTGCAACCTGACCTGTACAATGTGTAAAGTCTCGTATTTTTGTGCCATCAAAATAAGATACAAAATAAAACACCACATATATTTCAACAACGGTTGTTTCGATTTTTTAAATGAATGAAGTGTGTCTCCATTCAAGGATGGACGTCAGACATTTGTGCTCCGAATGGGTGAAGGTCAGGTCGCTGTGAAGTGGGGTGGTCACTATCTAAGCTAACATAATATATTCTCAATAATGCATGCACTAAATAACACTTGTTCAAAGTCTTTCAGTAGGTTATGTCTCTATAAAAGTCTCATATATATCTATACTATCAATTAACATTGGATTATACAGGCCCTAGGTTAAGGGTCTTGACCACTATAATACACTGGTTGAAGTGTGGGTCTGTGCTCACAAGAATCTCCGGTATGTGTCATTTGTTATTGATAGGCAACAAAATATTGTGGTAGGGGTCTAATGTTAGTTGGGGATCTGCTAGTTGGGCATCATGGCGTGGTCAGTGGTCTGGCACATGAAGAGAATACCTTGCACAGGGTCAGAATGGCAGTAAGTTTCCACTGGCGAGGGTGCATGGGCAAGGACACGTTTGTGGAGATGAACGAGCTATGTGCTTAGTTCAGGCTGGTTCACATGCAGGACAGTGATATCAGAGGAAGAGTGATGTGTTACATTTATTAGCTGTTGTAAATACCTCCGGAGTTTTCCAGTCAGAGTGGGAACGAGGGTGGGGCCCATGTACTCTGCGCACTGTACTATCGCAGTGAGGCCTGGTTACCAAGATGGAGTCGAAAAGGGGTACAAAAATGGATGCCCCGTGTCCTGCTCAGTGGTCCCATCTACGCGAATGTCAACCAAAGTTAACATCACATAAGGGCAAGGGGCGAACCCACTACTGGAGGCACTTGGTCCAAGTTTCTACTGAGAAGTAAAGGATGAGAGGGGCCTGATGGCCCCTCACTCCCACACACTTGCCTGCACGCCCACCGGCCCATCCCCCCCCCATCAAAGGCATTTCGCACCCATGGATGAGCGCTGCCATGGTGTGCTGTCAGGGGCGATAACGGCCAAGGTGCCAAACACCATGTACACTTCAAAAGGTATCCCACGCCCAGGGGCAATCGCTCACATGGCCTCCTCAGACCCCGTGTCTCCAGGCAGGCCTCCCCTGAGGCAGGCCACCCCCCTGCAATCCACATAAGTGTGTCTCCATTCAGCAGTCTTCCTGTGCCTTGTGTGCACGGCCACCGGCCCATCCATCCACCCCCCCATCAAAGGCATTTCGCACCCGTGGATGATCGCTGCCATGGTGTGCTGTCAGGGGCGATAACGGCCAAGGTGCCATACACCATGTACACTTCAAAAGGTATCCCACGCCCAGGGGCAAACGCTCACCCCGTGTCTCCAGGCAGGCCAAGCCTGACGCTGGCCGCCCCCCTGCAAACCACATAACACCACGACATACACACGTCATTCATTCACAAACACACCCCTGTTTCTAATACTTTATAAACCACTTGATATGTCTCATGAGAACATCTTTGTGCTTTGCAAGTCAACTCCTGAACGTTCTACCTGAGAAGCACTGAGATCTATGCTAATCTGCTCGTCGTCGTGCCATCTGTGACCGCTTCGAGCAAACTTGTAAGTGTGCTACCTGTGGCCATCTACCTGTTCTCCTGCAACATACTGCTCGGCCTGCTGAATCCAACTGTTTGTTGGTCAAGGTAAGGCCATGTATCCTAGTCATAGTTCGTCATTTTTAAATTTCTTTCTATTTGTGATTAGAGTACTCAATAGTGCTATGTTCATTTGGCTCATTGCTATTGACTTGAGTTTCAATTGTTATGCTATCGATAGATCTATTTATTTTCATCTGCGTCAATTGTCATCGAATTGCATCCTTCGGGGGTCCAGTCTATAATGTAAGCATGTTTCCTTCTCGTGCAAGACAGAACATCCAAGGGATGAGTCACATTTTCAGAGTTTAGTCACATCGTTTATAAATTTCTGCAACTTATGCAAATACTAAGCTGCACATTATGAAGCGGTATAGTTCCGGCGAGTAAAACAAACTTTGCATTGAACATTGTATGGTTCATTTACTTTTGTATCACATTTGTATTCATCAAGATTGTTTAATAATGTAGACATTTACTTTTCAGAATTTTCAACAATGCCTGCCTGTTCGATTAGTGGTTGCCCTTCGAAGACCCATTCTAAATCTGAAGGCACTACAATGCATGTATTCCCGAAAACTGTTGATCGAATAAGAGAATGGGTCAGACATTGCGGATATCCACTGGATGAGCTAGAAAGTAGAGTCCAAGAAGTCTTACAGGACAAGAGGGGTGGTCGATACCGCATCTGCAGCCGGCACTTTTCCTCGAACATGTA